>NC_091705.1:16875000-17500000 GCF_041296265.1 Equus caballus
TGTTTTGTTGGTGACTCAAGAGTAGAAGTGTTCAAATCACATACTATTTGGATAGTTCATCAAATGACTCACTGAATTGACATGGCTAGAATTTTGTCTTCAAAATGCCTCAACCAGTGATGTTTCTATTCCCTTTCTTTTCCTGATCATGGAAGTTATTACTTGCCTGGTTCTCTTGGTTCTTTGAAAAGCATAGAACACAAAGTGAAAAGTAACCAAAAGACTAAATCGAAAACCATCACTGGGTTAGCTGTAGGGGTAAATAATTTATGATATACCTAAATGACTTCAAGACAATCTCCATAAAGTGGAGAGAGATACAGTAACCGCTGGATTGGACCATCTAGTGTCCAGTATCTGAGCTTGCAAATGGCTCCATATCAGTGGTACTAATATAATCATGTTAGTAAATCAAGCTGATATCAGTTTCAAAACATGGCGGCCTCTTTCTTACATTTCTAACTTCCCTTAAAACTCTTTGATGTAGTCCTCATCCTTGATTTTGTCTAAATATTTATTCACAGAGTATTTATTTCAGAAATGTTACCAAGAACAACTTACTCCATAGAAATCCCATAGAGAAATTGGGTAGGATGAATGCCATCATTGCTGATGAACGGATCCGTGAATGGTTAACCCATAAAGATAGACAAACATCACAAGGTTTGAGTACTTCTCTGAAAAGTATCCAAACTTCCCTGGTCTGGAAGTCGCACGTGATCCTACTCTCCGGCAAGTCTCTTCATCCTTCCCAGTCATCATCAGCCATAAACAACAAGGGAACAGCCTGTCTTCACATATTTGCATAGCCCTGCTTCTGCCCCAGGCTGAAACCACCACATGCCAAGACATTCAATTAAACGAAAAAGCACAACTGAACTTATTTGAACCTAAAAAAACAGAAAAAAAAAAGATTTAGATTCAGATTTGAAGTAATTTTCAGACCAGTTATAATTTTTAACCAAGCTTACAAGGCCAAAGCCTATGAACTAAAAACTTTACTCTTGAGAAAAAAAGAGAGAGAAAACAAAACAAACAAAACTTGGCAAAAAGGAAAATAAAAGATACCACAATTTAGGTATTACCTTGTGAGTCATAGGTAATCAATTCTTGGTTCTTCTAGAGCTTTCCTACTACTAAATCTAAAATTCTTCTGGCATTTTGTTCTTTTTTCTCATTACAATGGAAGACTATCCCCAATCAAAGGTGAATCCTTGCACATTTGCTCTATATCATATATCCTGCTTCATCTGTGCAAAAGATTTTGCTCCCTTAATTATTCTCTTAGGAATTTATTTTTGAGTATAGTGTCAAGAAGAGAGATTTATTTTCCCCATGGTAAAGGCAATCTTCCCATAAGCATGTAGGGCTTTTTTAGATGCTGGTTTTGTTTCAGTGTTCTATTTGTCTGTATATGTTCCCATAGCTGTTCTTTCAATTACTGTTTTTTAAAAAGTGCATACCTTATAAGTCACATCTTACATTGTGCACGATTATCAAAAATATCTTTGTTACTGCATATTTTTCCTCCACATTAAATCTAGAATGAGATTATCAATTATACTACAAGAATAAAATCCTTTTCAAAATATGATTTTTATTCTTGCAAATTGCTTTTCCTTATTTACTTTAGAAAAATATATTGAATTCCACAAAAACAGGCAAAAAACTTTTGGAGTTGCATTATATTCAAAGATTTATTTGGATGAAAATTGAAGATTTTACAATTTAATTTTTTCTCATTCTGAAATAAAAACGTTTTTTCATAAAACTCTGGAATTTTTCCTATTAGTTGTAAATTTCTGTTCAAGTAATTGCTAGTAATTCAAGTTTTTCTTTCCATTGCAAATGGATTTTTTCCACTACATTTTCTAATCATTTCTGCTTACTAGGAAAGCTATTAATTTTGTCTGTGTTGTGTGTATGAGTCATTTTACTAATTACTTATTACTTCTAATAATTTATAATTGATTCCTTTTGGATAAACATTACTTACTTTGAAATATTTTAAAGATATAAAAGTTAAGAGAAAATAACATAAAAATATCTATTAATCAGCTTCATAAAATCTTTTTAGATTTTTTTAAAGAAAATATTGTTGAAGCCCCATGCATATCTAAATTAAATTGCATCACTTTGGCAGTAGTATTCATTATCAAGAAATTGGGGGTTATAATTGATATGCATTTTCATAATATTATAAAAATGTATAGATGTGTGTGTAATTGTTTATATATTATGACATTTTATACAAATGACAGCATGTTGTGTATATTATGACACATATACATGTAATACATTTATCTATTGTCTATTTATGTTGGTGTCATTTAAATGTATCTAAGTATATTTACCCAATCTCCCTTGAAGGACCAATATTTTAATGCTACACATAAAGCGGTAATGAGAATTCTTGTACAAGCCTTCTTATATCTCTAAGGTGACTTGTGCAACTCCTTCTGTGTTCGATTCATGTTTTCTATTCATTCTTGTCTACATTTGAGTGACATATTTTTTATAAAAATCAATATCCCAACTTTCAAAATTTTATTTTGGAATTATATATGCTATTGTGTTGTAAAAATAGTTTCATTTGTATCTGATATATCATTTTTAACTTATTTAATAACTTTCACTTTGAATTCTCTTACTATCATCACTATTACAATTTTTTAAGCCTTTAACTTGCATGTCCTTGTCCATATGCTCTTTTTTCTTTTTTTAAGGAAGATTAGCCCTGAGTTAACATCTGCCGCCAATCCCCCTCTTTCTGCTGATGGAGACTGGCCTTGAGCTAACATCTGTACCCATATTCCTCTACTTTATATGTGGGACGCCTGCCACAGCATGGCTTGACAAGTGGTGCCATGTCTGCTCCCAGGATCCGAACCAGCGAACCCTGGGCCGCCAAAGTGGAATGTGTGAACTTTGCTGGACCACCAGCCCGGCCTGGATACGCTCAATTTTGAGATGTGCCTCTATTTAACAGCTATAGATACTTTTAGATGTTTTATGTGATTGTTTGGTTGGGGGGGTGTTTTGTTTAGTTGATAATTCTTTGCGAGGTAAAACTCATACACTTATTGTCATTACTGACATATCTTGGACTTTGTATTCATTAGGAATTACAGGAGGCTGCCAGGAACAAATGTTAAAAAATTGCCTCAGATAATAATCAGGTTTTTATTTTTCTCACATAATAAGAATTATTGAGGTAGGATGGTTTTAGACGAGAGTCTCACTTCTCCATTTATTCTGTTTTGGATTAGATCTTACAATCTAAAGATTTGATCTAGAGATACATTTCTTTAGCTCTTGGCAATTATTTCCTATTAAAAACAATAATTTCTCTGCTCCACAGACGTTGGGAGATGTTATTCTTCTCGTCTATTAACTCTGTCTCATAATTCCATCATTTTAAATTTCATACTTCACTCCTAAGAACACCCCTCCTTACCTACCCCACTGTGATTTCTGCAACTCACTCAATGTATTAGTTTGTAATAATATATGTAATTTCTAAGAACGCTGATGATTTCTTTCTTGGTCATCATTCATCTGCTCTTAATGGATGCAATAGTCTTTTAAATAATGCCGAAGTCTAATTGGTAGTGAACTTATTTGCATTTGATACCTTTCTTTGATAGTATCTTTGTTTTAGTCTAATGTCTAGTGATTTTTGGATATATGATCATAAATGTGTTTGAAGATTAAAATGAAACAAGTAGCAGTGTTTTTTTTTCCCAATACAATGAGTGTCCCTATCTACATATTGGTGGATTCAGGTTCTCATTTCCTGTCTCACATGGGACAGGCAGGACCTGCCATAGAATGCTGGGTCCAGGAAGCTTTGTTTCTGGGTGTGGTGCTCTTGACCCTTCCCCATGGCTGTACATTAATTGCTCTCTAGCCCAACACCCACTCTGTAAGTCTTCCGAGTCAGATCCATCCTATTGAAAGAGGGGTAGGAAGAGCTTTACTCTGAAGGAAGAAAGCAGTCTGTAATTGATTCCATGCTCTGCTCAGCATTTCAGCCCCTACAATCACAACAACAGCCTGCTGTTGGCTGATTCTTGTCCTCGTTTAGAAAGGACTTTGTACTAAGGGAAAATAGTGCTACCTCTAAACACTCTTTTTTGGTTTAAGAAGAAAGGGACATAAATTCAGCCTTTCCTTACTCTCTTGGTGATTACGCCTGGACCTTTCTGGTTCCTGTTGAATTTTAGGGGTTCCTCTGGGCTTTGTTAGGAAGAACTCTTCTCACTGCCTCAATAACCTTCTACTCCGTGTATTTTCGTTATGTTTTCCCTGTTTGGTTGTTTCCTTCATTCTCAAGCCATCCTCCATCTATTGGTAATTTCTAAGAAATTGCTGGTCTAATGAAAGCACCTTTTTATTTCCCATGCCTATTATTCACTTATTTTCCCTTTTACGTTATTTTCTGTCTGACACAATTTATCGTCTTGTTCCAAACAAATTCCCTGTTATTGGAAACTCTTTCCTCTTGAATTCCTTTGACAGTGAGAACTTTGGACACATTGCCCAATCCTCGTTTTCCAGGCACCTGCTACCTGGGTTCTGCTAAGGTGCAGTTCATAGTTCTGTATGCTATACTCTCTTCAGTGATTTCATCACTCTAGTAGCTATTTGCTTCCTTGTGTGTCTATTAGATTATTATTTAAAGCTATATCATGTATATATGTAGCTCCAAATGATGATAATAATGTTCAACATGTATCAGATGCTTATAGGTGCCAGGCATTTTGCTAATTATTTTATCTGCTTAATTTTCTTTGATCTTATGAAATATGAACCACCAAAATTCTTTGTTTTACAAATGGGGAAAACCAAAGCTGATGGTTTAAATAAACAGCTCAGGGCCTCTAGGCTCATGAGTATTGAAGCCAGGATTGCACCCAAGACTTGGATTCCAGAACCAGCACTTGTAAGAACTCTGTTGTATTACCGTTCGTGTGTATTTACAATTATTTACTCAAGCAGTAGTTAAGACCTCATGTTCTCGCAAGTATCTAAAAATGAGCAGAAACACAGACTCTTGGAGACTTCTGCATCGAATAGCCAAACATTAAGTGGCAAAGAAAATTGCATGTGGGAAAGAGTCCAGTAACTCAGAGTGAAGAATAAATTGTAAATTGCCACATGGAAATTTACCGTAGTGTCTGGTAACCGTGATGATTTTCTAATGATTTTCATGAGCAAAAAACAGTGCCTTATTTTTTCTTTTGTTCTTCTGGGAAAATTCCTGATATTATGTCCAGATAAGCAAATGCCCTTTGCCTTCTAACCTCAGAAACATGCCTTGAGCTATATTTCCCTCACACTCTTCACTTCCACAGGGCCTCTTGTGAATGTTTTGGCCAGTGGGAAGATCTGACCCAACTTTTCTAGGCCACTGACTTAGAAAGCCAATGATTGTCTGTCCTCTTCTCTTTCAGAAATTAACCTAAACTCACCTTTCACCAATGTTCCCCTGATGTAAAAAAGTCCCTACAGATTACTGTCTTACTTTTCTGGGTCAAAACAAAACAAAATCAACAAATGAACTAGAAGCCCAGAGTAATAGGCTTGGAAGCACAACTGTATTCATATCTTGTATCATCACTTATGTTTCTCTGATTATGTTTCACAGTGACTTCACGTCTCTGAGTTTTGTTTTCTTAATTTTTAAAAATGAGCTAATACAGTCGCGCTGCATAATGACATTTCGGTCAACAACGAACGGCACATACAACAGTGGTCCCGTAAGATTAGAACCATAGAGCCTAGATGTGTAGTAGACTGTACCATCTAGGTTTGTGTAAGTACACTCTATCATGTTCGCACAATGACAAAATCACCTAACCACGCATTTCTCAAAACGTATCCCCACTGTTAAGTGATACATGACTATAGACTTAAGATTCTAAAAAATTAGGTTAAATGATAACATGTGTAAGCCTTATTCTAGAAACATGGTTAAAACCAAGTACAGTGTCTTCCCTGCAAGATAAACATGATATCATGAAATTGTTTCAGAAACTAAAGTGTGACATGCATACGGAAAACAAAGAAACTCTGAGAACAGATTCTGACTCAAATATACTCATAAAACAGTGTAGCCTGGATAAGTCTCTTACTCTTCTTAACATTTCATTTATTTACTGATAAATTCTTGTAATGAAACCATTTCAAGATCTAGATGGAGAATAAAATTTGATACAGTGTCAAATGTTGACCCATATTTCATACTTCTTATATTCCCTCTCTTTCTCTTGTTAAAACTTTTTGTATTATACCCATCCAACTGTCCAAAACTTAAAAGCATATATTTGTACCTGCATGTATTTACACACACACATACACATACACACACACATACATACACACACACATACACACACATGAAGAGGGAAAGAGAAAGAAATAAATTCTTCTTATATTTGTTCTATATTTACTGGGAAAATCAAATGCGAGTGTCAGTGAAGATGTGGAGAAATGGCAACTTTCATATTTTTGTCTTGTGGGAATATAACTAGTTATAACTAGTTGGAAAGGAGTATGGCAATTTCTAAAAAATACAAAGATGTTCATAGTCTATGATGTAGCAATTTCACTCTGAGTTAGGTGTTATAGAAAAACAAACTCATGCCCAAGAAGGCCTTTTTAAAGGTCTGCGTTATATCATTATTTAAAAGATCAATGAATTGCTAGCAACCTAAATGCTGGCAGTAAATCAATAGATGAATAAATTGTAGTCTGCTGATATAATGGAATACCATGGAGCAATCAAATATTGAGTGAATAAAATGAGTTGCATAAGAATACATAAGATGCTAACATAAATTGAAATTAAAAACACATGGAAAACACTACTGTTTGCAGACCATATGTAGGTAGTAAAGTATAAAATGCTAGATGGAATTGATATTCACAAATTTCAGGGGAGAAGTCAAGTCTGGAAAGAAATGGAGAGAAAGGGTGGCATCAACTGTATCTGCCACATTGTATTTATTTAAGAGAAGCGAAGATGATCTGAAAGCAAATATGGCCAATGTCAGCATCATTTGTTAAATCTGGGTGGTAGGTAAAGGGTGTTGACAATATTAGCCTCTGCATTTGTCTGTTTATTGACATGGTCATAAAAACATACAAATAAACTATTTAAAAAATTGTGAAAAACCTCCAGTTGCCTTAAACTTTTTTCCGGACAATGGGCATGTCTGGTGGAGCATATGTTTGCTCATGCAGCATGATTATAGAAAGTATGTGAGATCATATGCACACATGGATATGCCATACATATGCTCTCTAAATGATATGTGTATATGTAATATATCTAGCACAGCCTTCCTATATTCATACCATATGTACAAGGAATTGTGCCCTGTTCTTTCTTCTAACTGCAAATTACTTTGAATTTTTACAGAAGGCAAAGTTACATTAATTCAGAGAAATGTTTTTGCCTTGCCCTTGACATTGCAAAGCCACTTAATTGTTTTAACAGATTTTATTGACAGATTCCTGCTATCAGTTTTCTTATGTAGCGCAACACTTTTTTGCTCCAGCCATTGGCCAAGGCAGACCCATGATTCTGTTCCACTCCGCTTTACTTCATCATTTTTGGTAAAAACAGGCTGGACACACTTTAATAACATTTGCTATTCACATATTTTAACTTTAAATCTGTTAACTAAGATATAGTGTATTCAGAGTGTACTTGGGTCATAAAAAGGCCGGAAATCTGCCTTTACATCTCATGGAAACGTCTTATGAAATGTCTGGTAATACATCCCCCTAATTGCAATTTCCTGTAACTTAGAGTGGCTTTTAATAAAGCTTATTCTTTTTATGTTTTACCATAGCCTGACTTCTGGATTGTGTGATTTGACATCAGAAATAACTTAGATGAGATTATTTCCTTGAATTTTTCCTCCCAGGATATGTGGAGTTACATTCTTTTCCATAATGAAAAAAATTAATAAAACACTCAAGAAACAAATGGACTACAATTCCACCAATTCCAAATAATTAGAAGGAGGGTTGGCCTGAATCTGGAAACAAAGGAAATGTTAAAAGAGGTGCCATATGCTTACTTTCAACTGGGAGCAGTAATGGGAACCCCCTTACAACAACAGTGTGCCTAAGCAGGGGTCCTGCTGAACCCATTATAACGAACAGAGGATACGTCCTTAGAGCTCTGTTAATTACTGATGGTACAGCTGAGTTGATTTTAAAAGTGCTTAAGAACCAGTGGTTTCAAGTAAGGTAAACACTCCTTTTCTGTCCTCCAAATCTTATTTAAACCAAAATGTCCTTTAAAAAGTACATTTCTCCCCCAGATGTTATGAATTCTGAAGTATTATGTCAGATACATAAAATTACCCATGTTCGTGAATCAATATGGAAGGTTTGGGGTATTTTTCTGTAAATCTACAAGCATCCAATTAGGTTAGACTTAAGAGGCCAGGAAAACTAACTCATTTCAGGGTATATTTTTTCCTCATTTTTTATCGATGTCGAGTACATACATGATGTAACAAAGAGAACACAGGAGTTAACACTTTCTGAGTCCTTGAATATCTACAAATCTCTTTAATTTTGCCCCGATTGACACTTTGGCTGGTTTTAGAGTTTAGATGAAAAATATTTTTCTTCTAAAACTAGTGAAAGTCTAACTGAAACATTTCTTTCTGGGATCTAGAGTTGCTGGTTAGGTATGATTTCAATCTGATCCTTGTTTCTTTACAAGAGGTCAGTACTTTCTTTCTGGGAATTTTAATAGATTCTGCATATCCTTGGTGTTCTGCAAATTCACAAATTATATGTGGTATTTTAAAAAATATGTATTTTGGTTAGTAGTTTATGGGCACTTTAAATCTTAAGCCTTATGTTATTCAGTTATTCAGCTCTAGACAGATTAGTTTTAAAAAATAATTTTCTTGATAATTATTGTTTCATCATCATGCTTTGTTCTATTTTCGTTTTCAGAGATTCCTTTTACCACGTTAGAACTCTTAGTGTCATTTTTGTCTCTTTTCGGTCATATTCTCTCTCTCTCATACACACATAGACACACACACACACGCACACACATTGGAAGACCTGCTCAAATTTATTTTTCATTTCTTCTGTGGAATTATTTTTCTTTTTCCCTTTGAAGAGTCATATTTATCATTTCTAAGATCACTTTCTTATTCTCTGGATAGTCTTTCTCCAACACATCATTTATTTTTTCCTTTTTTTTAGTGAAAATATTCTCTTTCTCAGGCAGACATATATTATATTTTGCTTTCTTTTAACATTTTCAACAATCAAATATCCCATATATGCCATTTTTTTCTTTTCTTTTTTGTTTTTTGAATAGTCTGTCCCATAAAGGAATCATTCTACATCTGCTAAGCTATGGTTGTGGTGAATTGTGTAACTGGTTCAGGTTTGACTGTTTCAATCGGGTGCTAAAAATGGCATTAATTTAAACTTGTGGTCTCTTCCTATTAATTGTAATAATATGCTAGTACCATTTTTAAATGTATGTTTCATTTCTATCTCCTGTTTCATTCACTACCCTTGTTTTTTTCTTTTCTTTCTTATTTACTACTAATATCAGATCACCTGTTATATCTCATAGATCTTTGAAATCCACTGTTAGTCCTTCTCAGAGTTTACTATGCTAAAAAGGTTATCACAGTGAAGAAATGAACAGAATGAACTACCCTGGGTTCACAGGTTTGGATCCCAGGCATGGACCTACACACTGCTCATCAAGCCATGCTGTGATGGTGTCCTATAGACAAAATAGAGGAAGATTGGTATGATGTTAGTTCAGGGACAATCTTCCTCAAGTAAAAAGAGGACGATTGGCAACAAATGTTAGCTCAGGGCCAATCTTCCTCACCACAAAAAAGATGTTGCAGATTGTAACCAGAAAAAAAAAATCACACTTATTTATGTTTGTGTGTATTTAATTTAAATCACAAAAATGAAGAGCTCAAAGTGAAAAGTAATTGTATTTCTTTCCAAACTTATGCTATGGAACCCGTATAGAAATGGACCTGGTCTGGAATAATAAAGAAATAAGGAAGGAAAACGATAATATAAATAATGTGAAAGCATCAATAAGGCATAACTTCCCGTTATTTATCTTCTCTACACTCTTTTCACCAATGCAAAAACATAAATTTGACTAATTTGTTTTTATATCCCTTCCGTCCCCTTTTTTATTTTTGTTTTTGTTTTTTACAGAGGGGTTGAAAACAACTAAGAAACAATAGAAGAGAAAGAAGTTAAAAAAAAAAAAAGATGATAGTTTTAGCCCTCACACAATACTAGGTTGACAAATCAAATTTGTGCTGTAGATGACCCAAATGAAAAATAATGAAAATAAAATTAAAAATAAAAACCTCAAAATACTACAGAGTCAGTGGTCAAAGCAAAATAATGTAAAACAATAACCCAGTATCTGAGTAGCACATGTATTTGTTTTCATTACCAGCATTTTCACATGTGGTAGAAATAAGGCCAACTTTTAATTAGGATGAATTAGTTATAAAGCTTGTTTGGGGCTTGTTCTAATCTTCATTCTGCTCTGTCCTATTTACTTTATTATTTGCATGTTACTGTTGATGCAGAGATACATGAAAGGAAAAAGAAAGAACAGATTTTCCAATCAGCCATAATATAAGCTGCCCAGCCATGAAACCCACAAAACCAACATTCTCTCCATGGCAGCCATTCTCTTCCAAAGCCCATCAAGGAGAGAGAAAGCAGTGCTTGGTCATTAACCGAGTAAAAAGGACCACATTTTTCTTCATCTTCAAACAAAATGGAGAAAACATTATCTATGCACACCCGCAGCTGGGTTAATGTCAACTTTTCTTGTCATCCCTGCTACAAACAAAATCTTGACAAAAAATATGGAGAATGGTGATGTGCTCATTTGAAAGTGAAGGCATTTCATATTCTTTCATGAGTTTTATATCAAAAAAGTGAAGCACAGGGAAGAGAATTATATAGAGACATTTGCAAAATCTTTTCAGAATTGCACCCAAATGGGTTTTTTTTCCATCTCTCCTTCTGAATGAACTCTCGCCATGTACTTATACAAAATATTTCAGATATGAGTGCCAACATGTTTCACAAGAGATAATCTCTTTTGAAATACCTCGAAGGCAAGGATGAGAGGCAAAATGATTGGCATATTCTTTGGAATTTCCAGAGTCTACTAAATAAACACAATTTGGATTCTTGAGGAGAGTTTAATTAGTACGAGTGCAACGATTTGGTGTTCATACATATGTGGCTCATTGTGAGAAACTGACTGAGGATTCTCTGGATTCAGACTGGATTCCACAGAGGAGGCCAGTTTCTTCTTTTTCTTAGATTTCATCCTCTGTACTCCCGCACACTTTAGTGTTTGTTGCAGATCACCTGAGGATAAGAAGCAAGCTTTTGTCTCCTAGGAGAACATTTAGCCTGGATTTAGAGGCAAAATTATCTTCATTAGACAGAAGTTGCTTGTAGGTAAAGCAAGTCTCAGCTCTAGGACATATAAAAAGGAAAGGTTTAAATGCCTAATTAGTCTACATTCTTTGCCCAGAGCTTTTGTAACTCAATACATTGTTTATCCATGATAAAAAGAAAAACAAATTATGATAGATATACTCCTTCGAAGGAGGGAGAAGTGTCCAGAGACTTACTTGGGCAGACGTTGTCTACTTTGGATGTCAAACACAAACTTTCAGAAGAGAGAATAACTCTGAGTTATTCTTGTTAAAGAATAAACTATCAAATATCATCTACTTAATTCCTCAAACAATAACCCATAAGAATGTTGGTCTTGGAAGGCATTATTCAGCCCATGGTCTTTCATACATACAGGAAAAGACTCATTTATTCTTTGAACAATTATTTAGTAAATTAGTGCCCATTTCATTCTATGGGCGTGGAGTAGAATGAGCATCCATTTCCACAAGCTTAGAGAATAACCGGAAAATTAATTCATCCACCCACTCAACCATCCATCCACTTTTCAAAATAATTACTGTGTGTCTACTACAAAGAAAGTATGATGCTTTTTTTTCTTCAGAGAAGGCTTTAAGAGAAGAAATTATCTGAGAGGAAAAATAATTAGGTGCGTTAAGCCGGGTAAAATGGGAATTGGCTCAGCAGGCATCAGCTAACCCCTAAAAAATAAAACAAATCTTGTTTACAAAACTCTACGCGTTCTAGTGGGATTACAACATGGCAATCTGAAGCCTAGTAGCAAGCTAAAAGTTAGACAGATGGTAATTCATGCAGGATCTTAATATTATAGTTAAAAGAATTAGCATGTTGAACTAATGGACACTGAAGAACGTTGAGCAGGGGCATGAGATCATCAAATTGTTATTTGGGTTTTAGAGATCTCTTTGCATTAGCAGTATGGAACATGAATTGAAGGAAAAAAAGTGAAACCCGAGGCAGTGTAGTTATTATGGAGACAACATGAGTAGATAATGTAAAAGGGACTAGGACGAGAAAGGTGGCGGTTTTTGGAATCGAAAGGATGAGAAGAGAGAACAAATAGGAAAGATCTTTAGGACGTTGATTGAAGTGATTGAAAATGTGGGTTTTGAAGAGGCAAGAGTCAGAGGTGTCTTTCAATGCCTTTTGTGAAGATGGAGATGATTATAAGGGAAAAATGTTTAGAGCCGTGAAGTCCACAGGCCTATTATTTTCTGTATATGGTATCAAATAATCAAAAAATCTTGGCCAAAATTAAGGTGTATGTCCATCCCTGTATCAATACCTTTGACAAGAGGAATAAACTTGAAGGAATAAACTTGAAGAGGAATATCTTGAAGATAATGTCTTCCCTGTGTGTCTGTGTTTGCGTATGCATGTATCGGTATGTGTGTTTGGGATAAATATTTCAAATCTTTTTTTACTTTGATTTGTATGTCTTCTTTGGTGCGGTGTCTGTTCACACTTTTTGCCCATTTACTAACTGGGTTGTTTGTCTCCTTATTGCTGATTTTTTACAAGTTCTTTGTATATTTTGGATACAAGTTCTTATCAGATATATTTGGCAAATATTTACTCCCAGTTCGTGGCTTTACTTTTCATTCTCTTTACAGTGCCTTTCACAGAGTAGAAGATTTTAATGTTATCAATTAAAAAGTTTTTAATTTTATCAATTTTTAGTTTATAAATTTAATCAATTATTTCTTCCATCTATCACACTTTTGGTGTTATATCTAAAAACTCATTGCCAAACCTAAGATCATCTAGATTTTTAAAAATATTATCTTCTAGAAGCTTTTATAGTTTCATGTCTTAAATTGAGATCTGTAATCTATTTTCAGTTGACGTTTGTGAACAGTACAAAGTCAGTGTCTAAATTTATTTATTTATTTTTTGCATGTGGATGCCCAGTTGTTCAAGCAACAATGCTTGAAAAGATTATCCTTTCTCACTGAATTGCTTTTGCTTCTTTGTCAAGAAAAAGTTGACAATTTTTATGTGGTTCTATCTGGACTCTCCATTCTGTTCCATTGATCTATTTGTCTATTCATTCACCAATACCACATGATCTTTATTAACATAACTTTATAATATGTCTTGAATTCAGAAAGTGTCAGTCATCCAAATTTCTTCCTCTTCACGGTTGTGTTGGCTATTCTGGATTTATTTTTACATTTCCTAGAAATTTTAGAAACAGTTTGTTAATAATGATAATGTAATTTGATAGAATTTTGATCGAGATTGGGCTGAATGTATAGATCAAGTTCCGAAGAACTGACATCTTAAGAGTGTTGTCTCCCTGTCCATAACCGTGAAACATCTCTCAGTTTATTTAGATCGTCTTGGATTCCTTTCATCAGAATTTTGTGGTCTCCTCACATATATATAGTACATATTTTGTCAGATATATGCCTGAGTACCCCATTTTTTGGGTGCTAATGTAAGTGGTATTGTGTTTTTAATTTCAAGTTCCACTTGTTCATTTCGAGTTCATAAAAAAGCAATTGACTTTTGTAATTTACCTTATATCCAGCAATCTTGCTTTAATTTCTTATTAGTTCCCAGAATTGTTTTGCCATTTCTTTGGGAATTTTTTTGTATAGATGATCATGCTGTTTGTAAAGAAAGACTGTCTTATCCCTTTCTTCCCAATCTGTATACTTTTTATTTCCTTTGCTTGTCTTAGGGCATTAACTAGAACATCTACTACAATGTCAAAGAGGAGTGGTGAGAGGGACACACTTGCCTTCTTCCTGATCTAAGTGGGGAGATGCTCAGTTTATTACCATTATGTATGATATTAGCTGTAGATTTTTTGTAGAGGATTTTATCAAATTGGGAAAGTTTCCCTCTGCATTAGTCAGAAGTCTCCAGAGAAACACAGCCAACAGGATATGGAGGAAGAGATTTATTACAAAGAATTGGCTCACATGATTATGGAAGCTGGTTAAGTCCAAAATCTCTGACAGGATGGACCAGCAGGCTGGAGCTCCAGAAAAGAGCTGATGCTGCCGTTCAAGTCTGAGGCCAATATACTGAAGACCCAAGCAGGAGCCATTGTTACAGTTGAAGTCTGACAGCTATCTGCTACAGAATTCCCTCTTGCTTGGGGAAGGTGAGAATTTTGTTCTATTAAGGCCTTAAAGGAACTGAATGAGGCCCACATACATATTGGAGGGTGATCTGCTTTACTCAAAGTCCACTGATTTAAATGTTAATCTTGCCCAAAAACACCCTCACAGAAACACCGAGAATAATGTCGACCTCATATCTAGGCTCCAAGGCACGATCAAGTTGACACATAAAATTAACCATCATAAATCTACCCCTTATACACATGGCATCCACATGAATATCCTTAAACCATACCTAACCTCCAAATAAAGACAAGCACAAGGTCCTACTTTCACCTAACACGATACAGCTATCATGTGGACAACAGGAAATGCACTAACCTTTTCCTCAGAAAAGGAAGCAATGTCTTTGGGTGATGTTTACTTTTCTCCTTGACAACCTGTAACTTAAATACTATAATGCAAAGTTAATAATATTTGAATACCATGATCAGGTGAAAGCATCTTACGTTACAAGATACAGGGATAAGAGAGAAAAAAACAAAGATATTTGCTATATACATATACATGTCTGCATACATATATACACACACACACACAAACACATATACAAGCATATTCATAAGAAATAAAGAGGAAATATTTGTGAAAATTACAATCCTTATTTCTGTAACTGGTCATGTAGCTGTAGCTGGTATTTATAACTGCATTCTTCGACTACCCATTCCTTATTCTCTCTGCCTTCAGCAAGCACCTCAGCTGGCCGTGGCTCTTTACCTGGTAGTGTATCTAAAACTTTCATTCTTGAAGAGTCTGGGCCATTAGCAGCCCTGCTGGATTGAGGTATTGTAGTTTTCCGTTGACCTTAATCACAGAGTATTATTATTCCTCTTTATTTTTCCTTCTGTTTTTCCCATTATGTTACGCTTTTTTGATTATTCCACACTTCTTTGATAATCTTTGATAGTTCTACTTCTTTTCATTCTTTTTCTCTTTGCATTTTAGCTGATGAGGTTTCTATTGACATATCTTTAAGCTCACAGATTCTTTTCTCAGTTGTGTCTAGTCTATGGGTGAGCCCATCAAAGGCATTCTTCATTTCTGTTACTGTGTTTCGATTTCTGGCATTTTCTTTCGATTATTTCTTAGCGTTTCAATCTTATGTTTACATTATCTATGTGTTTTTAGCACACTGTCCACTTTTTCTTTTAGATCCCTTGGCATGTCCATTATAATTATTTTAGATTCCATCTGATAATTCTAAAATTTCTGCTGTATCTGAGTGTGGTTCTGACACTTACTTTGCCTCTTCAGATTGTGTTTTTTCTTGTCTTTTAATGTGCCTTGCATTTTTTTGTTGAAACATATACATGATACATTGGATAAAAGACACTTAGGTAAATAGGCATTTAGTATGAGTTTTTATGCTTGTGTGGCTAGGAATTAGGCTGTTTTTAAGATCTGCTATAGTTGTGAGTACCAGAGACTTTAAATTTCCACTAATGCCCTTGTTTTTGTGTCTTTGCTTTTTCGTTGTCTCCTTTAGGGTTTTGTTTTTCTCTTTTTTTGTTGTCTTTCCCTAGAAACTATCTCTTAAACAGGGTATGTATTTGGCAAATCTCTTAGTTTTAATCCACTTGTGTTATCCTGGAGCCCTGCTGATTTGCTAGTAAGATATTGGGAAGGAAGCATTCTACAATCTTGTGATTAAATCTCTACTTTTTTTATGGTCAGAGTCCCTGGACTGTGACTTTCAGAAGAGTTTCTTAGCTTTTTGTTTTTCTCTCCCTTCCCTTGCTGAAATTAAGAGGGGATTTTCCTCATATCTTCACAGTGAGAACTTGCTGGGGTTCCTGCAGGTAAAACTCATGAAAGTGTGGAGAGCTTCTCTAAGAATGGGCTCCTGCAGGGGGTTTTTAACTATCAACCTAGTGCACACTGAGCCTCCAGCAATTCATCAAATTCATCAATTGCAATTTAAGTGTTCCTACTGGTAGTGGCTACAGCAGGGAGTTTCTGCTCCTGGGCTTCTGCTCCTGGTAGGGTGTGGTTCTCTGCAGATGCCTCTCTCTCTAGTTTTTACAGTAGCTGTTTGATCTGTGACCTCAATTCTATGAAGGATCTAGAAAGAATTTTTTTTTCAGTTTGTTCAGCTTTTTTCTTGTAAACACAGGTGAGATAACTTCCAAGCCTTTTTTTTTTTTTTTTTGAGGAAGATTAGCCCTGAGCCAATGTCTGCTGCCAATCCTCCTCTTTTTGCTAGGGAAGATTGGCCCTGAGCTAACATCTGTGCCCATCTTCCTCTATTTCATACGTGGGACGCTTGCCACAGCATGGCTTGATAAGCAGTGTGTAGATCCGTGCCTGCGATCCCAACTGGTGAGCCCTGGACCGCCAAAGTGGAGTGTACAAACTTAATCACTGCACCGCTGGGCTGGCCCCAACCTCCAAGCCTTTTAAATGTTGGAGTGGAACTAGAGGTCCCAAGGATACTTTTTCAACAAATGGTGCTGGAGGAATTGGACATCTTTGGGAAAACAAAATGAACCTCAACTTAAATCTCTTGAATTACATAAATATTAACTCAAAATGGGCTATAGACTTAATTATAATGTGTAAAACTATAAACTTTTAGGAAAAAAGAGAAAGATCTTTAGTATCTAAGACTAGGCATAATTCTTAAACCCTCACACCAAAAGTACAATCAATAAAAATAAAAATTGATACACTGGATCTCATCGCATTTAAAACTTCCCTGTTAAGACAATGAATAGGTAAACTACAGACATGGAGAAAATATTTGCAAACTGCATCTGGCAAAAGACTTGTATTAAGAATATAAAGAGAATTCTCAAAACTCAAAAGTAAAAACAAAACATCAAATAAGGAAATGGGCAAAACATATGGAAAACAGACATTTCACCAAAGAGAATACTTAGATGGCACATAAGCACGCAAGAAGATGTTGAACGTCATTAGCCATTAGGGAAATGCAAATTAACACCACAACATGGTATTATTACACAGCTATCAAAATGGAGAAAATAACAAAAATAGTGATAAAACCAAATGCTGGCAAGGATGAAGAGAAACTGGATCACATATAGGCTGTTGGTGAGATTGCAAAATGATACAGCTATATTTGAAAAGAGTACGTCATTTTCTAACAAAACTAAAGATGCATTTACTATACAACCCAGCAATTGCACTCTTGGGAGTTTATTCCAAGAAATAAAAACTTAGCTTCTTACAAATACTTGTGCAAAGATGTTCCTAGCAGTCCTATTCTTTTTTTTTTTTTCTTTGCTTAGGAAGATTTGCCCTGAGCCAACATCCATTGCCAATCTTCCTCTTTTTTTGCTTGAGGAAGATTCAGCCTGAGCTAACATCTGTGCCAGTCTTCCTCTACTTTGTATGTGGGTCACCTGCCACAGCGTGGCTGTTGACAAGTGGTGTAGGTCTGCACCCGGGAGCCCAACCCAGGCTGCCAAAGCGGAGCATGTCAAACTTAACCACCACACCACAAGGCCGGCCCTTGCAGTTTTATTTGTAATAGCTGAAAGCTGGAAACAACTCAAATGCTTTTCAACATGTGAATGGTTAAACAAATTGTGGTACATTCATACCATGGAATAGTACTCAATAATAAAAAAGGATTAAACTTTTAGTCCACACAACGACCTGGATGGTTTAGAATCACAAGGGGAGACGGGGTCTCAACCCTAGAGTTTCTGGTTTAATTGGTTTGGGGCATGGACCAGACCTTGGGATTTTTAAAAAACCCCTATAGGACTCCATTTTGTCTCAATGCATCATTTGAGAACTACTGACGTATAAAGAGGGGGAAAAAGCAGTAGATTGTTGTACTGCAAAAGGAATACCTCTTTTTGTCTGATACCTTGGGGAAAAAATGGCATTCTTCCCACCTGGCAAAATCTCCCACCTTCCTCACCAATCCATTCCAAAGACTAAGCCCCATGGGAAAGTTAAATTTCCCTGTACCGAACTTATTGACCTCACACCAGAGCAAAGCTTGCTCCCTCTTATCCCCACGGGCGACAGAGAACAGCTGGTGACCAGCCCTCTCTTTCCCGTACGGCGGTAAAAAAAATAATGACACAGCTCTATGTGTGTGTTGTGCTGAATGAAAACATACAGAGGAAGCCGATGAATTCTCTTTCCTAATCAACACATTGATTAATTTGTTTGAACTCCCAGAAGTCCGATCCCTTCACAGGAACAGAGTAAGTTAATCGCGTTCTTTCCTTAAAACAGCAGCAATAGCGGGGCACGACCAAGGCTGGTGCGTTTTTAATATCCTGTGGTGTGGATGTGGCAGGAGGTGGTTAAACTGGTAGAATTCTTACTAAAACAATGAAAGGGGATGTTTTTAATGCAGCATCTTAGAACTAACTTCTCTACAGCCAATCCATGCCTGTAACGCTTCGTCGGTGGGTTCCCACTGGTCTCAAGATGAATTACATTACGTTGGAGAGCTGTTAGGACTCCCGCATCCAAGATCCTTGTATTGTCTTTCTCAGGTACACTAATGAGGACCAGATTCTTGCATTCTTCTGAGTTACATCCGCTTGCAAAGTGAGGTTTTCTTGTTTGTTCGTTTAATTCAGGCGGAAAACCAACCATGGCTGTCCATTCAACCTTTCATGTAACAAATATTCATTGAACCTCCATTGTGTGTTGGGTACTATGCAAGCTCCTGGAATTAAAATGGTAAACAAGACTGGCAGGATATTAGTGTCGGGGAGAGAGAATCCACAGATATGAGAACCTGGGATCTAGAGCCAGCCTCCATGGTTCTGCAGCCAGGTTCCACCACAAAACTGTGTGTAATTTCGTAGGGACTCACTTATTGCATTTTACAATTGGGAGAATAATGGCTTCTTCATTATAGATAGTAGATTTATTAGGAGGAACAAATGGAATAATATATGCGAAGTATTTAGCACCACACTTGGCACATTATGCTATTGTTTCTATTGTCTCTACTTATTATGGCCTAAATAAACGAGATTAGCTGTTAACACAAATTAATGTCAGTGGTAGTTAAATAAAAGTCCTATGATTTTTCAACGAAGATGTGGATTTTCTTTTTAAGGGAAAAAAAATCTTCTCATCGTGTAGCATGTTACCATCAAAATGAACATAGCATATTAAAAGCATATTAAAAAATAGTATTTATAAGACGGGGTATTTTGTATTTAGAGTTTTGCGTAAGTGGCCATTTGTTAAATAGCTCAGAAGCATGAAGGATGAAAGATTTAAATTATCTGACAGGGAAAGGCAAGGTTGAACTGGGCTTAGCTTATTCCTAGAGGGGGAAGCGCTTTGTAGCCTTTGTTCTGTTTTATGGTCACCATCAACTTTCACAACCCCCCGATGTATGTGGAAAATGGCCACTTACATATTTAGTCAAAGAAAATCGATGAAATCTCAGCCCTCAAAAGAAATGCTGCCTGAGGTTTCAGTGTCTGTGCCCATACTGAGAGATGTAAGAACAACGTGAGATAGCCACCTCCTTTCTTCTACTCACTGGGTGGCATGAAGCATGAGCATCGGAATGCTGGGCCATGAAGTAGAGGAATGGTTATAAAGAAGACAAATAGCCCCGGAGAATCCTGGACACTGGTCCCAGCTCTGCCACTGATTGGCTGTGTAAAATGGGGCAAGTAATTTAGTATATTTGGGCTGTACTTTCTTCATCTATAAAAAGAAGGGATCAGACTACATATCTTACAGCTTGTCTTTCGTTTACATTCAGAATTATCATATAATTTGTGGAATACTAGATGATGGTTTAACTAAGCAGAAAATTGTATTCCAGACATGAAAACAAGACCTGAAACAGGATTAATGCATTAATACCTTGCAGGACATTCAAATCTTCACTCAAGGTTTTTCAGGAAGGAGTGTTTTAGGAAAGGCCAAGGCAGGGGCAAAGATTTCATAAATGTCAGATATATAAATACATACCCCATCATGTACCTTGGAATCCCCATAGAACAGTTAGAGCTGTGAGCAAATATAAAACGTTCATTATTTGTAAGATGCTTTGAAATACATGGTTAGCTTTAAGTTGGTCAAAGATCCTTGTTATCTACCCATAATTATTAATCTATTCTTAATAAGGGATGTCTTTCAATGCAGATTCCCAAGATATGCTATGGTTTCCATTATGCACTTCCTTTGAGTAATTATAATTGTTTTATTTCATTACAGTTCAACTTCTATAGTCACAAAAATCTCTAGGACAAGGGCGCATGACTTCCTGTTGTAGTCATCTGACATAAACAGAATGGACCCTCACCCAAAATTTGCTTTTGATACTGAGACTAATGACACCACACACACCAAGAGGATATGAAAATGTTTATTGTTCACATAATAAGCATTTCTGGGGGACGCAGGGTGGGCCTCCCACGCAGATCCAAAAACGGCTTAAGAGAAAGCAAGGAACAAAGACTGCTGGGCGTTTTTATGGTGGCTAGAGGGTGGGGTGGAGACGAGGTTTCCAGTGTGCAGGCAGGGGCTTGTGTGGTTTGAGTCTCCCACTGGCTTTTTTAACTTGCCCGGATGTGGGGCAGAAGGGGAAAAGGGTGGGGTGAGTCTTAAAATTTGTTAGCAGTCAAATATTAAAAAATAGAGTCAGATTCTTTTTTTATACTTTCCATATAATTAATTTCCATTCAATTAAAAAAATCCAGACAGAAGTTTCATTGGGTTCACTTAAATTATCAACAGGTGTGTTCAAATTTTTCTTTTTCCTGGGAAAGATTCACCCTGAGCTAACATCCATGCCAATCCTCCTCTATTCTTTAGTATGTGGGCTGCCAGCATAGCATGTCTGCTAACGGAGTGGTGCAGGTCCGCGCCCAGGAACGGAACCCAGGCCTCCGAAGCAGAGTGTACCATGTTCAGATATTTTTAAAGTATGATCTGGGATTGCATTATTTTGCTGAAACTTTACAGTCCTCAGTTATATCAGTTGTGAGTGGTTTTCTTTGATACTTTACAAAGATGTTATTTCCTAAGCTTTGCTTTGCCCTCCTCTTCCCCAGGCTGTAGGGGCTGATGACTTAGCCCCACTCGTTCAGGCAAGATCACTGAGGATCCACAAGCCGGATCAGCATTCCTACATCTTGCGTACAAGTGAAGCCTAAGTTAGTAAAGTACAGAAACAATGGACGTTTCACAAACCATGAACCTCTTGCCCGCAGTCCCACGTCAGTACAAAGTTAATTTCCTTTTCCTTTTAGCTCGTTTATGATGTGATGTGAACTGCTGAACCATCTTTAACCATGTATAAGGTTTTTCTTTTTGACAATTGGAAATATTGTTTCAAATAAAAAGCTATCTCCTGAGGAAATTTCTTGTTTCTATTATTTTAATATTATCTTACTTAAAAATTCTTTGTTGTCCTAGTGGGTGAAAGTTAATTCAGTCCCAAAAATGAATGGCGTGTTTTCTATTTGAGCCTAAAACGTGGATGTTTTCATGGTGTTATTCTTTCTAGAACAAGAGCTTAAAGCTTTGTAGAGATGAGCAGTCCTAATTCTTTTCAACTCTTACAACTGAAATGTCAATAAGTGATCACAGAAACATGTCCAATAAGATATATGATGACAGTGATTGACAACAAAAGAAAGGAAACAAAAGTAAAGGCTAGTTGTGGGGTTCATTTAAGTTATATAGAGGCTATACAGTATTATAATTTATGCATAAATTTGATCTGACCTTATACAATGTGGCCTATTAAAAATGTTTAAAAAGATGTCATGAATAACAGAGAGAAATCAAATAAAAGAAGCTACATTGAAAATACTTTATATCAATATTTGATGAGCATGTACTTGGTAAGTTAGGGGTTAAGTTGTTGTTAGTAGATCAAAGGAAATACATGACCTTTAAAATAGGTGTATTTTCCTAGCATCTTTGCTAAAGTGATCTATAAGCATTGTCACCCACAACCAATGCTCATATAAAACGATGCGATGTGTATTCTTACCACCTAGATTTTGGTCTCTAGGTCAATTAATCACTAAATATAAAGAGGAGAGTACCACCTAGATTTTGGTCTCTAGGTCAATTAATCACTAAATATAAAGAGGAGAGTAGTTGATTGAATGCAGTGGAACAGAGAAGAGCAAGAGAAGGAGGAACAACTTGTTGCCAGAGAACAAAAATATTGTCACAGATATCTGAAAGAACCAAAGAACTAGCTCAAAAATCTGACACCTTCCTGACTTGGCCAGATTTCTAAAGAAAACCAAATTTTGTGAAAAGTGATGAGTGCATATTGATAATAAAGATGGGCAAATAATATGAGGTATGCTAGAAAAAAGGGCATAAAAATTTCCAATAACAGTAACAGGCAATGCTCTATATTGATTACATCTAGCTATATGTAGCATAGTATTTATGCTTTTGTGTAAGCTGCGTTTTTATATAAATTTAGTAAAATTTGTAACCATTTTGCCACTTTCTGTGTATTTGGTTTGCTTTAAGCTGTTTGAAAAGCAATTGAATAGCTTATCAATGACCTTTCTAAATTGAATTTATTACACATACAAGTCCTGCTGAAGTGCTTAGGAAGGTTTTCCTTCTTTGATTGTAATGTTGACCTATTGGATTTTTTTTTTTGAGGAAGATTAGCCCTGAGCTAACATCTACTGCAATCCTCCTCTTTTTGCTGAGGAAGACTGGCCCTGAGCTAGCATCTGTGCCCATCTTCCTCTACTTTATATGTGGGACGCCTGCGACAGCATGGCTTGCCAAGCAGTGCATAGGTCTGCACCCGGGATCCAAACTGGCAAAGCCTGGGCAGTTGAAGCAGAACGTGTGAATTTAACCACTGCACCACTCGGCCGGCTCCTGGATATTGTTAACATGTGAGAAAATCGTGCATATTGTATTTGTAACTATAGTTTCAAATAGTTGGAGAAATATTATTAGGTAAATATTGCTGAACATTCACAGGGCATTTGAGAAGATAAATTTATTAATTGATTGGACAAGTGAGTAATTGTTTCCTTTTGAATAAAAAGTAGATTTATAAATTGGAGGCTTAAGAAAACTAAATATTGTATTTAATTTTAACAAATGGATATTAATTAAAACACAGTAACTGTAGATCTATTTTCTACTATCAAAATCCGCTTCTGAGACTTTAATTGCAAATTGTTAACTGACACCAAACCACCTCACTACTTATTATCTGTAGTTTACATGATGTGATACATTCTTCATTATGCTGGATTCCATCTTACCCGATAGATTGTAATCTCGTTGAGGACATTTGCCCCAAATCTAGCACAGTGTCAGGAACACCACAGGTTTCCCTCGTTCCTCTGAAATCTCCTTTTTCAAAGTCACCAACGAGCTATGTAGATATTGCCAAATGCAATGATTAATTTCAATCTAAATTTACTTGAATTCCCAGTAGGGATTATCCCAGTTGTTCATGCCATCCTTCTTTAAACACTACAGGATACCACACTCATAATTTTCCTCTTACCTCTACAGCCAGTCCTTCTCATTTTCTGGTGCTGAACTGTCCTCCTCTTCCAGATCTCTAAAAGTTGATGTTCTCCAGGGCTCACTCTCCGTGGCACCTCTCTCCTACGTTATTACTCAATGTTTTATGGCTATAAATTCCATATAGACGTATAGGATGTCCAAATTTATATCTCCAACTTGGACACCTTTCTATTTATAATCTCTACCTGGTTATCTAAAGAGAATCTCAAACACAAGACGTCCAAATAGAAATCTTTTTCACTCATCCACCCAAGACATTTCCCCCTGATTTCTCCATATTCCCAAAGGGGACTAATCTTCTAGTGTCCTGGGTCAAAAGGAGATGGTCTTGATTCTTCACTTTCTCTACAACCCGTATAAAATCGAAGAGCAGATCCTGCCTGCTCTGCCTTCAAGCAAATCTCAAATCCCACTACCTCTTTTTTCCTCCCCAGCTACTAATGACTAGAACCTCCCAATTAGTGCTCACAGTTCTATTCCTGACTAGCTTCTGTTTGTTCTCCACAAAGCATTCACAGAAGTCTTTTAAGAATGTAAACCAGATCATGTCTAGATGAACTGGAATCATGGTTCTAAAATCCTCTGAATTCTGCTAGTATTAATTACTGGATGAGTAATCAAATACATTATTAATATGCAAGAATAAAAAGTCCTTATCACGGCATACACATCCTCACATCTGGTCTGTGATTGCCTCTCCAACCTCATCTATTGTTGTTACCCTTGGCCATTCTGCTCCAGGAAGATTGACCTCCTTCAAAGAAAACTTCTTCCTCCTTCACGTCATCACCCTTGTTATTCCCTCTGTGCTTTGTGCCACTCCACTAGATCTCTGCTGCTATAGGCAGCCATTTTTATTGGTTTTATAAATTAGTCTTTCAGTGAATATATGGATAGATGATAGATAGATGATAGAGTCTTGTCATTTCTCACACATATTATTACCTGACATTTATTAATTTATTTACTGCTGTCTTCCCCAACTGAAGTGTAATCTCTAGGAAAACAGGACATTTTTCTGTAAGTTATGTATCCCCAGAAGCCTCACCCTGCCTGGCACTTAGTAATTGCTCAAGAAAATATTTATTAAATAAGCTGATTGTGGTAGAAAATATGATGATAGGGATAATTAAAATCAGAAAATTAAAGTAACTTGTAATATGGATTTATGTTACCCTTTGGTTAGACTCTTTGGTAGGCTATTTACCTGCAATTCTCCTAGGGGAATAAACAATAGAATAACAATAGAATAAACAAAGAAACAAAGAGTACACATTATATGTGCTTTGGTCATCAGTTCAAAGTTCTGAAATTCTTTTCAGTTAGTATGCGACAATAATTCTAAGCACCATTTATTGGATATGCACTGTGCACCAGATGTTGGCCTACAGGATATATATAAATTGTCTTTTTTTTTTAAAGTTTGGCAGCTGAGCTGTTGCCAATCTTTCTTTTTCTGGTTTTTCCTCCTCAAAGCCCCCCAGTAAATAGTTGTATATTTTAGTTGTGGGTCCTTCGAGTTGTGGCATGTGGGATGTTGCCTCAGTATGGCCTAATGAGCCGTGCCATGTCCGTGCCCAGGATCGGAACCAGCGAAGCCCTGGGCCACCAAAGAGGAGCGCTTGCGAACTTAACCACTCAGCCACGGGACCGGCCCCTAAACTGTCCTTTTTCAATCCTCACAAAATCCATATAATATAAACCTTCTTGTCTCTATTTTGTTAATAAGAAATGGAAACCTCAAAGAGATTAAGCAACTTTCCAAATCCCACAATTATTGGATCCCAGAGCCCGGTTTTGAACTCAGGTCTCTGAGCTACGGTGCCCATGTCCTTTGAACTCCATATCCCACTATGTCAAAGAGCTCAGAGAATGCCATGTAAAACTCAAATTAAGCTCTGTCTAATAGAAATATAATGTGAACTGTATATGTGATTTTAAATTTTCAAGCAGGTACATTAAAACACAATAAAAAGTAATTTTAATAATATATTTCATTAACCCAATATATTAAAAATATTATCATTTCAGTATATAATCGATATAAAAATTAACAAAATATTTTATGTTCCTTTCTTCATACTGAGTTTTGAAATCTGCTTTGTATTTTTTTTTTTATTTTTTTTAAAGATTTTATTTTTTCCTTTTTCTCCCCAAAGACCCCCGGTACATAGTTGTATATTCTTCGCTGTGGGTCCTTCTAGTTGTGTTATGTGGGACGCCGCCTCAGCGTGGTTTGATGAGCAGTGTCATGTCTGCGCCCAGGATTCAAACCAACGAAACACTGGGCTGCCTGCAGCAGAGCGCGCGAACTCAACCACTCGGCCACGGGGCCAGCCCCTGAAATCTGCTTTTATTTTATATTTACAGCTTATCTCAGTTTGCTTAGGCACATTGCAACAGCTGCAAGTGGCTTGTAGCTGCTGTGTTGGACAGTGCAGAGCTGTCCATTTAATTCAATAAAATATATGTCCTATTTGCCTTCATTTTTCTATTCCCTGCAGTGCCCTGAATAGGTCTGATTTTAAAATGTTTATTGTTAAAACCTAGGCATCACAGGACACAATACGAACTAACTAGGAAAATCAAAAATTCACATTCAACCAAGTTAAAAATTCTAGTTCTCCCAATTTCTAGAGTGGGGATTAGGGGAAAGTACCCCAATTTGTAAAGAGGCTCATCAGCTGTTTAATCAGCTGAACCTGTGTGGCAGGTGATTCTATGTTAGATGGCAGCATTTTTATCCCTGTTGAGCCTAAGGTAGGAATATAATATTCAACACTTTTGAGCAAGCATTTCTAATATTCCACCTTACCTGTCATAATCTGACAGAAGAAAATTTTTGCTTCCATACTCAGATCAAGGTACAAAAGCTGGTCAGCTAATGCAACCCAACTAGGAGAAGAAATGGTGGATACCGCACTCGTAATTGTTTCAGGCAAGATCACCAAAGACTACTAAAATGAGTGGGCAAAAGTTTGAGAAACAGGATATTGGCATAGTCTCAAAGTATCCCCTCAAGATATTTATTCATGAGGAAGGGAAAAATAATAGCTGCACAGAGAAATGATCAAGTAGTCAGAGCTAATCTCATCAGTAATGAGACATCACAAACTCATGCAGGAGTCAACCTAATCAAGAGAACACATCAGACCAAAATTGAGTCATTCTACAAAATACCTAAGTACTCTTCAAAAGTCTCAAGTCTCAAGAAAGGCAAGGAAAAACTAAGAGATTGCCACAGACAGAAGAGACTAAAGAGAGATGAAAACTAAATGCAATGTGGGATCCTGAAGCAGGAAAAGTACATTAGTGGAAAAACTAGTGAAATTCTAATAAAATCTATTATTGAGTTATTAGTATTATGCTGAATGTTAATTTCTCAATCAATTTCTTTATTGTACTATGGTTAATGCAAGATGTTAAAATTAGAAAAAACTAGGTGAGGGCTGGCCCTGTGACCTAGTGGTTAAGTTTGGCATGCTCCGCTTCAGCGGCCTGAGTTCACAGGTTTGGGTCCTGGGCGTGGACCTATACCACTCATCAGCCACGCTGTGGTGGCAATCCACATACAAAATAGAGGAAGACTGGTATGGATGTTAGCTCAGGGCTAATCTTCCTCAGCAAAAATAAGAAGAAAGAAAGAAAGAAAGAAAGAAAGAAAGAAAGAAAGAAAGAAAGAAAGAAAGAAAGAAAGAAAGAAAGAAAGAAAGAAAGAAAGAAAGAAAGAAAGAAAAAGCTGAGTGACCAAGAGAGTATGTGAACTCAGCAATATTTTTGAAACTTTTCTGTGAATAAAAAACTACCTCAAAATTAAAAAATTTTTGAATGCAAAGACTTAATTCATTGTTCAGTGCTCTTCCTGTATAAACATCCTACTCTTTGTCAATGCCTACCCATCACTGGAATAAATTATTCAACTGAATTAAAAAAGCATAGCTAATAGTGTCATATTCTTTAGGCAAAATAATCCATTAACTGAATTTTTCACTTTTCAATCACTTGTTTAATGCTGGTTAGCCTCAATTCAAGAGAGTGTTCTTAGGAAGTTGATGATAATTCTTTCTGTTTTCAAATATTTGTAAACTCACACAATTCAGTATTACCAACTAACTTCTCTTTGTTGTGCCATATATTGTACATGATGATGATTTACGACATTTTAAAATACATCATCATAATGTTTATTACATTTTCTCGAGCTTCCCATGGAAGAATAACTTTTCTAAGTATGTCATAAAATGTTACATAGTCCAAGTAAAGAGTGACTCCCATAACTTGTTAGAAAAGGTTGAACACTGTTCAGTGTAGGTAGGACATAGGAGAAAAATCAATTTCATGCTTCCTTCTTACTTTATGTACACAGGCAAAGGGGCCTCCAATTTAAAAGCAAGAATGATGTTTTCACACAGTGGCATTCCATCCCTGGGAGTATTTCAGTGCCCTAGAAAAGGCGGATTTCAGGCACCTGTTAGCAATGTCAACGTGGCTCACCAACAAATGGATGTGAAGCACAGAAGCCCACACAAAGGAGTAGCGGCAACCTGGCATTTCTCTCTAAAGGGCTTTTCAGGATGAACTCAGAAATGATGAACTACAGTGGATGACATTTCTGCAGCACCAGGAATATTTGCAATAGGCTGGACAGTGTGAGCAATGGGAAATCTAATTGACCTCTCCTTGTGGGTCCTTAGCATCCAAAGGGATTCCCAGCACATTCTGGAAATCTTGTGTAATCTGACTCAGGCTTAGCAGGCTCGCCTCAATTTATACTCTAACTACAAGGTACTTGATCAGAAAGGGAGCATCAGGGCTTGAACCTGGATGTTGAATTTGAGTGAGGATCAGTGGTAAATGATTCTCTGTGCTATTTATTTCTTTTTCCACAAAAATGTAAATGAGCCTTTTATAGAAGTCATGGTAAATGCACCATTTTAAAGTTTAGAGAATGTTTATTTAAAATGCTTAAACAACCTGATCTTCAGGGTTAGCCTTCTCTCACAAAATAAATGGCCACCCATTTGATAACCATCAGTCCATACAGGGGCTTAGAGAGCAAGGACTCACAAAGCAGGTTAAAACACATCCTTTTAATTATGAGGTCAGAATGATGCAGTGGTTGGGCATCAGTACTTAATTATAAAGACTGCCTTGATGCCCCTTTCTTTTTGTTGCTTGGAATGCATAAATGTGATGTTTCTACATTGTTGATTAATTTTCCCTTTTGGAGAAGTTAGTTCTAAGGAGATAAGAAACACAGAGGGTTTTATTTGGTTTCATAAGCAATGCTGAAAGCTACTGACGTTTCCCACTGGCTTAAGTCTACAGCTAAACAAGGAGAATGTAATGAAATACTGAGAAATTGGGTGCTCTTATTCCAGAAGATCAATCAGGATTTTTTTAGTTCAGTCCACCCTCCTCATATATAATGTTCGTTTTAGGTATTATTTCTCACTCAGTTTTCTTCTCTGAATAATTGTCTCAGCTTCTACTGTGTCTGAAGAGCATGGAGGAGGTGATGAAGTCCCATGGGAAGAGCATGGACTTGGATCTTAGTAGATCCCTTCTTTTTAGAGCTGAATAATATCCATTGTCTGGATGAACCATCATTTATTTATCCATTCACTTACTGAAGGACATTTTGGTTTGCTTCCAAGTTTTGACAATTGTGAATAAAACTGCTATAAACATCCGTATACAGGTTTTGTGTGAGTGTAAGTTTTCAACTCCTTTGGTAAATATCAAGGAGCACAAATGTTGGATCGTATGGTAAGAGTATGCCTAGTTTTGTAAGAAACTGCCAAGCTGTCTTCCAAAGTGGCTGTACCATTTTGTATTCCCATCAGCAATCAATGAGAGTTCAAGTCAGTCCACATCCTCGTCAGTCTTTTGTGTTTTCAGTGTTCTGGAGTTTGGCCATTCTAGTATGTGCGTAGTGATAGTTCACTTTTGTTTTAATTTTCATTTCCCTGATTATATGATGTGGAGCATCTTTTCATGTGCTTGTTTGCTACCTATATATCTTCTTTGGTGGGGTATCTATTAAAGTCTTCGGCCCATTTATTAATTGGGTTCTATTTTCTTTTCAAAATATATTGGACTTGCCTATTTTGTTTGGGTATTAAAAGACTGAATTACTAAATGTGGGCCATGAGTTACCTGTTTTCCTCTCTTTGAACTTTTACCTCCTTAGAAAGTGGAGTTCCAGATATATACAGCTGTAATTTCATGTGCCAGTTTCATGTTCTTCTCAATAGACTACATTAAAAACTAATAATAGAATTAGGCTAAAACCCTGGTGTTTTGTTTTAACTCTAATGAAATGTACTTCAGTGCACCATCCAAATTTTAAAATAAGTCTTTATTCTAATTGTTTGATTAGCATGTCATTAATTATTTCACCATTTCTTCAGATTGCTTGCTTAAAGCCCTTTGATCTCTACAGGAAAGCAATTTTTGGAATTTGTTTTCTTCATTTTTACACATGACTAAGAATTGTCGTTAATGAGAGTGGCAAATTTGTTATAGCTAATGGCCCTCTCATGGCAAGAGAATATTTTAGGATCAAAGTATTCTTGCTGGATATTGACTATGCATAATAGAATTTCAAATTCTCCACCCAGACAGAGAATGTTGTTCCCTATGTGTTTCACCTTATCAGTTTTCCTGAACCATCCATCATCTGGGCACAATATCAATTAGAAGAGAAGATAATTGGAGGAACCATTTTTGCTGCATAACTGCAAGAGCTGAGACCATCACGTTCTCTCTACATACAGACTTACCTTAACAATGATTCTCAGGAAACAACTTTTCACCGTACTGGCCACCATAATGGCTCTTTAAAAATGATATTTTGACCTTAGTTTCAGGCAGAATCACACTCACTACTTGACACAATAGTCAGAGGACACGTCTGGAATGAATTAGAATTGTACATTGTGTTTAGGTCAACATTAAAAATGATGCTTTGCCTACTCAAACCAAGAGGAAGCAAGAAAGAAGTATCATCTCCTACAACTCTCCAGGCTGTGGAGCGTCTGCCCTATTTCCACATGTCTTGGCCCTTTAATTAAAAGTTTAGCATTTGATTTAAATAAAGATGTTCATCTGTGCTTTAATTTTATTTTAAATTTCTCTTTGAATGTAAGAAAATCATGAGCCTCCGAAAAGTTCAAATGTTAGTAAAAATAATGGTGCAGAAAGAACGGATCTTCCAAAAAATGACTCTCTGGGATCCAACTTCAACTACTACTATCCAGTCTCAAGTCCTCATTTCATATTTTGACAAATACAATAAGTCTTTATTTCATTAAATTTTATCTACATACTATTTGTGTACTTTCAAATTGCTGTTTATTACTTATGTAAACTTGTTTTCATTAATCATTTGATATATTTTTATCTGTGATAAATTTATGCATATTTTTTGGTTGGAATAGAGCACATCATTTTTCCTACAGGATTAATGAAAAAATATATTGTTTTCATTTCACATGTTGCACGTAGAGTTAGAGTCTTCAGGAAGAGATAAAAGTCAATGAGTGGGAGACAGGTAAAGCAAACACACAGAGAGTACAGGGGGAGAAAGTCTGGATTATCAGCCCATTTCCTACAGGTGCACCCATATTTCCCCTAGGACCTCAGCATATTTCATTCTGTTGGCTGTTAAAAAAAGAATACGTTTGAATTATAGCAAATCCAGTTTTTAATGTTTATGAAGTGCCTGCCTTCTGGAAGCATATTATTGAAGTCCCAGGCAAGCACAGCCATCTGATGTTAAGCATAGCATAGAGGTGATGAAGATTAAATTTGTGCAGAAGCTGACAATTTTGTCGATAGGTTCCCAGGTCTCACACCTGTGCTGTAGGTCTAAAATTAAAGTTGTCGTAGGTGATATTATTACTGAGTTGTTCTGAAAGGCGTCACTTACTCCATATAATTGAAACAGAGTGTATTCCTACAAACATTAGCATGTCATAAATCATATGGGTTTTGGAGAACTACTGGCTTTCAACAAGGTTTTATTTAATGAAAATTAACACAATAAAATGTCTTCATTGCAATAATCATGCCGCAATGGAACCCATTCAAAACACATGGCTTTCATTTTTTTTCTTCAAAGACTAAAACATCTTGTCAAAATGAGATAGGCAAAAAAGAAAAAAGAAGTTTGATTATTTAATATTCCATGATTTGTAATGGATGGAGCATTAGAGAATAACAGTGATGAATACCAGAACTGATCTCATGTCACCAACTTAAGGCTTTATTTTTGGTAGCATATTACAGTGACATGTGGTAAAGGTAGCCAAAGTGTTACAGAAAAAATGAGGGGTGGGGAAAAATCCAATTTTGTTCCATAAGAATTGTGAATTGGGAACAGTCTTTTAAAATGTTAGTTCAGCTGCGATTTTCTGATGAGTAGGAAGGTGTGAGTAATTTGCTTTGGAAAGTAGTCATTTGAAATCTCTGGCTATTTGTTTGAGAGCTAACCAGAGCAGGTAATATGTAGCATACTTTTGAAAGGAATCACTTAAAGCTAAGTGTCCCTTCCAAAATGACATCTTTGCTCAACCAACTTCCCAGTGGAGAATTAGCACTTGTATACGTTTATATTAAGCACGTTTAGGCTGAAAGCACGTTAAAGGAGACATTTTCAAGATCTTCAGAAAATTAATTTATACGGAACTTGGCATGACAACAAGAGAAGGAATATTCTCATAGATTTTTGGCATGCGCACACATTAGACATGACGTTTGTGGAAATGTAATTAAGTGCATAAAATATACTTTATAATAGTACAGTTGGCAGGAAAGGGGAAAAAAAAGTCTCTCTTGAAAAAGCGGAAAGCATCTAAGGTAATGGTAGCTATCCAATGTAAGTGTCTGAGCTTTGCTATTTATTGTTATTGATGGGCTAATTTCTTTCATAGCATGGCAAAGTGGGAGACAATTTTTTTAACCTAAAAATGTGTATCTTATTTAGCCTGTGACTATTCACATTACTGTAACTATAATTTTAAAAATTAGCTGTCCAAAACTGATTTTATCTTTATATGTTATACATCATATGTGATAAGCACTCAGTCAGACACTACTGCAGTGGGGCACTCTTATCCATCTCCCAGAATTACCTATCACAGTTGTCTTCTAGAACCCTAGGTGGATGTGGCAACCTGTCCAAAACGGTGCAGAGGCGACAAACACCTTCTGCCACTTCCAAACCCAACGGTGCTCTCAGATCTATTAAGATGGAAATCCAGACGGGGAAACCGTCATCAGTCTAGAGCAGACTTCGCGGATCCAGAGGAGGAGGAAGACTCCAACTGCTTTGAAATAGAGAGCTCAGTGTGCCCCAGGAGCATAGTTTGATCGTACTTGGGCTAAGGGTAGAATACGTTTCTTCAAGGTGGGACTATCACTGGAAACTTTAAAGTATGCCTGTGCCTATGCCCACTGCAAACTTTTCATTTGGGTTACTTTTGAGTTCCTGTAGCTAAGTGCACCAAATGTTTGGGATAGAGTGCTTGCCTGACAGTTTTGATCTCAGTTTTGAAGCTCTGTTAATCCTCTTCTTGTTTAGGACACTCTAGCCTTACAGCTGGCAATGAGGAAGGATGCAGTAAGCTTCAAGGAGCAGATAGTTGAAGACTCTCTCATAGCCTGTTCCATAAGTGTCCACTTCTCTTCCCACAGCTTACAGGCTCAGCTCCAAGGGCAAAAGCAACTGTCAAGTCTGTAGCCTGACACTGGTAACGAGACATATTCATGCTTATGGCCAAACTATGGCCCCATTCTCCAATTATTAGGTTACAGCCTTGTTTCTGAAATGTTTTTTTACTGTAGTTCACATGTATCATAGTAATGTAATGTAATGTAGCATAGTACATGTACTATTACATAGTAAATGTAGCATAGTAAATAACTTCAAAACTTAGTGGCTTAAGCATTAAACATTTTGTTTGCTCAAAAGTCTGTGAGTCAGCCAGCTGGTTCTTTGGTTTGGGCTGAGCTGTGTCTGAGGAGAGCTGCAGTGTTGGTTGGTCTAGTCTGGCCTCAGCTAGGATGGCTCCTCTCTGCTCCATGTCAGCCCTCGCCTTCCAACAGGCTAGGTAGAATATAATTTTTGTAGGCTTTTAGATCATCAATCAGGCAACTTCTAGAAAATTAAGCATGTCTAAAGACTTAAACTGAGCAGTGCCATTATTATAATTCCATGATATAGAAACAAAGGAAATGAGAGGACACCAAACTATGAAGGCAAAATTAAGAATTTTCTGACAGCAAAAAATTTGAGTTTACCATTTATACACTTTCAATAAAGAAACTACTAAAGGATATACTCAGGAAAGAAGAAACTGAAAATAAAAGGGAAAGAAAAGCATTGGAGAAAAGAGCAGCAGTCAAAGAGATTTAGTAAGTGAATCAAACAATTACTGGCTGTTGGAAAACAGGATAAAATATTAACAAATTTGGTGATTATTAAGACAAGGAGGATCTAAAATATATAAGTAGGGGAGAGGAATTTGCCCTCCCGAAATGTGTCTTTTTGGCTTGATTATTTTGGGCTGATTATTTTTGAGAACAGAAGACTTAGGAAAACACTTTGACCTTCCCCCAACTACCTAAAAGGATTTAGGATAGAAGGCCTGTTCCAGAAGGAAGGAGTTAACACCATAGATAACTATAGTGTAATATGAACTAGGTGTGGTAGACAGGGACAACCTAATAAGGCCCATTTGATCAAAGTCCTCTCTGTGTCCGATTGTCTCTGCAAGGCATGGTAAACACTTGTTTACCAAACATTTGCTTTTCCGTCTCCAAGTAAATTGCCTTCCTCCCCTTTGAAGTCCCAAAGCACAACCTCTAACATCCTCCTTTGTCTTTAGCTGAAGATGGTATTTAGGGTGGTCTCTTCAGGCATTTTGGAGAGTTACTCAGTTTTCCTAGGTTTCGCCCATGTGTACATGTTTTTAAATGTTTAATTTACTCTTGTTATTCTGTCTCACGTCAATTTAATTCTTAGGCCAGCCCCAAGAACCTAGAAGAGTAGAGGAAAATATTTTCCTCCCCTACACTAGAAGTGCAAATCCTCAAAAAATTTCCTGCTGCAGAATGAGCCCCAACATAAAAAGTAAATTAAATTTTTTAAAGGAAGATATGATATTCAGGAAGGATGACATGTAACCAAAATAGCTGAAAGAAATGTTTGCTTTGATAGTAAGGAGAGATCTTAGGATGATAGCTTGATGTATAATGACATGTACAACATGTTCACAATACCAAGCAAGATACAAGGGTGACATGAGTTAAAAGAATTATAAAATTCCTAGAAGATTGAGAAGACTTTTGTATTTTGAAATTTTGTTCAGAAAAATCATTCATGTTGAACATCAAGGTGAGTTAAGGGCAAGTGATGTTAGTGAAAATTGCAGATTAAGGACCTCCAAAAGTTTCACCCCTCTATAAAAGCAATGAGAAACAGGCAAAATTGTCAGAATCTGTTTTTTTCAGAGCTGTATAAATTAACCAAAGGGGGCAGTTAAGAATCTTGGTAAGAATAGAGAGTTTTGTGGTGTTTTAAATTAGCCGCCGAGTCCCATTTCCCACTCTCCAACTCACAGTATCCTTAACAACATAAGCTCGCATTTCCAGTACTGGTGGGAGAAAAACAGAGCTGAAGCTCTTTCAAATCCTTATTCCCAAAGACTTGTCAGTGTTTGACCTAGTGGTTCCCTAAAAGAACCCACTTGAAAAGATTGTTTTTATCTAACCTGATTCAGTGCTCCCCTCATGCTAAAAGCCTCTCTTAGGCGGGTATTTGTCAAAAACATTTATAGGCAAATGTTTTAATCTCATGGCTGCCTGAGGCAATGGATAACATTTGGGGTAAACCGTAGACTAATGAAAAAGCTTAAAAGGAAAAGCTGAGGAATGACACGTCCCATAGGGGCTTTGAAAGGTTTTGACAAATTCCTGGGACTCTAGAAGGCTGTGCACATGTATAAGGCTGTGTGTGTGCTCCAGAAAGAAATTAAAGAAGACATAAATAGAAAGACTTCCTGTGTTCACAGATTGGAAGACTTAATATTGTTAAGATGGTAATACTCCCCAAATTGAGCTATAAATTTAATGCAATCCCTAGCAAAGTTTCCACTGCCTCTGTCTTTTTTAGAAATGGACAGCTAATACAAAAATTCACAAGGAAATACAAGGGACACAGAAGAGTCAAAGGTACCTTGAAAAAGAAAAACAAAGTTGGAGAACTCAACCCTTTTTGATTTCAAAACTTACTACAAACCTGCAGTAATCAAGAGTTTATGGCACTGACATAGGGACAAACATATAAATTGATGGAATAGAATCGACAGTCCCGAAATAAACCCATTATGTATTGTCAATTGATTTTTGCCAACAGTGCGAAGAATATACAATGGGGAAAGAATAGTCTTTTCAACAAATAGTGCTGAGACATCTGGTTATCCACATGCAAAGAATGAATCTGGAACCCTAACTCATACCATAGACAAAACTTAAATTAAAATGGATCAAAGACTTAAATGTGAGAGTTGCTACTATAAAACACTTAGAAGAAAACATAGGTGTATATATTTGTGTCTTTGCTTAGGCAAAGTTTTCCTATATGACCCCCAAACACAAGCAATCTGTCTTAGTCTGCTTGGACTGTAATAACAAAATATCACAGACAGGGTAGCTTATAAACAACAAAAATTTATTTCTTACCATTCTGAAAGCTAGTAAGCCCAAGAGCATGGCACTTGGCAGATACAGTGTGGTGTATGGTGAGGGCTTGCTTGCTAGTTTATATATAGTGCTTTCTAGCTGTGTCCTCTTATGGCAGAAAGGGCTAGGGATCTCTGAGGGGTCTCTTTTATAAGGCATGGATTCCATTTATGAGGGCTCCATTCTCGTGACTTAAACACCTCCCAAAGGCCTCACCTCCTAATATCATCATCTTTGGGAATTAGGATTACAACATAAGAATTTGCTAGGTGGGTGGGACATACACACATTCAGACTACAGCACAACTAAAAAAAAAAAGAGATAAATTGGACTTCATCAGAATTAAAAACTTTTCAGTGTCAAAAAAAAAAAAAACACTATCAAGAAAGTGAAATCATCCACAGAATGGGAAAAAATATTTGCAAATCATGTATTTGATAAGGATCTAGGATTCAGAATACATAAAGAAGACATACAACTCAACAGCAAAAAGACAAATTGCACAATTAAAAAGTGGGCAAAGGATTTGAATTCACATTTATCCAAAGAAGATAGACAAATGGCCAATAAACACAGGAAAAGATGCTCAACATCCTCAGTCATTGGGACGATGCAATTCAAAACCACAATAGGATACCACTTCATAACCTATAGGATGACTATAATCAAAAACATATACAATAACAAGTGTTAGTGAAGATGCAGAGAAATTGAGACCCTCATTCATTACTGACAGGAAAGTCATATGGTGTGGCTATGGCAAAAAAGTTGGCAGTTCCTCTGTTAAACCACATAACCCAGCAATTTCACTCCTGGGTGTATATGCTAGAGAACTAAAACATACGTTCACATATAAACTTGTACACCAATCTTCACAGCAGCATTACTCACAATAGCGAAAAGAGCAGAAAGGTGGAAACAACCTAAAAGTCCATCAACTGACAAATGGATAATATAGTATATCCATACAATGGAATTTCATTCAGAGACAAAAAGGAATAAAGCACTGTTATGTGCTACAACCTGGACAAATCTTGGAAACATTATAGTAAGCCAGACCAAAAAAACCTGTAAATTGTATGATTCCATTTATATGAAATGTCCAGAACAGGCAAATTTGTAGAGACAGATAGTGGATTATCTGTCTACTATAACAGACGTGGGCTCCAGGGAGAGGAATGGGGAGTGCCTGAAGGTGAATCTAAAGTTTCTTTCAGGGATGACGAAAATGTTCTGGATTAGATGGTTGCAATAGTTGGACAGCCTTGTGGATACACTAAAACCCAGTGAATTATACACTTTTAAAAAGTAAATTTTATGGTATGTGAATTATATCTCAATTTTTAAAAAGAATTTATGGTAATAACCAAAATAATAGAAATAGAATGCATAACTTTCAAACCAACTGAAGGTACAATGTAGTAAAATATGATCCATTTGGAATCAGTAAAGATGAAAAAATGAAATTTTCTAAGTGAAAAGAAAAAGAAGAACAATGAAAATCATGCAGAGTTGATCTAAATGCATCAGCAATGACATCAGATACAGATTAGGGACTGAAAAATTATGGCCTGGGTCAAAGGCCTGCAGCCAGATTTTGCACAACCTGAGAACAAAGAATGAGTTTTGCATTTTTAAAGAGTTATTGAAAAGAATGAGGAAGGAGGTGGAACAGGAGCAGTTACAGAAACCATGGCCCTCAAATCCCAAAATATTCATTTTTAGGCCCAGTGCAGAAAAAGTTTGCTGACCTCTCCTAGTCTAAACTCTCAATTTCAAAGATGACCCTTTTAGGGTAAATATAAAATCTAATAAAACAATAAAACCAAACTTCTCCTTGTCATATATCACCTGCCAATTTCAGAAGAGCCTCTTGTGACTACCTTTCCCAGGGTGTTCTTAACTGTTTCCGGGTTAAATGTTGTCCCAAGCGGAACTGGCTTTATTTGGAAGGCAGGAGGGAGGTCACTACCTTCATCAGCTTCAGCATTCTCAGGACACCTTTTTTGATGGTGTAGAGAGTAGGTGGGAGCTTTGCGAGAGACTCAATAGTTGTAGTCTTTCTCGGAGAACTTTTGAGAACTGCCCACTTTGGTGCTTCGTCTGTGGTCCTCAGGGACTTTTTTCTTCTATATTCCTGCTGCTTCCCAAACTTCATTTCTCTATACCATCCTCCTCATAGGTAAGTCTCTTGAAGTTTAGGCTTAGAAGTTGGACACCATCATTTCTGCCACATTCCATTTGTCAAGCAAGTCAAGAAAGGCATGGGGGGAGGGGGTGTTAGCTTTGTCAAGAAGAGTGCCTGACAGGAGCAATGGCTTTCACTAAGGAGGTGCAGCCAGATGATCAACTGCACAGAGAAGGAGCCAACATAAATATCCCTACTTCCCTCTCTTCTCTCTCTTATCTCTTCATATTGCTCCCATTGGCCAAACTAAACAGGAAAATATGTCCATACAGATCAGTCTCAGTAAGGTCAGACTCTCATGTAGAGAGCAGAGTAGAAAAAGATGGAGACTAGATCCAGAAGGCAAATAGAAGGTAGCCAGCTCAGCTACCAATCAAAATTGCTAATTCATGTGCTAAAAGAAACCCAATCTTACTGGTTATTGGAGAACTACAGGCCAAAATAATCATCTACCAATTCAGTTCCTTTAAAAATTAATGATAACAAAAGTAGTAATAATAAATTTGATAACATCAAGTGTTGGGAAGGATGCTGCAAAACAAGAATGCAAATTAACAGCTGGCTGGAGTGCTATCTGGTATCCCACTTTACAGGGTAACTTGGCAATATCTAAGAAAGATGGAGCTCCACCTACCAGTGACCCAGCAATTCTAAGCTTGGGCCTCAGCCATGGGGAGATGTTGACCCATATGCGGAGGAACACATAGGGGATTGTTCAACGTTTGTAACATCAAAAAAAAAGAACAAACATTTAACAGTCCGTTAGAAGGGGACTGGAGGAATAAACTCACTTAAAATAGAATAATCGGTAACAGTTAAAAAACCGTTTTGTTTCAAAAACATCATGTGAAGTAAAGAAATCAGGGTGCCAAATAACAAGTGCAATAAGTAAGATACAACTTATATAAGATATGTAAGGTTAGACATCACATCCTCTTGGCAGACACTCTCTAACAGCAAAGCCTGAGTCAGAGATTTTAGTATATGTCATTTATTGGAGGACAGCTCTCAGAAGAAAAGGTACGAAGGGAAGCAGGGCAGGGCAGGGAAAGCGTAGAGCCAGGTTGTGGTCTTGGCTGGAGTCTCATCTCAGCCTGATCCCAAAAGGAGTTCTGGAGAATGAATTGAACCACTGCACTGGTCTCACCTTGAGTCAAGGGGGCTGACCTTGTTGACTTGCCCCCCATGCCCACCCAAGACACAAGCACTTGCCAATCACTGGCTGTGGGCTGACCTGTGGGAGGCGTCCTCCCAATGGAACATCTTCCATTTAGCCCAGCACAATCCTTCAGAGAATAGGACAGCTGAGAGCCATTAGTAGCCAACACTCACTGCAGCTGGAGTTTGAGTGCACCAGCAGTGAAAGGGGCATGACAGTGTCCGTGACACACAGGAAACAATGGCACATTGTTTATGACCTTACGTGTATAGTAAAATTACAAATATTTGCATGGAAATAAAAAACAACACTCGTTTCGAAATAACAGTTTCTTCTAATAAGGGAGAGAGGAAGGAAAGGAAAATGATTCAAAAGCTGTTCTTAAGCTATACGTGTATTATTTTTTGCTTCTTTAAAAAAAGTGATCTGGAGTAATAAAGCAACATGTTGACATCTAACTCTCAGTATAGGTACATGGGTATTTGCAAACTTTAAAACTTAAAATAAGATATAAAGACAAAAATGTGTAGCAGAATATGTAGATTTAAAAATAATGATAGTTCTTATAGTATTTGATTTAATTTTACACCAATGGTGAAAAATATACCTTTTCTAAATTATAGATAAAACCGGAAATTATTGTTTCGTTTTATTTCCATCCTCTGTATTCCGTTCAGCAAAAATCATACTTTGAATTATAAAAGTTAATTAGATTATTTAACTTGTATAACCTCTCTCTATTTTTAATCTATCCTCAATCAACATTTTATATCAAGATATGAGAGAAAGAGATGAGATTTCTGGAATAATATTTACCTGCTTTTGAAATGGAATATATCTTGATGATGGGACTTGGAACGGTTTATTAATTTCTTCTTTATAAGTTTCTTAATTGCTACCATTTTTAAAATAACCATTGCCTCATTTTTATAGAAATAATAGTCATTCTTTAAAATAAAGAAAAATGTATATCCTTCCTAGTGATAAAGCCATTACAAATTGAACAACTCCTTGATGTTATTTTACACCTGATATATTTGCCAAAATTAAATAAAAGAAATACCCCAAATTGGCAAGCCTTTTTAAACTTGGTACAATGACATATTGCTAGTAGCTGTATAAATCATTATAATACTATTAAAAATATAAAATCTGGCAAAATTTCTTGAGTAGCAAACAGATGTTTATATCCTCGTATCCATAAACTCATTTCCTAGAATTTATTCCATGCGAACATTACATTAAAGCAAATATCTTCTTCATGAATGATGGCTATTTTAACAAAGTATTTGAAGCAATCTACCTTGGCTAGGAAAATTATGGAATGCTAACTTAATGGGGTGCTATGCTGTGATTAAAACATGAAACATGTGAATGAGAAAAGACATTGCTAGTTCCTGGCACCTGATGTGTATCTAGGGAGCTCAGGTGATTTGTGAACTCTCTTATCTCTCAAAATTCGTAGGTTCGGTATCATTAAAATGCTGTTACAGGAGGAAGGAATCTAACTTGCCCATAATTGCATGGCATGCTAATAAATGGCAGTATTAAGTTTCAAACTGAGTTCTATCTGACTCCAAATCCTAAACTCTTTCCACTAAAGAATTTTCCCTGGCTGTAAGCATTTTACAAATAAATTTTTAAGCAGAACTCTTAGCCCCAAATCAAAGAGATGACAAAGACTGAGCTATCTAAATGGATGTGCTAGAGTTTGGGTAATCTTCAGCCCCAAGCCATCCACGTGACCTCAACAGAATCCTAGGGCACAACAAGTACTATTTTAAAAATCACTACAGTACACCATATTGCATTTGAAAAGTGTAAAAAGGGTTTGAATAATGCTAAGTTTTACAAGATACTAATATGAAATATTCCAGTTGCAACTCTCATTTGAGTCAAAATAAGAACATGGATCAAAATATTCATGTGCAAAGACAAGAACTGAAGCTGTTTCATTAAGCTGGTGGCAGGTACAGCTAAGCCATGAGCCCTAGGCGGACAGCTTTGGTTGTACTATCTACCACTTTTGAGGTGGTCCTCAGGGTTTCATTAAGCCTGGATAGATCCACTTATCTTTGTGCCAATTATCATTCTTCATAACAAAATATTACGAAGGGTGTGCATTGTTTCTGAATGTGGGTGTAACTGAGCATGGCAGAGAAATGAGGAAACTCCTATGTACATGTTTGGGATTAAAATATATTTCCCAAGAAACTGTTTGGGACAGACAGTGTCAGTTGCCTTCTTCCTTCTTGCCAGTCAGGAAACTCCCATCCCTGTCACCTGTCCCCCCTCAAGATAGCAGAAACTTGCTGTCCTAGCCTCCTTTGCAGCTATGGTGTGAAGGTGTGATCCACTCTTGGTCAATGAGATATCAGTGGGGAAATTTGGTGGCCCAGGGAGAGGCTGTTCTCTCAAGAAGAATGTGATGTGTGAAGAGCAGGTCTTTTTCCCTTCCTGCACGTGGAAGTTCTCCTGTGAGGACGTGAGGCTTAAAATTACTACAGCCACCTTGAAAATCGGGGAAAGAGCCAAAAGTTCCAGGAAAGCTGACAGATATCTTCCTACAGAGTTTTTGATACGTGACAAAAAGAACCTTCTATTGCTGAAGCTCCTTTGTACTTGGGCATTCTGGTATCTGCAGCAGACAACATCCTAATGTAAACTGCAGACATCCATCAGAGACTCAAAGTCCTCGACTAGAACATATCAATTCAAAACGATCAAGGATGTCTTCCGTATTTTGCTAATGTAAATAAAATGTAGCTCCTCTCAATGTGGGCTTTTTTATGGTCATGAAGAATTTCTGGTAATTTCGTTTTTTTTACAGTGGTTCTATCATAATCCCTGAATTTTATCTGAGGGGTGATTGTTTCCGATTATTGTGGCTTCCTTCTGACTTTTGTAAGTGAAGTTGCTGACTTGAAACTGCCAGCTAAAACACTGGCAGTTTTCCAAGGAGCATGGCTATGAAGTCCCCAAAAGATGAGGAATTAATTCTTTCCTTTCCTTTTCCTCTGCTTCCTCTTCCCTTCCTTCTGCGCTCAGGCCAATATTTTGAAATAGCCCTTCAAAACCACGGATGGAAATCTCTGCGTAGCCCATGGCAAGGATCAAATAAAATGTGTGGAAAAAGTATTTTAGAGGCAGGACATCCTGCAAGGCTGTGGAGCTGACATTACTTTTGCTGTTATATCTTAACAACATTGCCCCACATTAACGACAGCAAACGAAGAATAGACAGGTGGTGGTAGGGTCTACCCAAATTATTTTCATAAATGAAACTGAATTTGCTCTAAAATTAGGATCATGTCTCCACCACCTCTTCAGCCTTGGGTTGACATGGTCAAAATAAACGCAAACTTTTATTTTTTTATTTAACAAGTCTTATGTAACAGTGGTTTTACTTTAATTATATTTCAGGCACTATTCAGCATACTATAAAAGTAATAACTCTTCTTCTTTCTGTTAAAACTTTTCAAAGAGATAATTTTGTTACTCTCATTTTGCTAATGAGGAAACTGAGACACCAATTGTTTAAGGAACTCGCCATTGTCACATAGCTGGTAAGTCGTTGCGTTGGAATAATGATCATTTTATTTTACATTGTAAGCGAGGAGAAGTTTTCCTGGATCCTCTTATGGTCTCCGGCTAGGTCTGAAAATTAAACTGACAAATGCAAATTAACAGGAGAATAGCATACAAACCTATTTCATATAAATTTTAAGCGACATGGGAGCCTTCCTAAGGAAATGAAGAGCCAAAGAAATAGCTAGACCTGCATGTTTTTATGCAGGCTTGGTGAAGAGTGGACAGAAATATGGTAGGTTAAGGAGTTTGAGTCAATGTAGCAAACTGGGGGAGACTTAGCAATGCCTGTTTGTTAAGAGGCTTCTTAGCATCCCTTTGTCTTCAGAAGTAAGCATGTTCCCTTACTCCGGGGGTAGGGAGGGTACCTCTCACAGGAGGACTTCATGACCAGTTTCAGGGAAGAAGGGCAGCGGGTCAGCCCGACCTTCCTGCTTCTGCTGTTTTCTCAAACTCCTTCAGCTTAAAATATTCAATATGCCAAGGTGTAATATTTTTGGGGTAGCGTGTCCTGAACTCCATCAACATATAGAAATAAACGTATGAAGTTTTTCACTAAAGGTGAGAAAGTGTGAACAGGTTCACCACATGCTTCATTTTGCTTTATGGGCAAGTCTAAAGAATAATGAAGGGAAGGAAAAAAAGGAGAAAAAAATCTAGTTGGAATTGTCTTCTCTTGCTTTCTTTTATCTTCTTTTCTTTCTTTTTCTTTTGTGTGCTTGGTGTGTGGTGTGTAGCGTGCGTGTGTGGTGGAGGTGGGGAATAATGAGCCTCTTTGTCTGGAAATATCTATGCTTCATCAAACTGCACATACTATGAGAGGGAAATTTTAAAGAAAAAAAATCATACTGTGAAAGACTCCAAAACCTCTCCATGCATAAGCTGAAAGAGTCCAATGACGACACTTGTGTACCAAAATAAATATGGCATCCATGTTCTCCACATTTCTATTATCTTCCAGCACTTCTTTTGGATCTGAATATATTTATGGCAGGAACATAATCAGCTTTATTTCATTTTTTACCTTATATGGTCAATTGCAAAACTCACTACAAATTCTTTCTCTGCCTGTATCCATGCCTTTTGTTTGTAATGAGATTTGCAGCTTTTCCCATCAAAGAGTGGAGAGTTTATTTCTCTATTTTCGAATCTGGATTTAGACCTGTGACAAGTATTGGCCAATGGGACGTTAGAAAACCCGACATAAGCAGAGGCTGGAGCAGTAGAGCACTGGGGCTTTTCCTCTCTTGCTATTCTTAAAGAATTCTGACACTACCAGCATGTGAATAAGTCTCAGCTAGCCTGCTGGAGGACACATGGCCCAGTTACTTCCATTGAACTTGGAGCCAGCTGTTCACCACCAGGCTTGTGAATAAGGCCATCAGCCACGAACTGACCACAAGTAAATGTGTGACCTCCACAAAAACCTTATGAAACAGAGACAAGCAGTCCTAGTTAAGCCCAGCCTGAAGTGTCAACTTACACTATCACGAGAAAAGAAGAGATTGTTAGTTTGAGCTGCTAATTTTGGGATGGTTTGTTATACAGCAAAAGCTAACTGCTCTGCCTTGAAAGGGAATCATTGCTAACTCATCTTTACAGAGAACAGAAGCTTCAGGCAAGATGCGTGACTAAGGAAGGGAACTCTCATGTACTTCTGGAGCAGATGCAGAATTAGTGGCTCTAGGAGAAATTTAAACTTCTGGTGAAAATGCTGAAAACTGAGAAAATTTGATTCAAATCTTTTTCTAAGTCCTGATAGTACTCCCACTAATCTCAGGAGAAGAACCATCCAATGGAGGGTTGCTTGAAGTTTACAATAGGGACAAGACCTACTGCAGCCACATGTGATTTATTTTTACTCCCATCCAGCCTTTCTTTAGGCATCCCCATGCTTAATAGCCCTCAGAGGCAGAGCATATAGTGACTCGATGCTTTTCCAACTCAAGGGCATTTCAAGGCTGTGGGTCAGTCTTATTTCTCTTACCACGTGTCTAATTTCATTGCGAAAGCAGCGTATTGGGCTAATGAGACTTAGGCTCCTTGGCTGTGTTTCTTTTCCTTCTCATTCCAGAGTCCTTACCACTACACAGCACCTTTCACTTCCAAAGGATGCCTGAGCACTTCATAAACTTAGCCAGTGGACTTATAAACTTTATGGCCAAGGAATAAGTCCACTTCTGAAAGGTAATGTGCTGCTGGTGTGAAAAGTAGCAATTGTTTACATATGGTTAACCTGAAGGCATAAGGAGGCCAAGCAGTGGGTTTAAAACCCTAAGATGCCTTGGGGCAGGTCCTGGTAGGATTTCCTTTCCTTTATTAAGTTCTCTTCTGCACTGGGTTTAGTTGACTGAGCCCAAAGGAAATGTATCCAATGAGTGAACTGAACCCGTGACCCTCAGCACCTGGTTAGAATTGGCCTTTGTGTAACGACCTGAGACAACCTCCCAACTCCACAGGTAGGGAGGTCAACGAGAAAAGAATTTCATTTATAAAGCTCTTTAAATTCAAATAATTTTAAAGGAAACTTATTCATACATTACCATTTGCCCATTTTTCTGTATCTTTCACAGAGAATTTCACAATTTTTATCTTGTGTTTTATTTGTTGAACTAAATTTTTTTTTTTGTCCCATTAAAGGCAAACTCTTCAAATGAGCCATGCTGACAACTCCCTTAGATCCTATCACAATGAATATGTGGGAAAGGAAGCCTTCTCTGTCCCCTTCTCAGCTCAGCAGTGTGTACCACCTCCTCCCAAAAGGATGAGAAAGATTTGCTAATCATGATGCTGAGTTCAAGACATTTACTGGACCACAAGTACAAGTGGCTGCATGACTGTGCGTTAAGTAGGGGTTCCATTTCTCTCTTCATTCGCTCTGTGCAAAGGAAACAAAAACTCTTGAGGCCCCGGCATCTTGCTTCCTTTACTATCTCTATATTCACAATATGCTGGTCATTGCTTCACATAGCTTGTACCATTGTGACCAGCTCATAATTCTTAAGATTTGGGATAAGAGGTGGGACGTAGGAGACTTGGTTTTCTCAGATCTCTTTGCTGGTAGGTCATAGGTATTGATTTGATCAAAATGTATTCTTATTTTCCATTGGCTATTGACCAATGTGTGTTTATTTCTCTTGGCGACCTCAAGACCTTAAGGAAAAGAGATGATTGGCAATGTAGGGTCTCAGCATCCCTGGTTCTGCCATTCCAAATACAATCAGATCTCTCTTCCCATCAGAATTTTTTAAAGAAATACCTGCTGATTTAATTATTTATTAAGTATTTTTTATTCTTCGAAACTATTTGTTTGTATTAAAAAAATCTCTTGCAACCCAAAACACAGTTTATTAGTCAGAACTATAACCTTTTGAGATCCTTGATTCAAAATAGTCAAAGAAAATTCTACATTATATCTAATTCCAGAACGATTAGACTCAATTTGTTAGTTCAAGATGTCCCCTGTGGGAGATTTTCACGCCAATATCTATTATGACTACTTATGGAAGCTGCCTAGGTCTCAATCAAACTTCTCATGTCATGGATTTGGGTTTTCGCCTCCTCAGTGGTGTCTTCTTTGTGGTAGTTACAGCCTAGAGATAGGCTGAGTTATTCTTCTGCTTTTCTTTAGAAGAATATCGTTTATGGGCCTCATCAATTACCTCATAATTGATTGGGCTGCTCAGCTTTAAAAGTCTTGCAAGGACTGATGGAGTCTTGCCAAAAAGATGGACAAGCCAGCTGGACAGGGCTCCTACTGGCCAAATCTGGGACAATTTGAGCATCAAAATATATAGGATAGACAGGGCTGGCCCCGTGGCCAAGTGGTTGAGTTCACGCTCTCTGCTGCAGGCAACCCAGTGTTTCGTTGGTTTGAATCCTGGGCATGGACATGGCACTGCTCATCAAACTACGCTGAGGCAGCGTCCCACATGCCACAACTAGAAGGGCCCACAACAAAGAATATACAACTATGTACTGGGGGGCTTTGGGGAGAAAGAGGAAAAAAATTTTTAAAAAAATCTTAAAAAAAAATATATAGGATAGAAAAGATTATGAGCCAATAAACAAAAAAAGAATCCGTGAGAATATTACGATATATATAAATACAGAAATCAATAAATAATTGAAAGCTTGATGACTAGTAGGATATTTGCAAGTTCAAAGTATCTCTTCTCAAAATACTTCTTAATTACAAATGTAAAATTTACAGTGGAGGACACTGGCAGACACCACTGTCACCAAGTGATCACCAGTAATGGGACACATCAAGGTCATACGTGTGGAAGAAGGAGAAGAACACAGCATTAGTTGTGTGATAGTGCTGCCAGTGATGCATGACTTAAATGTAAGCATGGAGAGAAATGAGACAAACCCAAATGCAAATTGGTGAGCATTCTACAAAATAGATGACCTGTAATCTTCAAAACTTTCAAGGCTAAAAGTGTTAAGAAATGATCAAGGAACTGGTATAGATTGAAAAAGACTGAAGAAACATGACAGCTACAATGTAAAATGATTTTTTTTCAGTTAATCTACTAGAATGTTCTATTTTTCTAGGTTATTGAGTAATAATTGACAAATAAAATTGTACATATTTAAAGTATACAACATGATGACTTGATACACATGTACGTTGTGAAAGCATGTGATTCTGAAATGAATCCTTTTACTACAGAGATCCAGAGGCAATTGGTGAAACTTGAAGGCGATTTGAGGGTTAGATGGTAGAAATGCATTGATGTTAATTTTCAGATTTTGATAGATGTACTGTGATTATGTAAGAGAATATCTTTGTATAAAATACAATAAAATATTCAGGGGTATTATGGCATCAGGTTAGCACCTTATTCTCAAATGGTTCAGGGGAAAAAAAATCTTTGTATTGTACTTGCAAAAGTAAAGAAATAAATAGATTCTCCTGGGATTGTGATCTCAGACTAATTAGCCATGCTCTTGGTCTAGTTGAGTAGGGGACAGGGAAAGGCAGTCAAAAATGTTGATGGGGCAAAATAAAGAGTCAAGGGAGGCCTTACATTTCAAAGTCAGAGGTTTCCATAGATGCTACAGCAGGGCAGGGTTTCAACAATTAGCTTAAAGTCAGTGATCTTTCCTGCTGAAGTTTCAGAAAGTGCAATGATGGAGCAGACACTGCTGGTGCCCTACCATCCTCCTGCTCTTCCAGCAGCCTTTCAAAAGTCGCATCTCCGTCTATTTGCCTGAAGACTATCTGGTGATCAAGTCTACTTTGCCTGGTTACACAGGTTTAATGAAGTCTTCTGGGAGCAGCCTTTGACCACTGACTGATGGAAGTTAGTGGATAAATACTCCAGCTCCCTTGCTCCTTAGATGGGATAACTCTTGAGTTGCATGTCCCAGAATTTCCCCCTGGGACTGAACTCAAGCTGCCCCCAGTGGTACCCTGATTGATAACACACCCTTTATAGGTTGCCTTCCCTTCTATGAATCATTCCAAACTCAATTCCTGTGATCACCTCCCAAATAAGCTATGTACACTCACATCCCAGTCTCAATGTCTATTTTCAGGGAAATCAAACTAAGGACAAAGTTTAGTTTAATTAACTTTAGTAAGACCCAGCTTAATTCTAGATATGGATCCATATAGAGTCATAACATTGTTTAAAGTATGAATTTCTCATCCCATTTTAAATCAGAAGCTTTTTGTCAATTGACAAAATTTTGTAAATCTAAAAAATAAATTTGATAATTATAAGTTATTAGCTCTTTTAAATATAGTCAGAACGACACAGATAGCAGGATTGGAAACCTCCTTCTATTCCAGAATATTCATTATTGTATACTCAACTATTACAACAGATGAATAACACTATTTGCTATGGGTAAAGGAAAGAGTTGAAGAAAATAATGCAAAGACAAAATGAAAATTCAAAGTCAAAGTGAAAAATTCAAGCTAATCCAACAGCTTAGAGGTGTAAGGACCTTTCTCCACAGATTTACTCTGAAGCAACATTTCCTGCGAGAAAATACACACACACACTTACTCCAGTGCTCCAAGGAAATAAGTGGCTGTCTTTGCGCCTTCATGCATTTTCAATCTGGCTGGCTTTGTCACTGGGATGTGAGCAAATGAGAAACAGTGGAGGAGAAAAGAATACAGAACTGAGGCAATGGGCAAGTAGAAACTGTTCTATTACGTGCTGTCAGGCTCTAGTGTGAATAGGGCTGCACCTGGAGGAAGAGAAAAAAGGAAGCATTCATCCATCTCTCCTCATGTGGGAAGCCAGATAGGGCAAGGGGGCTGTCCTGTCAAGAGAATGATTCAGGAGTCCTTTCTCACTGAAGATTAATCATAGCAAAGGGCAGGGGTAAAGAATACCCTGCTCTATTTGCTTCCCAATCTCTCCCCTCTGCCTGGGTCCCAAATGACTCTATTTTCATATGTCGAGATATTGGTGGAGCAGAGCTGCTGAAAGGTCTAAGACATCTGGGAGATGAATCACTCCATGCAGAAATGGAACAATTAGCCGCGTTTAGTCCAGCACAAAGGCCTTGAGAGGTGTCTCATTGAGTGGCCCACAGCAGAGCCAGGAAGCAATGTGGATTTGAAAAGAATCCCACAATTAATTTCTGTATTGACCTAATGGGACATAATTTGTTAATGTGTACAGAGCCCAGAGCGGGTCTTTTCCGTGATGCTCATGGATTAAAAGTGCGTGGCACTCCCCTGTGTTTGTGCACGCTTGGACGAGCACTTGAAAAGTAAAGGATGTAGTTAAATGCAAGCTTTTTTTTTTTTTGCAGCCCATTATTAAATCTGTGACCATTTAAACATAAAACGAGACATGCTGGCACAGTTAAGGCCACACATTTCTCCAGAACATCAGGTTTAGAATTAGACATTGGCAGTCGAATGATTTTGAACTGTTAAGCCGTTTTACAAAAATCACATTCCCTTTGGACAATTTTAGAAATAGAAAGAAGGTAAAAGTGTTAAAAAAAAAAAAAGCCCAACATATTTTAATTCAAAAAGTGGAAACAGATTATATCATACAGACTCTTTTGTCCAAGAAAAAAAAAACTCACTTCCTTATAGACTCTAAAAATATATTAACTACACATGCTTATGGGTGATTGTGCTCTAGACTCCTTTTCCCCCAGTTCCCAGAGAATTAGTAGTATTTTTGTTAATTTTGGTATTTTAAGGAAGAAATTATAGTTATTTTCCTAAGAGAAGTAATTGAAGAAATCTAAAGAGGCTTGACCCTTTAGAACAATAATAATTTATCACTATAATTAAACTTCCATTTCCATAATAATGAATTAGACTCTAGATACGAGTTGTGCTTAGATTTTATCTCTACTCTTTTCACTGATTTTTTTGATTCCCAAGCAAGCAGACTGCGTGAAAGAAGACAAACACGTAAGTACTTGGTATCAAAGTTCTTTGTGTGAAAAAAGGAGTAGAAGGAACTGATTCACAGGGGCTCTTCCCACCCTGAATTCAGTAATGCCCTAACTTCTATAATATTCACAAAGATAACAAAATATTGGTGTGAAACGATCAAAGTCAGTAAACTATGCACAAATCTCCCCTTCCTTCTAATGCCTGCCAGGGAAATAGCTTTTCTTCAGAACTGTATACTCATGGTTCTCCACCATCAGGCTCCAGGGCATGGCACACTGCAAAAGGGAAAGTGACACAGGATTTGATAATGTCAGAGATGACACCACTTTAGCAGGGGCTGGTTCCGCAGGGGAAAACCTGACTAATGTACGACTGAAGAAAACCAGAGTTGTATGCTTAAATGAGAAGGACATTTCCTCTGTTAGGAAACAGAGGATTACAAAAAGACAGGGATGAGTGAGAAAGAAATGACTTCGGAATGGGTATATAGTCCATGTGTTTCTTTTGGCTCACCACTGTACTTCCATGGACCCAGCAAAGACTGGGACGTGATGGGAACTCAGAAAATTTAATACAGATGAATGTGGATTTCTGTGTCAACAGAGCCCCTTGACCTAAAGAAGAACTGAGGTTGAAATGATCCAGAGAGAGGTAATAAACGTGTCATATAGCTGGGGAGAACTGTGTATGAGTTGCCACTGCAAACCCAAAGCTTGTGTTTGTATGCATAGTTGTTCAACTTCTAGTTCACTTGTCCAATGATGTCAGACAAATAGTTATTCAAATAGGTCAATTCAGGCAACAACCACACAAGTCAAGTTGGCTAGTTTATTGCACTGACTGGTCAGCTCAGACTTGGTCACTAAGTTGGTTTTGAGTGTACACGGACTGGAAATCCCAAAAGATTTACCGGAGTAAGGTACTCAAAAGTAATGAAATTAGAGTATTAGGGAACTAATTTTTCATTACATTTTTGCTCAACTATAGCATTACCAGTGGTGCTGATGGATTAAAAGCTTTAAACTACTGGAAAACAAAATAACTGTTTCTGTAGATAGAATGTCTAAGTCCGGTGAAATGTTCATTAACTTTTTTTAGTAAGAGAATATAAGAAAACTCTGTTAGTGTCCATCTTAGTTGCTCAGTAATCAATAGTCCTAAACAAAAATCTCTATAAGAGCTCTTGAGTGAAAAAATGGTGCAAAGAAACGCATTTTTAAAAAAAGTTGGTTTTCCTTATGATACAATGGAGGGAAAATGTCATCCTTGGAGGATGGAGGAAAACTGTTGGAATTGTTAAAACAGTTGACTAATAGATGCCAAGTGGACATTCTTATGTTAAGAGATAGAAATGCATTCAAACAGGCGTATACTTTTAATAGTTTCATGATCCTTATGTGATAACATAAAGTAGCTTCTAACATTTACTCCTGATACTACAAATGCATCCTTAGTCCTTTGACCCTAGTTTAGCAGATTTCCTCCCTGGATTTTCTAAAGTATTGTATGTGAGCTTTGAAATTGAAGCCAAATGGTCAGCCCTTATGGCTGCCGGGGAAACAGGGAATGGTTCTCCTTAGTATTAAAGCATCTTCATGACAGCTTCTCACAATTGTTAGTGAACTGAAGAATGCCACATCCTTTTCATCAGAGGCATCTCCTGCCTCCATTCCTGATTTCCATATGCCCTTCCAGTTGAGAAGCCCACTTTTTTATACTTGTGCTTCTGAGTACTCACATTGCTCTTGGTTAGCTCTAATTTATTGTTCTTCTTCACAGTGTGCCCCATTGGCTTCCAGAAATCTTTTTATGTTGGGATCTGTGATCTAGGTAAGTCTCTAACACTGGAGTTTTTCATTAGTGAAACAACAAGAAGAAGAAATGTATTGCTATTTATATTTGTCTCTGAAAATCAGATGGTTGGTTCAGTACGTGCATCCGGCAGCATACTCTGACCTTGGGAGGTAGTTTCTTTATTTGAAATACGGGTACATCCAAGTCAGATAGAGGGAACTGACAACCTAAATCACTGGATAAGGATTCTGTTTCTGGAATGTCGAAGAAGAACTCGAGAAAATTGGTGTGTAGTTTGCCCATTATGAGGCTCGGTGGTGGCTGTGTTGCTGAAGGAAGGTTACCTCCATGAGACCAGACATAGAATACACCGGACTTCCTCACGAGGATGTGTCCAATCTCATTCTTGATCACGAAATAGTAGATAGGCAGATATCCAGGCTACTGATTATACAACGATGCTTTCTTCTATGTCTGCCCTGAAAAGACCCTTATCTCCTATGGCTGCAGAGCTGAGATTGTTGATCTCAATCTGTGACTGGCTGGATTACAACGCAAGTTGAACACCCAGCCTCACAGGGTGTCTACCGTTAAAGTGAAAGCATTGATTAGGAAAATGGAATCCTTAAGATTGGAATGGGGACTTACGGGATAACACCAATGAAGTTGGGAACACTGAGACTCTAGATTCTGATGAATTCTACCCCCAATGAATGAGGCCTCTCCATCTCCAGTGGGAGTGGTGTCTCCACTCACTTCTGAAAGGGCTAACTTTGCATTGCCTGAGGAAGTCTTAGTGGTTTCCCATGAGTCAGTTGCCATGCAAGACAATGCTGATTCTCCTCAGTAACCACCCTCAGCGTCCTTCTTTGCTTCTAGACTTATAACTAGACTCCAGTCCCACCAAACCCCTAAAAGTAAGGTACAAAGTGTGACCCATGAGGAGGTGAGCTGCAATCCAAAAGACCTACTTGAGGTTTCCAACTTATGCAGACAGAAATCCAGGGAACATATGTTGGGATGGATATTAAGAGAGTGTGAATAGGGGCCAGCCCAGTGGCGAAGCGGTGGAGTTCGCATGTTCCACTTCTCGGCAGCCCAATGTTTGCCGGTTCGGATGCCGGGTGCGGACGTGGCACCACTTGGCAAAGGCCATGCTGTGGTAGGCATCCCACATACAAAAAAAAAGTAGAGGAAGATGGGCATGGATGTTGGCTTGGGGCCAGTCTTCCTCGGCAAAAGGAGGAGGATTGGCAGTAGTTAGCTCAGGGCTAATCTTCCTCCAAAAAAAAAAGTGTGTGAATAATATGAGAAGGAACATAATGGTTGAATCAGGCCAAATTTATTGATATAGACTCACGAGGCAAAGAGCCTGCATTTAACGGGGTAGTTGAGCGAGTTAGTAAGAGTTCTAACAGTTTACTTGTTTGGTTGATTGAAGCCAAAATGTGATTCATGTAAGTTAGAAGAAAGAATTCAAAGACTTAGGGAGGTTGGAATATTAGAACGTATTTGTCATTTAAAACCTACTCATCCACCTTGGGAGCATACATAGACATATCATTAGCCATGACTGTGAGAAATAAATTGGTAAAGGGAGCCCTGACATCCTTGAAGAGTCTTGTCATCATTCTTCTCTGCAAGCAAGAACTTACAGGAGGAACTGTGGTTATTCATTTGGGAAACGCAAAAAGCATGGGAGTAACTGAATCTAAGAGTAGCAGGGACCAAGTGACAGCACTTGACCACCAAAGGCAAGGTGAGCATGATTACTGCAACAAACAGCAGAGTCAAGGTGACAATCAGGGTATCTGGTTCATGGAGATATGTGGCCTTATAGAGTTGATTGTGCTGTTCCTTGAAGTAAAACCGATAAGAAGCCTAGTAAATTCTCACTTGATCTGGATAAGCAGAAAAGTTCTAGGTCAAGTGAATAGAAATCTAACATGAATGACATAAACAGAGAGTCATGGCCCCTCAATCAGTTCTCAGACTTGAGCCAGTTTACAGACCCAGATCTGCTTGAATGAAGGAGAGACTGGGTCCTATTGAGGAAGGAACCTGGTATGCTGCCATAATCCACACTGTTAGTCACTCAATGGGCTCATGAGCAAAGTGGCCATAACAGCAGAATGAAGATTATGGATGGGCTCAGCAACATAGACTTCCACTCACCCAGGCTGACCAGGTTATGGCCACTGCTGAGTGCCCGATCTGCCAGCAGCAGATACCAACACTAAATCCCGCATATAGCACCATCCTCCATGTTGATTAGCCAGCTAACTGGTGGCAAATTGATTACTTTGGACCACTTCCATCATGGAACGGCCAGAATTTTGTCCTTACTGGACTAGACCCTTACCCTGGATATGGATTTGCATTCCCTGCATGCAGTGTTTCTGCCAAAACTACCATCCATGGCTTTACAGAATGCCTTATCCATGGTCTTGATATTCCACACAGCATGGCTTCTGAACAAGGAACTCACTTCACAGCAAATGAAATGCAGGAATGGGCCCATGCTCATGGAATGCACTGGTCTTACCATGTTCCTCCATCATCCTGAAGCAACCAGCTTGATAGAATGGTAGAATGGGCTTTTGAAGACTCAATTACAGCGCCAGGTAGGTGGCAATACATTGCAGGTCTGGGCAGTGTTCTCCAGAAGGTTGTATATGCTCTAAATCCATGCCTGATGTATAAATATATGGTGCTGTTTCTCCAAAAGCAAGGATTCATGGGTTCAGGAATCAAGGGGTGGAAATGGGAGTGACACCACTCACTATTACCCCTAGTGACCCACCAGCAAAAATTTTTGCTTCCTATTCCCATGACTTTATGCTTTTAGGTCTAGAGCCTTAGTTCCAAGGGGGGAAATTCTTCCACCAGGAGACACAACAATGATTCCACTGAATTGGAAATTAAGACTGCCACCTGGCCACAGTGGGCTCCTCATGCCTCTGAATCAACAGGCAACAAAGGGAGATGCTGTGCTGGCTGGAGGGATTGATCCAGACTACAAAGGAGATTGGACTACTGCTTCACAATGGAGGTAAGGAAGAGTATGTCTGCAACACAGCAGATGTCTCAGGGCGACCCTTAGTGTTACCAGACCCTGTGATTAAGGTCAATGGAAAAGTACAACTTCCCAATCTAGGTGGAACTAATAATGGCCTCGACCCTTCAGGAATGAAGTTTTGTGTCACCCCACCAGGTCAAGGATTCAGACCAGCTGAGCTGTTTCCTGAAGGCAAAGGGAATGCAGAATTGGCAGTGGAAGAAGGCAGTTATTAATACTTGCTATGACCTCATGACCAGTTATAGAAATGAGGACTGTAATTGTCATCAGCATTTCCTCCTTACTTTGTTATGAATATGTTTGTGTGTGTGTGTATATGAGAAAGGGAAGAAAACAAAGACATATATATCCCCCCTGTTTCCCTATTACATAACATAAGCTGTATTGACTTTGTATCATAGAATTCAAATATGGTTAATTTTATATCGTAGTACTTAATTTATAGGAGATCAAAGAGGAGAGTAAAGATCCCTCAAAGGCTTGACCTCCTTTTCTGGGGAAGGAATTATGTGTTTTTGGTTGTATGTAAGATAGTTATATCACGTTGGGTGAAATTATGACCTTTTTGTTGTCTTTATCTGGAAATTAATTATTGTTTAAGGGACACACATGGGTACCAAGTTGACAAGGGGTGGACTTGACATGATTAATTTTCCATGTCCACTTGACTGAGTGACAAAATACCCAGACGTCTGGTCAAGTATCATGCTGGGTGTGTCTGTGAGGGTGTTTCTAATGAGATTAACATTTGAATCAGTAGACTGAGTAAAGCAGATTGCCCTCCCTGATGTGAACGGCCCTTTTCCAATCATTTGAAGGCTTGAATAGGACAAAAATGCTGACTTTCCCATGAGTAAGAGAAAACTCCTCCTGTCTGACTTCCTTCAAGCTGGGGAATCATTTTCTTTTCCTGTCTTTGGACTTGAACTGAAACATGAGGTCTTCCTGGTTCTCAGGCCTGCTAGCACGTGGACTGGAACTACACCGTCAGCTCGGTTCTCAGGCTTTTAGTCTTGGTCTAGAACCATACCATTGTCTTCCTTGAGTCTACAGCTTGCTGTCTGCAAGTCTTGGGACTTGTCAGCTTCCATTCTCACATGAGCCAATGCTTTAAAATAAATCTCTTTTTATTCTGTTGGTTCAGTTTCTCTGGTTCTGTTTCTCTGGAGAACCCTGACTAATACAGATGTCAAAATTATCTTTGGAATTGAATTGGATGGAGTTAATTTTTCTAGTTAGTATTTTTGTAGAAAAGACTATATGCAGTTGAGAAGTGTTTGAGGCCTTTCTTTCTAGAATTTTAAATAAGGTGATTTGAGTGGTAATTTGGTAATAGGCTTTTAAGGCTGCATTCGGTTTGCCTGTGAAGCCTGGGCCCTAATAATGTTCAAGAACAGAGATGAAGATATGGGTAGAGAAACATCATCTAACAATATATACTGAGTGCCAACTTTGTGTTAGGTTCTAAAGGTCTACAGTAAGGAAAATTGACCTGATGGAACTTGCCACCTAGTGAGAAAGAAGGACATTCTAGACCTAAGAGCACTAGTGAATTCATAACCACAAATTCTGATGTGATTTTAAGAGGTTGTAGTAAATTCTCCAAGAGTATGTATAATAGAAAAGATTAACCTTATCTAAAGGATCAGAGGAAGCTTCTAGAGGAGGTGACATGTAAAGTAAAATCTGAAGGATGAATAAAAGGTAACCAAGTGAAGAGATGGAGGAAGATTTATTCCAGTGCAAGGGAAAGTCTGTGGAAAGACCCTGAGGCAAAGATGAAAGGACAAAATGTTCACTTAGGCAACTTAAAGATAGATAACTGGAGCCTTGAGAGTGACTCCTGAAAACGGTTTTTCTCAGATTTCCTTGACAAATAGCTGTTGGTAATTAAACCCAACAGGATGCAAGAGCAGGTGATTGGAAGGCAGAAGAAAGCAGCAATTCAGAGTATTTCTCCCTTTTTCTCTATCAACCTTGATTGCATTTCTGTCAGTAGCCGTGCACCCCAACTTCTCCAGCTCTCACCCTACAGCCCCTCCGCCCACGGTCCTCACAGTTCTGATGATCTCATCTTCCACCAGGTGGCCCCGACTCCTGGCTTCCTGCAACACAGTCTCTGTGTTGAACTTTCAGCCTTAAGGGCGGTCATGTCTCCCTGCTCTTGCTAATCTCTAGGAGGACTCAGTTCCCCTTTTGGCTTCTTAAACCATCTACTCCCAGGGTAATTAAATCTCTGTATTAAAATCTCTCTTTTGCAAATCCCTAGAGCAGCTTCTGTTACCTGACAGATAGCTTGATTAACATACCCGACAGGTAAGAGATAGAGTCAAGATTTGATCCCAATCTGGCTCCACAGGCTGTGCTTTTGACTATGATTTTATATTATTAAATATCTAATTGCCAAATAAATAATTGCCTAGCTAGAAACTAAAATGGGCCAACAAAGTTGATATCTGATGTGTGTAAAACTTAGTATAAAATGGATTTGGGATTATAAGGAATACACATATCTGCACAACAAATATATGATTTCGTTTTACATATATCCTTGTTATATCTGATCATTGAAACCTCAGGACTCAGTAAACTCATCTCATTCATTGAATGTAAAGTAATTATTTAAACATTTTTTACAGAGTGCTTACTACAGGCCAGAGATCATTCTAGGTACTGGAGATACAGTGGGGAGACGAACTTCAAAGAAGATGCTTTCTAACAGCAAAAGACACATAATAGATATGTAAATGAATGTACAAGAAAACACGTACCTGAAGAGAGAAAGCCAGATAATAGGATACAGAGGAGCTATAATACGGTATTTAAATTACATTTAAGAATACTACCTTTTTTTTATAAGAAGACAATGCCTGTCTCACCAAATAATGAATGATATTTAATTTTCAATACAACTCTTTCAGGAAGCCTATTTATTAGTTGCATCTTCAACTTACATAATTCTGAATATTCACACATATACATATATAATTTATATGTGCTGAATACTACTTGTATAATTAGTCTATATAATTGTTCAGCTGTTTATTTACACAAGTAGTTATCATTATTTATACAAATATTTGTAAACCCCAAGAAAAACCACGCTTCCTGTTTCAAATCTCTTTACTTGCAATACCTGGAACCACCACCAGGTGGTGATGTTTCTTCTGAAAGCATATTATTTCTTGTTTTTACAAAGTGATACTAAATAATTAATTCATTTGAAACAATAGTGCCCTTGTCTGCTAATTCTAACTTCTGGATCAGTTCAGGGTTGATTTGACATGACTGATAATGGTTTGTGTCTTCCTTATTCTTTGCATGCCTGGTAATTGTCGATTGGATACCAGACGTTGTGAATTTTACCTTCTCGAGTGCTGAATAATTTTGTATTTCTCTAAATCCTCTTGAGTTTTGTTTAGGGATACAGTTAAATTACTCAGAAACAATTTAATCCTCCTGCATCTTGTTTTTAAGATTTGTAAGGTGGTACTGGAGCAGTGCTCAGTCTAGGGTTAAGCAATCCCCACTACTGAAACAAGATATTTCTGTGCACTCCACACAACGCCCCATGAATCTTGAGGTTTTCTAGCCTGGCTGATGGGAATAGGCATTATTTCCAGTTCCTTTCGAGTCCAGTTAGACAGGGCAGTGTCTAATCCTTTCAGACAATTCTTTCCTCAGCCTCAAGTAGTTTCCTTACACACATGGACTGATCACTACATGAAGGGACCCTCCACCGATCTAGAGAGTCTCTCTCTGTGCAGCTCTCTCCTCCCCGGTACTCTGTCCTGTCACCTTTAGCTGTGTTGTGTTCTGCAGACTCTCAGCTCTGTCTCCTCACAGGAAAGAGTCTGCTGGGCTCTTCCTGAGCACCCCTCACAGTGCCATGGCCTGGAAACCATCTCAAGGCAGTCATCCAAGCTAACTGAAAAGCTCATCTCATTTTTTTACCATCTCTCAGGGATCACCATATTTTGTTGTCTCATGTCCAGGATCTTGCAAACTGTTGTTTCATACATTTTGTCTGTTTTTCTCTTGTTCCAGATGGGAGGGTAAAAATCTTGTTTACCTTGTTATTCTATCTTGACCAGAAGTGGAAGTCATGTCCTTCCTTTTTAACCAAAGTTTCCTGACAACTTCTTTTGTTGTATTGTTCTTCATATTCATTCATTCAAAATTTGTTGAGCAATTGCTATGAACCACAACTATGCTGAGGATATCAATTGATCCTCTCATTCAACAAATTAAGCCCAGAAATGTTTACACACAGAAATAAGAAGATATATTTTTTTCCTATAATTTAGTTCTATTTTCTGGATTATTCTAAATGATTATAATAAATCTGAATATTTTATGCTGACAAAAGTAATGATGACACTAAAGTTAAGGCTTCTCTGGAACAAGAATCATGTCATCTATTGGTTTACTTTACAAGGGTGAAGTGGAACTATTGAGGGTTATAGACCAGAGCTTCTCAAACTTTAAAATGTGTACGAATCATTTTTTTGTTAAAGTGCAAATTCTAGCTCAAGAGGTCTAGGGTAAGGCCAGAGATGCTGCATCTGTGATAAACTCTTGGAAGATGCAGATATTCCTAGATGATATATTCAATTTCATGAATAAGATTCACCTGCGGACTCAGTATATAAATCTAGGAAGGATTGAGGATGGAACCCAGATTATAAGAGACATAAAATCTGGTGCTATTGATCTCTTTCCAGTTGGGATTGTAAAACCATGGAGCAGTAAGTTGAAAGGCAAAATCTATGTATTGTCTACCCATGTATTTTAAGAGCCTGATGCAGTGTGCTGGCTTATAGAAAGTTTTCAATAAATTTTTGTTGAAATGAACTAAATAGAACATTAGGGTAGTAAAGGTTCCTTGGAGAAATTTAATCCCAAGATTTTTAATTTTGGTGGTCATATCTACCCTTGTGAAAATCTATAAAAAGCATGTGCTGATAAGCACCAAATTTTTATCCAAATTAACGCATTTGTGCACCTCCTAAAGTCCTTTCATGGGCCATCTAGGATTTTTAAACCTCTTAATTTTTATACACACTGACACTGTTAATGAACAGAAATCTAAAATTCTTGACCAAAATCCCAGGGCTGATCATTGTCAGAACTTTTATTATCTCCTGAGTCTGTTGACTTTCAATGATTTTTTCCCCTCTTCTATTACACTATACTTCTTTTCTAGAAGAAATACATTTTGCATTTCCAACAAAGATGATGGACTCCATTGTGTGAAACTAAATGAGCTGACTACTGGGAGTTGTAATTTTGTCTTGGGTTTACGGGCCCGGGAATCCATAGAGTAAGCATGTGTTTTTCCCAAGGGGATTCCTTAAGTGCAACCAGGACCACCTGTTGCTAAATGCTTCCTTGTGCAGCTCTCACTACCAAAGAGGATGTGGATGTTAACGTGAAGCTGTCTCTAGCCAAAGAAAGGTGGGGAATTTATGCTTTTATCCAGATGATTTTAGCACGTAGATTTTTGCATTCTGAGAAATCAAAAGAATTGGCACCATTCTCTCTCTCTCCTTCCCAGTTGGGGTTATACAGTTATAGCAATTGCCCGTGAGCCATAAAAAATGGACACTTTGGACCATGGGCATGTAACAATATTTTGAATATATCTTCAGGTTTCCGATCTGTCATAAACGGACTTGCTGAGATTCAGTAAAGCTTGGTGAGCAGCACTGAAAATGAGACAAAGTTAGAAACACATATCCATGCAGATGCCAACAAGAGGCAACCCAAGGCAGGACCTTAGGGAGGCGACTTTCTTGTGTGTGGCAGGAGGAGACAATGTTTCAGGATTTTTCCTAACAACAAAATACAGGAAAAATATCTCTGGGAGTTTTGTTGAACTCGTGAGAGCTAGATCACTGTGCTGACAATTTGGAACAAAAAAGCACAATGCCCTGGAACAAAAGTGAATGTGACAATATCTAGAAACAGAAAGCTTCCATGTTCCAACATCCCTTCATGTGGATCTCTTTAATGTCTTTTGAAAGGTGAGGTTTAGTTCCATACGACCAAGGCATACAGGCACTGGACAATTTGCTGCTGTTTTATTAACATGTTGATTTGATTCTTGCTCATTTATTTGAGAGCTTCCCAGTTTAATCTATTGATATGTTTAAGCTTTCCTGCTAGTCTTGAACTGGATCATCAGAATAACTCGACGTTTAACTGGAGTCTGTAAAAGTAAATAGACACTTGAGAATAGCGTAATTGCTTGTGAAGCCATTTCCAAGGGCGAAAGGCCATAGGTGGCAAAGCAAGTCCGTGTGGGCATGTTGTCTCTGAGACCTGACTTACTCAGCAGTTTCCAAAACGACTGAGGACTTCCTATAGCTTCAGGCACTAATTTGTCCAAAGACTGTTGTAAGACTTTGGCTAAAGAAAACCAGAGAGCCTATGAAAACATGGCTTACTAATAACACATCCCAGCTGTTCGCTCCCTGTTAAAAAGTAGAGAATGACGTATTTCGGAACAGCTTAAGTACTCTGCTGGGTGTGTTTTTAGGACTGTACCGAGTCTTAACAGCATGAGTCCTGTTCATTTTAATGGGGGTTGTTTAGTTTAAACTTGTCTCAGAACTTAGTTTTTGCTGTTGAGATGTCATGTTCAGTGTATCAGTCTCTGGAATTAGGCTATTGCTAAATTACTATTATGTTTTGGTCATCTTGATCCCTATGATTTTCTTACTGAGGTAACTCAAGTAGGAAGATATCTTCATATCTCCTGTTAGATTTTATGATCTTTGAAGACAATTTATTACTCATCTTTGTCTTACCTGGAGCAATAATCCTCAAATCATTATGCGCATAAGAGCATGTATACAAATCACCTAGAATGCTTATTAAATCACAGGTCACTTGGATACCACCTAAGAGATTGTGATTCTGTTGATCTGGAGTGGACCCCAAGAATATGCATTTCCATGAATCCCTTTCGGCCAATTCTGGGACTACATACACTATGGGTAGTTCTTCCCTGGAGTCCTGGTCCACAGCCCTATCCAGCTCAGAGGCCCCTATTTATATCTGAGATTTTAAAACACAGTGTTCACTATACTAAAATGAAATTCATAGATAGGATAAACCTCCCACACACTTATTTTTAAGTCAATAATGTTCTAATTATATTGTAAAAGAAATGAAGAGGAAAATAATTTATGATAAAATAAATATTTCAACATGTAAATGTTTGGGGATAACTACATTAGAAGTTATAATTAAGTTGGCAAGGTTTCCAGCTATTCAGGGCTCACCTTGAATGGCAGTTACAAATGCAGCTGTGTTGTGTTGCCACTCACCTATGATGAGTGATGTTGCTTCTGTGATGTGCTTTTCTGAAATAATAAACAATTCTTGATAAAATGTCAAATAGAGCAAAGGGTGCATCCCATCAATGTGTATGGTAGTTGCTATTAAAATAGTGTAAAAAAGATACTTTGTATTTATATATAAAAAAGAGTTAAGTTTTAGGTCATTATAAACACATTTTTCATCCACACAAAGGTCAGATGAGACTAGAGACATCTCTTCATGGTGTAGGACTATCCAGCACATTGTAGGGCATCTACAATTCCACAGCCCCACCCACGAAATACCAGTAGCACACCCCAAACATTGGGAAAGCCAAAACAGCCTCCAAATTCCCCTAATGGCTAAGGACACATCTGAAATAGAATATCAAACACAATGCAATGCTTTGAAGAGAGTAGGGAATTGATTATTTTTTTTTAATTGAAGAAAAATACTTTCCCACGCAGTGTGGAGGTTGGTTCTTGGGCACTATTTTCCTTGGAGGTACTGTAACAAGTGACCGTTTTGGGTTTTTTTTTAATAAAAACTCAATAATAATGATCAATCACATCTTTCTTTAAACTAGTTACTTTTACTTAAAATGGGTATTGGACATCTTCATCAGTGTGCACTTACATCGTTATTTCAATCAGCTTGTAAATCAGCTGACAGAAAAGAGCAGCTTTTGGCTCATTTTCGGCAACTGTAGTGGGAAAATGTCAGGAAGCCAATTGCATGCAGCTGTGGTTTATACCTAGGGTGACAGTGTGCCCTGTTTTGCCTCAGACAGTTCTGGTTTACACCTGTGGTTCTGGTATAATTATAACAATTACATTCATTCTCAGAAGTGTCTCTATTTGGACAATAAATTATATTGTCACACTAGTCATACCTCACTAACAATACCAGGTGGTGAAGAGCTTATATCTTTTTCCTTGTGTAATGTAAGAAAAAGTTTCCAAATGCAAACACCATGGCAAATTTTTCTGCAATAAAACAAGGCTGGACAATCCTTGGTGTTCTGAGATTTTGGTCCCATGTCCCATTTAAGAGGAATTTACTATAAACCCAGAAGCATAGAGTATTTTCCTTACCAACCGTCTTGAAGTACGATACTTACTCAACAATTCCTTATGCTCTTTCTGTATTTCTGTAACTGTCTCTTATTCTGACTGTGTACAGCAATCTCTCACTCAGAATATGGAATGTATGCCATCTTCTTCCTCTGAAATTTCATGGCTAAGCTGAGATTCACTAAGAGAAATGAAGAGGTTATGGATTTTCTTTATTTCAAAGCTTTGAGAATGGCAGTCCACGTCCCACTGTAAGGTTCAACTTGATCTTAGAAGGCAACTAGGATTCTAATCTGTCCATTCGGTTGTTTCACCACCAGTCCTGCAGGCCTAAGCCTTGTTTTGGGGACAAGTCTGGGAACCCCCCAATCTCCTAAGTGTAACCTTTCTCTGATTGTCTAGATCCTATAGTTGAATTTTTGCTTTGGTTTCCTGAGTCTGCTCTACTGCTTCCTACCAGCCTCTTGAGAACTCAAATACCCTGCACTTTCTCTTCTCCTTTCCTCTTGGATATGGTCCTTATTTTTGTCCATATACCCTCCGTCTCTGGCAGAGTCTATTGCTTAATTCTAGGTAGTTTTCTCAGTAACAGCAGCTATCAGTAAAAAAATGACAAAGAGAAGAAATTGCCTTAGGTTCAAATAAATTTACTTAATTGTGATCTCGGGTCAACTCTTATTGTCTCCTAACCTCATTTTTCTCGAAGTAACCCACAGATAGTTCTTACTCCCTAAGGTAAGAGTCAAATGACACAGTATTTTTAAAGAATCTAAAATTCAGTGGTATTCAATGGAGCAGATCCTGGAACATAAGCCGTAATAAGAGGAACAAGAACCACATCCCCTCTGACAGAGGCAAGAATTGAATTTTGGTTCCATTCTATAGACTTCAAAGTTAATAGTCAGAATTTGGATCCTTTGAAACTTTTGGAGTCATATGTGGAATTTAAGGATTGGTCTGGCTTCCAATTTTCATATACCATCAAGATGGAGGAGTCCAATAAACATTTACAATTCTTCGAGATGAACTGAAATAATATAAGAACTCTCTAATCTTGTGCATTCAAGAAGCACTATAAGGGTAGATACATAAAAAAAGAAGAAAAATGAGTTGGGGCCCTTATATTGCCACATTCTACATTCCATTAAAGCTCAGATCTCTCAAAGAGGGGGGGAAAAATCTGGGTAACAAAGCAAGTATGGCACAAAGTCATCTTCTTTCCAGACAACAGCCTGTTCCTGCTGCCTCCTGTGGATATAGATAATATTCCATGTGTATGCCACATAACAAATAGTCATCAGGAGCAGAAATAGCAGTATCGGCTTATTCATTAATGATAAGTGAATTCTCTAAGTTCAGATTTTAGGGCAATTGTTACTACGGAGATGGAGCTGAGAGAAGAGTTTCACAGCATTACTAAAAAAAAATCATGTGCTTACAAGCACAAAGTCCAATACCTCCCCAGTAACAAGACACTCTAGGTCATTGCTGCCCAAAAGAACTTTCTGAAATGATAAAAATGTTCCATATCTGCGCTCTCCAATATTGTAGCCACTGGCTACATGTGCATATTGAGCTCTTGAAATGTGGCTAATATGGCTGAGGACCTGAACTTTTCATTTTAATTAACTTAAATTTAAATAGTCACATATGGCTAGTGACTGTGACATTGAATAGCACAGCTCTAGAGGGATCATCTTGAGTAGCAGATACTTGTTAGCAGTATGCATCCTCTACTTCCCTGCATACTTACTGGGTTGCATATTGCACTTTTATTATAACCCTCTCCTTGTTTTCCCCTTCACAGCTGCTACAGTCATTCATTTTAACCAGGTTTCTCCGCCATAAAACTCATTGGAATGATCAGAAGCACAAAATGGAACTTACCTTTGATCCTTCATAGCAGTTGTAAGATTAGTCCCCTTTGGAGAAACAATCCCAAAAGATGACTTATTTGTACCAGTCTTCCACTGGTGATTTCAATGAGAACTGTGGAAACTTGATACATTGGCACACCAAAGGGCTAAAAACACTGTGTCCAGAGGCTTCCTGCCAGAGTTATGTGCAGGTCTCTGTGACCCAGCCAGAGAGCTACAGATACCATGGTTCATAATCTGGATCCTGATTGAAGGTATAGTTTAAGAAATTGGCCCTTCTTTTGGTAATGGGGAATTCTTCTAGGGCTTAATGATAAATGTTTATGTTTCTTGAGCCATACAAACAGCAAATGACTTCCTTAACTTTGATTAAGACATTGTTTTTCTAAACCAATGAAAATCTCATGCTCTGTTAGAAAAGATCTTGTCAGTGAGCAACAGATAATAACACCACCATCCTGGAAATATCCAGAAGGCCCTGGCAATGATAACAAATACCTTTTCACCCTAGTACACTGGTAAATCCCATTTAAAGCCTTTTGCCAAGAATAAAGATGGTTCTATTGTAGTCAAAATGATTTCTTAAAAAATTTATCTACTTATTTTGATAGTTACCTGTGCTTTCTAAGTCGCTTACATGATATATTATTATAACATGAAATATGTGTAACATTTATATAAGGAAAAGTCACTGAATTAACAGGCTTATTTAATTGAATAGAAACTGGCTAAGGACTTCAGAGGGAAGGAAAATGAAGATGAGAAGGAAAATATTACCAATTAAATAAAATACAATAAAATAAGATAAATTATAGCATCCTTATTCCTAAACAAAAACATGTCACTTGGCTAAACATTCTATATTCTATATTCTCTTTGGTTTCTTACAAAGCAATCAAATAAAGTGAAATATCAAGGAGATTTCTTTAGAAAATGAGAGTAACTGGGATCTATATTTCAGTATTTAGTAAATATTTCAGCTACCTGGTGACCATTTCTACCCGAATGCTAAGAGAATATGAAAGTTAGTTGTAGGTTCTAAGACATGTAGCGATTATACTCTGTCACCAGACTGGATAGTCTCAAAATCTGACATTATTGTGGTAGATTAGATTATAATTCAGCCGATATTCACTCTCTCCTCACCCACTTTCAATGGAAGAATGTACTGTCCCACTCCATTGATTTTGGGCTTGACTGGCTATGGACAATAGAATGTGGGTGAAAGTGATATTGTGCCAGTTCTGAGCCAAAGCGGTCAGAAACATCACATGTTTCCACTTCTGACCTCCACCGTGAGAAAAGCGCGTCATGTTGCCAGAAAGAGACATGTTGAAGGGACCTGCACCAAACCCCTAGACTGAAACACAACCTCCCAGCTGAGCCCAGACCTGCTGACCCATCTGGGCCTGTGTTCTTTGAATGTGAGAATATCTTCGTTGTTGGATGTCACCAAGATTTTTTGATTGTTCTTTCTTATGGCAATAACTTCTTGATACATTGAGGATGAGCCACTTTTTAAAAAATAATGCTTTTTTGTAGTATATGCACTGATCCAGCGTCTGTGCTCTTCACTTTTCTCTTCTTACCCATGGGATCTCCTCTTCTGAAGTTGCTAGAGAGCAGCAAAGGATGTTCTAGCCACTTGCAACTCAGAGTACAGCCCTGATCTGGCAGCTTTACCATCACCTTGGAGCTTGTTAGAAATGTAACTCCTCAGGCCCTACTGGAGAGCAACTGAATCAGTATGTTTGGGGACGGGGCCCAGAAATCTGTGTTTTAACAAGTCCTCCAGGTAATTCTCTACACACACTAAGGTGGCCACTGTTTGCCCAGGACTTTTTTAGCACTAAAGTCACTCTTTCTGGGAAACCCCTCAGGTTGGTCACCCTGGAAGAATCGATGTAGTATGCTCCATGATGAGATTTCTGCAGTACTGGGAAACCACAGTTCTCGCAAAATCCTGTTTCTGAAAACATTTCTGAGATACTGTTAATACATCATGTCTTTGGCAATGGCCAAGCAGAGATTTCCCTTGCTAAGTTGCAAATCTCCACAGGAAGCTAATTTTTGAGCGTTTCCAAGTGGAGTATATCGCTTCACGATAAAGGACAGCCTTCTCAGATCCTTCTCAGAAGGGAGCAAGGATTCGCAAGTTCATCATTGATTCTCCGTGTCTAGAATATAAATAAATAAGGTTTTCAGGTTCTTACCTGTGAGCCAGTCTTTGCACTGAGCATTGGAATAGGGCTGGAGACACTGTGGGGTTGGACAAGGGGCAAGGAAAGAGAAAACACTAAATGTGTATTTCTAAGACTTAGTTTCACCATAACAGGTCTTATTTCTTCAACATGACATCCCCGTTCTTCAGAGAGAGAATGGGGCACCCAATTTCTTTAGGCGGCTGTAGCATTAACTTACTCATGTTCTATCTGCATATTGGGTATGTAATTTCCTAGGTAGGTTAAGCTGTGTTACCTTGTCATTTCAGGGTTCTCTGTTCTAGTCAACTTTTCTTGACTAGAAAAGCTTAACTTTTCTTGAGCCTGAGTTGGATCCCATCAGACTGTGGGGCCCAGAGCAACCTAACCATCTTTGGATAGAATCCGTCTAAGAGTTCTTCCAGTGTCCTGAAGTTCTGCACATGTGCAGGAGCCACAGGAAGCCCTGGGATCAAAGAGAGCCGAGAGAGCCTCGACCGGGCCGCAGGAACATCGTGTAATTTACCCAAACCATCTGCGAGTGACATAAATACCAGCCGCTTAGAACACCTGCAGCAGATGACTCAGCACCAAGTTGGGAAGCCAGCAGGGGGTTGAAATAAAAGAAAACAAAAACTTTAGTGACTGGAGCAAAACAAATCATCACATTTTGGCATCAGCTGCACTGGAAAGAAAAAAAAAAAAAAAGAAAGAAAATGAGTTGGCAATTTTTAGTCAACTTCCAGTCAGAGAGACCTGCCAGCTGGATGTGTCAAAGTTTGTCTTGGGGGTGGGGGTAGGGGAGGGGGTTTAAAAAATACTTTAAGAAATATTAAATCCCAAAAACTTCCAAGTTTCAGGGTACTGGGTTCCTAGAGAAAGAGCAGCTGCTACTGAACTTAAGACATAATATGTTGATTATGACCTAGAAGGGATGGAGAAAGAGGGCCCCTTTTGATAGAAGTAAGAGACAGCAAGCAGGTGTGGACTTTGTGTGTGCCATGCCATGCAAGCAAGCCCAAGAAATCCTGATGGGCCACTTCCTGTCAGCTGCAAAGGCACATATTTATTTAGACTCAATCTTTAAAAACTCTCAGAAAATCCCCCAGCAATCCCAGCCACCAGGAAGGCCAGCCACAGAACTTCAAGTCTTGAATATACCTTCAATAGGAAAAGAAAAACCTGATTGCTCATGAGCTCTTCTAATGAGGCAGTTTCTGGAATTTCGACTGCTCTGAGGTGCCTACTGTTTATAACACTGACCTTGTATTATCTTTGGTAGAAAGGAGGGATGTGATGAATGGCGGGTACGCCACTTTCTGCCTCATCCACCTGATGAATGGCCACAGATATTCTTGGCATCTGAAATGACCAGGTGGTCCCTCTGGCCTGATTTCCTTGGCCAGTTTTCCTTTCTCATCTGGGAATTTTGACCCTCCTGCTTCCCAACTAATTGTATCATATTATCTCCTTTTTGTTCAAGACTGTTCTCTCAAAAAAGGTTATAAAACCTCAGCCTGTTGGGATAGAAAGTCTCAATTAACCCCTAACCTTGTTTCAGTGGCCGTGGCTTGGGTTATTCCTTACACCTAATTGTGGGCCCATTAACAGGTTGTCCAAAAACAAAACAAAACAAAAAAACTGTTTTGACCAGGCTGTAATTGCTGCTAAGTGACACTTAACAATGGCTCCCTTGTACCACTGCTAAATGGACAGTGGGGACCACTCAGGGGAGTTGCTAAATCCTGGGCAGTGAGATTAATTTGTGATAAGGGCCTCCCTGTAACTCTTTAAGCGCTTCGTCCAGCAGCTCCCTTGATTGAAGGGTGGTCATTTTTTGGATGGCCAGAACTGACAACACGGCACAAAGCATGAAGGACAACTCCCACGGAGGACTAGGAAAGCCTTCCTCCCCTCCTGCTGCAAATATAATTAGTTTATGTTAGCTGGAAAAGGTCAGAGGTTGTCAAAGGGTAGCGCAGTCTTTGTTTTTAGGCAAGATAGTGGAATAATTGCTTGATGCTCAGATCTGCAGGTGCTGTAAGGAGCTCATTTGGGCTTGGCAGCCCGCAGGGAAAGCTCATTTCCTCTGGAAAACCACGGAATTCCTTGTGACAGAGTCTATTTGCCATGACAGGAGCGATTATCCATTCATGGCCTCAGGACAATACCTGCCACACTCTGCCTTCACCTTACTCCTATTTTCACACACTCCAGGCATTGAGCCCCTTTCTCTCTTTTCTTATGAGAACAGTGGGGGTATGAGCAGACAGACCAACCTGGCTGATTTCGTGTGAGAGAATGTCCTGGGTTTATTAGGACATGGAGGGAGAGGAAAAAAGCTCACGGAGCAGTTTATTCAAGATAAAGGAGAAATCAAAAAGAAAAAGGAAAAAAGATACTCTGTCATGAGTTCCTAAATTAAATGTCACAATAGATTTTAAGTGGGAGAATGAAGAATGAGAAGATTCTTAGAAAAGAATGTTTGCTTAAAAATTAACCACATTTCTTTCCTTCATTTTGTTTTTCTTACCTGTCTCAAGAAGTAGAAACATGTTGTAATGAGATACCTAATTAATCTGGATCTCAAAATCTTGAAAAACCAAGGAAGGTTCTCTGTGCTGACTCGCCAGTGGACTCATTCTGGCTGTAAGGAAGTTCTTTTTCAGTTAATCTGTGGATATTTCACTATATGGCCAGGTTATGCTTTCAGCCATCTGTTGAAGCAAAGGAAAGTGATTCTGAAGCCGGAGAGTCCAGATTCTTCTGAACCTGCTAGTTGTGTGAACTTGGACAAGGCATTCAACTTCTTTGTTTATTATACAAAGTTTCTTCAACTGTATAATAAGGATAATAATGTCTTAGTATATTTCTTGCCCAACTGATTTCAGATTCAAATAGAGTGTTTCAGAGTCACCCTTCCCACTCCAACACAGCTTAATTGTGATCAACCTAAAGTGGATTTTGGTTTTAGTCTCTTTTAAATCTTTGTTGCTGATGACTTAGGCTAAAGTTCTCTGTGGTGGAACATCTAGACCCTGGAGAGCGTCATTAAACTCTTCACTGGAAATTGACGGGTTGCATTTGATACCTAGTGTGCCTTAATCTCAGGAGTCCACCTAACGGGACTTGTGTTGTTTCTTTTCTACTCTCCAGTTCCATGCTTTTACCTGGCATCTCTGGAAAGGTCCTGAAATTATTTGCTAACCTGACAGGTCTTCAGCCTCTGCTTAAATTATTCAGATGGTGGAATGCGGGTTCGAGCAGAATTTTACACGTGTATCAATGAGATAATGAGATCAGTACTGAGGGCAGCACCCGAATTAACTGTGTCTTGACGGTAATACAGTTCACATGACTAATTTAGACAGGTTTGTAGCTTTGTGGTGGCACTTAAAAAAATAAATAACACAGTCTTCTTTGATGTTTTAGGAAGCTGTGCCTTTAATGTGTTTTGACACCTGTTTTGGGGGGTACCCACAAGTAATGTGCCTGAAGAAATACTGGCTACGGAAAGCGAGTCAGAAATCTAATTAACTGTGATGAAAAGCGTTTTGAGCCTCTTTATCCCCAACAAATCAAAATCCTTTATCTAGAACAAAGTGAAAAAAAAAAAGTTAAGGAAAGAAAGGGAAAGAAAAAAACTAAACAAAGAAGGAAGGAAGGAAGAAAAAAGGGGAAAAAGGAGGGGAGAATTGGTTGGTTACACTCAATTACAAATAAGAATAAATGTTAATATACTAGAATTCCAGAAAGAGACCATAAGGATTTATGAATGAATAGTTTGGCCAAAACAAATCAACGAACAAAGAATTAAAATTATTGCTGAGGGTCTTATCTCTGCCCAGCTTCTATCAGACTCTGCAATGTTATAAAACAAATACCCTTCCTTAGCCCCTCATTGTCTGATTGGACAACTGTGAAGTAACATTCAAGAATGTAGACACAGAAGGAAAAAAGATGGATGCTAACAATGAGTGCCTTAGGTCTTGGATGGGAAAGAAGGCTGGAATGATCACCTATAGAGTCAAGGACACCTGACCTGAGCTTTAGAAGAAGGCTAAGACATAGGATCTGGATAAGCAGGAAATCCTAGGCATAGGATGGGGAAGGGCATGGGGAGAGGAGCAAGACCATGCGGTGGCGGACGAGCTGTGTCAATAGCCCCACTCTTCACCTTCTCCTGTCCTGTGCAGCTTCCTCTCACTCTGTGCAGAGCGTTCTCCTCCATCTCCTGATTCTTGCTTTGGCCAATTCTCAGAGAACATGGCGTCAATAGAGGCTGTAAAAATAGGCTAAAACTATAGAAAAGTTCTTGAATGTGTCTTCTTTCTGCCTTCCTCCTCTACCTTTGCCATGAGAAAATTCTCAGATTAACTTGCTAGAGGATAAGACATGTAAGGCAGAGCAGAATTGTCCCAGTTCCCAGTGGAGCTCCTCCCAGACATAGGGGAGAGCCTAGCTCAGATCAGCAGAGCCCCCTAGCTCCTCCACAGCAGACTGCAGGCACAGGAATAGACTCATTCAAGACCACAAGAATCCCCCAGCCCACCTACATACTCTTGATACAGGGATGCTTCTATTTTAAGCCAATAAGTTTTGAGATGATTTATTATGCAGCATTTTATTGAAATAAGTAACTGATAAATATGTCATGCTTTAAACTGTGCATTTATAATATAAGTTCTAATTTGGGGACAGATTCTTCCATCTTTATGCTGTAGCTGTTTGGAAATCCTCTTTTTTATGGGGGTAGGCGTTAGTGTGAAGAGGAAGGAAGCTCAAAGGCTCATGTTTGTTTACATAAGAGGAAATAGAATTGAGGAAAATATCGTCATCAATTCATTCACAACTGAAATAGTGTTCCTGAAATAGCTAGAAATGAAGGAAAACTATTAGACTTACTTGAATTCTCCCAACTAAGTGCCTCAAGATATCACATTTTATGAAATTAAAAAAGACATTTGAAGTACTAAAAATTAACTTTTTGGTACTGCACTTTTTTTTTAGCGAGGCAATCCATATTTATTCACTATTTACATTAGGAAATATATATATATATTATACATACAACTTAAATATATGATTTTTGAAAATAATAGAAAACATACTTACCACCCAGATTATGGACAAAACAATTACTGATAACTTTTAAAATCAGCCCTTAGTGATCCTCCCCACACATAACCCCATCTGTCTTTGCCTCTCCCCAGAAATGACCACTAACCAGTATTTTGTGTTCATCTACACTTTTTCTTTAAGACTTTTAGGCTTATGGCTTTCAAATATTTAGGATCAACTGTGATCTCTCTCTTGTCTGCAATGCCATGTTTCTAACTACATACAACTCCACGCATGTCGACTTCATGCTCAGTAGCCTGCTCTCACCTCAGAAATAACACGACTAAAAACAGATTTACCACTGCCCCCAAAAACCAGCTTCCTTTCCAAAATGTTTGAGGTCTGCCAATGCCCACACCCGGTTCCACAAGCCCATGCCGAAGTGGTCATGAGGTTGAACAAGAGAGGAAGCATAAACAGGTTGGCACAAATCCTTCACCACTGCTGAAAAACACTTTGATCCACATATGGCAAATGGGTCACTAGCAACGTCTTGGAGTCATAAAGGTTACATATAATTAGAAAATTACAGACGGCTCCCATATTTTCCCAGTCACCTGACTGAATAAGGACTTGGAAGCAACCAAGATGTCCTTCAGTAGGTGACTGGATAAATAAATTGTGGTCCATCCAGACATGGAATATTATTCAACACTAAAATGAAATCAGCTATCAAATTGTGAGAAGACATGGAGGAAACTTAAACGCATATTACTAAGTGAAAGAAGCCAATCTGAAAAGGCTACGTACTGTATGGTTCCAACTATATGACACTCAAAACTATGGAGACAGTAAAAAGATCAGTAGTTGCCAGGGATGAGCGGGGGAGGGTGAACAGGAGGAGCACAAAGGGTTTTTAGGGCAGTGATAATGTTCCATATGATATTATTATGGTGGATTCATATCATTGTTCATTTACCCAAACCCACAGAACGTACAGCACCAAGAACGAACCCTAATGCCAACTTCGGACTTTGGGTGATAACGATTGTTAACATAGGTTCCTAGATTATAACAAATGCACCAGTCTGGTGAGGGATGTTGATAATGAGGGATGCTATGCATGTGTAGGGGCAGGGAATATATGGGAAATCTCTATACCTTCTTCTCAATTTTGCTGTGAACCTAAAACTGCTCTAAAAAAATACAATCTATGTTTTAAAGGCTATTTAAGGAAAGGCAAAAATGTGCAACTAATTCATTCATTTTTCCATTCTAGAAAATGTGCAACTTAGATGTTAACTCAGGGCTAATCTTCTTCAAGCAAAAAAAGAGGAGGATTGGCAATGGAGGTTAGCTCAGAGCAAATCTTCCTCAGGAAAAAAAATGCATATTATGAGATGATTTTATGCATTCTACATATTAGAAGTATGGATGCACATAATCTACATTTAAAACCAGAAATGATGAATGAGGAAAACTTAAAAAAACATTGGGTGACAGAGACTTATTAATAAATAAGACAGTAGACACCACTGCTTTCATGTAGCTTATATTCTACTATAATGGATGGATAATGAAGAAGGAAACAAGATAATCTGAGAAAATGTTAAAATCTCAGAAAATAATGAAGTAGAACGATTTGATAGAGTTGGACTTGAGTAGGGAGAGGCTACTTGAAATAAGACAGTCAAGGAATGCTATTTGAAGAGATCTCATTTGGATCAAAACTGAGTGATGAGAAGCTGCCATGTATAATTGTAATGAAAACCATGGGTGGAGGGGGTTAAAAGGTAAAAAGAAAAAATAAAATTAAAAAAATGCATAAACTTGTGAAGAACATGAGTTCTCCACATAGAAGGAAAAGGGGATACAGTTATCAATTGTATTTAGGGTCAGACTATAGATAATACAGGGGTGACAGTGCTGCTGGCAGGGATGTGGTGCCCCCAAGTCCTGGTTAGCACCCTTTAAATCCCTTTTGTTCATCTAACTAACTACTCTATCCTCCTATTTGCTTGGAATTTTTTATTTTAAAATATCTCAAGTTTGGCTTGTATGAAGGTTATTTATTCCATAAATGTGTGGAGCGATACTGGGCCATCTCGACTTCCTTATCTGGTTCTCTGTGATTAACCAAGGTTTATCGAAATTGAAAAAGTGCTATATCTACAGCTGCTTTTTATTTATATCTAACTTTTGGTTTGTAAGTTTGAGAAACCAAAGAGAAATTTCCTAAAGCACATAATGGGAAACTGAGTCATGTAACTCAAAAGTACAGGAGTAGAGTTGATTTAGGCAAGGTTGGATCCTGGAGCTCAGTAGAGAGTATCAGAGATTAGTATCTTGACATCTTTCACCTCAAGGCTACTCTACATTGGCTTAACTCTTGGGGAGATTTTCCCTACATATTGCCTTCCAGCTTCTCACCCAGTGGCTTGAGAACTTTCAATTCCCGATAGTTTCAAGAGTGTCTCTGGATTGGGTTTCTATTGACTACCAAGTCATATGTCCATCATTGAATAGGTCACTGTGACCAAGGTAGTGGAATACGCTTGTTGAACTAAGAGGACAGAGGGGACTTTTCCCATAAGAAAATCAAATTCACTTACAAAATTGTGGTGAAATCTATTATGGGAAGACACAAACAACAAATATCTACCATAGCAATAGTTCTCAAACTGTTGTCCCCACACCCTTCAAGGTGCAGTGTCAGTATCACCTGTTAGAAATGCAAATTCTTAGGCTCTACCCTAGAGGTGCTGAGTCAGAAATTCTGGGAGTGGACCCAGTAGCATATACTTTAGCAAGTCGTCCAGAGGATTCTGATGCACACGGAAGTTTGAGAATCATGGCTCTACACCATTGTACTTAGAACAAAATCCACACTCTCTTTCCACAATCTACAAAGGCATATACTACATGGTCCTCTTTTATCTCTTAGAGCTATCTGTGTCATCTCTACCTTGCTCATTGTATCTTCTTTCAACTTTTCAACCTTCCAAGTAATTGTCATCTCATGGCATTTGTATATGATGTTCCCTCTGCCTAGAGTGTTCCTCGTGTGGCTAGTTGTTCTCATAATTACAGTAGCCTTTCAAAAGTCATCTCTCAGAATCCTGACCACAATAAAGAATTCCCCTCTCAACCCAAACACCTCTATCACATTTTATTTCCTCTATTTTCATATCATAATCTAAAATTAACTTACCTATTTATTGATTCATGTATTCGTTTAGACAACTATTAAGATAGATAATTGTCTTTCTGTTTCTCTGCCCAACATCTCTAGATTATAAGTGCTGTATGGGGAGGAGTAATATTTGACTTTTGGCTGCAATATCCCCAGTACATAAAACAGTTCCTGGCATATAGAAGGTGCTCACTAAATATTTATAGAATGATTTAATGAGTAAATCATTGAACACTCTATGGTGGTTTCTGCTGCTCCATTGTTACCATCAGGCATCAAAGAAGGGAACAGCAGAGTGCAATTATTAAGTATGGGAGGTGTCAGGATGTCCCTGAGGGAAGAAACTACAAAAACCACAAGCATGGTGTCTAGTGATAAAAACTCAGGAGGTCCCAATTTCTCAAATAAAACCATTCTGGCTTTCCAGCCATGAAGACCACATCCTTTCAGATGCTTGTGTTAAAGCAAAAAAGGGAGGAGTCATCCCTTTCAAACAACAGAGCAGGATATTTAAATTTGGGGTTTTCCTTCATTTACAGTACATTTTCATCTTTTACGGAACAACACTAACATAGGGAGAGAAGGATAGGAGGAAGGTTTATTTTAAACAATGTAAAAATTGAGGAATTTGATTCCAAGGTTGGGGTAGGAAGAAAGCTACATAACCAACTAACTAAAATAGGAACTTAGGGATGTAGATAAATATTCCTATGTGGGTGAGAAGAAATAGATTTACAAATAGTTGTTTGGGAACAAAAATAATAAATTGCCTTAAAATAGTGTGCAAAATTAATTTATGCCAAGGGTTCACAAACATTGTGATGACCCCTCCAACGGTGGCATTCATCTGGGTTTGGTTCCCTATAAATAGATTCAGCCATCCCTAAAGAGTGGCACGAAGAGTCTGCTGGCAGTCAGAATTAATTTCACCACTGGATTATCATTGTAGATGTTCCCACATTTCTGATATTACAGAAACCTGAGTGATCAGTTACTGTTTGCTATTATTCCAAACACACGTTACAACTTACTCTTGACAGTAATTCTTGATGGGGAGCAAAAGGTTTGAGAAAAATTCATCAATAAGTTTAAACTTCTCTTTTCCCATTAGGTTCAATGTCCTCTATGGCAAAAAATTTGATGTTTAATATTCAAGTGATAAACTTGAATGGTATGAACTCTAGCTTGGTGCCTTTTTGTTGCTTGGGGAGAGAAGCATCAGTAATAGTATTTTAAATCTATTACCACAGTGAACTTGGAGGAGGAAACTCTGAGGCAGACAGGGATGCTATTGTTGTGTCTGCTTTACAGGAGGGGAACAATATCTAGTCATTTAGAGCCAGTTGCTAAGCTGTGATTAGAATCCAGGTATTGTGCCCCGTGTTTTCTTATCATTATTACAATAAAATGTATAATCCACAAGTTAGACAGAAAAACCCCAAAAGTATTTTAAATGACAATGGATTAATAGCAAGCCATGGAAAGCCAATTTAGCCAATTTTAAACTGAGCTTAACTTACAGCACAGCAGGGAGGCTAAAAGTACAGACTCTGCACTAGGACAGGCGATATTTGAATCCTGGCTCAACCACTTGGATGGTTTTTAATCTGTGTGCCTCAGTTTCCTCATCTGGAAAATGGATTAATACAAATGCCAACTTCATAGGGTTGTTATGAAGAGTTAACAAGACAATGTAAGTTAAGTGTTGAAGAAAAGAGCATAAAAAAAGAAAATTCTCTAAAAGCTTGTTATTCACTAATGTCAGTCTAAAATTCTTATTTTACTGATTAAGAATGAGAAATCTTGAAGAGCGTGTTTTGATAATTTAATTTTGACCTTCACCAAGGACAGAAATGAATGCCAAGGGAGCTATCCAACAGGTAGCAGAATGTCTATCCATCACCTTCACCCAGAATTACAATGCCAAAACATCGAAGTCTTCCATTGACTACAGTGGTGGGGCATCTTCAGTGATTTCATGGCAGAAAAATCCGCAGTGAAGAATCAGTTAAATTCGAATTCTCCAAATGAACAAAATTAAAACGTAAATAGTTGAAATGATGGGGACACAAAAATTCGCCTACAACTAAAAGAGCTACAAACATACATGCGTGTAAAGAAGTCCCTTCCTTTCTTCATAATGTTTTGCCCTTTCTTCCTGTCACATTTAAGAACTCCCCCAACATTTCCAAAGGTTTTGTGTATTACTGATTATTTTGAAAGGAATGCCAGGTACCCATGTGGGAGACCTTTCTTATAATAAAATTGGATTGGAAAAAGCAAAACTATGAATGTTTAGCAAAAACAAACTTTGAAAGGAAACTCAACTTTTTTTAATGTTTCCTTGGGCATTTTTCTAAAATCAGCCTCATTTCTGCATAATATTTTTCTTGGTTGGGCAAAGGCTGGTTAAAATATTCATTATTTTTTTAATGTACTATGCTGCTATTTGCAGCTTCAGGTAGTTAATATTTGTGTTTAAGCTTTGCAGTTCAAATGGGAAAATCCACTCTAAACAGCATTGCTGAACAGCATGAAGGAATCCTTCGAAACAGGAGGTCCCTTTCCTGAATACCAATCATGTGGCTTTCCTCTGTGGCTGGGAGAGGAAGCACTGAGCAATGTTTGCACTCCACCATGTCCTGCATGTCACAAGCTTAATTTCTAACACTGGCCGCCTTGTCGACAGAATTTCCGGATGGCAGAATGAATTGAACCTCTGAAGACGGACGGCGCTACTGTGTCTCCAGATGATGTCAACGTCTTCTGGGACAACAGCATGAAAAGGTGAAATATAATCAGCAAGAGCCCGGCTCAAGATTACCTCCAAGAGTGCATGTGTACGTAAATATGATAGATCAACCTTATAAGAAAAATCACTGGTGTTTATAAACAGGCTTGGGTTAAAGTGCAAGTGTGAGTGGAGGATAGAAAAAGACCTCTGAATAATGACTAAACAGGCTAAGGAAAGGATTCTCTTCACATATGCGAATTTAGATTCCAATGAACACTTGCTAATATCTACTGTATACTAAGTCTCTATCTTCTATCTCATTTAATGCTGATAATAGCTTAGACAGAAATTGTTAATTAGGAAAATAGAAATGAGAAAATTGAGGTTCAGAAAGGCTTAGCTCTACTTTCCCAAGAATTAACTAATATTCATTTTTTTCAAATATGTTAATTGAACACTTACTATGGATCAGAATCTATGCCCCTACCAGAATGGGGACACAATTATGAGCAGGACAGGGGTAGGACATGAACTTAAGTTATGTGCAATATCATATATTATTTACTCCTTACAGTTGTCAGTTCACTCAGTGATCGTCTTAGACATACTGGTATATCAAGTTACAATCAATCCGTGACACTCATATTATCTTTAAAAGGATATGTATGTGCTATGTTTACTTATGTGTGTTTTTCTTCTACTTTTCCTCTTTTCTTTATATGGAGAAGAAAGTAAATAACAGTGCTATCTCTGTATAATCCTCCTGTGTTACGTCCCATCCTCTCCACAATGCTTAATTATTTTCCCTCAAGAGCTTTGAGATCATCAATCACCAGATGGTTTCTGTCCTTCCCAAGGCAGAAAAGAGGTTAATTTTAGGAGATGTTGGCTTCTTGCCAATGAACCACTGAGATGACAGAAGAGGAAAATGAATGTTGTTCTGTTCCCTTCTCCTAACTTTTTCCTTAACTCTGTCCCTTTTCTAACCTTATTGTTTCCTGGTCTAGCCTAGGACACCCAAGCCTGGTTTGACTAGAATTAATCTAAGCTACAATTGCCAGGCAACTTTAGCTAGTATGGCACCACTACCAGATCCAAAACTGTGTATATTCCCTGCAAAGAAAGTTTGCAGGCCCCTCCATCTGATCTTACTTGCAAACTAGGTTTCTGCTCTCCCAGCTTTAGGTTGTTTGTTTTTATCACAGTTCATGTATTTGAAGGTTGAGAGAAGAATTCAATGACTTCCTTGCTTCCGATTGCTGCCTCTAGTCCATAATCCTTCCTTCCCAAGGACAATAATAGCAATATCAATCTGATCACAAAATCCAACTCTTGCATCTCATGCTGTTTGGCTATCCTGTGTTTTCTCTCTTTCCATGCTGTCATCTACTAACCTCCTGGTCACTCCCTCTCATTCATCCAGCATTATGACGCTGGGCTTATATTTTTCATCTTTTCTCCTAGTACAAAAACGATCCAACACCCTCATCCCACTTGTATTTCCTTTGCTCCTCCTTCTCGTTTTCCTACCCTTCACTTCAGCTCCCCACTTATAACCTCCCCGGGCCTTATTATCTCATGTAAATACTCTACCTCAAAAATTTAAGCATCCTCTTCCTGGCTTCAACCTCCTCCTTGTCAATATTACATTTTAAGTATTTCCATCATGACTCTCTTTTGCTTCCACAATGCCCTCACTTTCCATTCTCCCATACCTTCACAAACCTCATTAGCCAGCTTATATTTTAAGATGCTTTACAACAATATCTGCCTTATCATTTCATAAATGGCCTTGCTTCTCTTTCTTTATTTTCTTCACACTTTCTGGCAATTCCCACACATAATGTAATATACTTTTTGGGTGCTCCACCCAAGCATTCAAATGTTGTTAGAGAAATTCACATAATAGGGCTATTGGATGCAACTATCAAATGGTAATAATCATTAGGAATGGGCTGTCAACACTGCTGGGGACTTGTAGACTGCTTTCATTAAGAGTCCCGATTCTTTGCTGTTCACTGTTTCCATACCCCTTGACATGGACTTTTGAGTTTCTCCTACTAAAGAAGAAGAGTCTGTTACCCCACTCTTCGATCCTGAATTTGGGCGTGTGACTGGCTTTTGTCAATGGGATGTTAGCAGATGTGATGCATGCAGAGGCTTGAGAACATGCTTGCATGTTTCCACTTCTGCTCTTGCATCTCTGTCTTGGCCACGAGAACATGCCTCGGCTAGCCTGTTGGAGATTAGAGACACTTGGAGAGGAGTCATTCATCCCAGTGGCCCAGCCGAAGCCGGCCTAGATCAGTGAAGTCAGCCAGTCTCAAAATATGTGAGGAAGTTCAGACAACTCCAGAACTACGAGGTTAATCTACAGACTCACAAACTAAATAAAAGCGTGTTATTTACCTTTGGGTTGGTTTGTTATGCAGCACTGCCGTGGCGATATACTAGGACAAAGCTCCTGCTGTGTTTCTCTGATTTACTTGTGCTCTAATTCCCAAAACAATTTGTTTCATCTCAGTCTCAAAAAATAGCCAAATGCTTCACAGTGATAATGGAGGCCATCTAAGGCTAACTCCCTCAACCTCCTTCCAGGAAATCTATAAACTTTCCAGCATCCACATCATCCTATCCTGTGTCTGTCCAATCTCAGTAAAGAACTTACCCTTTAGCTGTCCTTAGAATTTGTACTTTCAATCCTATTGCTTCCCACTGTTATGTTTTCTATCTCATGTGTGTTCAGCCTTTCCTTTTCCGCATGATATATTCATCCTCAACTCATTTCCATCTGGCCTTTAGCCTCTTCCTTCTATGCAAAATTTTACTTTGGGTCATCAGTGACTCCTAAATAGAAATGTTTTCAATTCTCATCTTAATTTACCTTTGAGAATCACTCAGTAATACCGACCACGCCTTGATTCTTAAAACATTCTCTTCTCTTTATTTCTATGACACAGGCTGTTTTGGTTTCCCCCTTACATCTTTGTTTACTTCTCTTGTATCTCCACTTGAGATTTAATCTTATTTATCCAGCCAAGAAATGTTATTTTTTAAGGTTTGTTCCTAGGCCCTCTTCTTATATTTGACATGAAAACAAAGAGATCCCATCTGGGCTAATGGCTTCAATTATCATCTCACCATAAATGACTCACAAATTAGTGTCTCTATCACAGGCCTGCCTCTGAGTTCAAAATGCCTTCATCCAGCTGCCTCCTTGATATGTCCATTTGGATTTCACTAAGGCACTTCAAATTCAGCAGTTTCTGAATAAAGTTCATTATCTACTCCCCTCCCCAAACTGACTCTACCTTCAGTGTTAACTATCTCAGGGAATGACAACCATCATCCATTTGGCTACATAAACCAGAACCTTAGAGCCACCCTTTCCAACCTCCTATCAAACACGGCCACTTAGAAGTCCTGTGGATTTTATCTTCCTACATCACTCAGAGGTGGCCATTCTCTTCCCCTCTACGGCCATCACCTTATTCCAAGCTTCTGCCTTCTCTTGCGGAGGTTACTGCCTCACCGTAGCCTCCCTGCCACCAAAGTAGACTTGGTCTAGTGTGCAAAGTCATACTTTCTTTCTTTCTCTCTTTCACACACACAGTCATGTTTAAAATACATCTAATTTTTCATTTCACTTGGAATAAAGATCAAAATTCTTAAGATAACCTGCAAGGCATGATCTGGTCACCACCTATTTTTACAGCCTCATTTCACACATGTACCCCCACTCTCTGCCTTCTAGCCATTCTGACCTTTTCTCCAGTTTCTTGAACTTTTCATGCACCCTCCTGCCATAAGGCAGACCTCCTGATGAGTTGCAGCTTGAAGGTGCCAACTCCCCAGGCACTTGCTCCTTCTCTGGGCAGGAGCATCACCTCTCATATACCACAGTATCTTCCAGAAGTCAAAGATCTACCCATATGGACTTTTCTATGCTTCCTGCTGCTAAAATTTCTTCTAATCATATGCTTTACTTTGTCTTGTCTTCTTAGTTTCTATAATCAGCTGGTCTCAGTTTGCCAACAAAAGTGCCTTGATTTTGACATATATCTTTTTCTTTTTCTTTTTCTTTTTTTTTTTTTGGTGAGGAAGATTGGCCCTGAGCTAACACCTATCGCCAATCTTCCTCTTTTTTTCATTTTCCCCAAAGCCCCAGCACATAGTTGCATATCCTAGTTGTAAGTCCTTCTGGTTCTTCTCTGTGGGATGCCACCACAGCATGGCTTGATAAGTGGTATGTAGGTCTGTGCACAGGATCTGAACCAGTGAACGCCAGGCAGCCAAAGCAGAGCATGTGACCTTAACCACTACACCACCGGGCCAGCCCCAACACGCATTCCTAATTATGAAATATTTTAACTTCACTGTATTCTTGTTTATAAACCCCTGGATGATCCCTGCTCAGATGAGTGTATAGGAGTTTCAAAGACATCCTTCACACAATCCTTCCTCTGACTCTAGTTAAGTTCTACAATGTCATGGCCTGTATCTGTCTTGTTCGCTAATACATTCCCAGCTCCTAGAGGAGTGCCTGGCAGAGCAAGCATCAATAAGCATTTATTGAATGAGGAGGGAAGAAAGGGAAAGAGGGAGGCGGGGAGGGAGGATGAGAGAGGACAGAAAAAAAAGAAGGAAGGAATGAAGAGAGGAAACCACATGGAATAAACATGATACTGCTGTTTTCAGGCTCCAGAATTCAATGGTCAATAATCAAGAATTAATCCTGCCCCCTTGCTTTATAATTACCAAAGCAGTCTTTCCCTAAAGAGACGTGAAATCCACTGAACGTGTACCCAGCTCTCCATATTGTGGTGTCTAGTCTTTCTTCTAAGAAAAATATAGATGTGTGTTTTTGATGTAGCACTGGAAAGACGGAGTCTGAAATGGCCTCGTAAATCTCCAGAAAGCAAGGGCGAACACAGACCTTCAAAGGCTCCTGCAGAGCAGTGCTGCCTGCCTCTACAAGCTCCCCCTGCAGCCTGCAGCCGCTTTGGAATGCAGCTGCTCTCCCAGAAACGTCTTAGGGCCTACAAGCTGAGGGCTTCTCCTTTGACCTCTCACTTCCCTCTCTTTTGATCGCTTATGTCACCTTTACATTCTGACATGTATTATAGGCACTTTTCTGTCTCTTGGCCTGATTCAGCAACTGTCTAATTTGTTGCCATGGTTGTGTTTTTGGTTTTAGTTCACTGGCAACATTCTGAGAGGTGGGGTCTGAAAATCCAGACGAGTTTCAAGCTATTCTTTTGTCACGAGATTTTTTTGGGTTCCCTACAGAACGATTATTTTCAGCTAACACTACCTGCATCTTCAGTTCAACGACTCGACAAATAATGTTGTGTTGGGAGGGAGGCAGAAGGAATCCTGCTGCTGCCTCAGAAGCTAAGGCAGGGTGCTGTTAGGAAGCGTCGACAGAGAGAACAGAGTTAACAAGAAAGAATAAGGGGGTTGGTCATATCCTATTACCCCGATTCAGAGGCAGTCAGTCCCAGGTTAGCTCAGGTGGATACACAGACCAAAAAGAGAGCAGGTCCATTTTACACATTCCCAAATTCTATTCTTTAGTTTATAATGTGAATATATATTCTGAAGCAGTATATATACATATATTTCAATGGATCTGATTCCCTCCATCTGGCCAAAGTCCTCCTAGATCACTTTTCTCTGGAGGATTTAGATGATCCTGACCCAAAAGGGGTTATTTGAATGAAGGTGCAATGGTGTGTCATCTCTCCCATTCTATTGACTGGGATGGGTCTTGGCGTCGGTCCGACAGGCTTGGTTTCTGACTCCCAACTCTACTACGAGATGGCCCTAAGGACTTGGGTAGGGCAGGTTATGTAACATCCCTAAGCCTCTGTCTTCTCGTCTCTTAAAACGAGCTAATGATAAATACCAACCTCCTGGAGCTTTTGTGAGAACTAATGCCTGAGGTGCCCAGATAATTGCAGGCTCTGATAGGTGTTGAATTCCTTCCCATCTTTCTTGTGGAACATAAGACTTACAGAATCCTATAAAGTAGCATGATTTTAGGATCTTCCTGATTCAGGAAGAGCTGCTTATCTGAACAGAGAAGTTTGATCTTCTACAATCTATAGTAGTTACTTCCTTCTTCCAATGAAAAACTCTGATCCCCAAATTAATTCTTTTATTTATTTTTATATGTGTTTTGCTCGTACTGTTTTTAGCACTGATAATGGTCAGGAGGTTGTTTTATCTGAAGGTAGCACCAAAAACATTATGTGCATTAAAATGCACAAAAATCTATTTGAACTGTAGAACATCTTAGTTGTGTGTATGTGCTAATCTTATGAAAGATACTACAAGGAAGGGTAACACAAAATTCCTGCCTTTCAGCATTTAACACTTATACCACACATGAAGCATTGAATTAGGATTCAGTGATACATTAGTGACCAAAGCACAACAAAGTCCTTGCTTCTGTGAACTTATGATCTAAAGGGTCAGGAACTCTTGCACTAATAAATCTATAATTATGAGGCCGTGCCACTGCTGTGTGCTCCATGCTTGGAAGCACGCATGATGCAAGAATTCGAAACATATTTGCTGAATGACTGAATGAATGTTAGTTGACTGAAGTTGAAATAAGTATTTAAAGAGACAGGAACCTTGATTTAGAGAATGGAACAAAGAAACTTGACTCTGAAGCATTTTCACAAGGGGTTGATATGATTGGTTTTGCATTTAAGAAATCACTCTGATTTTTGTAAAAAATAGATTGGAGGACGTCCAGAATAACCACAAGGACACCAGTGAGAAGGCGAATATAATACTCTGAGTGAGAGATGATTTGAACCCGGACTCAGGAGTTGACAGGACTGATAGAGAAAAGTCAAAATGGTGATGGTCTGGAAAGCAGAGAGGAGACAAGTAAGGACAACAGCTGGTATTTACTACATGCCAAGAATAGTTTTAAAACTACACAGGCATGATCTCAATTAATCCTTTCCATAACTTTATGAAGAAGATTCTATTGTTATCCCTTTTTACAGGTGAGAAAACTAAAGTAAGAAGGCATTAACTAAGTTGCCCAATCACAGAGTAAGTAGTTGAGCCAGAATCCAAACCTAGATTTTCAAAATATTTTAAGAGAATAGCCTTGTTAAGTTTCTGGATCATTCCAGAAAAAGAGAAGTATCATTATCTCCATTTTCTAGATGGGCTAAATGAAGCATAGAGTGAAGAGTTAACCTACAAACCAGATATAGAATCGCACGCTGTTAAATAAACAACAGTTCTTATATCAGTTCAGGATTTTTCTGTCTTCTGTTACCTAACATCAATGTCAATGCAAGTGATAAGTGGTTGTACTGTGTTTGCAGCGCCCCATGCTGTGTTTCCTGAGGACTTAAATTTAATGTCATCTTCTTGCATTCTTCTTTGGCCTTCTCCTCCTCCTCCTTATCCAGATTAAATAATCATCACTTATGATTCCCATTTAAATCTCTAAGATTGAGGACAAATATAAATTTGCTATAACTCTTGCACAATGTTCTCTTATAAATGGGAAATGCCTTTGTAACTGTAATTTTCTATTATTTATCTAGGTTATTGATTAACCTTTAAGCAAAGAATTGCTTATTCTTCAATTATTGAATAGAGTATTGATTCTAGACTATTGATTAACCTTTAAGCAAAGAATTCCTTCCTAATTGTGTTGTAGTCTTCATGGACTATAATAGTCCTTTAGATTATATTTCCTAAGAAGATTCTGAATTATTCTAACATATTTCTCTGACTTGTCCTGGGACCACCATGATTTATAAAATAATCATTTATTATACATATATCATGATCTGGTGCTGAGTATTCAGTGGTGAATGGATCAGACATTGTCCTTGTCTTCATGAAACTTATACTCTACCGAGGGATTGTTTGGTTTTCTAAACAACAACTAATTCTCCAATTCTTCAACACCAACTGGGCGTCCAACAATTCAATTCAATTCTGACACTAGCTACCCAGAGTTAATGCAGACCCTGCAAGTTAAGGGCTCAGGCCCACAAGACTACCTCCACTTTAGATGCCAGCCACAAATGGGGTCCCCAGGCTGCTTGCACAGTCAACTGCAAATTATGGGGTTCCCTTAAACTTGCCCTTTCTGGTTCAATAATTTACTAGAACATCTCACAGAACTCAGGAAAGTGCTATGCTTATGATTACAGTTTTATTACAAAGGATACTACTTAGGAAGAGCCAAATGGAAGAGATGCATAGGGCAAGATGGTGGGTAAGGGGAGGCCACAGCTTCCATGGCCTCGCTGGGCACAGCACCCGCTCAGCACATCAACGAGTTCACCAACCTGAAAGCTTCCTGAATCTCGCTGCTCAGAAATTTTTGTTGAAGTTTCATTACACAGGCATGATTGAGTAAATCATGAGCCACAGGTCGTTGGACTTCATCTCCAGCCTCCCTCCCCTCACCCAGAGGTTGGGAGCAGGACCTGAAAGTTCCAACCCTCACATGCTTGGTCTTTCTAGTGATCAGCCTCCATCCTGAAGCTATCTAGGGGCCCCACCATGAGCCACCTCGTTACTATAAACTCAGGTATGGTTGAATGGCACTCATCATGAATAACAAAATTCACTCCTATCTCTCAGGAAATTCCAGGAAGTTTCAGGAGATTTGTGCCAGCAACCAGGGACAAAGACCAAATATCTGTGTTACGCTGTATCACAGGGATACAAGTAAATAGACAGGAAATTAATTATAGAGATTCGTTCTCTCTGACATCATCTCTAATCAACTTTACTGCACACACAGCTGCTATCAGCCGTGCCCACTCCACTTCTCCCCATCTGGAGCTTGTTCCAACCCTGTGTGGGGTCCAGTGTCAGGATCTTCTGTCCGCACTATATTTGTCAGGTATATGTTAGGTCCTGCAAGGAGCAAAAGGCATGCTCATATGGGATTCTGAAAAAAAGTTAGTGATCTGCCTATGTACAGAGAGAAGCAGGGTTTAGAGATCCAGCAAAAGATGGGAAACGCTCCTTGATTAACAACAGTAGAAATCCATCATCATCTCAAGATCTGAGAGCAGCAAAGACGGAAAATCACATTATTGAGAACTGGCGAGGATTGGAGTGGTAGAAGAGGGGTCACCCTATAGGAGCTGGAGTCCTGGAGGGACACCGGCACTGGCAGGACCCAAGGTGCCAGAAAAGGGAGAGAATAGAGAAGGAAATAACCCAACCTCTCTATTCTCCAGCCACCAGTTCTTTACAGAGCTTAAGTGAGCCTGCGAGATGTAGTCATTGACCCAATGACATTATGACCCAGGAAAGAGAAACAGGAAAAATTCATCTATGAGAGAAATTAGAGAAACACCATCACATTTTCTGCTCAAGTTCATATCTTTTCAATGACTTCTGTGACCACAGCATGCTGGTCCTATTAACATGAATAGCTAGTTGCTAGGAACAATCTTGAAATGCTCCCAAATTTTATTTTAATAGATAATATCTTCTAAGGCTTATGAGTCTTTGGTTTGATGTAATCAACTGCAGGGGTGTGTGTGTATGTGTGTGTGTATGAGTGACTACAGATTGCTTTGGATATTTACCATCCCTTGAATAGAATTAGCTGAAAAATCTAATTAGTAACCAAAATATCTGCTGTTTATTTAGACTTTCTCTAATTTAGGGCTTCTCAATTATCAGCACTACTGGTATTTTGTGCTGGATAATTATTTATTGTGAAGGGGTATCCTGTACCCTCCCCACAACAGTTGTGACAATCAAAACTATCTCCAGATATCGTCAAATGTCCCCCGGGGACCAAAATCACCACTAGTCGAGAAGCACCACTCTAATTGATTCTGTGTTCATTAAAAAACAAAATGAAGTTAATAAATCACTGAGTTCTTCTGACACTAATTCATTTATCACCTGTGGTAGACAGCCTACAAGATGGCCCCCAAGGATTCTTGCCCCCTTGTATTCACACCCTTGTGTATTCTAAGCCATATTCTATGAGGGTTGCTTTGTGTGACCAGTAGAATATAGCAGAAGTGATGGTATGGCACTTCCAAAATCAGATTATAAAATATTGCAGCTCGATCTTAGGCTCAGTCTTTGTTGTGTTGCTTGTTCTGGGAGAAGCCAATTGATACGTCACAGGGACTCAGGCAACAAATGAAGAGAGCCATGTGGCAAGGAACCACAATCTCCATCCAAAGCCAGGAAGAAACTGAGACCTTCCAGTAGCCACGTGCTTGAGCGCAGGAGCACATTCTCCAGGCCCAGTTGAACTCAGATGACTGCAGTCCTGGCCAACAGTTTAACTGTGACCTCATGATAGACTCCAAGCCAGGACAACACAGGCAAGCTGCCCCCAGATTCCTAACCTCAGAAACTGTGAGATGATAGCATTTAAATATTATACAACAAAGCACATTATGAATACAATTAAAAGATAAGTGATGTTCTGAGAAAAGATCTGTGCAGTTTAATTAATTAATTTGTAATTAAAAACTAAGAATACAAAGCTGTACTTAAAACTGGTGAGAAAAATACCGGTACAAGTTATGAATAGACAATTCATAGTAGAGGAAAAATATTGACTATTATGAATAGTCCAACAAAGATAGGCTGATGGAAATTTAAATGGATGCCATTTTAGAGACCAGTTTAGGACTATATTGTAAAATGTAAAAATCCCAATTTTAGGTATATCATGGCTAAAAAATGTAACTTTTGCACATGTGCATAAGGAAACATGCAAGAATACTGATCTGTTAATTAATTTAACAGGTATTTATTGAGCACCTATTATAAGCTAGACACTGTTCTAGATTCTGGGGATTTATCAGTACTAATTAGACTAATTAGACAAAAATCCTCTTACAGAACTTACATTTTACCTGTGAGAAGATACAAAGAAAATAAAAATTGAGTAGGTGCTGTTACAGAACGTGTGGTAAGGAAATATCTGTCTGATATGGGGAGATTTGAGCATAGACCTCAAAAAATAAGAGGGCAACCTAGGGCAGATATCTAGGGGGAAACAAAGGCTCTGAGGCAGGTGTCATTCTAGAAACAGACAGAAGGACAGTAAGACTGGAGCAGAATGGTTGACAGAAGATTTATGAGAGATCAGAATGGTGGTTGAAAAGGCTTGTAAACTGTGATAGTGACTTTGGATTTTATTCTCGATGACATGGGAAATTAGAGGAAAGTACTAAGTCTAAAATGGCATGGTTTGCCTCATATGTCACCCTGACTGCTGTGTTAGAATAGATTTTGAAAGGCATGAGTAGAAGCAGGGAGATGAGTTAACCAGAGGCTCTTGACATTAATCCAGGTGAGAGGGATGGCGATGGCTTTGATTACCGTGGATATATTCAGAAGATAGAGCTGATAGAATTTGCTGATGGGTTGATAGTGAATAGCAATGGGAAGAGGAGTCAAGGATAGAAAGAAAAGAGTCAAGGATGACTCCTACACTCTCGTCCTACTTTCAGTACTCATAGGAACATTGAAAATTGTAAACAATTGAAGTGACTACCAATAGTGGAATGGATAACCAAATGGTACACATTTGTATATTATATTAGACTAGTATTAAATGAAGGAATTTGATCTATATGTATCAATTTGAATAAATCTTGAAATTATAATTTTGAATAAAAAATGCAACTTGGAAAATTATATCCATGTATAATATCATTCATGGAAATTTCAAAAGATATAAAATGGTAATATATTTATTATGGATACATATATAGTGAAAATAAGGAAATACGAATAGAGGACAGTAGTTTTCTTGGGGCCAGGACTGGAGGAGAGAAAGAAGTGGCAGACCTTTTGTTAGCCATTGTGGTCCCTTTGTACAAATTTTTAAAATGTAAACCAACCCCTTGCAGCAGCTCCACACCAGGGTATTGGCTGGACTAAACCCCTCCATCACCCCTCCTTAGCTGGACATTCTTGGGCAGCACCTTTGTGAAATGAGAAATGGTGCTGCGGAGGGAGAGAAGAAGCCTGCATGCGTATCTACACTGCTTTATTTTTCTTGAAATAAAACAGAACCTGATCTGGAGAAAATATGTCAAATGTTAGTGTATGACGGTTCTTGGTGTAAAGTAGATGAGGAATTGCTATAGTGATCCCTGCACATTTCATATATTAGAAATATTATATTTTCAAAAACTTCAAATTTGGTAAGGGCTACCCTGTCTTAAGGACCAACTATGTGTATCACGGCATCAGCACTTTCACACAGCCTGAGGGTTTGACAGACCTGCTAGGAATCAGGCTCAGCAATTTAGTTACTAAGACTCCCTCTCCTCATCTGCAAAATGAGATCATAAACCTATCTGCCCCAAAGAGTTGTTGAAGACGTGTGATCTACCGTTATTATTGCCATCAATGCCAGTAATGACTATACACTCACAAAAACATGACAGAGATATGATCAATTCTATTTCCAATGATAGAAAACATAATGTCAAAGAAATTATGTCAATGAAATATTTTAGTTTTCACAATTGGTGAGAAAGAAGAATTAGGATTCCAATCCAGATCTGCATGATGCAAAAATGTGTGATCTTACCCTGATACATACACCAAAAAGGCATTAATTGAATGTGCCATGCATTGGTTTAAGGGACTTAAACATCATAAGGAAGAGAAGAGTAATGCTCAGCAATGTTGTGATGCATATGCAGAGTGGAGAGTGGCTAAATGCATAAAGACGAAGGAGCAAAATCTTGCCTTCAAATAAAAAAGGGAGCATGCAACTACATGTGTGTAAGTATCAAGGTCAGAACCGAGAAGTCAGCTCCCCTGGGGTAAATGCCTGTTTCCTGCAAGTGTGCCACGCCTGTGTTTTATGAGTTCCTTATCACTGGGTGGAGAAAAATTGTGATGGACAGAAACATTGTCACTGCCTTTAGAGCAAGCATTCCTAAAGGCAAACGAACACATGGTTTCGTTTAAATTTGTAGTTTTAAACATCAAGGCCTATGATAATCAAATTTGTTGTCATCCTTAGAGGCTGCTGTTGGAATCTTTAGTTTGACTGAGAAAGCAACTTCTTAAACTCTTACTCGTCTGTGTCCTGCACTCCCTGTGTTTTACAGAGCGAAGTTTCACTGAGATTGTGCACGTAGTTCCGCAATGGATTATACGCTCAGCCCAGATGAATTAAATCTACTATTTCTGTTTTATAATGATTTGCAGACTGAAAGCATGTATTTTAAACATTAGCACCTGTAGATTTCTTGTTGACCAGGATCTCCTTTTCATTTATAATGTGAATTCTTCAGATGTTATTGCATTTTGTAAAATGAGTTGACGTTTGAAAGCTAATTGAAGAGGATTTTTTAAAAAGTAAATCCCTCACTGACATCAATAATGTGGCTAAGGAATGTGTTATGAGCCTTAAAAGTTCAAAAGGAGCTTTTTCTTCTAACATGGTTCAATTAGCCTTTTTTCTCCAATTATAATTTTAAACAGTAAGTTCAAATACAGTACACAAATATATTGTCCAATACAGTAGCTATCAGCCACGTGTAGTTATTTAAATTTAAATTAATTAGAGTGACATAAAATTAAAAATTTAGTTTCTCGGTCACATTAGCCACATGTCAAGGGTTCAGCAGCCACATTGAGACTATTGGCTGGCATATTGGGCAGCAAATATTCTAGAATGTTTTATAGGATTTCTATGATTGCAGAAAATTTTATCAGCCCTTCTGTAAGGCATATAGAAAAGGACCAGGACAAAAAAATATTCATTTTATAATCCCATCACCATTCTCCCTTACACATAAGAAAACATTTTATTTTATTTCAAAAAAGAAAAGCACAACAAACAACAAACAGATTTCAAGTATTTTAAAAATACGTCTATCAGAAAAATATATCCATGATTAAAGAAACCTCAGGTTTTTTTCTCTGATTAAATACTTTAAGATTTGCTATGCTAAAAACATTACAGTAAAAAGAAAGAAAAACAGTGCTATTATTAACTTCTATTAAAATATGTGCATTTCTTCTAGGATTTTGTTTGAACAAGCCAGATGTCTGAGAATGCTGAGTACCAGTGAATGCATTAATCAATGCAAAACAACGATAAAATATAGGAACAGGCCCCAGACAGGACCGCTCAGGTCACTAACACCCAAGTGGTGGCAGTCTTATCTCTTCTCATTACTCAGCCTCCTCCACTCAGACACAAATATTTTTCTACTGAAAGAAAGGACCCAACCCTAAGAAATTTCATAGTAGAAATTATTCTCCTTGAAAGATTACTTGAGCTAGAAGAATTTCCATCTGGGAAAGGAAATCCATCAGTTGGAAATTCTAACAAGCTTTAAGTAAACACCTGCTTTGACATTCAGAAGGAAAATGTTTCACGGACCTAGATAGGGTAAAGAAGTGCTTCACTGAGATGAGCTGAAACTGTTTGTACACACAGCAAAGGTCTTGTTGACGCCGGGAACAGTCATACCCATCTCAACCTTTATGGCTATTTTGAACTTCTGATTTGATCATCCATTTAAGTTCTTATATTTACACCCCACAATAAATGACATACTGCTACTTATTATTTTTATGACGGTGAAAAATACATGACATAAAATTGACCATTTTAACATTTTTGGGGCATCCCACATAAAATAGAGGAGGACTGGCAGAGATCTTAGCCACCACAGCACGGCTTGATGAGCTGTGCTAGGTCTACATGGGATCTGAACCTGCAAACCCAGGCCGCAAAAGCATAGAGCACAGACTTAACCACTGCACCACCCGTCTGGCCCCTTAACCATTTTTAAGTGTATGTAGAATGATCATCCACTACTACTACTGCCTCTCTTTAGTTCAAAAATGTAATTATCTCCCATTGCTCTTAGGATAAGTTCTCTAACATTGCCTGCAGGCCCCACACGATCTAGCTATCTGCCCCCTTCCCCGACTCACTCCCTGCCAAGTTCCACCACCACTTTTGCACTCCATCAACCCTGTCCTTCAGATTCTTTGCTTTACTCCTTCCATGGGGCCGTCCCACACAATAATTCCTTTCTGGGAAGTGTTCTCCTTCTTCCTTGCCCATGGATGATTTCTACTCACCATTTAGGCTTCATTTCAAGCAAGACTTCCTCAGACATGTCTTCCCGGATGATCCTCTGACTAGGTCACTTCCCCTTATTAGAAACTCATCATCACCGTTTAATACTCATTTCCAGTATTTGCAGATATGCAAATTTACAAATGCTGAAGCACTTATTTGAAGAATGTCTGTCGTGCTCACAAGCTGAGGATATCACTGTTGGATCACCATTTTATCTCTAGTGCAGGGTGTCATAACCTCAGTACTACTGACATTTTAGGCTGAATGATTCTTTGTTGTGGGAGGTGGTCCTGAGCTTTGCAAGATTTTTAACAACATCCTTGACCTCTAACCACTGGATACCAATAGTACCCGCCTCCTTCCCACTTTGTCACAACCCACAATTCTTCCAGTCATTGTCAAAATGTCCTTGATGGCAAAATCACCCCCATTTCAGAACCACTGCTCTACTGCATAGTATAGAGCTTAACACAGAATATTCTCTCTCTCTCTCTCTCTCTATATATATTTATGGAAAATGAATAGAAATTTGCTTCATTTCTGCCCGTCATTGCTACTCCCAAATCTTTAGTTGAGCATCCTATGCTTTGCAAAAAACAGAATGAACCATAACTATAGTAGAATTTAAAAGGGGAGAGGGGAAACTACTTAAGTTAATTTTCAGATGTGCGCCTCTGACTGTTAAGCTTGAGGGATGGACCAAATGCCACTAGTCTCACACAATATAGGTATCTATGTAAGTAAGTTTCTTGCGGAAAGTACGTAGGCAAAGAATCAGCAGAATACAAACCGAACTCACTGTCTAGCCATTTCAGAGAGAGGCACACTTGGACAGACAAGGCTGAATATACTGAGGGTTATGATCCAGGACAGAGGTCCCATGCGCCTGCTGCCATTTTTTACATTTACAGGGAAGTTAGTTGCTCTTTGCTCAGGTGAAATGACTAAATTTAAACTCCCATCACCTAGAGAAGTTTGTATGCAAGTGCCAAGTTTGAGTTGAAATCCTAAATCCACTGCTGGTGACCCAGCTCATTGCTGGTGACTCAAGATACAAAATGGAGACGGGACTGGGCAAGGGAGTCCATCTGGGTTGTCCAACACAACAACAAAAAAGATTTAATCTCCTCTCTTTGATGGATGGCTCATTATTCCCTTTTTCAAATGGGCATCCAACTCCTTACCCACTAAAGTAAGCCTGGGAGGCACTAATTTTCATCCCCAAGGGCCTTGGTAGACTAGCCTGTTCAAAGGCTGCCAAAAAGTTGGTAGGGTTTGAAGGCATTCTTTTCTCTTTGTTATGCATATGGATTTACTATGAGCCTGTGTCTGTTCCCTCACTTGGGGGAGGGTGTGAATATGTTTGTGTTTAAAATGTGTGTTTATACATCTCCCGGTCTCCTTATTGTTTCTTAGATCTAAATAAAGATTAGTGAGTCATCTAATTCCTAAATATTCTCTTCAAATGCACTTTTAGTGGCTTGGAGTAAATATACTCTTTAAATCTATATACACCAGAAATGCCAGCTCCTATCCAGGCTGAGGGGGTGAATATCAGGACTCTATTTGCAGAGCCAAGGATTCAAACTGTAGACTGAGCAAGAAAAAGATGTCACTATAAGAAACCCCAAATCACACTAGTGGGAGGTGGCAAAATTAAATTAGAATCCAGGCTCTCTGACTGTAGTCACCATGCTCTTCACTTTGAATTAATACCTTCAAATACTTGGACAGAGGGCATTTGAATCAGTATGTGTTTGTGTGTGAGTGTCTTTGTAGCTGTTAATGATGTGTATAACACATGCTTTGTTGTGAGCTATGAAGTCCAATCCCACAGGCCTATTGTGGAACGGGCTCTAAATATATTCTAGACTCTCAACTAAGGCTGCGGTAAGTATTGATGGCAGAACTGTGCCCAGATCAGCTCTGTGTATAGATAGAGCATTCAGTATACTCAGATGTAAAGGTTCTTTAGCAGAAAGGCCAGAATTTTCTTATCAGAATTTCCACTTGGATATGTTGTAAGTTGCTCTCAGGCAACATCTCAAATTGAACTTACTGTTTCATATCAAAACTGCTTGCTCTGATGTCCCTTCTTGGTAAATGCATCATCTCCTTGTCAGTTACTCAAGCCAGAAACTGGGCCTCATTGTTGAACAGTCATTTCCTCAAATCCTTCACGTCAACACTACATCTTGGCACTTGTGCATCCTAAAGAATTTTCAAACATAGCCTTGCTGTCCCGGTGTAGTGCCAGTGCCATCACCCGCTTTGGGACCACACTATCGCTTCGTGCCTGAATGGAGACAGACTCCTGACTGGGCTTTCCTCCTCTACGGCTTCATTCTCCACACTGATGCCATGGTGACCTTTCTAATTACAAGTCTGGTTATGTCTTTCCCCGGCCTTTTCAGGTCTCCCGCCTGCCCTCATTGCTTTCAGGATGTGGTGCAAATTCTGACGTGATGGAGTCCCAACTAAACCGCACCTTCTAGCAATCCATACTGAAATTATTTTGAAATACACGAAGATTCTAACATGTGCTTCTTGTGCTTTTCTTGACCAACTTCTACTCATCCTTTAGGAATCAGCTTAGATGTCTCTTCTTCCCTGGCAGGCTACCACAATGGCTGATTTTACCACCCATCCTCATATTCCTAGCTAGTACTTATTGCACTGTATTAATGAACTCGTGGATATGGCAGAGAAGATCCACACACAAGCTTCTTTTTAAATTGCATTTAATGATGGATGAGAAGAGAGAGATGAACTACAGAAGGAGATATTCAATTTGCCAGCAGAATTTAGAGGAAACACAAGACTTGAGAGGTTGGAAAATCAAACTATGTCATCTCTTGTCTCTCCAGCAGACATAAAATTCTCAAATTAAGAAATAGTCTCACAGCAAATATCAAACTGATAGTGTAGCTGTAAGATACTTTGCTAAGATCTATGAAAGATTTAAGTTGGTATCTAGTAAGCCCTCTTATCTGCGCAAAAAAGCTTTTAAGAAATTTAAGAGCATGATCACAGAGAAGCCTAATTCCAAAATGGCTCTGAAAAAGCCTAAGAAAGAGGTTACATGAAGAATTGTGGGTGTGTTTTTCATTGAATGGAGTAGACTATAATCTGATACATAGGAAAGCCAAAATAATTTTTAAGGAGTTATAGCACCTTGAGCTATAAGTGGCACAGACAGTGCAAAATGAAAACGTACCTCTGGCCCCCCAGTTTTCACAAGTATGAAACAGGATGAGAAAGCTGCTCAGTTAGAAATATGTGGCATTTCTTTTGGAAAAGGAAAGACATCTCAGAGGCAAAGCAAAAATCCTAGACAGCAGAGCCAAATACACAAAGAGTAGTGTCAAGACCTAAGGACAGCAATGGACTACAGAGTTACTCTCATGGAGCAGATCAGGGCCCTAATCAAGGACTGCTGCAAGCTCCTGGGGCAAGGAAACTTGATAATATGTGCTGTATATGAATTGCTATGCACCAGTCTCTGCTATGTGATGTTCGTTCCTCTCCTTTTTGAATGACACTGACTACTCTAGTAATATTGTCACTATCTCAAAATTATGCCTTGAGCATATGTGAAGCAGATAATGTATCTTTTTACTGGCCTATGGATCAGGAGAAGCCACACTCAAGAAGCCCCATCTACATCTGGACCAGATGCAGATTTTGGTATATTTTGGTATTTTGGGTCTGATGCGATAATTGGATAAAACTTTGGGGCAGTGGTGTGCTGGGGCCAGCTCATACCAGCTTTCATGAGCTAATTGTGTTCATCTTTTCCCAAATCACACTCAGTGATGTCATACTAGTAGCTTGAAATTATGCGTGCTGGTAGTATTTAGACCACAGAAATTAGCAAATGCTCCAAATTAGAGCCCTTTTTTTCTTCTCTAGAGAGTTGGTTTCCATACACCACTACTTTTGGTGGTCTTAAGAGATGATAAGTATATTTTTTATAATAAGAATCTAAATAATTGTGCCCAAAGAGAGGACTGTGCTACATTTAAAATGACCACAAATTATTTGTAGTTCCTCTCTTTGACAGGTGGAATCAATTTCCTTACCCTTCGAATCTGGGCTGGCCTAATGACTTGTTTGAACAAAAAAATAAAGTAGAAGACACATTGTGTGATTTCTGAGTATGGGCCTCAAGAGGGCTTGCCTTTCCTTTGTCCTCTTTGAACATGCTGTTCCCACGTAAGTCCGGGCTAGCCAACTGGAGGGGGAGACCATGAGGGTTATGCTGTCCAGCTGAGGCCCCTTTTCCCAGCTAGCCTCCGGCCAACCCTCCAGCTGACCAGAGCTGTATGAGCAGCCTTAGGAAAGGTCGGAAGAAAAATCACCCAGCTGAGCCCCACTCAAACTGCTGAACAACAGTATCATAAGCAAATAAAATTATTGTGGTTTTCGACTACCAAAATTTTTAATAGTTTGCCATGCAGCAATAGATATCTAATACAGACATGATTTATTATGTAGCCCTGTTGTGACAGAAAGCGATGTAAATCCAGTATTGAGCCAAACATTTGATGGTATTGATATCTAGAACACCTGCTCAAATTGCATTAATAGTTCACTAGAAGAGAATCAAGGTCTAATCCTCGTAGATCATCTTGAGAAATCTGTTCTTTAAAAGGCAACTTTAGGATATGGTCTCCATCTCTTTCTAACCCATCTAGTAGTCTTCCACTTGTACATATTTTTACGTAACTCTTCATTTAGAGTGTTTGTATTGATTTATTTTGTTTCTGTTTTTTATTTAATCAGGACTATTAAATAGGAGCATGTAACAGGATTTTTATTAAGACTTTACAATTTGTTGTGCCATAATTGTTTTTTCTGGAAAATTTAAATGAATACTTTTGGAACTACGCAACTGGAGAGCTATTAGAAGCCTGTGCTGTAACATTGTCATGATTAATTCATTAATTTATGTGCACAGTCCCTGCAAGTATCTGAGGGAAAAGTACATCAGTCCCATACATACCTCAGAGCTTAACTTGGCTGACTTTCCTGAACTTGACAAAGTGATGCTAAGAGACTTATTTAAGTCTATTACGTCTAAGAATTTTAAAGTTCTCTGAAAGCTAGGTCAAAGCTTCCACTTTAGTTCACCAGAAGAAAGAGCCAAGGGACTAACGTGAGCTCTGAGCTCTTACTATTAATCTTTTGGATTTAAGTGCATTGATTTATATATCTGGACCAAAATTTTTAAACTCATGCCCAATAGCAGGAAGCCAGATGTGTACATGTTTTCCAGAATCACACGCAAGGTGCTAAATTCACATTTACCATGGATAACTATTTATGGGAGCACCTGTTTCAAATTCACCAGTATTTCTAAACTCCTTACTGTTATTAATTTTATTTTTCATGTCTTCAGTCTTTCAATTTAGATTTTGGTTGCACTCATAGACTTAAAAGGAAATGAAAATATTCTCACTCTGTTTTCTTCTTCCATTCTCTCTGCTCTGGGGAGCTGTTAGAAACAGGTGCCATATAAAGAATGATTCACATTAAATATGGATTTCACTACTTCTTATTGAGCAAATATTATTTTTGCATCTTCACAGCAATACAATTTGCATAGAGGTATTACAATTTTTTTTAGTGTACCAGTGTTCAGTATAATTTATGTACGTGAAAATGCTCAATTCTGTTAAGTGTACAGTTCTATGAACTTTGACATATGCGCACAAGCATGTAACCATCTTCCTGATAAAGATACAGAATGTTATTATCACTCCAGAAAATTCTCTTGTGCACCTTTCTAGTTAATATTCACCCAAATCTAAGATAATCACTATGCTGACTTCTATCACCATAGTGTAATTTTGCTTTTTCTTGGCTTTTGTGTAAATGGGATCATACAGTATGTACTCCTTTGTGTCTGGCTTATTTTACTCAATATAATTTTTTGAGGTTAAACATGTTTGTGTCTACCAACAGTCAACTGTGTTTATTGTTGTGCAGCAATTATACTAAGTAAAATAAGACAGTGATGAACGGCAAATACTGCATGATTCCACTTACAGGAGGTTCCTAAAATAGTCAAACTCAGAGAGAGAGGCAGAGAATAGGATGATGGTTACCAGGGGCCCAGGGGAGAGGGAAATGGGGAGTTGCTTAATCGGCCTACAGTTTCACTTACGCAAAATGAACAGGTTCTCGAGATCTGCTGCACAGTGTAGTGCCTGGAAGCCGACAGCATTCTATCGTACACTTAAAAATTTGTTAAGAGGGTAGATCTTGTGTTAACATTTCTTAAAACAAACCCAGAAAAAAAACAGAAACACAAGGAAACTTTTGAAGGTGAAGGATACGCCCATTACCTCGATTATAGTGATGGTTTCATGGGTATATACAAATGTCCGAACTCATCAAATTGCATCCAGTAAATATGTGTGGCTTTTTTTTAATATCAATCCTACCTTGATAAAGCTATTAAAAAAAATCTATCTTGAGGGGCTAGCCTCATAGCGTATTGGTTAAGTTCACATGCTCTGCTTCGGTGGCCCAGGGTTCACAGGTTTGGATCCCAGCCACAGACCTACACAACGCTCATCAAGCCACGCTGTGGCAGCATATTACATACAAAGTAGAGGAAGACTGGCACAGATTTAGCTCAGTGGCAATCATCCTCAAGCAAAAAGAGGAAGATTGGCAACAGATGTTAGCTCAGGGCCAATCTTCCCCACAAGAAAAAAAGAAGAAAAACTCTTATCTTGATTTCCCTTTGACATGTGATTGGTCTAACGTTGCATTCAGACCAGAAGAGAATATCATGCTATACTGTATGGAGGTGGCTATTGCATAATATAAGGGACTTTTATAACTGCTCTTTAGAGTGGAAACAGTAGAGTAACACTTGCAGCAAGAAGATCCTGAACAAGAAGTACCTATCTATGTCCAGGGGCAAATATAGTTTTATAAGTGAGTGCTATATTTTTGTTATAAGCTTTCTATTTCCCTAATGCCCTCAGGCCTGCCCCCTGTCTGCCAGAAGAGTTTAATTCAGTACCTGCATCCACAGTTTTCTATTCCCTCCAACCTTTGCCATTAAAATTTCACCTGTCCTCTGTTGCATACCTTCCGCCATTTGCATTGAGTTAGGTAATTTAATACATTCATCATTCATGACAAAATAGTAATGCAATTTGGGGTTAAGTTATTACTTTTTCCAGTTAAGATATTAATGTTTTGCTGGGAATCCTGTGAAGACAATGATGAATCCAGCAAAGTCCCTTTCATAGTGGATCGTAGGAATCACAGCTGATTGTTGAGTAATGGGATATATTGGTGAGGTGGTATTTTCAGTGCCTCCAAGGGGTTCTGCACTGGCTTAATCCATCTGTGTGGAAGGTATCCTGGCCAACAAAACAAGCTTGATAGAACTACCAATGCCATTTATTCCTTTCAATCTCATAAAGTTTTGTTGACGCCCGCAAGGTACGTGAGAGCCAAGGGAACGGGCTGGTAGGCCAGGAAATAGTAGAGACTATTTCAATATTTGAATATCTATAACATTATCCTGCTTATAATGCCAACTTATGTTATAAGCCTCATAACATATATACATATATAATATATATATATTTTTTGACCCAGCATGGAAAAAAATGCTCTTTCTGATCCTGTCTACATGAGTGCTGAGTAATTTCTAAAGGGAGATACCATTAATAAGATAAAATATCTCCTACTGACTTGTCTTTGCAGGCAATACCTGCCAGAAAATTCAGATACGTAGATCATTCCAGAACAAATAATTCTTACAAAACTTAGTCATCTTCTTTTTCAAATTTACCATATTAAATAGGGCCCATATTGTACCACAATATTAAAGTGGATTTAAAGGAGAGTTTCGCCAACACTGGCTAGCTGCTAACCAAACCCATTTCCTCTTCTTCCTGAGCACATATTTAGTCTATATTACCTGCCTCCTTATCTGTGATCATGTGACTGAGGATTAGTCAATAGAATGTGAGTAAAGATAATATTTGCCATTTCCGGGCCTGGGCAATACAAAAATGCCACTTGAGGAGGACAAAGGACAGGATGGAAGGAATCTGAGTCCCTGTAAGATTTCTATGAGAAAAAAAAATCAGTAAAATCTTTGGAAAAATTCAATAAGAACAATTCACCAAAAACAAAACAATCAAAAAAAAAAACTCTGCCAAATTATGTTTGGGAGACATATCTACAAACAATAAAAAAGAAATATCAATATCTAGAAGGAATTGACATTCTAATTGTCTCACAGGTGTCTTTAGTTTTCATTTTATTTGTTTATTTTTACTGAAGCATAGTTGACATGCAATATTATATTAGTTTCAGATGTATAACATCGTGATTCGACATTTATATGCATTACAAAATGGTCACCACGACAAGTCTAGTAACTGTCTGTCACCATACAAAGTTATTACAATATCATTGACTATATTCTCTATGCTGTGCATTACATCCCTGTCACATTTATTTTATAACTAAAAGTTTGAACTCCTTAATCCCCTCTACCTGTTTCACTCATCCCCCAGCCGCCTCCACTCTGGCAACCCCCAGTTTGTTCTTTGTATCTATGAGTTTGTTTTGTTTGTTCATTTGCTTTTAGATTTAAATTAAGCAAGTCAAACTTGAAATCATAGCCAAAGCAGTGCGGGTTGTGCTATTGCAGGAAAGATCCAGAATAACTCCAATCATTCAACAACATACTTAAAGAAAAGTCCTTGACCTTATACAAAAAGGTAAGGAAAGTACATATCTATGTATTAAGTTAAAATAAAATGTTAATTTATAGACACACCTTTTTATTAACTTTAGTCTTGAACAGTCTTTTGGTTGTGATTGCAATTGTCCGATCAACTAGTGGTTCCAATCCACTGCAGTTACAACATACAGAAAGCACCCTGTAGGACTACAACACAAAACAGAGTGGTGGGGAAAAGACTAGTGGGTTATGGACAATAATCAAGTTAGGTTAATCACAGAAGCTCTTTCTAAAGAGTTAGCATTAAAGCAAAGAACTGGAGTTTGGGAAGATGATAGCATTGACAAAATTCAGCAGAAGGCTGGTCCAGACACACAGAACAGCCTGAACAAAGTGGGAAAGAAGTCAGCTTTGCGAGGACATGAAAGTAGGTCAAGTTGTGGTGACTTTAGAGAGAAGAAAGCAGAGGCCAGAGCAGGTAGGGAGCTGCTGTGGTGGGAAATCTGGATTTTACTACAAGTGTAAAAGAAGTTATTGCAGACTTTTAAGCAATGGAACAGTTTATGTTATTTTTAAGTTTTAAAAAGATCACTTTGGATATTCTCTAAAGAATATATTGGAGAAGACAACAGTGAAATGAGAATTTTTTTAGAGGATTTTACAGCAGTCTAGAAAATTTTAAATAGTGGTTTAGTCCAGGGTCATAACAGTGGTGATGTCCAACAGTGGGTGCATCCAAGATCAATGTAGAGATGAAATTAAGAGGATGTGGATTGAATGTGCGAGTGAGAAAGAGCGGGTGGTCAAGGAAGCTGGACATTTTTTTGTTTGCTTTCTTTTTTCTTTTGTTTGTCTTGTTTTATTTTATTCTAGCAACTTTTTAACTAATAAAGTCATTTCCTCGGGGGTGAATGACTAGAGAAAGAACTAAGAAATTTAGTGGTTTTTATTTAAAATTTTTTTTTTCCTTTTTTCTCCCAAAGCCCTCCGGTACATAGTTGTGTATTTTTTAGTTGTGGGTCCTTCTAGCTGTGGCATGTGGGACGCCAACTCAGCATGGCTTGGTGAGCAGCATCATGTCTGCTCCCAGGATTCAAATGGTGAAACCCTGGGCCGCTGAAGCAGAGCATGCGAACTTAACCACTGGGCCATGGGGTCGGCCCCTAGTGTTTTTTTTTTTTTTTTAATGGTAAGAACACTAAATGTGCAATCTACCCTCTTACCACATTTTTAAGTGTTCAGTATTGTATTGTTAACTATAGGCACAATGTTGTGCGGAAAATCCCTAGAACTTATTCATCTTGCATAACTGAAACTACATACCTGTTGAACACCTCTCCATTTTCTTCTTCTCCTTGCCACATCCACCATGATTCTACTCTGCTTCCACGAGTATAATTATTTTAGATTCCTAATATAAATGGAATCATGGAGTCATTGTCCTTCTGTGACTGGTTTATTTCATTTAGCATAATGCCATCAACGTGCAACAACATGTGACAGGATCTCCTTCTTTTTAAAGCCTGAATAATATTTCACTGTATGTATATACCACATTTTGAAGAGACATTTCTCTGAAAACAACATTCAAATGACCAACAACAAATGAAAAATGCTCAACATCACTAATCACTGGGGAAATAGACATCAAAGCCACATGAGATACTACCTCATACCTGTTAGGATGGCAATTATAAGAGGGGAAAAAATGATGTGTTGGTGAGGATGTGGAGAAAATGGAACCCTCGCACCTTGTTGACGGGAATGTAAAATCATGTAGCCACTATGAAAACCAGTATGGAGGTTCCTCAAAAAATTAAAAATACAATTACCGTATGATCCAGCAACTCCACTTCTGGGTATTTAACCAAAAGAATTGAAATCCGGGTCTCAAAGAAATATTTATACACCCATGTTCATCGTAGCATTATTCACAATAGTCAAGATATGCAAACAACCTAAGGAATTTAGTCCTAACTTTACCTTTAATATACCTGTAAAGCATATAAGCGGAGATTATAAACACACAGTTCAATATATGAATATGGATCCATGAACGTATTGATGAAACTTAATGCTTCAAAAGGATTTTATGATGAAGAAAAAAAAAGAAATTTTTTCCTGAAGTAAATTTGAAGAAAGTCATGTAGAGAAAGTATAAATAGTGGGTCTTGTAAGTGTATACTTGCATAGCACCAACATAATGAAACTAAACCATGACTTTGTGACAGTTTATCTCATGCTTGTAAAGTCAATATCCCCTCCTCATGAAGACTCGTTATAGGTCAGGTGGCATTTTATAACAAAGCTGATATTTTTTTCTTGAGGCTCCTTTTGATGGAGGAGAAAATTTGAATTAAAATTTCAAAAAACTTTAATTACAACCAATATGAAAAAATTGTTCAATTTTTTTCTGGAGAATTTTTGGTTAAAACTTGTACTGTTTTTCTTCTCATTTTAGTGGGCTCTATTTTGTCTTATCCCACATAAAAAAAAAATGGAAGAACACAGTTAACTCCACAAATATTTATTGAGTGACTAATATAATCTAGTCATTGTGTTTAAGTGATAAAGTTCTCTGCTCTCACAAAAATATCATTATGTTTTTTCTTTTGCATAATTTTTAAAAATTGATGTTTTCAAAGACAATTTGATAGCTGTAACTTCAGTGGGAAATAAGTAAATTCAAGACAGTGATAAATATATTTTGAACCATTTCTGGAGGAGCATCAAGGTTAGATAAAAAAGATGCAGGTGCACACACTTCTGCCTTTCCTTGTATAAGAAAAATATTGATGCAAGACATGAGAAATATTACCAATTTAGAATAAAAGAGTAATCTGTCCCCAATTATCTTGTAGAGTCCCCTGCAGAGATGAGAAATATGTTTCTTCATGTCCATCTAATGTTAAATTAATTGCAAAAATGCTGTTGGCAATCTTAACCAACAGGAGTAGGAAATTCCATCTTAAAGAAAACTCACATGTTACCCACCTGCTTAATTTCCAAATACTTTTCAGATGGATTGGCGAATGAGATGGGAATAGACATCTTCTTTTGACCTGAAAAGGTCTTGCTGTTAAATAGCATCTGAATTCCTTACCCCCCAGAAATCTAATATTGGTCAGATGGTTTGTGTCCAACAAATGTGATATGCACAGATACTGGTTTCTGGAGAGTATTCTGGGGTCTGGAGGAAACATGGCCCTCACAAACTCCATCCAGGCACCACAAGGCAGGTGCTGTAAAAGACGAGGCTTCATGTTCACGACCTTTATAATCTATCATTTCTGGTGCTAGAAGAAATCTTGGATGTTATTTTATTCAACCCACACTTAAAAAATATGAAGTACTCTGGCCCAAACACTATAAAACACTGTCTAAAGGAGAGAAAGAAAGAAAGAAAAAGAGAGAGAGAGAGAGAAAGGAAAAGAGGCATTGCTGTATCAAATCAATCTTGTTGTAAAAAATAAAACACGTCCGTTTTCTGTCACACCCTGGAGCCACAGATTGTGTCCCAGGTCATAACTAAGTAGGTATGGGGCATCAAGCACACTGTTTATTTCCTGGGGTCTTCTGGCAAAGTTAGAGGTGGTCTTGCAGAGGACAGATCAGCTGCTTTAAGAGCTGGCATTTGGGGGCTAGCCCCGTGGCCGAGTGGTTGAGTTCTCCACTCTGCTTCCACGGCCCGGGGTTTTGCCAGTTCCGATCCTGGGCACAGACATGGCACCACTCATCAGGCCACACTGAGTCAGCGTCCCACATGCCACAACCAGAGGGACTCACAACTAGAATATACAGCTATTTACTAGGGGGCTTTGGGGAAAAGAAGAAAAAAAAAAAGATTGGTAACAGTTGTTAGCAAAAAAAAAAGCTGGCATATGGCATGTTGTGACTTAGGCACCTGGACCTTGTGACAGGACACAGATGGTTTGGGGCACAGCAGATAACAGCACCATAGAAAGACACAACCTCAGTGAGGGCAGTAGAGTCTGGGGTCAGACAAATCTTTAAATCTGATCAGGAAAGACTTTGTGTACCAGCGTAAGGAGTTATACAACGTTCCTAGAAAGATGTGAAAATGACCAAATTTGCATGTTAGAAACAGGATATCTGTAGAAGAGCCTGAAACCTTAGAGAATAGTTAGGAGATTTTGCCACAAATTTAGGAAGAGAGGATAAGACCTGAATAAAGCAGAAAAATTCTGACAGAGAAAAAGAGATGTATCTTTTGGGGAGATATTTAGTTGGTAGAATCAGTTAATTTAATGACTATTTGATGTGGCAAAGAATGTTTAGCTGTTGATTCAAGTCTTTTCTCTCTGGGAATCCGCTAGACTCTGTTCCCCAGCCTCTGTTACACTTAAGTGGGACCACATTCTTGAGTTGTCATTTACGGAATACGACAGAAGTGATGTGTGCTACCTCTAGAGGAGAGTGCTACCTCTAGAGGAGAGGGCTTCCTCCGTGACTCCTTCCTCCTTTTGCTGGTTGAGGACCAGTGATAATGAGGCCCCAAGGGATGGAAGAACCATTACATGGTTAAAACCTTGGTCTTTGGTCAATAAATAGGAGAGAGTCACCTGCTGATGAGAAACACCTGCATTGGACTATTATATGAGCAAGAAATAAACTTCTCTTGTTTCCGGCTTGGGAGATGGGGTGACTTTCATAAGAAATTAAGGTAAGGTAGTAGAGTTGGGTTGGGGAATTAAGTAAGTGAAATGAATTATTTACATGTTGGACAGTTTGGTGGTAAAGAGACACAGCAGGCAGAGCAATCAGAACCTGGCAATGACTTCCCCTTTCGTTTAGGACAAAGGCAGGAGTCTTTATGATAGCTTATGTGGACTCGCAGGATGTGGTCTGTGTTGCCTCTGACTTCTACTCACCTCCTCACTCACATTGCTCACACCTCCCCATTCATACTGCTCTGGCAAACACCAGTCTACTGTCCTAGAAGACTCAGCCTCATGCCTGCAGGACAACATTTGCAGAGCATTGCCTATAACTTGAATGCTTCTCCCCAGGTGTGCAAGGCCTAACTCCTACATCTCTTTCAACATTTTGCTTGAATAAACCTTCAAATCAAGGCCCGCCCTGATAACTCTACTTAAAGCTGCAAGTTCCACATTCTTCCCGGGCACTCCTGATCACCATACCCTAAGACGAAATTTTTTCTCCATAACACTCACTGACTTATAGCACAATGTTTATTTTGTGAATTATTTATTATCTGCCTCTCTTTGTCTCTCTGTTTCTCTGTCTCTCTCTCTCTCTCTCACACACACACACACACACACGCACGCACACACACACAGATGATGACGTAACCTTCGCGAGGGCAAAGATCTTTGTCAGTTTGTGAACTGAAGCATCTCAAGCACTTAATTCCAGCACAGAGTACAGCTCAATAACTCCTTTTTAAATGAATGAGTAAGGGAAGGGATGAGCTTGGGGCATGCTGCTGAGGGCATTCAGAAGGCATTTGAAAATGCAGGTCTGGAAGCAGAGTATTGATCTAAGCTAGTGAGTCAGGCATTCATCCATCATACTGGGACAAGGAGAATGGATGAGGTCACCCAGTGGGAATATGGAGACTGAAACTAAGATGAGGGCCAAGAAGAGAACTTTGGATTTCACAACGTTTGAGATTGTACAAAGGAAAATGAACCAGGCATGGAAACAGAAAATGAGTCAGAGGGGAAGAAGGAAAACTGGGAGATACATGGTGGGGTAGACATGAGGCCCAGAGTTTCAAGTTTCTCAAACAGGACAAAGTGAGGACTTAGTGTTGCCTCACAGATGGGGCTCTCAGAGTCGAACCTTCTACCTAACACAGGCATAGACCATTCAGGCTGCTGGGGAGCTCAGAGTCCGAATTTTTGGAACATAATCACTTGGAAACGAAGGAAAGAAGAAAAGAAGGAAGGAAAAGAAAGAACAAAGACAATATAGCCAAAGTCTAAATGTAGCATCATAAATGAGTTCAATATTAATTATTTCTATTTAAAAAGTCTTTGTTCCCTTTCTTCAAATATATTCATCAGAAAAATATTACATATATAATGTTAAATGTATGTTAATAATTTCATTGAACAAAGCTATACTACAATTATGCTTCAAGGTCAAATTTTAAATGGATATAGTCTGAACATAAGATTAAAATTTCCTAAGCAGTCATCACTCGAATGTCTATTGAATTGTCATACTGTCTTATACATTCATATGTTCATTTGCAAATAAGAGTATATTTAACACACAGTCCTAACTCTTATATGGTCTACATTCATGGACTTATCATTATTATATTACCTATTTTTCCCCGGACAAACTGGGGATATGAGCCATGATGACATTTTGTTGATAATGTGGATAGATATCCTTTACTAATAATGTTATTTTTAAATGCAATAATCTTCAATTCACTTGCGTTTGGGAGTGAAGATTTCTGTGAATCTGATGCTGGATTATACCACTTAAGTTTGGTAGCAGAGCTGTGGGAATATATGTCATGACTATCAATTTCAGTTATTACTCAATTTGTACAACTGCAGGTTAATCGCCCACAATATATTTTTTGGTGTGCTTAATTATTGTAACTTTTTAACAGAGAAAAATTCCAAGCTAGAGAAAGAGAGGAAAGCTTTCAATTATTACATTTGCAAATCTAAAGGGGATTTAGAAATTCAAATAAATGCTTTGAAATAATTCTTGTTTGGTTGTTTGTTTTTCAGGGAAAGATTTGCCCTAAGCTAACATCTGTTGCCAATCTTCCCTCTTTTTTTTTTCTCCCCAAAGCCCCAGTGCATGGTTGTATGTCCTAGTTGTAAGTCCTTCTAGTTCTTCTATGTGGGCTGCCTCCACAGCATGGCAACTGACAGATGGGTGGTCTGGTTCCATGACCAGGAAACAAACCTGGGCCACTGGAGTGGTGAGAGTACAGAACTTTAAACACTAGGCCATCAGTGCTGGCTCTAGTTATAACAAAGGTATCCTGAGTAAACAAGGGGAGGTTACCTTAATTCTTCCAAACATTTTATCAAATAAATTAATTTTGAAGCTAAAAATTATGTAACAAATAATGTGAAGAGAAAATTACAACTCAAGGTAAGTTAAAAACACTAATAAATTTCTAATTACTAAGAACATATCTAGATACTATCAAAGCAGAGATAAATTTCAGTTTGGAATCCTAACAGGTCTTGAAGATATTATCTCAGAACTCTTGCTAATTTCTCAGAAATATTAGATAATGACAAAGTTATCAATAGTCCAGAGTGTGGTAAATATTTAATTAAAAGAAAGAAGAAGGAAGAGAGGGAAGGAGAACGGGAGGGGAGAAGGGAGGCAAGTATGGATTCTAGAGATCAGTAAATTACAGTTGTCTAAATTTCCATAAGAGATTATCAAAAATATAATATAAGAAATTTTAAAAGAGTGATGTAATCAGTTGAAGTCAACACAGATTTGTTCAGAACAATTCATAGCATTATGAAAGCATAGAAGTATTTTTTTAAATTCTATCAAAGAAGTATCCAGCAGCCTTCAGGAGACATTACAGATACAATGGTAAATTGAGCTCATTTCTAAATTAATTATATAGATTCATAGATAGGTTAATAACTAATGCACAGTGCATTGATTAATGGCTCTATGCCTACCTGGATGGAAATTTCTGTGGTTCCGTCTTGATCTCATTCTATAAAATTTGTCTCAATAATTGTGATAAAGAGGTTGATGGAATGTTTAGCAAATTTGTAGATGAGAGTTAGTTAATACTTTGTATAACTGAAATTATATATTTAAAGTAATCCTGACAATCAAGAAGGCCATACCTAAAACAAATAAGACATTTAAGAGAGTTAAATGCGAAACAGCAAATTTAGTTGAAAAGGTCATTTGCAAAAATGAGAAATAGTGAAATTCTTAAGATATCAGTAGTTTATGAGCCTATCATCTAGAAACTTTAGTAACCTCTAAGCCTTAAAAAAGGCAGTCATAGCACAATTATTAACACCAATTCAAATTAAATTTTAACCATGGAAATTTACTGTTTGTGCCTCAAGATGAACCAGTCTTACAGATTTCTGCCTTAGTCAGATCATATTCAGAATAGTCTATGCAATTAAAATTAGCTCTCTTTGGGAGGGAAAGTGAAACTAGAATGCCTATAGATGAGACACACAAACTGTACCATAAAAGTTACTGGTCCACAGAGAATCATTCTAATTCTGTTAAATCAAAGTCTATGGAGAAGCATGCTATCAAGCAGAAATGGTTTTCAAGATTAGACAAAGGCAATTGGTCCATGAGTTGATAATGAATTCTTAATTGAAATATCTACACATATCTTCCAAAAAAAGAAAAACTATATAGGATAACACAGAGAACAAACAAAACCAATGGATAGTTGTATAACTAGGAGGTGGAGAATATTTTAAAACTTCAATTATCATGTAAGTGAGTGGACATCTGGTTTTATCTTAGACATGTAGAGAGTAAAGAAAAGAAGTACCCATCCTTAAGAAAGAAAAAGCTGGACAGGCATCCAATTAATAACTTTTCATGAAACCACAGAAAACAAGGTCACAGAACAGATGGTGGTCCTGAGACCTGGAGAAACAGGCACCTGCAGTGAGATGCGGTACCCAAGCATTTGCTTGCTTAGAGTCGAAGCCATTGGAAACCACATAAGCTAGTAAAGACATTAAACTACAGATTTTGATCAATGAATTTTTGGAGGCTAAGAGTGGTTTAGTGCGAAAATGTGGAACCCCTGGGGGTCACAATCATGGGGTGAATTCCATATTATTGCAGACTTTTCCTCAAGGAACTCCACCAGGCTCTCACAGGGATTATTAGGAGAGTATGAAGAAAGTTCTCCCCATGGTGCTTCTCTGTAGGAGGGAACAGCAGCCACTGCTGAATCCTCCCAGACCCATGTCCCTTATGGAAAAAAAGATTTAATCTTCAGAGGTACATACTGCCAGATTGTACCATTGTAGCTGAAAGAAGAAAATTCCTTCTATCCCCAGCTGCCTTATCTCACCTAAAAAACAAAACAAAAGAAAAAAAAGCAGGGCTGGCCCCATGGCATAGTGGTTGAGTTTGCGCACTCCACTTCAGTGGCCTGGGGTTTGCCGGTTCAGATCTCAGGTACAGACCTACACACTGCTAATCAAGCCATGTTGTGGCAGCATCACACATATAAAAAACAGAGGAAGATTGGCACAGATATTAGCTCGCTGACAATCTTCCTCAAGCAAAATGAGGAAGACTGACAACAGATGTTAGCTCAGGGCCAATCTTCCTCACCAAAAAAAAAAAGAAGAAAAAAAGCACTTAATCTTTAGGGTGGAGCATATCTGGTACATAGATTGAGAACACTGAAGGATATCCACTGCAGCAGGAGAAGGAAATAGGGGGAGGGGAGAAAGCATCATCCCTGGATGAGAGTCAGAATCACTTATAAAGGCCACACCCCCAAGAAACAAGTTCCCTGTGGACAAAAAACATTGATAATTAGTCAGACATTAAGACTGGCTCTCCACTCCATCCCACACTAACAAACCTCCAATAATAGTAGTAATGTATTTCAGTTGAGAGAGATGCACAAGACAGACTCTCTCTGAGTAAAAGCATAAAGTAACGAGCCAAGATAGAAGATAAAAGCAAGTCAACTAGAGGAATTTGAAGTTTCTGGTACACACAGCAACAACAGCCCTCAACACTGGTAACCACAGGAACAACAAGTCTCAAACACAGCCCCAGCCCCAGCCCTGGAAGATTAACATAAATAGACTTACTCAGTATCTACTGCCCTATACAATTTATCCAGTTTGCAACCAAAAACTCCAGGGTATGTCAAAAGGCAATAAATGCATACTCTGAAGAGAAAAAATGATCATTAGAACCAGACTCACATATGTTAAAGGGTCAATGGAAAGAGAGCAAACATGCAAAATCAGATAGGTAATTTCAGCAGAGGGACAGAAACTATAAGAAAGAATCAAATAGAAACGCTAGAATTATAAAATACTATAACATAAAAGAAGACCTTCAATGGACTCATTAGTAGATTTGACAAGAGCTGAAGAAATAATCAGTGATTTTGAAGGGAAGGCAATGAAAATTACACAAGCTGAAGCACAAAAAGATACAGTTTGGAGAAAAACCAGAAGAACAGAGCACCCAAGAGCTATGGGATAATAGCAAATGTGATAATATCAAATGGCATAATATATGCATAATTGCAATGCCAGAAAAAGAAGAGAGAGCAGAGCAGGTGAAATATTTGAATAAATAATGCTCAAAAATTTCCAAAACAGGTGACACCAAACCAGAAATTGAAACAGAATAAATAGTCAAAACAAAAAACCTGGGATATCATATTCATACTGCAGAAAATCAAAGAGAAAGATAAATTCTTGAGGAAAGTCAGAGGGAAAGCAATACTTTACCTACAGAGGCAAAAGGATCAGAATCACAGCAGATTCCTCATCAGAAATAATGCAAACAAGAAAATAATAAATTGGGAGTTTTACAGTATTAAAAGAGAAGAAAAAGCCCTATCAATCCAGAATTCTCTATCTACCAAAAATACCTCTAAAGACTTTCTCAGCAAACAAAAGCTGAGAGAAATAGTTGTCAGCATGCATTCCCTATGACAAACATTGAAGGAAGCTCTTCAGGAAGAAGGAATATGATTAAAGTCAGAAACTTAGATCTACATAAAGAAATGAGTATTGGAAATAGAATAAATAAAGGTAAAATATAACTTTATTTTTCTCGGTTTTAATCATCCTACAAGATACTTGTCTATTTAAAGCAATAAGTGTAACAATAGGTTGAGTGTTCGTATTTCTAGAGTGTGTGAAAGTGGAATACATAATACCAGTGACATGGAGATAGGAGGGAGATATTGGGATTATACTGTAATAAGGCACTTTTATTACATGCAATGTCGTATAATATATTTAAAATAGACCCAAATAATTTTTTTAAAGATTTTATTTTTCCTTTTTCTCCTGAAAGCCCCCCAGTACACGGTTGTGCATTTTTAGTTGTAGGTCCTTCTAGTTGTGGCATGTGGGATGCTGCCTCAGCATGGCTTGATGAGCAATGCCATGTCCGCACCCAGGATCTGAACTGGTGAAACCCTGGGCAGCTGAAGTGGAGTGCACAAACTTAACCACTTGTCCATGGGGCCAGCCCCATTTAAAAAGTATATTTTAAACTCTAGCACAACCACTAAAAAGGTTTTATTAATTGTAAATAATAAGTGAATAGAGAAAAGAAAATTGAAGGAAAAATATATAAAACCAGAAAATAGGAAACAAGAAATATGACAAATAGATAGCAATATGATAAATTTTAATGTAAATATAGTAACAATTACTTTAAACATGTGTGGTTTAAACACATCTGTTAAATGACACAGATTGTCATACTGGAGAAAAAGACAAAACAAAACAAATAACAACAGCAAAAAATAAGACTCAACTATATTCTGTCTATCAAAACACATCTTCTTTTTTATCAATATCTAGATTTACTAAAAGTTAAGACATGGACAAAAATATATCATGCAAACACTAACTAGAAGGTTGGAGTAGCTATATTAATTCCAGACAAAGCAGACTTCAGAACAAAGAAGATTGTCAGGGATAAAGAGGGACATTATAAAATAGAGGGATAAATTCTCCAAGAATACATAACAATCTTGTACATGCATGCACCTAACAACAGAGCTTGAGGCAAAAATTGATGAATCTGAAAGGATAAATAGACAAATCTGCAATGATAGTGGGATAACTGAATAGTCTTATATTTACAAAAGGAATTAAATTTGTATGTTTAAATTCCTAAAACAAAACAAAACAAAACTCTTCAGGTCCAGATAGTTCCACTGATGAATTCTACCAAGTGTTTGAGGAAGAAATAATACCAACCTATATATTTTCTTCCAGACAATGGAAGAGGGAAAATTCTGAAACCATTCTATGAGGTCAGCATTACTCTAATACCAAAATCAGACAAGGCATTATAAGGAAAGAACACTACAGGCCATTATCTCTCATGAACAAACACAGAAAAATTCATAACAAATCAAACCCAGCAATATAAAAAGCATAATAGATCAAAATCAAGTGGAGTTTATCTCAGGGATGCAAGGCTGGTTCAACATTCAAAATTCAGTCATTGCAATTCACCATATTATTAGACTAAATAAGAAAAACCATATGATCATATTAATAAATGCAGAAAAAGCTTTCAACTAAATCCAATAGACAGTCAGCCATGATATAGTTTCATATATTAACAGTAACAACTCTTTGTGAGCAAACTCCTTTAATCTAATAAGAGATATTTGTTTTTTATAAAATCCTTCAGCTACCCTGATACATAATGGCGAAATACTAAAGGTTTCCTCCTAAGTTGTACAACAAGACAAAGATGTCGTCTCTCACTATTCCTGTTCAACATCACAGCTAGTGCAGTAAGGCAAGAAAAAGAAATAAAAGGCACACACTGGAAAGGAAGAAATAAATCTATCTTTGCTTAGAGATCATATGATTGTCTATATAGAAAATCCCAAAGGATCCACAAAATACTCTTGGAAATGATAAATGAGTTTTACATAGTCTCAGAATAAAAGGTCATCCTACAAAAGTCAATTGTATATTCTGCATGAGAAATTGAAATCTGAAATTTAATAATAATAATAGTACCATTTAAAATAGCACCCAAAACTGAACTACTTAGCTATAAATCTGTATACAGAAACCTACAAAACAGTAATGCAAGAAATCAAAGAAAATCTAAATAAATAAAGAGTTATACTGTGTTCATGGGTTGGAAGACCCGAAATTGTTAATATGTTATTTCTCCCTTTTTTGATCTATATATTAAATAATACAGCCCCAAAGAAAATTCCAGGCAGCCTTTTTGTAAATATCAACAAGCTGACTTTAAAATCCATATCAAACATCAAAGGAAATTGAACAGCCAGATCAATTTTGAAAAAGATGATGAAATATAGAGGCTAATATGTAGTGGGGAACTAAACATCTAAGACCGGTTCAGTTGATCTTGAATGCATATCAGAGGAAAGGTTCAAATGGAGACTGCCAAAAAAAAAAAAAAAAAAGAAACGATAAAGAAAAAATAATAGAAAATAATAACGCCAATTCATCAACTGCAGATCTGTGCTATAAGAAATGTTAAAGGAAATCCTCGGGCAGAAGGAAAATAAAACCAGATGGAAATGTGGATCCATCCAAGGGAATGAAGCATACCATAAATAGTAACTACATGGGAAAACATATATTTTTCTTCTTATTTAGATCTCCTTAAAGACATTGACTGTTTAAGCAAAAATAACACCTATTATGGAGTTTATAACATATGCATAGGTAAAACGTGTGATAATAGCATAAAGCACAGGAGAGGAGAAATAGAAATAAACTATTAGAAGATTCTTATACTATATCTGAAGTAGTACAAAATCATGTGAAGGTAAAGATGCATTACTGTAAACTCTAAGGCAACCACTAAAATACAAAAAACCAAAGAGTTATAGCTAATGAGGCCACAAAGGAGATTGGAAAAAAATCATGTGTACTGTATGATTCCATTTATATAAAATTCTATGAAATGCTAACTAATGTATAGAGACGGAAAACAGATCAGTGGTTGCTTTGCAAGGTGTTTGAGAGAAACGCTGCAAAGGCGGAATTACATAGGGACATGAGGAAACTTTTAGGGATGATGGATATGCTCTCTCTTGATTATGGAGTAGTTTCATGGGTGCATGCCAAAAAAAAATTGAAAGCCAAACACTGGAGGAGTTTAGAAAATCAAAGTATGTGTTTTTAACCATAAAATGCAAGAATTTGTAATAAACCTATTATTGTTTGTACCAAATGGCTCCCTTTGCACTCTTTCACACACGCATGCACTTCTTCTCGCTGAATAAAAACCCGGTTTTATGGCTGCCTGAGCAACAGTTCAGGAGTCCTTTTGCAGGCTCAATAGAATAAAGCTGGATTCCCAGACAATATTCTAATAAGTCTTTTAAGATTCCAAATACAGTCTGTTTAGTTTGTAACGCAGTCAGATGAGAGTTACTGTTTTGGTCACAGCCACCTGAAGTTTGCTTGAGGGCCAAGCTCTGCCAGGCTGTGTTTGGAGGAAGCATTTGAGGTTTGCTAAATATAGGCAATAAGGGATTATCGACTGGATTTTTCATGGAAATATAAAATGGACCAAAACGGAAAATATGAAAACAAAGACGCATCCTTCACAGAACTGGGGGGAAGTAAACAACCAATTCAACTGAGTCAAAAAAGATGGTCAGCTTTTCCAAAGGCTGGAGGAGATGCTATAGGGAAGAACTGTGTTTCACCAAGTAGTGGGAGAGCTCAAACTCTTTTAGTGTCTGAGTGATGTGGATGTGCAAATGTGGGTGGCATGTGGGTACATTTTGAAAGGGAAAAAGGTGGTAGTGCTGAATTCCTGAGCTTTCAGAATAAAACAGAAAGAATCAAATGGCTCCCCAATTCTATGTTTATAAAAGAAAAATAACACCTCCCCTCCCAAAGAAAGGCATCCTGACGCGCCCCAGGATGGTTCAATGCAAGTCTTTATGGTGCTCCCAGTAAGTTCATAAACAATTACTTTGATTTGCAGTAAAGCACTCAACCTTTCTAAGTCAATATCTCTTTATCTATAAAATGAAATATTGACCTAGATCAAGAATCTTCAGTGACAACAATGGGCAGACAAAGATGTGCATAGTGCGAATAAAGCTGTGCAGCTGATTGTGGAAACCACTGGACCAGCTGATTTCTGATGTACATTTCATCAATAATCTACTACAACATGGTGATCATTCACTCTTCCCTCATATTATTATAATAGCTTTCTGCGTATTATAACATCATCAGAGGTTAGTATCTCATTCCAAGTCACACTCCAGGGAGTTCCTTGATCACGGTTCCCTTTGTTCCATCCACTTCTTTCAAACCTTAATTAGCTCCTGGTTTAGTTTCTACTGCATCAAAACTAAACCAGTCTCGTGGCTTACCCTATTCTGGTTGCCAAATCCACAATCTGTATCCAGACTTTCTAACCGTTCTTTGTTGTAGAAGATCACCTGTTTACTGACCGTCCAGGAGGATCCTTCTGTCTTCATAATGAGGCAATTAGGTTCAGAAAATCCATACAAAATCCTAGTGAAATAAATTTCCTATGAAGTAGAAAAAGAGTTGCCTATAATTTTAAAAACAGCCTATATATTCCCAAATAACTCTCTTGTCACCTTACATACAGACAAAAGAGGATATTCTACAGACTCCACAATTGCCCAAAGACAATGAATGAGAAGATTGGGAAATGAAGGTACAGAGGCAGAAAATTATCAGGAAAGGACCAAAGCTCCATCTGTGTGTTTATTTCAACATTTCCTCTTCGTAGTTTTAGGGGCTGTTAACCAGGAACTATAGTTGTCTTTGTGGTGTATACAGTGTCTGTATTTATCTATCCTATTTATATAGAGAGACAATACATATAGGTATAGTATATGCCTCTTGGGATTAGAAATCATGATATTTCAAATGACTAAACAGTCATAAATTTATAGAGAAAGATGATAAACAACGGCCTACATAATGTTTACCTGTAATATACAAAACCTGAACAATAGATTCCTATGCAATGTCATCAATTTGAATAATCTTCTACTTAGCCTTGTACACCCTTGGAAAAGTTCAAAATGTTGGCTGGTTTGTAAACTCTGTATGGCCTCACACCTATTTTAAACCTGTTCTCTCTGTGCCATACATCCTGAATAAGCAAATCCAGATCTTCAGGACAGTGCAACCAGGAAAGGAGATGCTATTATGTTCTCTTTGTTATATCATGTGGACTTTCTCTCTGTGCTAGGGCTAGTATAGAGTAAGTCTGGTCCAAATCAGTTTCACAAAATGATTATGAGGAAACTTAAACATCACATAGCCTAATATGGCCGGCCATTTGACAGAAGTGTAAACTGAGGCACAGAGGTATTTTTTTCCATTCAAACTTCCAAATGTGACTTAGTGCCATAGACTTTATAAAACAAAAGCTCAACGGCATGACAATGTAAGGAAAGAAACATGTGTACAGATGAAATCCTTGTGAGACATGTTTCTTCTGCATCTGTCTAGATTGGTCAATGGTCCTTTTTTATCACAGTCTTTAGAATTAAGGCAAGACAAATAGTGAACAATAGCAAGTGTACTTAGAGCAACAATGGGCAGATATATGAACCAGGTATTCTCAAGATAATCCAGTCCATATTTTTGCTATATTTACAGCTCTTATGAAATCTCCTGGGGCTAGCCTGGTGGTGCAGCAGTTAAGTTCACACGCTCCACTTCAGTGGCCCGGGGTTCTCCAATTTGTATCCCAGATATGTACCTATGCACTACTTACCAAGCCATGCTGTGGCAGCGTCCCACATATAAAGTAGAGGAAGATGAAATCTCCTTTACTCCTATTACCAAACCACCCACTTCTAAAATTTATATTTTACATAATTCAACACAGAGATATAGATAAATAGCTAGATATAAATTTCAATTTTTGAATTACTATGTAAGAGATTGCTCAGGCTATCATACCCTAGAATGACATAGTTGTGTTTTGTTCATTTCTTCTTTTTATTTCTTTTTTCTAATCCACAAGGAGTTAGACTTTGGCTACAGCTAGAATCAAAAACTAGGCTTCTGCAAGATCCTTTACAGAAAGAGCTCACTTCACTAGACTTACAGCAATAGCTGTGAATATGGACACCCTAAGGGAGGTGTGGGCATTGCAGTGATAGAGACAGATGTATATGGTCTCTTCTCAGGGATAGTTGACAAACACGAGCTCCACAGTTGCTAGACAGTGAAGATATCAATGGTACCCTTCTTAGGACTGATGAAATTCCATCTTTAGATGGGAGGTGCCAATATCCACGATAATAAAGTTAACAAGATGAGTATGGTACAAATGAGTATGAAAATAAAGGATGGTCCATTTCCATGACTTCCAAATTTAATCAAGGGCACGTGCTGCTGTTTCATACAGCTTATATGAAAACGAGTGCCTGTGTCGATCAAAAGGGCAGGATTCTTACTGTTTACTGTCAACAATGGTGCCTTCTAATGGTCTGAAAATCTCATTTGGCCTGGTCTTTTCTTATTCACTTCTCACTCAAGATAAACCTGGTAATTAATACTTGTAGCATTTTAAATTGTAGAAATTTCAACTGGTTTTCTTTTTTTCATTTCTGTCCTGAAGCCACACCAGGAAGTCATGGCTTTTACCATCACTACAAGAAGGGGCACCACAAGACGATGTTTAATTCATGACTGAGGAGTTGCAGGTCTCCTGAGCAGACAGTGTGTGTTTGTTAAATAATACCGTGAAACCCAGACATTTTCCTGTTTCGTCCTGTTTGGAAATTTTCAAAAATGATTTTTCCAGGCTTTGCCCATCCATTACTTTTAATAATGACTTTATTGGGATACCAATTATTTTCTTTGGGCCCGAGGAAAAGTGTTAAGCCATATTTCTCCTGTAATTTAAGAATTCTTTTTATGGAATATAAGTTTGTTATTCTATATATAAGATGAAATCCAAAAAGCTGGAGTGGAGAGTTGAGAATGCTCAGTTTTGTGACAACCTGAGAAGTTCTTCGACATTTGTTTCCTACAAAGAAGGAGTCAAACAGAATGAGGGAATCTGTAATGCTGATTTCAATGTTGAGAAATTTCCATTTTGTAATGCTTACCTGAATATGGCAAGAAATTCTTTGGAGAAGACAAACATGTACCTACAACATGATGTGTGCTGACATCTGTCCTTTAACCTTCCAATTCCAGCTTGATCTTAGACCAAAAAGGTCAAGAATCACTGTTCATTTCAGTCATTTCTGCCAGCCAACACTCGCAGCCTCCTTATTCCCACACCCACTGATTCAAACTGTTTTAAATGTCTCTGAAACATTTCAGGGATCTCGAGGGATTTTTAGCTGAAAAGTGGCTGCAAGAGGACTTTTGAATAGTTAGAGTTGATGTCTGCCTGATAGTACGACTTTGGGGATATGGAAAACCTTGTGCCATCCCAGAAATAATTCCACATCTCTTCTCTTATGCCTGCCAACCCAGTAGGGGTTGGATAAGCCATTTATTTCATTTAAGCACCTGTTGAATTCAGAGAAAAACCATGAGGTAATTTATATTGAAGAATGTTTGCACTAGGGCAAAAGAATTGAAAATCTGTCCTTTTTAAATAAGTTGTTTTGAAAGGAAAGAGGAAAGATGGGATAAGGAGGGGAAACAGTAAAGGGGAAAAAACAGTAAAGGGGAGAGTTGTGGGAGGGAGAGAGGAGAAAATACAGGAGAAAGGTAGAGAGAATGGGAAAGATCAGAGAGAAAAGGAGAAGAGAGACAGGAGAAAGAGGAGAGAGGGGAATGAGGTAAGCAGGGAAAAAAGGGAGAGGAGAGAAGCTGGAGAAGAGAGGGAAGAATGGGAGAAAGGAAAGAATGATGAAGGGGAAGAGGAAGGCAGGTGGGACATCTCAGCAAAGAATAAAACTGCTCAGCACATGCCACTTGCAGATGGTTAAAGGAAACCTTCGGTTGGGGCATAACAGGCTACCATCACCATCCGTGTTCTAAATAAGCAGTAAGATATGTTCACGGGGACTAGAAAGTCCACTCTCTAGGAGTTAGAAATGTTAATGAATAGTTTCCCTGCCTCGATGTTTCCAAAAGCTGCCCTCTTGTTACTTTTTCCAGGTTGGGCGTTCAAAGAGATTGTGCTGGGGGTTGTACTAGTCTGCTAGGGCTGCCGTAACAAAGTACCGCAGACTGGGTGGCTGAGACAACAGGGACTTACTTTCTCACGGTTCTGGAGGCTGTGAGTTCGAGATCAAGACAGCAGCAGAGTTAGCTTCCCCTGAGGTCCCTCAGGGAAGGATCAGTTCCAGGCCCCTCTCCTGGCTTGCAAATGGCCACCACCTCGCTGCCTCTTCACCGGGGCCGACTCTCTGCATGTGCACACCTGCTATCTCTCCTTCTTACAAAGACACCAGTCATATTGGATTAGGGCCCACCCTAACAGTGGTGGGCCTCATTTAACGTAATCAGCTCTTTAAAGACCTTATCTCCAAATAGTGTTACATTCTGAGGTACTGAGGGTTGGGAATCTAATACATGAATTTGAGGAGGACACAGTTCAGCCCATTAACAGAGGTAGAGGAGGACTCAGAATCATCTAGCGAGGAAAACATCCTGCTACATTTGCTCAGAGCCAACATTTCTCCCAAGTCGAACTCACAAGGTGACTCTGAAGATCTCGGGCAGCACATACTATTTATCCCATGCCCCCAAATATCTTCAAAGAGAGCACAGTGGGCAGAAAGGGCACTGGCTGCAAAGGGGTAGATTTTCATCTTGGATCCACGGGCTGTTATCTGTGTGACCTTATATTATTTACCTTCTCAGTCTGAGCTTTGGTTTCTCTCTGGGTAAAATAAGGCTATTCATTATCTGCTGCAAAACAGGGTTGGTCTAGGCGAAGCCTCAGTGAGAGAACATCCTTGATAAAATCTGAAAGTGCCCTGAAAAGCCTGTGCAAACTGTCAGGCTTTGAACAAATGGAAGGGATTATTTTCATCATCATCGTGTGTTTGATTTTAAGTGGTCGTCCACTTAAAATACTTACAGATTTAAATAGAGCCAACTTTAAACCAGTCACGTTCGTAACAGACTAGATTCTCTGTGCATACGGCTTTTTCCATGGGGCGTGATCATTAACCTTTGGTTCAGTATTGATTAGCACATGCCTTTAGACTAACTTCTGTCAGGAACACATCTTGCCAGGGCATATAGCTGATGATGCTATCAACCTTTAGTCTGACAAAATGTTAAATAATAAGACAAACTTAATAAGGATCTCAGTGTTGACTTTTTTTTTCTTTCTATGGGAGACATATAGAAGCCTGAAGCAGGAAGAATTTGTCCCCATGTTCCTACTCTTGTATTTTTGGTGCCTCTAAACCCAAAATACCCCAAAGCCATCATAGGCCACCAGAAAATGACCCTGATAATGGGACACACAAGAAGGTACTCCTCTTAGACATAGCAGTATTTTGGAGAATACTCACGATGATTAAATCAGTAATACTGATAGCGGAATTGCAGGCACCGTGGTGGGGCGAGAGGGGAGAGCGTTAGAACAGTAAGACACGCTAGAAGCCTGTCAATGACCCCAGGAGGCTGACATTGCTTTCTTCAATAACAGCCTTGAAAATATTATCACATTTTTAAGGCCTTTGTCGTTAACATATTACCTTAGAGGTGAAAGGTAGTGTTAATTATTGCTCCTTGTTTAAAACATGCACTTAAAGAAAAGCACTGAATATATACCCAAGACTGCCAAGACAAGACTGTAGTTTCAGTTTTTTAACATACTGAGGAAATGAAGTAAACTTTCCTTATCCAATGACATTTGTTAATTGGGGTTGTCTTTCCAATAAGATTGCTAACAATAACTTTATTAACACTAATGAGGCAGAATAGATTGAGATGTGAATAATGAACCAAGTGTTTGTTTAGAAATAGTAAATAACATATTGTATACAATAAATAATGTTAATTATATCCATTACATGTTATAAATAAATATATCTTCCATATAGATACTTTACCTTTTAAACCATTTTCTGTAGCAGTCTGACTCCAGAAAAAAACATCTAGAATACTATCTCCTTTGTGGTGAGGCCTTTGGGGAGATGCCTGCTCCATTTTACTACCTTGGGAAGGCTACAGTCACTCAACTTCTTTCTGAGACCCCTTAAACATAATGAATTTCTTCAAAGTTGGAGAGGATTGCTGGAGCTCAGGCTGGAGCTCAGGCTGGGGCTGCGGCTGGGGCTGGGATGGAGAAGAAAGTAACAGGCTGGTTCTGATCCTTGGCACTGAATGGAAGAAAAGAAGGAACTCTCTGGGCACTGAATGATCCTGACGGGAGAGAGGCCCTGGAATAGCATAATAAGCAAGGAGGATTTCTGCTTAAATCAATTAGAGCGATGGTCTCCAATGCACTCCTGCAGCATCAGCATCGGCTGATAACTTGCAGGAATGCAAATTCCCATGCAGCACACCAGACACACTGAGTCAGAAACTTGGCATCAGGTCCAGAACTCTGTTTTTTAACAAGCCTGCCAGGTGATCCTGATTCGTTCTAAAGTTTGAGAACCACTGAATTAGAGAAAGGAAGGAGACATGAGGCGGTGAGTCTTGGAATTGTTCTGGTGAGTAGGGATATGCTTTGTTTCACATGTGGCCCATTGAGTCAGAGCAAAGATTAACTGGCCAGATGCACTGATGTCACCCAACTGACCAGTGGCCCGTTGACATCCCTGTGTTCCGTAAAAACCGTTTCCAGGCATAGATCCCTTCCTTCTCCCCATCTACCGCTTTACAAACTGCCCCCTTGTAAAGTACGACAAACAACAAGAGGAATATGTAATATTGTCCGGAGTGAAGCTCGAGGAGAAGTTAAAAGCCATCTTTTTCCGTAACGTCATTCTGCACTTGCCTCATTTCCTGCTGACTGACTTTCTCTCGGGAATAGGAACCAGGAAATCTTTGAGGCAGGTGCAGTTATAACAGACGTCACACAGCCTGAGACAGCTCACTGTTTGTCATTAACTGACTAGTTCCTCCACAGAAATCACCTGGGTTCCTCACAGAGAAACGCCTCTTTCCCACCTAGTAGGACAGTATCTCTCTCCAAGGAACTATATTTTCGTCTGGTGTCCCAGACAACCTCTGCTGTTGGTCACGGACTATCAGGGGACATAAGGTTTGTTTTGCTTTTACTCCCACCTCTTAGAAACTGACCTTGACTAGGTTCTCTCTTGGCCTCACCAATGTAAAATTTCAATTATCTGGAAACACAGTGTCTTTTGTAAGAACCATCCACGAACCAGATGTTTTTCCTGTCAATTCTGTCAAACAAAGAGAGAAAAAAAGAGGAAACCTTTTCTGAAATGTACTTTTTTAGAAAGCATGATAAGAGTTGATATGTAGAGCAAAGAAGGCAGAATAGAATCATTGTTCAGCCTGGGCTCCAGGGCCACCTGACTCAGGTCCTGGGGCAAGTTACTCAACTCTCTTTTTCCGTCAATGAGGGTAATAGCTCCTAGCTCATAGGGCTGCTAGGAGGATTACATTGTTAAATACGAAAAGGTCTTACAAGAGTATCTGGAAAGTATTAAGCACTCCATAAGTGGCTGCTATCATATTCTTATTGTTACTATTATTGACCTAGTACACCACAAGAAACTATATCAGAAGTACGACCTAATTCTACCCACCATCTTGTATTTATTAGGGCAGGAAAATAAGCTGGTCTAGAGAATAAGAAGCTAACTTTTAATAGCTCCCTTTGCAGGTAAGAAATAACCTCCCTATGCTGCCCAATTAACTCTCCTGTTTACTAAATTTTCATACACATCTGTCTCAACTCCTCACCTGCCTTCTCTGATCCTTGAGAGCAGGTGCTGTGTGTTAGTTCTCTTTGTACAAACCAGAGTCCTGAGCACAGCAACTTTCATATCATAGCAGATTTAATTTTCAGAAAGACATTTTCCAGTCAACCAGAAAGAATAATTACCCCTAAATCCTCACTCATGCTGGCGTATTGAGGTTTTACTTTTGATTCGGCTGTTTCTCAGGACACACCCTTGGTGCTGCGAATGGCGCTTGCTGTCCACACTGCTTACTTCGGTGTTGTGATCTTCAAAGTGACTTCCAGGTCAAACAACCAGGTGAGAAAGTACTTAGGAACTACTTATGGCAGCATTGGGAAATTCTGAGTCTACGACAGAGCGCTTGCCCCCTTCATCTCCAAATCTTACTGGACTACCAGATTACTCATTATGAAGAGATTTTTGGAACAATAAAGTAGATAGTCTGGGGGGCATGGGGCGTATTATGCTCATTTGGAAAAGGAGAACTCAAAGTAGATGGCCGTTGTGAGAAAAGACTTCGTGAAATAGTTGGGAACTGGTCTGGATTTTCTACACTCAGGAGCCTAAAGCTCCCCCACCTATCTGAGGAGCATGATTTCACATCATATAACACAGCCCTCCCATGTCCAAAGGACACTCTAACGGAAAAAGAGAATCCAGAAAAGAGTTCATGTGGCAATGACCGATAGAGACATTTCACATAGTGCTAAATGCCATAACTAGTTCTAAATTAAATAAACCCAGTGAACACAAACAGCTTTAACGTCCTCTTCTTCTCACCCAACCATGCATCCTCAACAGGGCATAAAAAGGATTTCTCCTCTATGAAACTTCATATTGAGGCTGCTACACTTAAAAACGCAGTTTTCTTTTTAATATTGTTAGCCCTTGAAACCAGGTATTCTATTACTCAGGCATTTTGCATATAAAGCTCTACATTAATCAGCTTATCATAAGAAACTTAAAGGTCTTCTGGAAACTGTTGTGATACTAAACCATTAATTTAAGCACCTGGAGAATGGGGTTCTATCTTATTTATCATTTTCCACCAGCACTGCCACATATCAGGCACTTAATATATGTATAATGAATTAATTAATTTATATTCCGTTTAGATTTATTGTTGTGTATCTTACTGAATTCTGTTTTTGTTTTTTTTTTTTCTTTTTTGGAGGAAGATTAGCCCTCAGCTAACTACTGCCAGTCCTCCTCTTTTTGCTGAGGAAGCCTGGCTCTGAGCTAACATCCGTGCCCATCTTCCTCTAGTTTATACGTGGGACGCCTACCACAGCATGGCTGCCAAGCAGTGCCATGTCCGCACCGGGATCCGAACCAGCGAACCCCGGGCCGCCGAGAAGCGGAACGTGCGAACTTAACCGCTGCGCCACCGGGCTGGCCCCCTGAATTCTGTTTTTAAAAGCTGGTAGATCACGTAAAATATTTTGGGTTTTGCTTATAACTTGTATTTCATTATCAATCATAAAAGGTAACAAGAACTTCCAATAATAACCAACCATATTTGATAACAAAAATTTAGGCTAGCCAGCCAAAACAATAGTGATCATCATGATTGTTATGATAATTCAACCAGCTTATAGCTTAGACTATAACTTGAAAAATGCCTGAGTATTTTCTCACCCGTGCCAGGATGCCCAGAGGCAAGTTCAGATGTTTCTCTGTTTACCTCAGATTATATATTTTCTCTGTTTGCAGCACAGAGCTATCAGAAACACAGAATTCGGGACCACCATTATGTCTCTGTTATAGTTGTGTGTATGTGTATGTGTGTTCTATCTTGAAATGATAATCTAGTGGTTTCCAAACCTGACTTAAAATTCCATGAAGAGCTTAGCATATAAAATGTAGAGCCATTTGGGCCTCCACCCACACCCGTGACTGAACTGGAGCCTCTAATGGTTCAGGCTGACAGATAAAATTCAAGACACCCAGTCAAATTTAAATTTCAGGTAAACAGTGAATAATCTTTTAGTTCAAGTATGCACCACGCCATTTTTGGGACATACTTACACTAAAAAGTCATTCATTGTTTATCTGACATTCAGATTTAACTGGCATCTCAGTTTTCTGGGTTTTGGTGTTTTTCTCACTGTCTGTTTTCTTTTTAGTAAATCTGGGAATCCTACCAAGAGGAGTAACAATGAATCTGTATTATCAGTAGATTCCAAGCTAATTCTGTTGAAACTGGTCTTTATTTTTTTTTCAAGTTTTCTCTTTGTTTATTCTTCTTTTTCAAATCCACATTTCAGACTCAAATCAAAGAGATATCACACAAGATATGTATTTTTCAAAGCTTGGAAGTTGACTAGTTCTTCTATAAGTAACACTACAGTAAACTTATTTGTGATTCAAGGAAAGTATTTTTAATTTGTTTTTTCATAAAATGTCTGTTTCCGATGTCTTATTCATTAGGTGTCACTTAATTTACAGAAGTTGTATCCATCATTTTATTTTTCTTCAAAAACCTTTCCACACTGCATTTGTTGTTATATGAGAGCCATGGTCATCCAGTTTGGGTTTTTTACATGATATTAAATACACAGTTAAGACAATAGGATGAAAAACATGCAAGGGAGGCTCTTTTCCAACAGGATAAGGTTCTACATTTTCTCCAGTGGAAGTAGCCCCAATTCTGAAAGTTTTCTCACATGGATTCAGAATGAGGAAAAGTGTTAACTAGCGTTTCTTTGAAAATTACCCCAAAGGGAGAAAAAGCAGAGAAGAACAAATGACCTATTAAGGCCAGCATAGTCAGATCTCAGCGGAGGAATTTCTTACTCCCTGCAGCTTGTAATAGGGAGTTAGGACCCAGGGTGTGAAAAATCTCAAAGCGGGACCATGAAATCCTAGAAACACTCAGTAGGTGCGGAGAATCAAGACTGTATATGAGCAGTTGCTGGGAACCCTGCACATTCCAACACAAATCCCCAAGCCCAGGTACCATGGGAACCGCTGATCCTCCACAAACATTTGTCGATATGTGGAGACGAGATGGGTCCTGACATGCTGTCTGGATATTATGAGCAAGGTGAAGGGTAACCAAGGGGACCAGACCGACAGCATGAAGCTGCATAAATCCCAGCTGTGAATTCAAAAGGGATGCCTGGGCTTGACTATTCCTTTCGCCCCCAGCTAATGTGTGTACTGACCTCTGCTAAGGAGTCTGGAAATGTTTCTAAAGTAATTTGCTTCCCATAAATAAAATGTCCTCTTCAGGTGTTGTGTGAGGAAGATCTAAAAATAATTAGAGCAAAAGACCCCCAGACCCTCCACCACCTGAAAGAGCTAATAGAAAAAAAAAAAACAGAGAGAGAGAGAAAGAGGTAGAAAGGAGTAAACTTAGACGCTTTTTCTTAAAAAAGTGTTCTCTACTGGGAGAGGTTGGTAGGAAGTTTTCCTGGAAAAGTTTCCAATAAATTGGACCGTTCAGCCACATTCCTCATTGCTCATTAAAAAAATGTAAAACATAATTATTAAGTTCATTTAGTATGATCTCTAAGTGGTTGCTTGAGGAAATGTGTTGCAATTTGTTTGCTATACCTGGCTTTGAATCCTCTGAAACACCCATTTAAAAAAATAGATACATTCTGTAGCATTTAAAATACACCCTTCCAAGTCTTTCTGGCTTCTGAATTCAGTATCAAGCTGAAATTCTATGAGGGGCAAATTTCATTTAAACTTGGCAAAAGACAACCTTGGTTCAAGCAAAAGGGAAAAAAGTATAAACAAGTAATAAAATCAGACTTCCTGGAGTGTTGAGTTGTGAAACTTTTAATTTTGGAAAATATTAGGTATTTATTGGGAGTTTCACTGATGCCTTCTAAGTGTTCTGTGAAGTACAAACAGGAGACAGAAATGGGAATCTTATGGAGAAAAGAAAGGAAAAACTGAGGTCTCCTTCATTTTTCCCTGTTTCAGGAATAACCAGTAAGCCAGCCAGGGCTCCACATGGATTGTCTCAGCCATTTGCTTTGGCTCCAAAATACTGAAGGAAACAGTACTGAATGGAAAAAGCCATCACTTCAGGTCACAGTATTTCAGTGACAGAAATTGACCACAGTGACATACAGATCATGAACAATACTGGCCTTTGATCCATCTCACTTGTTAGGTTCAAAGATACTTATTTTGGGACATGTACCTGGATACTGACTTTGGGCATGCCCATCACAGATGTTTCTTGAGCTCAGACAAATCTTCAGAACCAATTGTTTTTTTCACTCTCCTTTTTCACTTTCTTGTCCTTTCCAATGTGCTATCAGGCCAAATATTTTTATAAGGTGTTATGTGTTCTCTCAAATTACTGAAATCAGAAATCAAAGTGGAAATAGTACTACCAAATCTATAAAGGAGTATAAGAGAGTACTATGAAAAATTGTATGCTCATGAATTGGGTAACTGAGATGAAATAGACAAACTCCTAGAAACATACCAAGACTGAATCACAAAGACATAGAAAACCTGAATAGACCCATAACTAGTAAGGAGATTGAATCAGTAATCAAGAACCTCTCAACAATGAAAAGCCCTAGACCCGATGGCTTTACTGGTGAATTTCTACCAAACATTTATGTAAAAAAAAAACTAAGACCATTCCTCCTCAAACTCTTCTAAAAAGTTAAACAGGATGGAGCACTTCCTAACTCATTCTATGAGGTCAGTATTACCCTGACACCAAAGCCACACAAAGACATTACAAGGATAAAAAACTACAGACCAATACACATTATGAGCATTAATAGAAAAATCCTCAACAAAGTACTAAAACACTGAATTCTTCAACATTTTAAAACAATTATACACCACGACCATGTGAAATTTATTCCTGGAATGTAAGGATGATTCAACATACAAAAATAAATCAATGTAATATACCACATTAACAAAATGAAGGAAAAAAACCATAAGATCATCTCAATAAATACAGAAAAAGCAATTGACAAATTCAACACCTTTTCATGATAAAAAAGCAAACAAACAAACTCAACAAACTAGGAATAGAAAGAAACTACCTCAACAGAATAAAGGTCACATATGAAAAACTCACAGCTGACATCCTACTCAATGCTGAAGGACTAAAATCTTTTCCTCTCACGTAAGAAAAAAAAAAAAGTGGATGCTCACTTTTACCACTTCTAGTTAACATAGTACTGGATGTTCTAGCCAGAACAATTAGGCAAGAAAAAAAAATACAAGGCATCCAAAGTGGAAAGGAAAATGTAAAATTATTCTGTTTACAGATGACATGATCTTGTTTGTGGAAAATCCTAAAGATTCCACAAAAAAACCTGTTAGAACTAATAAACAAGTTCAGCAAGGGAGCAGGATACAAAATCAACAAACAAAAAGTTGGGTTTTTATGTACTAACAATGAACAATCTGAAAAGGAAATTAATAAAGCAATTCATTTTCAATAGTATCAAAAAAATAAAATACTTAGGAATTAACTTACGAAGGAGGTCGAAGACATACACAGAAAATGAAAAACATTGCTGAAAAAAATTAAAGATATAAATAAATGAAAAGACATCCTGTGTTCATAGACTGGAAGACAATATTGTTAGGACGTCAATACTACACAAGCTGATCTGCAGATTCAATTCAATCCCTAACAAAAGCCCAATAACATTTTTTTTGCAGAAATAGAAAAATCCATTCTGAAATTCATATGGAATCTCAAGGGATCCCCCAATAGCCGAAACAGTCTTGTAAAAGATGAACAGAGTTAGAGGACTCACACTTCTTGATTACAAAATTTATTAGAAAGCTACAGTCATCAAAAAGTGTGATGCTTGAATAAAGATAGACATATAGATCGATGGAATAGAATAGAGAGCCCAGAAATAAACCCTTGCATATATGCTCAAATAAGTTTCAACAAGAGTGCCAACACTATTTAATGGGGAAATGACCATCTTTTCAACAAGCAGACTGGGACAACTGGATATCCACAAGCAGAAGAATGAAGTTGGACCGTTACCTTACACCAAATACAAAAATTAACTCAAAATGGATCACAGACCTAAAAGTAAGACCTAAAACTATAAAAATTTTTAGAAGAAAATATACAGAAAAATCTTCATGACAATGATTTCTCAGATATGACACCAAAGCACAGGCAACAAAAGAAAAAAATAGATAATTGGACTTCATCAAAATTAACTTTTTTGCATCAAAGGACACTATCAACAAATTAAAAAACCACTCACAGAAAGGGAGAAAACATTTGCAAATCACACATCTGATGAGGGATTAATATCCAGAAAATATAGAAAACTCTTAAAACTCAATAATGAGAAAACAACCCAATTGAAAAAACGGACAAAGGACTTAAATAGACATTTCTCCAAAGAAGATATATGGATGGCCAATAGGCACATGAAAAGATGCTCAACGTCACTAATCCTTAGGAAAATGCAGCTCAAAGCCATAATGAAATACCATTTCACACTTGTTAGGACGGCTATTATAAAAAAAAAAAAACAAAAAATAAATAAATAAAAACCAGAAAACAGCAAGTGTTGACACGGATATGGAAAAATTGGAAGCTTTGGGCATTGCTGTCAGGAATGTAAAATTGTACAGCCATTGTAGAAAGAGTATGGCAGTTCTTCAAAAAATTTAACATAGACGTACCATTTGGTCCAGCAATTCCACTTCTGGGTATATACACAAGAGAACTGATAGCAGGAACTCAACCAGATACTCGTAGACTAAATGTTCATAACAGCATCACTGACAATGGCCAAAAATGTGTTATATACATAACAATGGAATATCGTCGAACTTTAGAAAGGAAGAAAATTCTGATACATGCTACAACAAGGATGAAACTTGAAGACATTATGCTAAGTGAGAGAAGCCAGGCACAAGAGGACAAATACTGTATGATTCCACATAGATGAGGTACCTCATATTGAAAGAAGTCAAATTCATAGAGACGAAAGTATAACAGGCTACCAGGGGGAGAGAGGGGGGTGGGGAGTTGTTTAATGAGTGCAGAGATTCAGTTTGGGATGATGCAAAATTCTGGAGATGGATGGTGGTGGTGGTTGTACAACAACGTGAATGGAATTAATGTCACTGAACTGTACACTTAAAAACAGTTAAGATGGTAAATTTTATGTTATGTATATTTTGCTACAATTTTTAAAAATACTAAAAAACAAGCGAGTGGTTAGATTATAGATTATCTTCTGACACAGAAGCTACCAGTAAGGTAGGTGGGCAGACACACTCACCTAACACAAAATTGTACCCACCACTGCAAATCCTTTGCACATTGGGAAACAACAAAGAATGCAAGAATTGTGGGAACTGAGCAGGAACTGGGAGGAACCTGCAAAGGCATGCCCACGGGGAGGTAAAGTTAGAAAAACAGTTTGGGGCCAGCTTCTTCTGAAAAGCCTTGACTGCCATACTAAGAACTTTGGGCTCTATCCTTCAGGCAATAAGAGCTGCCAGGCTTTTGAGCAGAAGGATGGCTTGACCAGACAAATATCAGGAATGAAACTCTTATGAAAACATGGAGCATGGAGCTAAACTGAATGCAGGAAACCAATTATGCAGTGAGGGAAAGGGAAGTATAAATTTATGAGTGAGCAATTAAATGTATTTATGGAAATTGATTTTCTCAAAATAACTCTAGTGAGTTAAATCTTTCCCTTCTGGTATTTCTTTTTTTTTGTTTTAACATGGAGAAGAAAATACCCACAAGTCTGAGGTTTACGCTTTAAGCCTAATCTCCATTCATCATAGCCACTCGCAGGGGCATGGCCATTCCTAATGTTCAGATATGACTAATGAAGCTATGAGTTCACTCCAAGAAAACCCACTCTGATCTGAGCGGAAGAGATCAAGAAAGAAAACAGAGACACTAGCTTTTACCCCAAATGAAAGATATTCTTATGACAATCTTTGATTTCATGCCAACAAATTACAAGAAAAAATGAAAATATATAAACACATACAACATTTACAATATGTCCCTAAATCCTTTTGCAAAATATAATCTTGGATCTGTGATAATTAAATTAAATGGGAGGCAAGATTTTCAAGAAAAGGTCAGGTTTAAGGCTCCTGAAATATTCTTGCTGATTCTTTTTATTTTCATTTCTTGAAATCACAGGTTAAGTTTCTCAATAGTTGCTTACCTCAGATTTTTCCCTTTTTCAGTCTGGAAATACTTATTTTTCCTGGTGTGATGGCCTGACACAATACAACAGAAGGCTTTGGAGATTAGAGCATCATGAAGACATTGGTCAATCTGTGACATCAGAAGTAATCTCTTGGCATCGAAGGCAGCCCTTGAATTAATTACACAATGCTGGGTTGACAGTCATCTACTCCCATGGCCCTTCCCTATCACGTGCCATCTCTTCACAGGGAGGAGTGGTTTCTTGACATACTTCCATACCTCTGCATAGAAGCTTGGCAGCATCTATCACCTACCCCAAGATCTTGACCAATTCTGGCCAGAGGTAAGTGACAATTTATCTGGTTTTGAAAGGGTGCATGCTGCTGTTCCGCCCACGAGGAAACCAGACCATCAGACACTTAATGCTCCCAGCCTCAATAAGGTCACATCATCAGGTCACAGTTTTATCACATCTATCCTTTCTGTCTCAGTCATTTTCCATGTCTTCTTTATATATGCTAAATGGAGTTATCCAAAAGGGAAAAACGAATAATAGGAATTAAATGATAGAAAATAAAAAATTGTTATCTCTGATATGTGAGCATCCTGATGCTACTGCAAGCCCTATAGGAATTCAAAATAAGAACAACGACAACATTTAGGACTTCAAAACAAATTTGATTTATTAGTAAAAAGTGAAGTAGATACAGACTGAGCAGGAGGGAGGGAGAGGAGCAAGGAGAGCTGAGGCGAGGAGGTGTGAGCTCCTATGGGAGGGCCAACTCCACCACAGAAGCCTCATCAATGGCAGAGTTGGAAGCAGCTCTATCTAAAATATATGATATTGTCCGAATCGCAAAAACTTTACTTTGCATGAAAGATGCCTCATTTATATGAAATTCTAGAATAAATGTAGGGTGGAAAAATATCAGAAGAGTGATTGCTCTTAGAGAACTTCCTGAGCTGATGGTAACGTTCTCTGTCTTGACAGAAACTTGAGTTACACAGTTGTTTGTATTTATCAAAATTCAGCAAAGTACGCTTATGATTCCATTCCATTGCATTGCATGTAAATTTTATCTCAAAAGAAATACTGAAATCTACTTAACAATATGCTTGCTAGAGTGTTTAGGGGAAAACATCCTGATGTCTGCATAAAGCAATTTACTTTGAAATGCACAAACAAATAATATGGATTAATTGAAGAACAAAGAGATAGATAAATGGATAGATATGTGAGACAGCAATATAACAAAATGCCATCGGCAGAATCTAGGTGGTGGGTTTACAGGTATTTATACTATAAAATTCATTCAATTTGACTGTATGTCTGAAAATCTTTACATAAATGTTAGAGAAAAAGATATTGTCATTCACTTTATTTTTCAACAAATAGAGATCCATTTGTGTTAATAATGTGTGTTAATTCCTTTTTTATATTTGTGTTAATTCTCTTTTTATAATGCCAATGTTTGTGGAAAAGTTAAGGGCATCAGAATCATTGATAAATTTCTACTGATTCCCTCTGTCTTTTTCTTCTAATAAGTAATGGGGTTCAGAATAGAACCAACAGAAATTAATTATTATTGTTGAATTGTGGTGGTGGTGGGCAAGACAGTGGTGGCAGTGTTGATAATGGTGGTGAACCATTGTGTTTAGATGACATGGATCTTAGGGTACAGTCCGAAAAGGGTAAGAAAGCACTAGAAAACAGAGGGTGCATAAAGCAGGATGGAAAGATGCCACAAATCAATTTCACTCGTTTTAAAATTTGCCTTATAGTTTGGTCCTAATCATGGAAAATCATGGAAAAGGAAGAAAGAGAGGAGGTGAAGGGGCTCATTGAAGGTTTGTGAATGAAAGAAGGAAAGAATTATTACATTAACTGTAAGTTTCAAGAAAAAATAGTGGGAATTCAATAAATATCTTATATTGTTGAGGAGTAAGTAGATGGATGAGTGACGAGTGCATCTAAGACAATGAAAACAGGAGATATCTAACAAAATGCTGGGTTTTCAGAACAAAACCTATACATTCCCAATCAATTATCTTCTCATACAAAAGAATCTCTCATTTGTCAAGTAAAACTTGCCACCCATGCCATTAAGAAGTGCAAACCCTAGGAAAGCCTAGAGAAAGCATTTAGCTAACCTGTGTGGGCAGGAGGCCTGTTGAAGACAAGAATGGATAAACAAAACACCTTGTCGCCAAGCATGACCGTTGTGCATCCTAGTCCGTCTACAAACACAGAACAAAAATAATAATGGAGGGGCTGGCTTGGTGGCGTAGTGGTTAAGTTCATGCACTCCACTTTTGCAGCCTGGGGTTCACAGGTTCAGATCCTGGGCACAGACCTAGCACTACTTGTCAAGCCATGCTGTGGTGGGAGCCCACATAAAATAGAGAAAAGTTGGCATAGATGTTAGCTCAGTGACAATCTTCCTCAAGCAACAAAGAGGAAGATTCACAACAGATGTTAGCTCAGGGCCAATCTTCCTGACACGCACACAAAAAACCTACTAATGTAGTCGTTCTGGACCTTCAGGTTCTCACCCTCAGTGTGGAATGCTTGTTGAGTAACTTCTTCACGTCTCCAAGTTCTCATTCTTCATTTGTTGACTGTTTCCATGAAATGTAGCCTCATCTCAGTTATCTTAAAGCAAGAATTTAAAAAATCCTCTCGATTCTTTGCCCTCTTAGTGTCTGAAATAAAGGAGCGCACACTCTCTGCTCCTGGGTCCTTACCATCCACTCTCTCCCAGCTCTTTAGAACCCGACTGCTAGTCCCACCTCCCCACCTACGCTGTCTCACCATTGCCCAAACCTGAGCCGTCCATGTCAGCAGCCATGAATCACAGGCAGCTACTGAGCTTTTGAGAAATGTGGCTCATTCGAATTGAGATGTGCTGTGAGTGTAAAATACACGCTGGATTTCAAAGACTTAGTACAAAACTGAGAATGTAAAACAGATTTTTATATTGATTACATATTAAATGATAATATTTTTGATATATTGGGTTAAATAAAATATATTTTCAAGCTAAAATTTACCTGTTTCTTTTTTGATGTGCTTACTAGGAAATTTAAACTCACATGTGGGGCACACATATTGGGCCATGCTGATAGAGACAAGGTCTTTTCTCAGCCATTTTCTTTCTTGTTTTCCCTGAGGACATTTGAGACTGATAATGGCCCTCCACCTCCCACCTCTTTCTTGAAATTCTCTCCGTTTTCTTGTTTGCTGCAAAAACCTTCTCTGTCTCTTTTCTCACCTTCTCTTCTTTTCTTGAATTAAAGCACTTAGAACATGGCAGGCAGGATCTCTCCAGAGCTGAAACTCTTAAATGTCATGCTGTGTTACCAGGCATGCTGAAATTAACTCACACCAAAGGAAAGGAGAGAGAAACTGTCCAAGAAAGCTGTTGCAGGGGAGTCATCGAAAGAGCAGAAAGACAGGCAGGTAAAGGCAAGAAGTGGGAGAAAACACTGAAAGAGCTTTTTGTACTTCACACATACCTCCCCTACTCCCTGCACAGACAGTTCACTGGGCTCCTCCAGCCTAGTGAAATGCTCTCCTCTCATTTCCACCTGCCAAACTGTCCACAAAGCCATCTCTTCTACCAAAGCCTTTCCTCTTCCCTCCACACCCCCATGTGGAAGAACTTGCTCCAATTCTCAACTACTAAAGGGAACATTTTCTAGCACTGAACACTTTGAAGTTATTAGTGTGTCTGTGTGTAAGACTTAGTTTATGAAACTGAAAGTTCTTGGAGAGCAAGAGCCAAATCTGATCACCAGTCTCCAAGAGATGAGTAATCAAGAAGGCTAGTCAAGAAGCAGGTCACATGCAGGAAGACAACAAAGAGCAAATGAATATTCTTTGCATTATTCCCCCTCTCCATATTCATTTTCTCTGTCTCTTTCTCTAGACACACACGCATACATATATATTTATGTATCTTCTATATCTTTATTTGTCTGTATGAAGACATAGATATAGATGATTGATTGATAGAGAGCGAGAGATTGACAGGTATCTCAAGACCAGGACTAAGATGATAAGGGTGAGACACGTCCGGGGCAAAATTTAAGGAGGTATCCTCAGGGCATACAAAGGGATCTAGTCCGAGCCCTACCTCTATATATCTGTATCTGTATATCTATCCCTTTCTCTATCAGTTTACCATTTACCCCCAGGCAAGGTACTTAACCTCTCTATGTCCAAACAGAAAGAGTAACAGTGCCTAACTCACAGTATTGTTGTGAGGATTAATGAATTACTTCACAGAAAGTACCAAAAACATTGCCTAACAATATTCTCAACACATTTCACCATTATTAATAATCATTATTACAATAATATCAAATTTGATTTACTGAAACTAGCAAAGTTTTCAGTGGAAGTGTCTGGAATTCGGTGGTCCAAAGTTGTATGAGTTTAGAAATAGAGCTTTCCTGCGCGTGTGTTTATGCCACTTGTGTCCCTGCAGCAGTGAAAATTGGATTGTGCACCCTTTGAATACAGAAAGAATAAACTTAGTTCAGAAATTAACGTTTTATTTTGCAAATGGCAAAATCAAACTGGAAAATTCTAATTAGTCCCATCTGCACTTATTCCCACTATTATTTGTAATATATGCTATAGATTTTTTAACAGTGATCAAATATTACAGGACCTCACAAGAGCTTGAGTGCTGAACTTTAATTTTAAATCTCGTGTTTTTTCATGAGTGTGGGAAGAATTGGGCAGAGAAATGCTCTTTCAGCTGCGTCGAGGGCAGGGGAATCTGTTGACTTTATTTTCACTATTAAAACTGTATAAAAATAACATTATTATGACACAGTGAAACCCCCTACAATATGTCGAAATGACTAAGAAAAGAAAATAAAAGGAGGAAAACTTTAAGTGGGTTTGATTTTGAAAGCCAAATATTTTTAGAAAAATGTAATGAAACCTGCTTATGACTTTCTTACTTTCAACATTTCCCTACATCAAATGTTTATCTTTCGAAGGCGTGGTTTAGAACACACACCCAGACACACACACACATACTATTTCTTTTTAACATTTCCCTTTCCTGGTGCTGGGGAGGATATCATAAAGGATAGGCCCTAACATTAAAACAAACACATAAATAAACTACCAATGGGAAAAATAGCACCTCATTTCTTAAAGGACTTAATTAAGACTGGACTTCCGTGAGATCTGCTTTGCCCTGTTAGACCTGTTCCCGCAGGAAATGGTACATGCGGGAACTTCAAAGGGTCGTAGTTCTAACTCTGTGGATTGCTGTTGTTGCGCCCTAAAGAAAAGCTGTCTAGGAAGTGAAATTCCCCGCAACCCTTGTAGCCAGACCCCTAGAACATTCTCCGTAAACCATCAAAGGTGCCGTGGGCAAAGGTGCTGTGCCTTGTCCTATAGCTCTGGTTCCCGATACTACAAGTGCTGAGCTTCCCCAGATAATGAATGAGCTGTCTGCCTAAGCCTTACGAATGCATGAGAATACAAATTAGTGAAAACCAGGGCTCTCAGAGAAAGGGGTTCACCCTTAAGTAACAAAAACATCCACCGATTAATACTGGCTCATTGTAGACAATGATCTAAAAGAACGCCTGTCTCTTGGGAGTAGGGTGTTTTAGCAGCGGGAGTAAGAAATTCAGGAAATGTGTAATTAACATCTACCGCTTTCCCAAAAACTCAACTCACCCTGAGTTCTTGCAAGCCGTGTCCCGGATAATCAGCAGGTGGCGCTGTTCCCTGAGGCTCAGGCTTGTCAGAGGAGCCTGTGTCTTAATTCCGGATCACGCTTCACAGCATACAGGTAGAATGCAATCGCTAAAAATCACTTTCCCGAAATGCTGGAAAAACCAGATTTATTTGCCACTAAGAATTCACTAGGCAGTTTTGTTAACGGAAAGAGAAGGCCTGATAAATCTATGCTATGAAAAGCTTATCATTCCTCTGTGTTGAAACTGGCTGTTTTGACCTATGCTTTTAACACGATTTCCAAATACAAATTTTGCTTTTCAGTCAGTCTGTTCTGCCATGCAGCCTACTACCAGCGAGAAGACAAACCGAACTCGACCTCCGGGGAGGCCTGAGATGAACAGACTTCTGGTGTAACACACATGTGGAGGATGACTTTTGATTCAGTCCTGACACTTCTTGCTAATGGAAGAATAGAGCCTGGAGAGTTTTAACCACCTATTCCAGAATAAGAGGCAGGATGTGATCCAACTTCCCATCAGAAACTCTTGGGAGAGTGTTTTAAAGTGACAGATTTCCAAGCCTTACATCAAACCTGCTGCGTCCAAAACTCTGGGGGTATGACTATGGAACTATATTATTTTTAATCTCCACAAGTCAATTCTGATGCAGCTGGTCCGTTATTTGACAATGAGAACTTCCAAACGATATAACCAGTCCTACCAACGTAATGAAGAATCCCATGATGTATATATTTCAAAGGAAACTTGCAAGAGCGTGAGTAACTTAGGTTTCAGAGACTCAAAGGACAGTATCATTCCTGGAACTCCCTCTTGAAAACTTGCTTTTATGAATATGAATGTTCATGATGGAACGCCATTTATCTAAATAAACTCTAAGAAATCATTGACTTTCATGGGAGCAATCTGTGAATAGAAAGCTATCATGTTGGGGGCCAACCCAGTGGCATAGTGGTTAAGTTTGCCTGCTCTGCTTTGGCTGCCCAGAGTTTGCAGGTTCGAATCCTGGGTGCAGACCTAGCACTGCTCATCAAGTCATGCTGAGGTGGCATCCCACGTCAAATAGAGGAAGATTGGCACAGATGCTAGCTCAGGACCAATCTTCCTTGCACTCACACACAAAAAGCTATCATGTTGAATTACTCTTTCCTGTGATGGTTTTGAGCTTTCCATTCAGTATATGTTGATCACCTACTATATGACAGGCATTCTCGTTGTGAGACCAAATGCCCTTCCTCAAGGAGCATACCTAGCACAGATGGGACAGCAAAAGGTAAGCAATGTTATAAACAAGAAACTTCAGTCAAGTATCACATAATGACATCTCGGTCAGTGATGGACTACATATATGATGGTGGTCCCATAAGATTAGTATCACAGAGTCTAGGTGTGCAGTGGGCTATCCCATCTAGGTTTGTGTAAGTACACCCTGTGGTGTTCACACAACAATGAAGTTGCCTAATGACACATTTCTCAGACATATCCCCATCCTTAAGTGATGCATGACTGTAGCTATAGGTCATATGTAATTGAACGTAAAGAAGAAATATAAGAAGGGGACTGCAAGAGAGAAAAAATGATGATGCATTCTGACATGCAGCAATTTTGGTTTCCTCCTTAGCAGAAGTGACTTTTTCTTTTTAAGGAAGATTAGCCCTGAGCTAACATCCGTTGCTAATCCTCCTCTTTTTTGCTTAGGAAGATTGGCCCTGAGCTAACATCTGTTTTTTGTTTTATATTTGTTTTATGTTTTCTATTTTATACCTGGGACGCCCATCACAGCCTGGCTTGATAAGGCCATCTTTCCTTAAGATCCATCAAAAATAGCTCCTGGACCACTAGGAATTCTAGGTAAGCCCCTCTCAGTGATGTGGCCAGCTTCCCCATTCCCTCTGGTCTTTCAGCCCCTAACCTACTGTCATTCCTGTAAAGCTTTCCTAGGAAGAAGTGGGTCAAAGTTCAGCCCCCTGGGCTTGTTGTACACTTCTGATTTTGTAAGGACCTGAAATTCTGCTTGGTGGTCCTCTTTCAGATTAGGAGGAGCTACAGTGATACATCACTCTAAATCTATGAATGATTTAACAAAATAGGTCTTGCACATGTCCTGTGGGTTGCTGGCACTGCACTAAATTAGAAAATACTCCAGTTTCCCCAGGGTCTTGGCTGCCTTTGAAGTTTTTTGTATCCTTTATACTTTTGTGAATTGCTTCTTATTTTTTTTTCCCCTTTTTAAAAACAAGCCCAGGATGTTACAGCTTAGAGTTTCTTGGAAGACTTGTTCTTCTAGATTATGAAATGCATAAGACTATGTTTTATTTTGAGTTGTCACTCCAACACAGTCGGTGGACCAGAGCTATAAAAGAATATCAAACTCCAGTTGATAAAGTTGTTTCCAGTGGGGGTATGGCTGAAAAATCTTGAACCCACTATACGTGTATACAGGAAGTGCACAATTTGGTAAATTCATGGAAGACGATGGGAACTAGGTTAGTCACTGTCAGAGCGGGAAGTTACAGACAAGCAAGGTAAGGGAGATGCTAGAATGATCACATGGTACTGGATTAGAGGTGCAAACATCTGTATCTCATTTTTTTTTTTTTTCCATTTTCATCCTATTGTTTTTTCAGTTTGCTCTAACGGCAAAATCAATGGTAATAGGGATCACAGACATTATTTTGATTGGCTCACAAGGCTGATCAGTAAAACCTGAAAAATGGAAAATGTTACACAGGTTGCAAAGAAAGTACTCCTGGAGTTTCACTGACATGATAGCAGGTGGAAATAATATAAATGCAACAGGTGTTAACATTTAGAACAGTGCTTATAACCTGCTCATTTCTGGACAATTCTGGGACCCTGTTGCAAACTCTTTGTATATCACTGCTGATTTCCTTTGACATGTATGAACTCAGGTTTAACTTAGTGTAGATGCAGATGGATATGCATATAAATATTTATATATGTGTGTATATACAAGGGTTAATATACACACATATATTTTCTTGCTTCTTGAGAGAACCTAGAAACAAATCACACCTCAGAAGCAGCAAGCACATCCAGCGCCCATATATTAGTTTCCAATGTCATTCTCCAATAAGAGGAACCAGGAGCTTCTCGGAGAAATGGCTGATTATATGGCAGAGGCAGGGAATATACAAGATGAGCTCGAAGCATCTTGTAGCGCCAGAAAGTAAGAAAGTGCTAAAATAAGCAAAGAAACAAACAACAAAAAACAAAGATGGGGAAGACAGAAGAGCACAGGCATCATCCGAAAGAGCCCTCAATGGCCAACGCTGAAACAACCTGAGCAAAAAAATGATAAAAATAACCAAGTATTGAGTTATAATCCAAAATATGAAATAAATATCCATGAGTCCATACAGATCTAAATAAGTAAATAAATAGAGAGAATAAACAAATCTTTGTGCAAAGGAATTCCAAGTAACTGATGCAAATAATCTGCCATTAAGGATTTATTTATGCCGATAATAATATTGTTCCATGTATAAGTAAAGGGCATCAAATCAGTTATATAAGCAGAATGACCATATGGTGCAGATTGTAGGTTTAAGTATCTTGACATAATGGATACCATATATATACATATATTATTCTATATACATATATGGTAATATAGTTACTACATTTGTAAGTTTCAAAATACTGAACACAGTAGACCTAATACATTTCCATTGAATGGAATTGAGTATCTATGGGGAAAAAAATCAATTCTAGGAATATAGCAACTAAGAAATAGTAAAGAACTGTCTTACAATTACTGGAAATTCAGAAATTTAAACAACTCTAAAACACAGCAGGTACAAAGAACTCTAGGAAGTTGAGAAAGGGGAATTTAAGATTGTGAAAATAAGACATTTATATATGGCAAGAGGAAAAAATAGGGCAAAAGGAAACTAGCAATGGATGAATAGATCAATCAAATGTGATCTATCCATACAATGGAATGCTGTCTTGCACTAAAAAGGAATGAAGTACTTATATGTGCTACAACCTTAAAAACATTATGCTAAGTGGATGAAGACCACATATTGAATGATTCCATTTATATGAAATGTCCGTCATAGGAAAATCTATAGAGATACGAAGTAGACAGCTACACAGGTTCCCTATGGATGGGGGTAGGGTGGGAGAAATCTGGCAGGAGTAACTGCTACAGGATATGGTGTTTCTTTTTGGAAATGACGAACGTGTTCTAAAATTGATTCTGGTGATGGTTACACAACTCTGTGAACTAAAAACCATTGAATTGTACACTCTAAATGGGTGAATTGCATGACGTGAATTATATGTCATACAATTTACAAATTAAAAATAAAGAAGACTTGCAAGATAGGCTGCAGTCTTATTTAAAAAGATAATGAATGTTAGGCCAAAGACTTTCAACTTTAGAGATTGAACAGAAAGAGGAGTGGCATATGCAGATGCAAGTTTTAGAAAGAACATTGGTCAGTACTGTATCATGTGAAACAGAGGCAGGGTAATAGGACACTATGGCTATAATGAAGCCCAATGGAACCAGGACTGTGATGGATGGGGCACAAAAGTGGGAGTGGCATAATGGGCACTGGGAAGTAAAACCGACAAGAGTCTTATTGAATGTGAGGTGAAGAAAGAGAAAGAGGGAGAGAGAGAGAGAGAGATTTAAAGAGTCAAGTTTGAGTGCTGAATGGTGATTTTACAGTCCAAGATAGATGATATGGGGAGTGGGGAGGGGGGGTGGAAAAATGTAAGGAATTGATAGATTCAGCTCTGGATAAACTGAGTTTGGGATATAATGAATATACCATGTCAAGATGTCCAAGTAGCTATTGAAACTTGCTCCATATAGGTGAAGAGAGGTAAAAAACAATCACAGATTATGTAGAAAACTAAAAGAGATTGAAGAATTTCAGAGTCCCTCTATTTGAAGTTGTTGGGGATAGTGCCAAAAAGCATATTGACAATGAAATGTTTAAAAGGGAGGAAAATATGTATTATAGAAGCCAAAGGAAATGAGATTCAAGAGAGAGGGAGAGCCATCAGTACAGTCAAGAGGAATGTTGTATAACCATGTCGGTGAGCTCTTTGAGAGCAAATTCAACAGCATTCTGTAGATGAAGATAAAACTTCAAGGAGCAATAGGAAAGGGAATGAAGTGTGAGTGTTGTTTGCTCTTTGAAGAATGTGTGTTTGACACAGAAGAACACAAGGAATAAAGCAAACAGAACACAACACTGTGACACAAGGAAGACTACTGAGTAGCAGGTCAATTCAGAAATGGTTTATTCTAGCTGTGAGACCAGAGAAAACAGGGCTAGGGTCCCAGTTTTTTCAGTCATCTCTATCTTTCCCCATTTTCTGCCATGGATCTTTCATCCGTAGATTTTATCCAAATCCCCCTTGTACTAATTTGCACCATCTTCTGTATTGGATTTTAGAAGAGAAATTGTTTTCATACTTAAAACTGTTTCTTTCATTATATTAAAATGACTAAATGTAAAGTACAAATATTCAATTAATAAAAGATTTACTGAGCAACTACTATGTGGTAAGTGCAGTACTAGCTATTGGGGTTATGATGAGCAACAGCTGACAGATTCTTCATCATGTAACTAGCAGTCTGATACTTAAAGCATTAATCAAATAATCATAAAAATAAATGTAAAATTACTATGGTAAGTGCCACTTCTAATATTCTATATTATGGTGAATAAGTTTTCTTTATGCTACACTTATCCAGTGTTACAATACTTTATGTTTCTTAGTCTTTTATGGCTTTCAGAGACTGGTGCTATACCTCATTGAATTCTCCTATCACTCAGGTACAACTCTGAAATCTTGCACATTTTATGAAACATCACACAACTACAAAGTTTTAAAGCCTGGCCTCAAAGCAGGTCATCTGTCTTATAGAATTTTATCATCTTATCTCTTCACATGTCTCTGAATATTAAAGAAACACCTATGTGATCTATATGAGGCCTTCTAGAAGAGTATAAAACAATGTGTTATATACAGGGAAAGAATTTCTTTTCTTTTCTCAGCATTGACATTTTCCTGGAATGTTCTTTGGAAATACAACATTATTAAAATACACATTGCTTATGGAAAGCATTAAAACAATACATCCAGATCCTTAAGACAAAGGTTTTATTTAAAGACTTAAATCAGGAATCTGAAGAAGCAAACAAAAGTCTGAAGACACCCTTTTTCTTTGGAAAATATTTTGATAGGCATTTCTAACTCTTATCAACATGGGAGCTGCAGGTCATGGACTTAATGAATAGGGGACATGAGAAAAACCAGGGAGCTCAGAGTAGGCAGTGAGTAGCAGAGGTTGCATTAGGTTTGAAGAACTTATATAGGTATTGAAATTCAGCTCAGTAGAGATGGGTCTAAGTTCTGGGGACAAAGTCCAGTTGCCAAGAGCCATGCTCACACATGGAAACTTGTCAACAAAGCCCAGGAACAATATCTGTACAGATGGCACCAGACTCAGGAAAAGATACCAAATAATCTCCATCAATATCCAGTACTTTCATGATTTCAACTGTGACATCTATACAAATGACTCTCCATCTTTGTCTCCAGCCATTATCTAGCTCTTCACCTCAAGATTCGTACTATCATCTTCACCTAGATGACTTTCTAACGTCAAACTCAACCAGACTCCCTCAAGCCTGCCTCTATGCCAGGTTCCTCAAGTTAACTGTGCCATTTACCAAGTCATTCAAGTTGTGAAGCCTTAGCTCTCTGACTCCTCTGACACCCTTGTAGACCACCTCAGTTCCCAGATCCTCTTGTTCCTACTTCCATCTTAATCCTGAGACTCACAACCTCCTTTCTGTAAGCATGGCCATTGTCTTGGTTGGGGCTATACCACCTCTCATCTAGATTGATGTGATAGCCTCTTAATTGGTTAGCCTCTCTCTATTAGCTTTCCCTTCTAATTCACTTTATCAAATATTGTGAATTTAATCCTGATAAAAGGTTATAATTATTCAGACATCTGAACAAAACTCCAGGTGAACTCCTCCTAACCCCTTGAATCTTGGACCTTGGGCTACAAGTCACTTGGGTTTCCCAGTTGCCTCACAAGTACTTTCTGGTTTCACGCCCATTGGAAATATTGAGACAAGAGTCTCCTGTTCCATATAAAATAAAATCCAAACTAGCAGCTTAGCATTCAATAACATCCATCTTTTGGCCTCAATGACTTTTCTAAAATTATTTCCAAATCCTTCTTCAGTTCATGCACTCAATCTTGCCTACTTTCTGTTTGCAATGTTAAGTCCTACTTTTTCTTGTCATAGTATCTTTTTTCTGACTGTTACCTCTATTCGGAATGCCCTCCATCCAACGAATTTCTCTATGCCAAAATCCCACCTATTTTCAGTTCTATTTTCACAAAGCCTTCCAAAGCATGGAAGTTAAGCCAAATGACCCTCTCTTTTCCCCAAACTCTCATAGACCCTGATCTATTTCTTAAAATGATTTTTGGTATGTGTCTTAAGTCTCCCTCCTGAATTTTACTATTCTCAAGAATACGATGGGTTCTTACCCAATTCAGAAAGATCCAAAGCACTGTTTCAGTGTGTCATGAAAGACGGGCCACTGGTATTTCTGAACAAATGAATACTTGAATACTTTACAGATTCAAACACAAATTCTGTAGAGCTACACAGCATGCCCACGGTCACACAGCTGTCAGAGGAGGGCCTCCCTCCTTCCAAGTCCCCTAACTTCTCCCTCATAGCTTTTGTCTTACACCACTGCCTCAAGCTGACCCACAGGTCTCGACACATTCCGTGGGTCTTTTTTACTTTTCGACCAATCAATAAATGTGCTTTCCCTGAGACAGTGGTGGAAAACACAAATGAATGTACTTTTTCTCTTTCACATAATGATGTTTTCTGCCCTCTAGGATCTCAGTTCCACTGAACACAACAGCCCTGCTATGTTTTCCTTGGAAACCAACATGAAATTTAGCTGAACTCCTCCTAACCCCTTGAATCTTGGACCTTGGGCTGCAAGTCACTTGGGTTTCCCAGTTGCCTCACAAGTACTTTCTGGTTTCAACCCGGTTGGAAATATTGAGACAAGAGTTTCTCTCAGAGCGTAGTGTTTGATCACTTTTACTTTTTTGAGTTGGAGGGAAGCGAAGCCTCTAAAAACAAATAAACAACAGTTAATCAAGCTTTTGATCCTCCTCAAAAGTTTGAACTCTGTTCCAGTTTGAGGCAAAAATTTAGGTCAGCTCTCATTTTATTTATTTGTTTCGAATTTTTCAAGGGAGCCCTTCACCTAGGATGCCCCAGGGCACAAGCACAGTAACACACGCACAAGCACACATACTCACATACAATTACCATGTTATTTTAAAATTCATCCACTTCTCCATAGAAGCACTGCAATTTCCAAACAGCTAAAAATAACAAAAACAATAATAACGAAGTGACTCCAAAACCAACATTTTATCTGCTCATCTTTCAGTGGGACCTGCCCAGTTGCTTTTGTGATTTGGTTTAAGTGGTGATGCTAAAAGTTTCTCTTACCCTCACATATCCTCCAAATCACCCTGCCATCCCATCTGAAACCCCCACCATTCGAGAAGTAGCCCTTTGAATGGAAACATTAATCTCAAAAAAATCCTTTTATGTCCTAGCCAGGGGATCATTAAGCCACTGACACCTCATTGTAAATTAGTTTATAGGAGATTAATGAATGAGTCATTCTTAAGACCTGGATGAACTCCTCACAAATTTAGACATTTGCTCACTATCCCCCAACCCTTTCTTCTACAACCCTGTATGTTCCACATTTACTTACTTCTGTTTGTTTATCGGGAATGCCAACCCCTGTAACTACCTGGAATCTGTTTAACAATTTAAAGCTTAGCACAAAGTTCACTCCTTTCATAAGTACCAGGATGGAATGCCTACCATGTGCCAGGTCTTTACACTGCACTGCTTGTTTACTTTTTTGGTGACTATGTTCAGGGGTGAGTATGGGATAAATACATTTCACATATCCTATCTGCCCAATTACCAGAGTTCTGTGAGCTCCTCAAGGGTACAGGCTGTGCCATATGCTTCTTTATATGCATAGTTTATGTAGTTAATGGCCAATAAGAGTTGCTGAATGGAAGACCCTTATTTCTTATGACTACTCCAGTTTGGACCACAATCAAAGCAGAATGGGGTGGTATTTGGCAGTTATTTTTTGAGATGCCAGTGAAACAACCAAGGGGAAGTAATCAGGAAGAGGCTGAAGGTCAATACACAGATTTATCCTGAGCCACATTTGGATATAAATGAGTGAATGAAATCAAAGGCTCTGAAGAGGTAGGTGGGTATATAAATTGAGACCATAAGTGGAATAACAAGCAATGGAGAGCAAAAAAGTAACTTTCTTCCACAGATACAACAAAGAGAGAGTAAACAATACAGAAGCAGATAAGTGAGTGGGGGGGAAAGGTCAGAAAGTTAGTGGTAAACTACATCAAGTTTCTCATAAAAAGACTGCAAGGTTAGGTGCTTAGCATGTGGTATAAGGTATGTCGAGGGGCCAAGAGAAGGGAAGTAAAATTTTTGGAATAGTTTACAAAGGCCTGGGAAAGGAAGCTGTCCGTGGAGAAACAAATTATTGGCGTGCAGTGTTGAGGGCTCAAGTTGGCTGAACACGTACACGTTTGTATAGTACCACAGAGCTGTACTAAAGGGTAGCAAGGTAACATTTGCCATGGTAATTAATTTGCCCTGGTCCAACATTATTTTGTGTGTATAAGAGGTAAGGGAATACTAAATCCACTGACTTTTCTGCATCAAACAGAATTACAACTCCTCTAAATAAATCATCATTTGTCTCTCTATATAAGTTGCATATTCAGGAGATCTTAAGGGATCTATAGATCTTCTCTCCATGCCCTTCTTAGTAGTAAGGCATAGAGAATATGATGCCACATAGAGAAACAAGAAATTTGGAACTGGAAGTCTTGTACTATGGTGTCTGAAAATGGAGATCCAGTTAGCAAGTAGTTGCAATATTATATTATCAAAGGGGAGTGCCACGGAGATTATGTCATACAGAATTATATGGCCACAAAATTTGAAGACTAAAAGAGATTTTGTAGGTCTTCAAGCCAGTAAGATTCAACCAGCGCTGCCTAGTAGAATCTCACAGTAATCTTTAAGATAGAAATACCATGCTGAAGCCTCACCCCCAGAGGTTTTGATTTACTTAATCTCTTGTGTACCTGGGGAACAGTACTTTTTAAAAGCTTCCTAGCTGATTCTAATGTGCAATCAGGGCTGGAAACCTATCCCAATTGCTTCTTAGTCTGGGTAAGAAAATTTAAATCCAAAGATATCAGTGATTTGGTCCTTAGGACAAAGCTAGTCACAGGGGAAGAAAAGAAACCCCTCTCTTTAGCTCAGAGATTTTGACAGACAAGATGACAACCTGTGAATCTCCTGAAATGCAACTGCTCTCCACCTCCAGTTTGTTTTTAAAATCACGTGGTAAAATGAGATGCCTCTACATACCTATTAGAATGGCAAAAATCGAAAACACTAAAGTTACCAAGTGCTGGTGAGGATGTGGAGCAAGAGGAACTCCCATTCATTGCTCGTGGAAAATCAAAATGGTACAGCCACTTTGGAAGACAGTTTGGCAGTTTCTTACAAAACGAGACATACTCTCACCATACTATCCAGATCTAGCAATTGCACTCCTTGGTGTTTACCCAATTGAGTTGAACACTTATGTCCATACAAAAATCTGCACATGAATGTTTATAGCAGCTTTATTTGCAATTGCCAAAACATGGAAGCAACCAAGATATCCTTCAGTAGGTAAATGGATAGCTGTGGTACATCCAGACAATGGAATATTACTCAGCACTAAAAAGAAAAGAGCTATCAAGCCATGAAAAAATATAGAAGAAACTTAAGTGCATATTAAGAAGTGAAAGAAGCCAAGATAAAAAGGCTACGTATGCATGATTCCAACTATATGAAATTTTGGAAAAGGCAAAACTATGAGAGAGTAAAAACATTAGTGGTGTCCAAGGGTTGAGGGTTTTGGAGAGAGATGAATGGGCAGAGCACAAATGATCTTTAAGGAAGTGAAAATACTCTGTATGATGCCATAATAGCAAATACATGTCATAAATTTGTCTAAACCCATAGAATGTACAACACCAAGAGTGAACCCTAATGTAAACTATGGGCTTTGGGAGATAACACTGTGTCACTGTAGGTTCATAGCTTGTAACAAATATACCACTCTGCTGGAGAATGTTGATAGTGGAGAAGGCCATGAGTACGAGGAAGCATGGTGTATATGGGAAATCTCTTCACCTTCCACTCAATTTTGCTGTGAACTTTAAACTGATCTAAAAAATAGAGTCAATTTAAAAAATCATATGGTAATTAGAAGTCCAGCCCTAGAGGGAGCAGCCTATTAGGGTTCTAAAAGATGTCCAAGTCTTCTCACCATTTGCCACCCTACCTTTCAGAATCTCTTGCTGCTCCCTACATGCATGAGACTCCTTCCCATAGATTGACTGTGGGAAGTTCCACAAGTGGTTAAGAAGGGAAACAGGGTGAGCTTTTCCTCCAACCATCAAGAGAAGAAGTGGCTGTGGAGTGGTTGGTAAGACCTGAACCAAATGGACAGTGTTTTCTCAACCTTAAAATATGTCAGAAATTTAAGTTACCATTAGGATCAATAGTATGATTGCCACAGCTAGGCAGGCTAAACTTGTTCATGGCCTGAGAGGAAAGAAGATAGGAAGAAAGAAAAGGAGACAGAATAGAAACTCTAGAGAGGAAAATAAGTGTGTAAACATGAAATGCTTTTCACTCCAAACTGTTGCCTGAAGCCAAGCCACCATTTACATAGACTACTATGTGGATTGCTTGGTTGCTGTCACATCTGAGTCATACTTTCCTCTCCAGCTATACTCATTTCCAAACTTTGGAAATGCAGCAACACAAACTACCTGAAAGCTGGCTTGAGTGGTCTTTCTCCTATATGGCAATAGGTGGTTATGAAAAAATAAGGCACATTACTCCAAAGCATTGACTTTTCAAAATCTCCCTAATACAACCCTGGAAATGGAAGAAGAGGATCAGTAGGTGAGATACGAAAAGATCAAACCAAGCTTAATAAGCCTCTTTCAATTCTAGTGTTTTAGAGGGAATCAGAGATGGATCATCATGAAGCTAAGAAAGCTTAACTTCAAGGCACTTCACTTACATAAACCCTTTCAAGGCTCAGCGATGTCCTCACAAAGTTATATGTGATTTTTTTTAAGTTTTAGAAATAAGATATTTAAGCAAAATAGATTATATCTATTTGTTTCTTCTCAACTTCTCTTTTATCACACCTCCTCTCATGCTGGGCGGCACTGGAGTGCCATGGGGATTTGGGGGGTGAGGTTAGGTGGAAGTTGAGTTGGAAGATACATTTACTTTGGAATAGTGAGATAAATGCATGTCTTCACAGTTACTTTCAAGTATCATTAATGTGTGGCTGGAATTCTGGTGTACCAATCACTTCCAAGAACTTTGGTTATGGACCCAAGCTGTAGGACTGAGGTGCTATCCTGATATGAATCTGTCTTATGGCTTCCAGCACTAAACTTATGTGGACAGTGGAGGAGAAATAAGGTTTGAAACGTATGCAGTCACATGCTGGTCTGTGGAAGATTCTCCCAATATTCAATTGTGTAAAATTCTAAGTAGAGCAAAAGTAGGGGGAAAACGATTATAGAGAAGCATCTGACAGTTCAATAATAAAAATATTATCTTATTTCCTCTGTATACTTTGTGATACTAGTGGTGTTTGTCAGCTTTTTCTAAATGGGTAAATTTTTATTATTTATTTTCTTATTCTAAACAGATTCACTTTAATACCATTCTTTCATTTGATTTTTATTTTTTTTATCCTTTTGGAGAAGGAGATTTTCTTCATTTAATTCTTTATTGTGTAATATTTAAGGCATTCAAAAATATGTAAAATGTCTATTATGGAACATAAAATATGGGTTTTCTTTGTTTTAAACAACATGATGTGCGTGTTGTAAACATTGCGTGTAGGATCACAACACTTGGTTTTGATCTTGTCTCTGTCTCCTTAATTTTTTGGTCTTTGGGAAATCAATTAGTATAAATTTCAATTTTCTTACAATATAAGCTTCAAGTTTTTCTTCGGTAGCATCCTCAGCCCTCCCTACTTCATGGGAGATGCTTTTATGGCCAAGTGAGGTGAGAAATATAAAAGAACAGGGTAAGGGATGGGATTTTCTTTTAAACTGTGTGTCTTTCTTCTTTAACCCCACTGGGAAGTGGTCTTTTGCAAAATAGACATTCTACTCCATGAGGCAGTCACATTAGCAAGAGAAAAATTGAGGGCCCAACAGGTGATCCAATCTTCAGATTCTGAAAGATCTACTTTCATTTCCTTGGAGGATCATAGAGACACAATACTGGCCCCCTAAGGTAGACTTAGAAACAATGATGCCTGTGGTCATGACCTCACAATATTCCACCAGATGGAGCCAGAGATTGAAGAGATGTCTGTAAAAGGAAGGGAAAAGAAGACCACTACCCATTTAAGGATGGTTCTATGTGGACTCAAAAACAACTTGGGAGTTCAGTGTGATTTTATGTTTATCAAATAGACTGTTTTCTGGTTATGGAGGATATTTTCACATCCTTCCACTGCAGGGCAGAAATAAAGTGATGCGTTATAAGGATAATAAATTGGGAAAGCATTTTATAAACTGTAAAATACTCTGCAAATACTATTTCTACTGATAATATTTTGAAGGATTTTACTCAGAAGCACTATATCTGAACAACAAGCTTAGAAATCATGCTACCATCACTTATTGGGCTTGAACCAACAGGACGTGAAGATTCAGAGAGGGGAGATCTAACTCTTATTTTCACAAAACTCACATTCCATGTAGGCTCATAAAATATGTCTATGTAACCCAAATAATTAGGGTATGCCAAATGGTTCAGTCTTACCTTAGGGTCTCATTTATAGGAACATAGGATATTAGTCAATTGTAATTTACCAGTATTTGTGCCCCTGTAGGGTTATTAGAGGCTGTACATTTTACCACCTACAAGAGTACTTCTGAAAAAAATCTAGCTCATCTCTTTCCATAATTCTCATCTCTCTCAGGAGCCCCAGCAATTCTTTTTCTCAACATCTCTCAACTCACTGTTTGAATTTCCCTCTTGATACTCATGCTCCAGCAGAGATATGTGGGCTAATCATGCTGGGACACTGTAGGATAGCCAGAAATTTAACAGTAAGATGATCTATTCCTTAACGCATTTCGAGGGAAGTACACAGTGTCTTATAAGTCTATAGTTCTTTATTCTCTCTACTTCCTCCACCCCCAACCCCAAAAGACATCCAACAGATAATTTCTAGTGACAAAAAGTTTCATCTTATTGAATTTCCAGAAAGGATGAGTTCATATAAAAAAGAACCCTCATAAAAATTACTTTATTCATCTGTTTTCCTTACTTTTATTCTGTTATTCTTATTTCAGCATCAGAATCAAAAATGTTACCAACTATTTTTTGTGAGATATTTATTGTAGTCAGAAGCCAGGTGAGAATTCTGACACGGAAAATGAATCTTTGGAAAAATTATTGAAGGAGGAGGCTACCAATGGATGAGCCACACCTAGACAGAGACTCCCTGTAGACAACCGTTAGTGACTCTGGAGGTTTCCAGACTCGTTTGGTAATGTTGTCTCCTCAAAATCAAACAGAGAACAAAGTCACTATATGATTCTTTTTTGACATCAATCCTAGAACAGATAATTTCCAGGTTTCTCATCAAAGCTCCTTTTCTATGTCCAATGAATGGACAAATCCCTCAAACGATTAAATAATTGCCCCAGGATCTAGGTGTAGCTTAATTCAGTTAGATTTAGAATGTGAGGATTATAAGGAAGTCAAATCAAAATATGGAAAAAAACAAACAAGACTTCTTTCTGAGCTAAGCTTCTCCAAAGGCTTTGGGAAAATCAACAGAACCAGTGATTTGATTTGAAAGTCCCTTCCTGTCTTAGGGTTGCACTTTGAATGCCCCATACTTGTTCTTATGGACTGCTGACCAGAGTACCTCCACTCCTTGATTTTCTCCTTAAGAACAAATTTCAGCATCCTAGAGAGAATGCTTTCTAAATGGCAATTATCCTTAGGTTCCTGTTACCTAGGAATGTGTTTACCAGTTGTGAGATAGTGAGTAATAAAAAAAGGAACATTTAAAAATTTAGGATGAACCTGGATGGCAGAATGTCTATACTGATCCTTCTGGCTTTCTCTCAAACAATGTAAGTTCCTTCAGCAAAATGACTGGCAGAGTGCTTTCTCTAGACAACCAAAATCTTCAGTCTTGCTATGCTGTGGCCTTGGCATTTTGGATAATGTGGTTCAGGGCTTTTGGGATTGAAAAGTTCACCTGATTCCCTCCCCTCCCCCATCTCCCGTATATATCCTTTATCCCCAGTCCCACTACCTAAATTTCTGGTCTGAGATTTAGGGAAATAAAAGTCTCACTGTAGGTAAAGTTAGGGAGTAAACAAATAGATAAATAAAATAAAGGAGCTTATGATCTATTTTAGGTGACATGAAAAACATTTTTGAGAAAGTGGACAAGTCACTCTTACTCTTCTAAAAAGAGAGACTCTCTCTTCTCCTTTTTTCACCTTTCCACACTGCAAGAGAGAAGTGCTATCCTCTTTCCAGCAGGCACAAAAGGTAAACTCTTCTCCTTACCTCTTGTACTGTGATTCTGCCATGAGCGTTGCCAACTCTCCCAGTGAGTACTTAAAGGACTTCCCCGCTTCTGTATCACATTGAGGTAGCAAAAGCTGAGATGCTTAAAAGAGCAGAAATGTGGATTGGAATAATTACAAACCAGCCTCTTTTTTTTTGAATTCCATAGGAAATACTCTGGCATAAATTGAAACAGGCTGGAAATTGGCTTATGATCTAAATTTATTTTGCCCTCTTTTTCAAACATCTGTATATCTAAATCTCTCTATATCTATATCTGTATATACACATATACATATATATATATATACACATACACAAAAACAAGACTTGTTTTGGTGAGGATTTTAGAATGAAATATATGTATGTATGTTTGTTGTTGTTAGTGCCAGTGAATGGATTCTGACTCCTAGTGACTCTGTGTATGGCACAGCAGAATCCTGCCTGGTCTTATGCACCATCCTCTCACCTTCTCATGTTATGTCAGCAAATGCTCCACTGCTGTTCATAGGGTTTCCATGGCCAATTTTTTCAGAAGTGGGTGGCCAGGTCCTTCTTCCGAGTCTGTCTAGTCTGGAACCTCCACTGAAACCTCTCCACCATCGGTGACCCTGCTGGTATTTGAAATACTGGTGGCACAGCTTTCAGCAACACAGCAACACACAGCTGCCACAGTGTGACAACCGACAGACAGGTGGTGGAACCCAGGCTACAGCATAGGAGTGCTGAATCTTAACCACTAGACCATCAGAGCTGTGTTATATAGACACGTATATATACATACACATATGTACCTACACATATTTCATTCCAGCATCCTCACAAAAAGTTTTCTTCTTTCCAGAAGTTTTCTTTGGATTTGCTCATAATTTTCCGATGCAGAATTATGTAAATAAATTATGTCATACCAGGCAATATGTTCAAGGAGTTACTACATTAAGTAAGCAAAGGTCATAAAAAAACCCACAAAAACAAAGTCCCTCATTCAGGTTCCTTTGAAACGTGTTTATTCTTGGGAACTCATTCACTCTTCAAACCTTCTTACCTTTAAACTGCTTCCAAGCTCCAAGAGCCCCGGAAGGAATTCATACGCCTGAAGCGATACCACCCTGAGAGGAGCTCCTTAAATTTTACGATTGTCAGGTGGGAGATAGGGAAGGGGGGAGGGCTGGGTTTGGTGTGAGCCGGAAGCGACCTGCAGCACACCTGCAGTGGAGAAGTTAGGGAGTGGTGCCAATGACTCAGGCCCGGATCAGTCTTTTAAACTCAGGATCTGAAGGCTGTAGCTTGTTTTAAAAAATAGTAAAATAAAACAAAAAAGCCTTTGGCATAATGTCACTGAGAGAAGGGATGTTAATCCTGTTGTCTGCCCTGAATTGATTCTTGGAACATTATCGTCTGCCTGCTTCAATTTCACCTTTAGGTTGAACTGCACAAGGATCCCTCCTCACTTCCTGTCCCAGGCTGTGGTTCCTCCCCGACCCATTAGACAGCAGCTGTGCTCCATCCCAGAAACAAATGGTTCGTCCATTATGACTCCCTTGCTGCCTTGCAAATTGGAGTGTGAGCCGTGGTTGATTTAGTGGGTCATGTTCATGAACATCTCGTGTCCAGTTCTTTTCCCTATATAGGTAGACATATGTGGAAAGGGTAAGCCATTTCCCTGAGAATCTTAACAGTGTTGGGCATTTCACGAAAACTTGATCATCCTGATGTTAATGCATTTGCTGTATATTTTACATGACATGATTCACTTTGCAGGACAAAACCCACCATTTATTTCATCGAAGAGAAGTATTATAAAGTCCACCTTCCACTGAAACCAATAGGGTTCTGGTAACAATAGGCATTATCTGTTTTAGAAACAAGGTACCAAGAGTCTCCCAATCTCTTTTTATTATTTTTTAAAATTTATTTTGTTGAAGTCACATTGGTTTATAACATTGTATAAATTTCAGGTGTATAACATCATGTTTCACTTCCTGTATAGACTGCATCACGTTCCCCAGCAAAACCCTAGTTTCCATCCTGTGACAGATGACCTCTTGTCACACTGAGAGAAAATAAAAGCAAACTTTCAAGGTTCTCTCCCTCCACCTCCTCATCCCGCTACAGGAAAGTGACCAAATGCCCTACCTCAGATCTCCAGAGAAACCATGTATCGTATGACTACGACAGACAAGGATTATGGTTATACTGAGTAGGCACCTGCAATCAAAGACTTTGATGTGCAAGAAATGCCAATTTTTAAGATTTTTCTTTAAAATCAATTAAATCTTACTCTGAGCCTTCATCTGGTCCAGCTGATGGAAAATATATTTTAGCCATTAAAGGGGAGTCCTTCCTCTCACCTAGTGCTACATGAGAATCCAGGAGGTTTGTGTGATATCTGGAAAATAAAACCCAAGATATGTCTCCGCCAGTCCATCATAATCAATAATGAAATCTACCTTGCTAGGTTTGTCAGATAAAATGCAGGGCACCCAGCTCATTTTGAATTTGAGATAAACAGTGAATACTTTTTATCATAAATATGTCACAAATATTGCATGGGCATACTTACACTAAAAGCAATTCAACATTTACCTGAAATTCAAATTTAATTGGGTGTCCTGTATTTGTATTTGCTAAATCTTACAAGCCTACTTCTTGTTCAAGCCTACAAATCCCTTGATAACCATTAACTCCAACTCAGAAAGCTGTGCTGCCCCAAACTCAGGTTTTGTAATTCTAGAAGACACAGCTCTAGCTTGGGTTCTAGCCTCTTGGATACAACACAGAGCAAGGTTTTCTTTGGTCTTAGTTTTTTTACTGGTCACTTCATATCCACATCTCTCTAGGAGTCTCCCTTCCCTGACCTCAAGGCTTCTGGAAAACGCAAGCTGAGAACTACAACCTCGAATGGTCTAAAGATAACGTCTACTTTTGACCCTGTCACATAAACCTCCCCTGAGGCAAAGGAGTATTTGAGGTTTGGAAGAAAGGAAGGGAAAAATAAAGGAATCATAACACAAATTAAATACCTCAAAAAAGTTTTCTGACAAATGGCAATTTAAAAAGAGATGCCCCATCTCATAAAAATGGACATCTTTCCTTTTCACTTTTCTCTCTAGATTTCCAAAGCGCATGTCATAATTTGGTGAAAATGACAACACTCTTGGATAAACTACTGCAGAGTCGCTATACTCTCCAGCTGTACAGGATGGTTCTAGGACTTGCAGGTGGGTTGAAGCTGAGGAGGTGATTAGACTTGACTTGTACTCAGCCAATAAATCTTTCCATCTGTGTAGTCTAGTTTTCTCTCAATGGACCTGGAAGGAGTCGAATCAAAGTCTATCTGATTTAAATAATAAAACCAGAACCATACAACAAAATCACGGGTGTTGGTCCGGCTTGCTTATGAAGAACATTTGAATTGGGAGTTGGGAAATTTGGCTTGGAAATGGTGAAGCTCCGATCATGTGATCTAGTCATCTAAACCTAAGTAAATTCACCAAGCTTACAGAGATGTAATGAGGTCGTTCGCTGTAATAGGATCAGGCTAATTAACAAGCACTCTAATTATTTGTTATCACTCTCTGATGGGAGAGAGTGATTCCCTATAGAAAAGCTGTGAATGACCTCCACAAGTGTGAGAAATAATACCCTGCAATTTCAGACTTCAGAAGACCCGCATCTGTCTATCTTAAATAGTAGCAATTCATTCATGGCTTGCTCTGAGTGCATTTTAGTTCTTGAAGGAGAAAGCAGGAAGAAAGTACAAAGTCTTACTGTTTATTGTCTTAGCTCCTGCCAAAATACTTTGCCTAAGAATTCTCTCTTCCTCACCAAAGGCCTGATATGCAGCTGTTTCTAAAGCAAGAATCTGGGCTACTTTCTTCAGATAAGAGGGAAAAAGTACAAGATCACAAGGAAGGGCTGGGGAGGGGGGAGATTTCCTAGCACCCTGAAACTAATAGTTAGACAGCTCAGATTAAGCAAATGCTGGCTTTCTCTCCCTCTCCCCACCTCCCGTCTCCTTTTTTAAAAAATTACTTTTTAAAATAACTATTTACTCTGCATTTCATCAGAGAAACAGGATATCCTAGGACCAGTGGAAATACATACAAGGCTCATATAGGTATTTTAAGACGCTGGAATCGAAGGAAACTGTGTTTTTTAATTAGAATGAATTCAGATGCTTTGACAAGTCTTGAAAGAATAACATATGAGGCATTCCAGGTTTACCCTGCAGTCAAGCTCAATGTTTCCAGCCTTTGAAGTTGCTGATTTACACACATCTGTGATGGGCTCAGCTGGACCCACCGCTTACAGACAAGTTTAGAGTCACAGGCCCCAGGTCCGCTGCATTTAAAGGGGCTGATAGAGCAATAATGTCCCTGTCTGCACATTAGAATCACTCAGGGAGCTTTCCAAAAATCCCAGTGCCTAGGCTACAGCCCAGACCAATTAAATCAGAATCTCTTGGGGTGGCATCCAGATACCATTGTTTTTTAAAGCTCCCAGATGTGAGGTTTAGAATGAGAATAGATGAATTTTAAAGCATCCATCAATTACGATTCATAAAAGGTAGATCTCGAAATGCATTCTGAATATTTAGCTAGGATAAGGTCTGTGGGGTTTAAAGGAGTGACTCAAATCAGGGGAGATGACCCCCTACCTCGGGGATCTAGGAACAAATAAACTTCGGGAAGGAGGCTGCCTTGAGACCTCTAAGGAAGGGACAGACTTTCTACTCGAGATGGAGGGAGTGTAGGGCAAAGAGTGGTGAAACCCTAAATTTTAATCCCCATTCCTCTACTGGTCATCCTATACAACCCCTTAGGCTTCAGTTTTCTCACCTAATTAGCAAGCGGCTGAGTTTTTATCAGTAATTTTCAACCTTGGCCGCACATTAGAATCATTTGGGAAGTTTTCTAAAGTCCACATGCTCAGGTTGCACAGTGGACCAATAAAATCAGAATATCTGGGGCAGGAGCTCAGGCTTCGAGATTTGTTAATGTTCCTTATGTAGACTTGGAGATAATTTGGAGGATGCCAAAGTAATTTTGAATTTCAGATAAAGAGGAATTATTTTTTAGTATGAATATGTCGCAAATATTTGCATGGGGCACCCTTATACTAAAATCATTTGTTGCTTATCTGAAATTCAAATTGCCCTGGGTATCCTGTATTTTATACGCCAAATCTGGTGACACTACACGTATGATTACAATATACAGCCAGAACTGCTCATCTTCTTGCTACTCACAGTGTGGTCTCCAGATCAGCAGCATTAGCTTCACCTAGGAGCTTGTTAGAAATGCAAATTCTTGGGACCCATGGCACACCTACTGAATCAGAAACTTTATTTTAACAAAATCCTTAGGCGTTCATGTGCACATTAAAGTTTGAAAAGCACTGGCCTGGATGATTTACCACAAAGTTTCCAAGAATCTTCCAAACATCCCAGCCAAAAGCAGCAAATCTAGAGGTTGCTGCACAAATCAAAATGTGTCCCCAAGTTCTTGGAAGCTTCAGGAATGGTTTGGTTACATTTCTGGCAAGGAAACTGGTTGCTTCTATTTTTCACCCCAGTGCCAAGCTAAAATGCTCTTACTTTTTTGTTGAGAGCAATGGGTTTGATGGTCATAGTAGACCTCTGCTCGCTACTGGCCTGCCCATGCCTGTTTTCCTCTCCACATGGGCAGAGCCTAGATTTTGACCCAGATCTTGGTCTAGTCAGGAGAACAGAGAGCTGGGCTGACTTCATCGGCTTGCCAGCAACCCAAAAATGGTGACTCAGACCTGACCTGTCTTGGCAAATATACTTCCGCCTGCAAGACGGGGCCACCTTACCTTAGCTCATTAACTGGGCCTTTGCTGACACTGAGGACCTCTGTCCTTCAAATATATACACATATCTATATCTATCTGTATCTGTATCCATATACATTGTTATTGTTGCTATTAAAATAAATTGCTTTTAACTCTTTCAAATGTAAAAGTATAGCCTTTCAGAATCTCTATAAGATGCCTTAAGCCTAAACATTATTATGCCCTCAGCCATAATTTATCAAACACCATTAGCCACCCATTCTCTGACCTTAAGGCAAATCCAATTGTAAAAATAAACACCAAGCATTTTGCAGTGTTCGCACTATGCTTCACAAGTGTGTTTGCCTGAAAACGGGTGACTTCCACATCAGTTTTGGATTTCTCAAATATACTCACCTCTTTTTCCAAGTTCAAGGGTTTTGATAAAAGTCTAAGCGCATACTAACCCTCCCCCACCCCTACTAACATGAACATTCTTATGTATTCAAGAGAAAATTCAAACTTTACGCTTCCAAATCATTTGCACTGAACTCATGAAAGCATTGTTTTACAAGAGATGGTTGCTGTACGAGAGGCCCTTCCTTCCTCCTACAAACTTGTGAGATTAAGGGTAATTAAGACTCCAATCTAAAAGGCAGCTGTTTAATTTGAAAGTACCCTGTAAGTTCAAAAGCATTCCAGATAAATGAAGATGTTCTTCAGGACTGAGACTCCTAAGTCTGGAAATGTCCTCAGAGGTCTTTCATGTCACAGTAAAAAAAAAAAAAACTTGAGAGTATAAGATGGCCAAGGGTCCGAGTTAGACTCTGCATCCCCTGGGTCTGGTCACTTCCCCTAGGAAGCCCCATTGAAGCATTCAGTCACTGAATGCAATTTTTACTCCACTTATTGGTCCAAATTAGAACAATACACATACCATTCTTGCTATCCTAACTAACATTAGCATAATATGCTAAAGTGGCTTCGCAAATAAAAGATAAATTACTAGTGCTATTTCACAGCTAGCAGTTTTCTCCTTCTGATTGGGACCAAGTTGATGATCTAACTTACATTCTTTTTCCCTTTCAGTTTAGTCTAGTTGACGGTGAACTCACTTCTTCCCTCCAGATCATGCCTTTGGCCTTGGAGTTCCTGACGGATGTTAGCTGGCTCCAACTTGCCCTCCTTGCTTGCTGAGGTGACAGGACCTCTTTGCCCCATGGGGACTAGAGCCATTCAAGCTGACACCCACACAGGGTGGGACTAATTCTCCCTGGAAATAAATCTGCCAGATTGTCATCAGCTGGATCATCTCCCTACAAGGACAGAGCAGTGTGAGCAAGCTGAATCATAGATTACTTCACAGCTTATAGCTAAGAAAATAACACACTCAAAGGTTAATGCGATTATTTTCCTGAGCTCAAGACCATATACTGAGACAATTGGTGGAAAAGTAAAAAAAAATTGTTTATAAAAAGAAACTCTTACATATTCAATAATTGTGCAAAGGTACTCAAAGTTATTTGCCAAGAAGATAGGGATTAGGCTAATGTGAATAATATTCTAAACAAAACATTTTAAAAAGTAAACTGTACATTTAGAAAATTCAAAGTAATGCTTATTACCACATAGATATTTGTTGTAAAAATGTGGCAGATAATATAAAATGGCCAATTAATCATTCCTTAAAATGAAAACTGAGGCATTCTTAAGTATCATGAAAATTCTTCTTTTTTTCAAAGATTGGCACCTGAGCTAACATCAGTTGCCAATCTTTTTTTCTTCTTCTTCTTCTTCTTCTCCCCAAAGCCCCCTGGTATATAGTTGTATATTCTTGTTGTGAATGCTTCTGGTTGTGCTATGTGGGATGCTGTCTCAGCATGGCTTGATGAACAGTGCCATGTCCATGTCTAGGATCTGAACCAGTGAAACCCTGGGCCACCGAAGTGGAGTACACAAACTTAACCACTCAGCCAGGGGCTGGCCCCAATAATCAAAATTCTTCACCTGTAATTCTTGGAATGTCATATCTTTCCTTCCCTTACTTTTCTCCTAGAGACAAAATGATAGAGCCAGTTCTGATAGAAGGAAGGGTGTCTTGAATGGAGGTCAGAATATATTAATCAACCTGGATAAGGAGGAGCCAGGCTTGATGGCCTTATGGTTAACATTTGGCACACTCCACTTTGGCAGCCCAGATTCAGTTCCTGGGCGAGGAACCACACCACTCGTCTGTCAGTAGCCATGCTGTGGTGGCAGCTTATGTAGAAGAACTAGAAGGACTTGTAACTAGAATATACAGCTATGTACTGAGGCTTTGGAGAGGAAAAAAAAAAGAAAGAGAGAAGAAGATTGGCAACAGATGTTAGCTCAGGGTAAATCTTTAAAAAACAAAACTGGATAAGGAGTATTGTGGGGTAGGAAACTCAAATGTTTTCTCCATGAGGAGACCAAAGGAGATGAATGAAAACAAGAAGTATAGTTGTCATGTCTATGTACCTTTGATGTTGCTGAAGAAGATGCTCTGAGAAAAGTGTACAATACCCAAAACTTTTCTCAACACTTTTTACAGAAATAGAACAAAGAATCTCCTATAAAATACAGTTAAATTTAACTTTCTCTCTACAGTCTTGTTCCTCAAGTTGTGAGTGCTCTATTCCAATGAGCTTTAATCAGGAGTCATCCCTTGAAATTTTGACTGTTCCAGTTACTATTGCTGAATAACAAATTGTTCAAAACACTTTGGGACTTAAAACATGCTCGTGATTTTGTGGGTCTGGAATTTGGGAAGGGCTCTACTTGGCCGTTCTAGTTTCGGGTCTCACATATGGTTGCAGTAGATGTCCTCTGGGGCTGCAGTAATCTGCAGGCTCAAGGGATGAGATGTTCAAGAAGGCTCTCTCACCTGGCTTGCAGTTGGTTATGACTGTTAGCCTAGATTCAGCTGAGGCTGTAAGCCAGAGTGCCTCCTACATGCAGCCTCTCCAGCACAGCAGTTTCTGGGTAGTCAGGGTTCCTATGTGGTCTCCCAAAGTAAGTATCCCAGCTGCAACACCTTTTATGACCTAGCCTTAGAAGTCACACAGTGTTGCTTATGCCATAATCTATTGGTTATCAGCAAGTCTCAGTTTCAAGGGAAAGAAAATTAGACTTCATCTCTTGATAGGGAATGGCAAGGTTCCAGAGATGTGGCACTGGAGATAATGCAGCCATCTTTGGAAAATCTATCTGCCACAGATGCTCTTGGAATTAACTAAAGTAGAATGGATTCAAATGGAGATTGATAGATGATAGATAGATAGATAGATAGATAGATAGATAGACAGGATTCAATTAAATTATACGTATGACAACAACTGAGTATCTGTAGGTAGTGATTCCTCTGGGGTGAGCCTCCACTCTAGATGGGCTCCCCTCCTGACATCCATTCAACAGGAAGAGTTGGCATAAGTAAGCAGGTAGAAATTGTTCTAGTCAGTGATGTCTATTAGCATCCCAGGAAAAGTTTAGGAAAGGAGAGATGGAGAGCACAGAAGGAAGGTGTGAGGGAGAGGGAAAGAGAGGAAAGAGACGGGAAGAGAACAGAACAGGAGGGAGATAACACCCAGAAACCTTCTGTTTCTGCCAGTATCTGGCCTCCCCACGGTGTCATTCAGTCCTGTCTGCATTAGGAGAGCAACCCCAGGACACAACTTAATTGAGCAAGCACTCATGTCTCTTTTTTTAGTGACCCATAGACAGTCTATTTCTATGTATATTCATATGTCACATCTTAGCCATTTGTTCCTTTTTTTTTATTTGTGTGAATTGTCTGCTTTTTTTTCCCCTTCAACTAGGTTTACCTACTGAGACTCAACTCAAAACGAAGAGCTATAAATTCAGAAAGGGATCGACTCATTCATTTTTGTGCACTGGCTCCAAGGCCCCAGTCTTGATCTCTTTCCACGTTAGATGTCACGAAGCCTCACTATTACATTGACTTTATAACGAGACCTTTAGGAGTTAACTTATTGCTCTGTGTTTTGACAAAAACAAATAGCAGCATTATTTCTACCTCAGAAGTTTGAAATAATTCACTGATACCCTTCTCCTGACCTGAGCTTATTTAGAGGATTCCTTTGCTAGATTTCTTTTTTCTAATACTATATCCATTTATTCAAACTTTGTTTTTCAGCCATAGACCGTTTCTATAGAAGTCTAATATTACCTTAAGTATTTATGATGAGATTAAGGATAATTAGTGGCTTTTTAATGCCAAGACTCCTCTCTTTTTGGACTCCAGTACTCCTCACAGCAACATTTTAAAACATATATATTTATCTGGCGTATTTTTTTTAACGGGAGGGAAACTGTAAAGTTTATTTTTAACTAACTGGTTCAATGCAAAAATAGACTTTGCCCTTGAATTGTCCTTGTCTGTAGTGTGCATATCAGGAAAATAAGGCAGGCCAAGTGGCGATGGGGCTGCTGGTCGTGGCTTTGGCAGTATGGAAGCCAGGACATAGAGTCCCCCTTGATAGGACTGTTGAGCAGACCAACTTTGTTGTAAATATTTAGACAGAAATGGGCTTTAGAGCAGCCACATCTGAAGACCCACAAGTCTGAGTGTTATACAAAGTGCGCATTCTGTTTTTGGCTTTGATTAATGTCTAAAGGAGAGAAATCCAATTGACTCCTGTCATGTTAATGTTAATTAATTGCTTGTGGTGTCTGTTCATCAAGTGTGAGCGTGGAAACCTGTTAGTTCACTTACCACAGGGGCTGGGCTTAGCAGATGGGAAAAATATTATTTTGGCATGTTTTTAATGGCAGCACAATTTATTTTTATCTCACTCACTTTGGTGTGTATAAGAGGAGACTGCCACCTGTGCTTTGTGGATGAGTGTCAATGATTTGGACAGATTAATTTACGGCATAGTAGAGAACCACCAAAAATCTCTGGGGCAGAACTCACCTTTCGATCCAGCATTGACAGGAACTACAATTTTACTCCATTTTCCAAGGCCTGGAAGACTGCATTTGGGCAATTTTATGCCAAGTAGAATATCAGCTGTGCTTTCTCTTAATCATGGAAAGTCGAAATAAAGGTATAGATTTGTTTCTATGTATCTGTATGCTGTATAACTCTGACTTCCCTCGGTTATGACATTTGTAACTGCCTTCTCAAATGCTGGAAGCACGAGATTTCTTGAATAATGTAAAAGCACATTCATATTTTCAGCAATAATACTTTGTATAACACTATTGTAAAAAATTGAAAATATTAACATTATGATTTATAATGCTATTTGCTTCTGGAGAGTTGGCATAGAATACCAATTATGAAAATGGTACAGGGATAGATTTCTTCCCAAATTATTCCACACACATTATACTTTGCAGGGAGCAGGTCTGACTTAAATGTAAATTACCAGGGCTTTTCGTTTGCTCTTTCAAAGGGCTGTTTGTTGTATTACCCAGTGCTTTTCTATTCCCTCATCGTTGGAATAATTAAGATCATTTGCAGGGCCTGCTTTGCTCATTTTGCTTAGTTACTTTGCTGCTATGGTCCCTTCTGTCTACAGGGGAGAACCATTATTTAATCTGAACATCTGGAATCCATCATGTGTAGTGAAAGACAAGATGTATCCTCAGTTTTAAGCCAACTTCATGATAAAACTGGTGGATGGAACCAATGTGTGTAGGTGAGGAAGATTAATACTTGAGACACGTATCTTGTGATTGGGACATCACAAGGGAACTTTTGTTTTATTTCATTTTTTACTTTATTCTATTTTACTGTATTTTATTTTATTTATGGCATAGCAATCAGAATCTGGTTGAGGGCAAACGCATCCTCCTTGGACCAGAGCCAAAGCATTTAAAATGGAGAAAGAACCTACATTTCTCAATTCTCTCTAATCAAAGACTTCTCTTTGCTATAACTCCTTGCTCAGCAAGGGTACTTTCCCGAAGAGTTCCTGGTACTCCTGGGACTAGCTGTAGAAAAGACCTACCAGATATAATGGGCACATCTCTCTCATGCCCACTTCTTCTCTCCTGTCTCTACAAGACAGTGAAGTTTTATTGGAGTCCAAAGTTCGCTTTGGTTTATTTTAATCAGAAATGCCTATGAAATCCAAAGCACATTGACTTCATTTTTAACAATGCGAATCACCCCATGTTTATACGCTTTCTCTGGTCCTTAACCTTTTTTCTTTTTTAATTTTAAGAACATCTGTCCCCACTGCAGCTTCACTCTCATCAGGAAATCCAATTACAAAGATAGAAAAAAGTGTAGCAGGTGAAGCAAAATATAGCTGCTCCACCTCTTAATACTGGATACTCAAATGACTCCCAGATGAACAGCTGGATCCCTCCACAGCTAAAAAGCAAGATCACCTGGTATAGAGAAAGGGGCAGTTGATGGATCACAGAAGCAGTAGAGATAAGAGAGAGTGAGTGATGGGGATATGAAATACATTATGGGGCATAAAAATTCAGTTCGGCCAAGAGTTATTTCTAGTTATGCATTGATGAGGAGACATGGGGAAAAATGGCAAATTAAAAAAAAAATCTCTTTGGCAAGTTTTAACTTTGCCTCTATCCTTTTTCTCTTAATCTGCTACCCAGATATGCACTTAAAATAGGAATGCGGGCCTACTGGGGCATGAAATAGTTGAGAACTATTCAACAATGAGGAGAATGAGAGAAATCTCTTTAGAAGCACCTTTTGGAACTTCAGCCAGTTGAGCCCGAATAGCCACAGATAATTTAACATGACCGCTAAACCATTAGGAGAATTTTTATGAGGACTTGACTCTGTATTAAAGATATTATCCTTCTTAGAAATTGATAACTGTAGAAGTTATTTTATGATATAAGATAAGCATGACTGTTCTTCATGTTTACAAGAGATTAGTGTAGATAAGAACAAGGTGAGGGTTATGAAGCCCGTGGGATCTCCTTCTCCCACTTCTCCAAGTCATGGCCAGTCCATGGAAGCCGTGTTTCTTCTTCCTTCCCCATTTCCCTCATAGACAAATGAAAATCAGGAAAAGGGCCAGAATAATTATAAAAATGTCATGTGAAATATTGAGACAGATGTACATCTTTTTTTCCGTATCTTTTCTCATTATTCAATGAACCAAAACAGTGTCCAACTCAACGTGAACAGTTGGGAACATACGATTCTTTTAGTCCTGCCTCGCTGGTTCACAAAGTTAGTCTAAATCTTTCCAGAGGAGAGCCTTGATTATCAATACATGCCGTCACTACCCCTTTTGCTTTTTCCTACCACAAACCACTTGTTAAACTTCAACTTCCACAAAACCAATTTCTGATTCAACTCCATTCATCCTGAGATGCTAACTGGCTGTGACTTTAGTTTACAGGTGCAGTAACTCTGTTAACTGCTGTTCTAAGGAGCTCCAGCCTCATTGGATGGATCTGATTACCAACATCTTAACCAAACTCCTGATTTTAAATTTTAATTTGGCATATTTAATACAAAATTGGACTGCCAAATAAGTATCCCATTTGATTTACTCTGTAAGTCATGCAACTGTTTGTCTTGATTTGACAAATACTACAGTTAGACACTAAGAAGTCAAAGATGAAAGCTCGGAATGTGATGATCTAAGTCCAGAAGTCACAGACCAGAAATCAAGGAAGAGAAGTGAACAGCACACGTCCAGGTCTCCAGGAATTTCCAAGTATAAAGCAGAGCTTTAGGAATGTGAAACGTTCTATGTTTTTTTTTCTTTTCTTAATCTGAGTATGTTTTTTACATAGTGCCTTTTCTGGTAACTTCATTAAGCCTGTGTAATTATAGTTTGCTTCAACCCAAGGCTGCATCAGTATTCATTATTATCTATTTGGTGCATTGTAGCAGCATAAATATAACTAAATTACTAGGGTCAAACCATAATGGGAGCTGTTGTGATGGTAATTAGAAGAGAAATGTAGTCTTTTTTAGTGCAACTTGCAGAAATGTAGCATGGGGTGTGTGCTTCTAGGGTGCACTTAAAGTTAGGTTGTGGGTTCAAGGTGGTAAAATGATAGATAATGAAGGTACACCATTAATCACAGTTCTAGAAGATGCTCTGTACCAACCCTCTTTTTTTCTCTTCACAAGGTAACTCTGAGGTTGACGATAGGATAGAAACCAACAGAGGGCTTGGAGTTAAGGTGCAAACTTCCATGCCTTTACTAATTGTCACTGAGCAACTAAACTTAATTGAAGCTATTTAAAAGGGAGAAAAAGACGCTAGTAGAAAGCACAGTTCCCCTTTCAGCATCTCATCGTGGGTATTGAAGTGATTACATTTTTAACTCACTGGAGCAATTATTTGATTCTGTGTCTTCGCCCAGATGAGCTGACTCTCACAGAACATCTTTAGAACACCCTTTATCTCAGAGCAGAATTACCCTTATTGTCTTCACACACATCCCATGGACTTGGAAAGCAGAAGCAGAAATGCGCTCTGAGCACCTTCAGTTTGTAGCCTTTCTAAGTGTGGTGATTGACTCCAATTGAGGTATGTGGAAACACTTAGCATAAAACCTCAAAATCAATAAATACCTGCTGATTAACTTTTTTCATTAGAAGCAAGAATTAAAAGGATTCAAAATCAATAAATTATCTCATTAAAAACTCAGTTGAGAGAATTAACAGTGTCCCCCAATTCTTAGAAATGCCTGCTCTTTAAGCAACACAATCAAAGCAATTAGTGTCTACCCAGGAACCCTCATTTTAGTCTCATTCCATGTTCTCCTGGGAATCTGTTACACATGTACACATGCAGAATGTTCAGGGTTGTAGGTAACCATTTTCAAATTATGTCTTTCATCTTTCACAGCTTTGTGGAATTAAAAAAAAATTATTATTTACACTCATGTAGTGGAAGTTTCCAATTTGTAAAGCTGTTTACAGTTACGATTGTTTCTCCAATAACTATCACAGAGCCTAGCATACAGTAGGCATTTAATAATAATTTTTTTGAAAGAACAAATAATTTACTAGGTAAAGTCAGTGGGTGTGAAAGGGTCCAATCACATATGTGAATATTAGACTAAGAAATGGAAAAAACAATTGAGTTCAAACTGCCTTAATGACAAGGAAAACTGGGTCCATATCTTCTGCTCCCTTTGACTTTCCAAAATAAACAGTAAAAATGTTTCTCAGAGCGCAGAACTCAAAGGTTTGGAATGATGAGTTGTTGAATATATTATTCATGATCATCATTTGTCTATCTTTTGACATTATTATTCATCTTTGGGGATTTCACAGTTAATTAGATATAGCTTATTTGAGCCTTCCCTTTTTCCTTAAAGAACTTGAAAATTAGATGTATAGCTTTATTTAATACAATTAGTCAAGTTCTAGGTTTTTAGCTATAGACAACTTAGATTATATTTAGATGAATTTTTAAAAACTGATGGAAATAATAAGCCAAAATAACTATTATGGCAGATTGAGTCATTGTTTAGAAAGTATTTGCTCTTTTCCCCCACTTTCATGCCTTGACTTTCAACTTGGCCGTGTAACTTGCTTTGATCAATGGGATGTTAGCAGATGTGACTTCAGCAGAGGCTTGAAATGGCTTTGTGCATTTGGGCTTGCTCTCTAGCTCTACCATCTTTTGCCATAGGAAGACTATATCTCAGCAGCCACTGACTGGGACAAGGAGGATGAGAAACAGCTGGAGCAGACCTGTGCTAGGCCTACAGCTCTGAGCCAGGCCCAGCCAAACACAGTCTAGATTTGGCAGATACCATACTGGCCTGAAAAGATGGGAATGGAAAAATCGTGGTTATTGCTGTAAGCCACTGAGTTTTGTGTCTTGTTATGAAGCATTATTGAAAAAAATAGCAGACTGATACAACTAGTCATGAACTAACATTACTTTTAGGCACTTCTTCTATATGTAGGTACTGTGACATACGATATTTCACTTAGCCCTTACCACAATCCCATAAATGAGATACTACTTATATCCCTATTTTACCTATTTGAAAGCTGAGACCCAGAGAAGTAAAGAGACCTTCAAAACAAGACTTGACTGCAATCTGTATAGACTCCCAAGCCCATATTTTGTCTTGCTTCATCTATCTAGATGTAGCTGAATGTGCCTACCGTTCTCTCTAGTACTTAGGAAGCACTCAGTAAATCCCAATTCACTTAATCTCCTTTTTCCTTTCTTTAATTTCGTTTATCAAGTTAAATAAAAACATTTGATTAAAATGGCTAATTAAGCCTTCGTGTGGAATAGGAAGAGCTATCAGGCATGTTCTTTCCCGACAGGGTGCTTATAATATTGTAGTGGAGGCAAAATAAGGTAGTGCAGAGTATAAGAAGTTACCTAATCACATATTTAAGCAACCAGTTGACGTAGTGATTGAAGCAGTGTCTTAAGCCAGACATAGTTAATTGAAAAATTGAGTTTTCAGTTAAAAACCACCTTAGAGGGTAACAGAAAGGAGACATCACAAACTGTACTGATCAAAGTAGGCTTAATCCATTAATGTTATCCCACCTCTCCTTAAACTGGAGATTGGGTTGATGATAAGTATTTTGTAGTTAATATATTTACCCTATAACAATGTTATAAGAATAGAGTCTCCATCTCCTCTCTGAATGCGTATTTTAAGTTGAATTATTGTGTTGCAGAAGATGATCCATCCTGAAAAGACATTTGCATTTGCTCTGCTTCTGTCTGGAATACCCTCCCCTCCCTTGTATGCTTGGTAGATTGTTAAACTAATGCTTAAGCACCATCTCCTTCCTGAAGTCTTTCCTGGCCTTCCCAGGTAAACGGTCCTTCTCTCTTCTAAGCTTCTGTAACAAACGCTGATAAATTTTATGGGTTTTTTACACTGCTGTATTCACGCCATCTCCCTGTCCTCCTCCTCTAGCATTTCTTTGAGGGCAGGTGTTTGGCCTCCCTTGTTAGCAAGCCCAGTGCTGGGCATGCAGTAGGCACTGCCAAAATATGGAATGAAAGAACAAGCACTGTTTAATCTTCAGCCTTTAGGAAGAGAGACAGAAATGTAATCATTTATAAAGAGGGCTGAGAAAACTAGTTCTTGATGCTAAGAGGGCGTGTCCCTGTTATACAATTGAGTTAGGATCAGGGGGCAAGTTAAGTGAGGAGAAAAAAGAGAAATTCAATGAAAAAGACAAGGAAGAAGAATAGGGATAGAATATCTCCTTTTATTTAATTGGCTATTTCTTCTTTTCCTTGAATCCTTGAAGTATTCTGCCAGCTGGAATTAAATATTTATCGCATAGTTTTTATATGTGCGTAAATAGGCTACATGGGTAATTACTGAGACGGTGGCATGACATAATCAGGTCAATCAAAGCCAATATATTTACTTAAAAATATATCATCTCAAAAAGTTCCCCCATTCCATTTCTTTCAAAGCTGGTTTTCTTTCCCTTGCCCCATTGCCTTTCTGCTTTGGGAGAAAGGCTGGAGATGAAGAGGTTCTTACAAGCGTAGACCTTGACAAGACAGATATAATTCTGACACTAACTTCAGCTTTACTGTTGAATTGAAGTCTGGACAAAACCCGCTTTATTCTCCCTGCTACAACACACATACATTATATACGATAAAAACATTCTGAAGCCAAATTTAGACCTTTGAGTCTCAGAGTCACTGACTTTTTGTATACCCAGGATGCTGATTCCATATGCATAACTTACATGTGAAATGAGAGTCATATAAAGACGTCAATTGCCCCAAAGGTTTGGCTAACCTGCTGCAGTCCTGCAATGTGGCTTGGAACAGGGTGAGAGGAGCTAGAAACTTAGCCCTCAGTTGCTGTATGTCAGTCTCTTCATGTTAAAACAAATAGGGCTAATACAAGCCATCTTAAACAGGGCTAACAAAATTACCTTTAAAAAATGGGACATTAAGAGACAAAATGTAGGTATTGGAGATATTGTAGCATTCCGTAAATATTAGTGTCTCTCATCTGTCTATCTATCTTGGTATCTATCTCTCTATCTATTGTTCATCTATATATCTATCTTGGATGGTAGATTGGTATCCAACATTAATTTACTTGACTAAGCATTGGCATTCAGTGTGCCTTCCTTGGAGAAATTGTAGTAAAGGAGTATGGACTCCTGAGTTGGACATTCTGGGTTTGAACATGGACTATGTGGCGTTGGGTAAATATATTTAATCTCACTGCTTTTAGTTTTCTCCTCTGTGAGATGAGGATAATGACAGTCCTTATGTCATGGAGTTATTGTGGGGAATAAATGAGCTAATACTTATTGCAGTACTTAGAATAGTAGTTGACATGTAGCAAAGAGTCAATAAATATTAGTTATGGTTGTTTCCACAATCCTCTAAAGGGTTACTCAGTTTTGACTTTTATCTAATTTTCAGATAAAAAGGGGTAGAAAAAACCCTCTTTGTGTGTGCATTCTTGTGTGTGTGTGTGTCTGTGCGCGCGCGCGCGCGCGCAGAACTAGAGTAACTTAAAGAAAATTTTATAATGTGCCTAAAATGACGAAATGTTCTTAAATTCTAAAGTCTAAAGTTTAAAATCAATTCTAAGTAGTTCCTTAATTTAGTTAAGACCTTTCCATCCTTGTGTTTTCGGATAAGGTCAGGAAAGGACTGGCTGCAGTAAATTGTGCTTTTGGAAGGTATTGTCTGCCTATTGACAGTAAAGCTGAGAGCATAGATTTGTTTCACATTACTTTCACATGATATTGCTTGTCAATGACCCGAGCTGAATTTGAACTGGCATTTTTGAAAAGAAAGACTCTCTTTACAAATCCCTTAAGCTCTAATGCAGTCATTTTAATTCACAACAGGCTAGAACCTTGTATAATTGTTCTCAGCTCAATACAATCTTTAACAGCTTTTGATTTACATATTGGGCAGCTGTTTTGAATAAGAAGTTGTCTATCATGGGTCCTTTTGTCATCTGTCCAAGGAATGTGTTTATAAATGGTTCCAATTAGAGTAATGAAGGATTCATGTGAGAACAATGATCAATAGCCAACCTTAGGAACAATATAAGTCAAAGACAGATGTAAACTGTGACAGGGCATAACAGTGTCAAGTTATCTATGGGGAATGTGCACAATTGCTCCTGGAAAACAAATGGAAATTCTCAAGTCTTCGACTATTGGACAGAGTTTGATTCCATGACACAGAAGCATTCAGATTCTGTGTTAAATAAATCATTGACCCACACATGACTGAGACTATGCAGATTAATGTGAACAACAGCGGCCAGGGAAAAGGCAGTTCAAAGAGGCCAGCCAGATCAGGTCTTTACTGTGATTATGGACTGCACCCTCCATCAGCCTTCAGGAACAGATGTCCATTGCTATAAGAAGGAGCCACGTTGATAGCGAGGTTTCTGTGCAAACGCATTTTAGACGATGTCAGACACATCTGGTCAAGGGCTTTGTAATAGCTTTATTTATTTCTTGCCTGAACTGGAACGTCAGAAGCATGCACTCCACATTAAGCCAAGAGTTCCCTTTGTTCCACACGGCTGCCACAGCTGGAACTTTTCGTTGGTTCACACAGCCAGATCTTCTGTAGAGACCATTATATTCTTTGGCGTATTTCAGTGAGTTTGCGTCTTTTAATCTACCTCAGCGAGCAGTGGGGAGTTTGTAAGGGCCACGCGCAGACCGTTCTATTGAAACTACACAGGGACACCAGCTGGGAAGGCAAAATTGATAGCATCGAGGTGGCCTGCTACCAAGTTGGCCTTGGTGGGATAAGCTCTTTGCCATAGCCCTATTCGCTTAGATCATTTAGGAAAAAAGCATCAAAACAGAAGTAGCTTCTCATTCTTATGTGTTGAGGTTGCTCATAGATTACTATCTCTAGCCAAAAAGAAAAGAGCAAAAGAAATTTTCTTGTAGACCATAAGATTTGTGCATGATGCACAGTTTCATGAGGGTTACTAAAAAAACATCTGGCCTACAAAAGTTGAAGAAGAGGAGACCTGTTAAAACCAGGTTCTGCCTAGATTTCTAATACAATTATGGCTGTTTTTCCTCTTTAACCACATCAATTGGAAACCCAATTTCAATGTCCTATACCCTTGAGGAGTCATAAGTTAAAGGGAGGTGGGGGATGGGGCTGAAAAACATAAGCAGATATTCGCAAATGTGCACCTAGAATGGTCTTTACACACATGCTGAATCGATTGTATCTGGCCTGGTTCAGATAAGTTCAGTGCCTGTTTCTAGTTTTCAGGAACACACTGTCTCAAAGATGAGAGGGGCTCTATTCCAGCCCCGGAGCACCCGCCCTCACTTTGCCTTTGCCATTTCTGTCCTACTGATTGACCCCCCAATTCAGAAGGGAAGCTGCTCTAGCCCATCCACTTGGCAACCCCACGGCACTCTCATGGATTTCTTTTCTCAGTGATCCACTCAACCAGTGGTTAAGCTCCAGCACTTGTCATAGTGTTTGTGTAGATTATACTTCTGACTAAAACTAAACTTCAGGACCATCTCCTCTAAGCTTCTCTACCAAAAGTGTCTGTTGGGAAAGAAATCTCCTCCAGGGCCCACTCCATCCCCATGAGATTTCTTGAATTATTGAGAAAGCCCCTAAACATAATTTCCCTTGATGTTGCTAGAGCATCCCACTGTGAAGCAGATGCATAAAGAACTGTTATGTTGCTATGAACATACAAATGTGTCTAACACTTTGCTCAATACAGATAAAACTACAAAACTCCCTTCTAGAAAGGGAACAGGCACAAAATAGAAGGAAGGTCTTCAGTTTATCCGTAGCAAGAAGCACTACACAGGAAGCCTAGACAAAAGAGACGAATGAGTATGTGTATGTACCAAAGATTAGAACATGCATAGTAAATGAGCACCTCTGAGAATTTAACACAAAAAGATAAATCTGATCTCATAATAAGCAGCATGGTAGAATTAATATGTGTGGAGAGAACTCAAATTCTGAAAGTATAAAAATCTGGATTTGATCCCAATTCAGCTACACAGTTGAGTGGATTTCAAAAGTGAATTTCAGAAATCACGTCAGTCCTATGAATATCAGTTGCTTCATGTGTCAGATTGGACTAAGCTTCTTGAACATCTGCTTCTAGTCTTGTCATTTTATTCTATTGTTTAGAAGCAAGTTACTCAAGGGAGGGGATTCTACAAGGTTGCAACTACTAGGAGACAGGGATCATTGGGGGCCATCATAAAGGCTGCCTGTTAGGGTAGTCTAATAAAAATGTCACAAGTCTTGGAGTCAGATTTTTTTTTTTTTTTTTGGTGAGGAAGATTCCTTCTGAATTAATACCTATTTCCAATCTTCCTCTCTTTTTTTTGCTTACAGAAGATTAGCCCTGAGCTAACATCTATGCCAATCTTCCTCTATTTTGTGTGTGGGATGCCTCCACAGCATGGCTTAATGAGTGGTATAGCTCTACACCCAGGACCTGAACCCAGAAACCCAGGCCCATGAAGCAGAGTGTGCTGGACTTACCCACTACACCACAGGGCCGGCCACGTGGAGTCAGATGTTCTTGATTTCTACTTCCTGGTCCACCAGTTCCTAGCTGTTTGAGTAAACTGAATAATCTCATTGTGTCTCAGTTTCCTCATTTGTAAATTTTGATAATATTGTCTCTTTGTAAGAAATCCTACCAAGATAATATCATTTCTCTTTCTATGTATATACATAGCAACGTATGAAATATATATATCCTGGAAGCATTTGTTAGATACTCAGGTTATCTAATTTGAGATACCTTGAGATATACTTGAGATATCAAACATAGGTTAGATACTTGAGGACTCTAAAAGATAAGTAATAGCAGGCAGAGTAGAAAGAGGATCATAATTTAAAGTACCACCAAACTGGAAAATGTTACCATTTTTTTCCTTCCAATCTCCCCACTGTTTAGCCATACAAGAGCAAAGTAAACTCAAAGAAAGAAGGAAGAAAATGAAAATTCAAAGGTACAAACAATAGTGAAATTGAAAAACAAACAAGTGGAAAAACAGGAAAAAAGCTAAAGAAATCAAAAGCTAGTGCTTTGGAAAAATAAATAAAATGGATGAGCTTCTAGCAAGAAGGATGAGAGAGAGACAGAAGACAGACAGACAGAGACAGAGGCTGAATATAAATTACCAATGATATAGTAATGAAATAGGAGGTGCTACAGATATCTATAGGCTTTAAAAAGATGAAAGGAATACTATGAACTCTATACACATAAATTTGAAAATGTAGATGAAATGAATAATTCCTCAAAACCCACAAATTGTCAAAAGTCACTCAAGATGAAATAGAGAGCATAAGCAGTCTTACAAATATGAAAGACACTTATTTAATACGTATTTTAAAGACTCAATAAGGAATTCTCTAGACCAAGATGGCGTTACTCTTGAAATCTATAAAAATTCTTGAAATAATGTCAATTCTCGTCATCCTCTTCTAAAAAAAAGAAAATGAAGGAATACTTCCTGACTCATTTTATGAGGCCAGCATTACTCTATTACTGGAATTAGACAAACACAATTCAAGAAAAGTATGCACTAATGTTCCTTATGAAGATAGACACAAATACCCTCAACAAAAATATTAGCAAATCAAATCAGGCAATATATAAGAGAATAATAATTTAATAAGAATAATATACCACAACCCAGTGGAGTTTATTCTAGAAATGCAATGCTGGTTCAGTATTCAAAAATGTAATAATGTAACCCACCATATAACAATCTAAAGAAGAAGGATATCTCTCACTTTATGCCTTTGCACATGCTAATTTCTATGTTGGAAGCATCTTCACCATTATCTTACTTAGCTCATTCTTAAAAATTCCATTCAGAAATCATCTCCTCTTCATTATTGTTTCCTCCCCAACATTGCTTTTCTCCAAATCTTTCTAATGACTGGTAAAATTCCAGATAAATTTCTGTCACTTCACATTTCCCATTGAATTGCAATTGTCTTTTTAATTCGCTATCTCCTTCCCTAGACAAAAGACATATTTAGGACAGTCATTTCCCAATTGGAGTTGAGAGATTGATGTTTGAAGGAAGATGCAACTAGAGCAAAGGTACTTTGCTCCAGAAAATGAGGAAAGTTTTGCTTATAAAATTGGTTTGAAGTAATTGTTCCAAAGAAAGAGATATCTCCATCAAAATTATTATCAGCATTTATTTTTCTTCAGGATTTTGATTATAGAACAGGTAATTCAGCATGAAGTTCACAGCCGCCTATAAGTGAACTGGAATCTGAAAATGGAAGATGAAATCAGTGTCTCACTCTTAATGAGTGAAAGATAATCCCTAATTTCCTGGGAAATTATACCAGTAAAGATGAGGAGTGCCTGCCTGGGCATAAAGACAACAGGAAAGGATCCAGGAGCCAGATTAGATCCCCAGTTTTATAAACAGCCTGGTAATAAGACCATTAATGTGTTAACTTGATCCTAGGTTATGCAAAGAAGAGTATGCCAATAAAGACAGGAAGTAATCTTTCAACTTCTCACCACAGTGATCAGGTTCTTATTGGTATATTAAGACTAATTTTTCTTCTTGCATCTAGGAAGGATTTGGGGAAAAAAATTTGTTGTGTTAAGCAAGCTAATGATCAAAGTTTTTCAGACAGATATTTCTGGGAAATAGACTAGTTAAAAAACTGGTATAGCCAATCATGAAGGGAAATGTTTTTTTGAGTCAATAGAGGATTATAGACCTGCTTTTCTCGAGCTTAGCAGAGAAAAGAATGTGCTTAAAGGAAATAAATAATGATAGTTTAATGTTAGGGGAAAATTGACCATGACGCACACTCAGGGAGGCAAAGGATATGAATTTTCTCTTAATGGATATTAATTAGGAGTAAACTGAATGGTTTTGAGGATTTCCTCTAGATCTAGATTTCTAATGGGAAATGGAAATTGAAAATTTTTTCATCTCTGCATCTGAAAATGCTCACTGTTCTTTATTACTGTTAATTCCTTAATTAAGTCCTTATGTACTACCACTTCTGGCAGGCCTTCCAGTTTCTCCCACTCACCCTTTCCTTTCCCTCCTGTGGGGGAATGAGTACTTAATAGTTCCAATTTCTCATCACTCTTATAATCTCTTCCCCTCAACTCGCCCACGTGTCACGTAACTTCTCAGTGCTTTTCCCTGATGAGGTGGAGTCCATTCCCTCCACACCTTGATTCTGAGTGTAGCCGTGTCATTTGTTTTGCCCAATAGGATGTTAGCAGATGTGATGTTTGCAGAGGATTGCAAAATAGCATGTGTGTTTCTGCCGCTTCTTTTGCCCTTACACAGTTGTCATGAGAACATGCCTGAACTAGCCTACTAGGGGATGAGAGATGTGGAGCAGAACTGTATCAGCCATTACACTCCAGCCATGTCTACACTAGATAGGTCAATAGCCAGCTAACCCCTAGGCATATGAGCTAGCACAGCCAAGATCAACAATGAGACCTAGCCAAGCTACAAGTGGCTAAGCCTCCGTGGAAGGAAATCTTGTTAATTTAGTGCTATTTCCCTCTCCCTTCCTCCCTGATGAGAGATCTCACTTACTGGATGGCTGGGATGTGTCAGGGTAGAGTATTTATCTGGTCCATTGAGGTCCTCTTTCCTCTATTGTCATATTCTGTAATATAGTTTATCACATCTGCTTTGGGTGATCCCCTTCTACTTGTGGTGCTTTTTGCCAAGATGTACCCAACTTCAAGAAATTATGCAAATCTCCCTACCTTCTCTTTGTCCGCAACATCAGGATTCTGTAGGTCTTCTGTCATGCCCCTTCTGGCATGGGAAACATTTACATCTTCTCCCACACCTCTCTGCGAGACTTCAGGAGACCAGAGTGGGAGAGTGAGAACAGCTTCCTTCCGCATTACCTGTACCTATCTTGCTTTTAATCTCTACTCTATAGATCACGATGGCATAGAGGACATTTGTTTGGTACTTTCTATTCTTGTAATCTCGGGATCTAAGCTCACACCTGACCTGGGAGCAAGTCTCTTCTCCCCTTGGAAGGCCTTTATTTCCGTCCAAACATTCCTTTCTTTAGCCCTTGCTCCAAGAGTCACTCAGGAGGCAGATTCCTCATTCCATTTTAAGAACTCACTCATGTTTTAGTTCTCCTCTTCCTCTCCGAAATTCCCTCTCACTTCAAACAAATGAAACTTTATTTACTAGTCAGGGACAGCACAGGACTTTTATCAATTGTCTTATGCAGTATTACTTAGGGCATAATCTCTATGCTTATTTGCCATCAGGTCTTATTTTTGGAGCTACAAAATATCTGTCTTTTGCTAATCAATAGCTTAGATTTTTAAGATTACTCCCCTGATGAGTTTCAAGGAATTGTTTTGAAATTCAAAGCAGGAATATGACTTCTTCCTCTCATTGTGTCATTACTTAGTGGATGCCCTCTTATGTATGGAATGTTTCTGGTGGAATATTAAGGCGGGGAGAAGGAGGGAAATTATACATCAGGAAAATAGGGGTGAAAATCCTTGGCTAATATCTAACAATTTTATCCTAACACTATAAATTAAATATAATAATTGAGATGAGATGGTCCAGAAGTATTTAAACAACAACAATAGAGATTAAAGACAGAATCCTGGAGAAGATGGACATTAAAGGAACAGGAAAAGAAGTTGAAACTATGAGAGACATAAGAAGAAGATGACAGAGAAGATAAAAAGAAAGCCAGGAGAGTTTGGTGGCATACAAATGAGGAAAAGGACAGAATTTCAAGAATGAGGGAATGGTCCACTGGGTTAAATGGAAAAACAATATTGTATAATGAGAAAAAATTTGGTCTTTGAAATCAAATATATCTAAGTTGACATACTGACTCACACTCTTAACAAGTTTCTCAATCTCTGTAAACTTACTTTGATCTTCATAAGGTATGCATAAAATAGTATCTGATACTTAGAGTTGAGTTGTGAAATAATGAGATAACGCATACAACGATAAACTACAATGAACAATGATTTCAGTATCAAGGCTACACTCCCTTCATGAAATCATGAAATCAATTGGAACTGTTTGCTGTATGCTAAAGAATACTTTTAATAATTGGAACAAGAGCCAGATGACATAGGATATTTGGGGGAAAACACATTTTGACAACTTTCATTCCACTTATTTGCCTATTCAATTTTTCAACTACATCTTTACTCAATTTTTGGTTTCCTATCTGGACAATGCGTATTGTGTTTCCACGTCTGAGAGGATGCAAAACACGAGATAATCCAATTTTACCCAATAACCAGTAAGAATTTCTACACAAGAAGTACTCAAAACAAAAGAAATATGAACTTCGTTAAGGGAATCTCTCATACAAATGTGACTCCTAATATTTACTAAGACTACAACACTTAAAAGTCTTATATTTCACAAAAGATTCACCTATTTCCTCCCCTCTCCTATATAGTCTGACAATGAATTCGACTTTTGGGAAGAGGGTGTTAAAGAAACACTATAAAAGCTGTGTGTTAATTTTCATTGTCAGAAGGAAATCCAGGTAGAATTCCTGAATTTTCGGATAATGTTCATGGTTGACAAACACCTCAACCAAGGCAACATGCTAAATGAACTACAAAGTAGGTGAAATGAATTCCGTTACAAGAAAATGTAAACAAGTATAGGAAAAGTTTTCGCTCAACCCCTAAACCACAGCAACTCATAACTCGACTTAGGATCCCCCATCCAGAGACACCTGGAAAGCTGAGGTGACACAACCACCAATATCCAGCCTTTAAACTCGGGACTGAGTTTTTGATCAAAAACAGTGCCCAGGTAAAGTACTCAGGTAGTCAAGGAGGTCCAGCTGTGCTTTGTTTGTGAAAATTAAAGGAATAAAGAGAGACATCCATGCAGTCCCTAAAGCTAGCTGGTCTATAGCTGGTCATGCATGAGACTTAAGGTATTAAAACTAAAGCTGCCTTTGTCCTTCACTCATTCTGTGTTTTGCTTGTCCTATGCTAGAACCTTGGCTGGGAGTGTGCTGACCCAATCCTTCATTTCTGTGGGATCTGAATCTGGGGTTACCACAATCTTCCATTGACTAGGACTATTTGTAAATAAAGTATCAAAAGGTGCTACCAGAAAACCCTCTGGTTTCCAAACATAGTCCTCCTTGCCCACATTGTATAATATTAACCCTAATCCTACCTTGTCATAAAATTCAGCCTTTGCACCTAGAACAGTAGTTCCCTTTCCTCCTTGTTGGCTCAGTGACACAAGTCTAAAATGTTGGTACAAAGAGGATGGTTTCAATTGATCAGAACCATGGCCAGATGACTAGAAGAAGCCTTTCCACAATGGGCACTGGGACCGCCAAAGCTCACAAGCCCAAAGTTGATTTGGACAGGAATCAAAAATTCTTTATGTGGGTTATATGTATTATAGTGAGAAAAGTCACTTCCACCTCAAACACTCAATTCTTAAATCTTTCATTCTGGCTTTAAGAAGAAGGAACCATACTGTGGCCATTATTACTTTTGAGGACCATTCCTGAGTAGAATTGAAAGCAATAGCTCTCTACTTCTGGCTGGTGCCAGCATGCCATGCATACCCATCCACAAACCAAGCCTGAGCTTTTTCCTCATCTGCTAACTGCTCCCAATGAGCTCACCTTGACAACATATTAACGGAATGAGGGAGAGGCAGAACAGCAAAAGGAGAGGTAAAGTGGAAAAATCTACTCTTGCCATTTTATTTATGCCTTCCAAGCCTGCTCAGTCATAGCCTCACAAATATGATTCCCTTTTTGTAATGGAATGCAGCTGTGCACACCCAATTTTATGGTTCAGTAGATCAGATAATGCTTAGTGCATGACAGGTAATTCAGACTGCATAATCACTTGATATTCCACAATCAAGTATTCGGTCTATCAGGACCCGATAGCAAGCCAGAAATTGCTTTTCAAACAGAGAGTATCTGTTGCCTGAAGACGAAATGGCCTTACTCTAAAACCTTAGGAATCCACTGTGTGGTTCTCTTGTTGGAACTTGCCAAAGATTTCATAAAACTTCTCTTCTGGCCACACACATATCAGCATTATTGGGTCTGGTGGGTCATAAGGCCCAAGTAGCAGGGGAACTCAGATGACAGCCAGAACCTGACCTGCTGCAGAATTCTTTCTTATTCCAGACGCCATTCAAAAGGACAGCCTTAAGGATAATCTACAAAATGGATCCAATGAGCCTCATGCCCAAATGTGGTACATATTGCCTCCACATCTGTTATTAAATACAAGAGAGACAGCGCTTGCTAAGTCAGTTGCATACAAGTTGTCAGGGCCTGTACTGATTTGTTCTGAGATTCCAGTCCAAAACTACAGTTGTGATTGACACTCCCACCTGATTAAGTATGCAGATATTTACAATCATTATCCATCTGACTTGTGCAGAGGTCAGAGAGGAGAGTTAAATGGAGAACTGGTAGGAATCCCCATCTCTGCATCATCAAGTGTTTTGTGCAGACACCAATTCCTGCTGTTGAGAGATCTGCCTAGAGATGTGCCATTGCTTTAGCTTTACAGGGTGAGAGTGTGAGGGACAAAATGTAGGGGAAAGGCAAGTTCTGTATTTCCTTTCCTGCCATAACGGCCCTCAATCTACAAATCAGAGAGCCAGTGTACAGATTCTGTGGGTTGCTAAGTAATCTATTTCTGCTTTAATATTTGGGATTCAGAAAATAACTACAGGATGGGTCTGATCTTCCATGGGCCACCACCTGTCTCTACGACTCTGAGATTCCAGTATTCTCACTGACATCTATAAACCTAACTTCATTGAAGTACCCCCCATCATCATCTCTGGCCTCGAGGAAGCAAACCACTAGACAGCATTTAAAGGTTTCTAGCACATCCACATCATTGCCACCATCAATGGTGCTTCCTGCCTCTTAAGGAGTATTTTCTAGACAGCTCAAGGGCACAGTTGGAGGGTATAAGATAGAGTAACCAACAGCTCAGTTTGCCTGGGACTGTCCTGGTGTTAGCAATGAAAATTCCATGTCCCAGAAACTCCTCAGTCCTGGGTAAACCAGACGATTGATTGCCTTAGGAGAAGTAGGTCACGCGTAAGAGATCTCCACCAATATTTCCATCTCCCTGATGTCTCACTTTTCTTCAGGATGCCATGGATGTTCCAGCAGTTCACGCTCATTTTGTTCAAAGTTCATTTAGCTGACCTAGCAGGCTGTGAAGTCCATTTACAAGTGTTCAAACGAATGGATTAATTCCCAAATTCTGGGTGAATGTACTCATGTCAATAATTTGTCTTATTCAAGGCTTGTATTTCTCTTTCTTCATCTAACACCCTTAGCTTTCACTGTCATATGTGATACTCAGACCCTGGCCAATACAGATTGGTGAAATTCTATAACTGCTTCAGCCTATAGACTGCTCTCTTTCCAGATCAGACCTCATGTTTTTTCTGCCTGGGTTATATCGCCATCTAAAACTTTTTATGGGACTGAAGGCAATTAGGAGTGGTGTAAGTGTGTCCTGAAAAGAATTGACGTCGGTTTGTGAGACAACTGCCCTTTATGTGCAGGTCTTGAAGTCACTGTAAGACTTTTATGCAGAGGATGGATGGATTCCTTAGTAGAGAAGAAGGGTTTTCCTCAGCCAGCAGGAAAGGATCAGGGGAAACTGGAGGAATCAAAGTTCTCAGGCCATCTACATTTGTCCAAATTATTCCTCTTGCCATGTCTCAGAGTACCAGTCCTTCTTCTCCTGAGGCCTTACTTTAGTGCAAGAGGTATGGTAACCTGAGCGTGTACAACACACTGCTACTCTGTAACCTTGAAAATTGACCCCTAAGCCAGGTCCTCAGACATACTTATCCTGCAGCTACAAGAGATAAGGGACTCCTTTATAGTTGCTTTCAATACTTTCTGATGGTCCACTCACATTCTCAGTTGGATATTCATAGATTTCAATTGCTTCTTCTTGCTGAGTGTGCTAAGACCATAAAAGCTAACTGATCCACGACTATACCATCACTAGTGTTGCCATAGTGACTAAGTGCCCCAGTCACTTGAACTCTCAATGCTTTGCCTCCACCTGCACTGTATTCCATCTGACCACCAGCACTCATTTAAGCAACTGTGACACTACTGAGCTCGATGGATTTTCAGAGTTTCATTTCCCTCTGTCTGCATTATCAGGGCACTCTTCAAATGTAGGGTCTGTTTTCTGGGAACATTCTTCATTCTAATGACTGCATCCAGAAGGAAATAGATGGCACACTCAAATTGGGTAATATGGAGAGAATTTCATAAAGGGACTACATGCACAGATGTGGGTAGGGTATAAAATGTCACAAGAAATACGGCAGTACCACAGAACTAGTAACTTTGGATTGTTACTACTACAAGGCCTAAAGGGATAAAGGGACTGAATGAATGGTTATCAGAACTGGAGAAATGGCTGCCTAGTAGGAGTTGTGGTCTTTGAACAAGGAATGAAGCCAACCTGTGACAACTGTATAGGAATAGATATCCTGACCTGCAATCTCCTTCAGGGCTCATCATTGGTCAATTTCAGCAGGAAGATAAAAAATAAGGGAGCCCAGTGATGCCATCCATATGGATCAGACAGTCAGAGCACTGAGCATGAGGGAGAAGGTTAGAGAGCAAGTCTGGACCAGCAAGGAGGATTCATAGAACAGATGAGGAAGATGAATTAAAATGGCAGAAAATCATGCAAATAGACTACAAAAATAGAAGAAGGAGGAAGGTGAGAAGGAAGGGAGGGAGGGAGGGAGGAAGAGAGAGAGGAAATAAGGAGGGAAAAGTTGAATACTTGGGAAGTCAGTGTACCCTGGAAAATGAGAAAAATTCTTGTAATGAATTTCTCCTCTGAAAGAAATAAAAGCAAACATGCAATGTATAATGATAAGTTGATAATACAAGAAAATTAATCAAAAGGGGAAGATTAGGAGAAAAGAAGCATATTCAAGGCAAAAATTTGAGAAAGTGATAGAGGAAATCTATGACACAAAGAAATTTTTTTAAAGAAAATCCAGAGCATAATGAGGAAGAAAAACAAAGATGGATGTGGTTCTAAAAAGACTACAAAAGTGGAGAATAGAAAACAAGAGATCCAACACATAGATGGTTGATGCACCTAAAATAAAATAAAATAAAATGCTTTTTGAAATGATAATTCTTTCTTAATAAAGAAAGAAGAGAGGGGCTAACCCAGTGGCATGGTGGTTAAGTTTGTGCACTCTACTTCAGCAGCCCAGGGCTCGTAGGTTGGGACCCTGGGTGCAGACCTGCATATCACTCATCAAGCCATGATGGAACACCATATACAAAACAGAGGAAGATTGGCACAGATGTTAGCTCAGCAACAATCTTCCTCACCGAAAAAAAAAGAAAGAAAGAAGTGAATGTCCAGTTTGAAGGGGTATATTGCTTTCTGGGAAAGAGTGATGGACAATGAGCAACTCTGCAAAACATCGCAATGAAATTCCTAATATCAAGACAATAGAAATAATCCTACAGTCATTTAAACAGAAGAAGCAATTCTGTGCAGATTGGATAAACTGGTTTGACCTAAGATTTCTCTGCAGCAACTTTAAAATTCAGAGGCCAGTCGAATACTGCTAGAGTTCTGAGGCAAAAATGGATGTTGACCAAAAATTTTACATTCCACAAAAGTATTCTCAAATGTGTAAGGGCAAAGGGAATCTGCATGAGATTTTTGGTTGTTTTTTTTTTTTTTTTAAAGAAACTGCCTAATGAAGGAATCCCGCTAACCAGAATGTAAGCAAATGGAATGCACAGAGAAATGGTGAAGCGGTCAAATATACATAATCAGTGGTAACCATGGATTCCATTAGATATGGGTTTTGGGGCAAACTATGGGACGTTCCATTGCAGAAAGGAATGTAAACATCATAACCCTTGAAGGAAAGCTTCATAATGTAACTATAGTATGGATCAGTGCAAAAATCCAGAAGCCAACTTAAAAATCATTATTATTCATAGACACTGTCTTATTTTTAAGTGAAAAAAATCAAGAAATAGGGTTTATGAAATGTAGACTATTGGCAGTTATAAAATCAATCACATAAAAATAAATACAGAATAAATGTATTCCAAATTTCTATGGTGTGTGTGTCTGGGAGAGGGCAGGGGGAGGACAGCCCATGCAGCGAAGTGAGAAAATAGAGGAAATAGCAAAGGATATCACATAAAGTAAGACAGCACAATTAAAACAACCACTTCTAGTATGTCTATAGAAGCACCATTGATTTAAATGATATGAATTGTCAACAATAAAATCCAATTATATCCTGAATATAACACATTAAAAAAAGAAGTAAAAATGTGGAAAGTAAAATGCAAAAATATGTAGAAAAATGAAAAAAAAAGAAATAAAACACAAAGCTGCTGTCCCAACATTGGTATTGGAATAAGTGGAATTCAAGCCAAAAGCTTAAATAAGATCAACCCCAGGGGCGTGTTGTAACATAAAGGATAACATCCATAGTGAGGAAATGTCCGTCATGATATTTTTTAATACAGCAAATAACATAGAATCCAAATACACAAAGCAAAATCTAAAAATGTATGGAGAAATTGGCAGAAACAAAAGTTATAGAAGGAGACTCGATCTTACCTCTGCCAGCTCATGGGAAAATAAGTATAGACGAGAAATCACAGAGAAGATGTGAATAATGGATATGGTTGATCCACAGCTCAAGATCAAATTTTATTCCTTGAAAATACAGAGCACACATTCTTTTTAAAGGGCCTGTGGATTATTGATAAGACTTTACCACGTATTAGGCTGAAAACAAAGTTCCAATATATTTTTTTAAAGTTCATCTATAATAGTCTATATTCTTTAATCACAAATAATGCTATATAAAATAGACATTACAGATGATTAGAAAAATCTACTTTGGTTAGATGGTTAGAAAAATCTATTAATATAAATTAGTATACAATAGCATAGTATCATCTCATTTATGCTAAAAAGATAACTGCCAAAGTTTTACGTTCATATCTGGTTCACAAAATAGAATGAAATAATAAAACAAAACAGATGACAATTCTTTAACAAGTATATACTCAAAGTCAGCACCCTGCAAAATGATGAAATACTGGAAGCATCCCCATAAATCACAAGACAAGGATACCATTATCACCATTGTTACTTAATATTCTTTTGCCAAACTAGCAATTAACACAAACAAAAGATAAAAAAGGAGAGGTACACTTAAGAGAGGAGGATTAAAACTGGTATTCTCAGATTATAGGATTATTTGCCTAAGAAGCATAGAAGAATGCATGAAAAACTTCTAAAAGGTAAGAATCATAAAAGTGGTTGAAATAGTTAGAGATAAATGCATAGCTCTTTTTGATAAAACAAACAAAACAGCTAGAAAACCATAACCAAAAAATAGAGCATTATAAGAGGATAAAGGAAAAAAAAGAAGACCACAGAGTTAGGAATGAATGTTAGATATCTAAAGATTCTATCAGAATAAAACTTTAAAATTCTTCTAGTCTGTATTTTTTGTTGTGTGTGTCCACTGGAGTCTCTTCTCAGTTATCTTCTTTTAAAAAAATTGGCCCTGAGCTAACATCTGTTGCCAATCTTTTTTTCTTCTTCTTCTCCCCAAAGCCCCCCAGTACATAGCTGTATATCCTAGTTGTAGATCCTTCTAGTTCTGCTATGTGGGACTCCGCCTCAGCATGGCTTGATAAGCAGTGCTAGGTCCACGCCCAGGATCCGAACTTGTGAATTCCAGGCCACCAAAGAGGAGTGTGTGAACTTAACCACTCAGCCACGGGGCTGACCCCTCTTCTCAGCTATCTTAATGGTCAGCTAATGACTGGAAAAAGATTCTTTAAAATCTTGAAACCAATAAATCTTCCTGTCTTTGCTGAGGAATTCTCTGTGTGTGCTGAAGTAAACCTTCAACATTCAGTCAGGCAGTTTACAACTCTATTTTAGCCTTCACTTCCTGCTTACATGGAGCCTCAGGATTAATCAGAGATTACAGTTTAGGTTCTCATGTCTTTTCTGAGCATGCTCACAGTCCCAGGCATGTGCACAGCCCTACATATGTGGGCATCTGAGACGCTCGGGAACATCTCTGAGCCTTTCAAAATCCTTATGGGCAACCCATTCCCCCACTTTTCTTTTAAAGCTTTTTTTTACTCTGCCATTTTTGCTGATGATGCCTCAGATTATATATTGCGGACCAAAAGTCTGCATTCATGGGTGTATCAAATTGACCCTAGGGGGCCACCTCAGAAATCAAACACATGATATTGAATCTTTCTAAGGGTTGGTCACATAGCTTGAGCTAATCAATTGCAAATATGACATGGATATTTGCATGAAATCTCCTGAATATTGTATGTAATCTTTTGATGAGAACAAATCGCCCTGAAGATCAAGAGATCAGTTGGTCAAGTAACTATTGCCGTGTGACAAATCGACCTAAATCCTAGTGACCAAAGACAACAACAAATGCTATATTATCTCTCATGAATTTTGTGAGTAGGGAATTTGGAAAGGATTTTAGCTTTGAACTGTGGTTGCAGTCAGATGATAGCTGTAGCTGCAATATCCAAAGTTGGGGAGCTGAAGCAGCAACTAGCTGGCATTTGCCTGGGCATCTCTTTCTCATTGTGCAGTCTCATGCCTTCACCATGTGCTCTTTATATGATGGATAGTTTCAGATTCTTCACAACCCGGCAGCCTCATGGCAGTCAATGGTTTAATATGGCCTCTGATGGCTTCAAGAATAAGTATTCCAGCAAGTAAGACAGAAGTGGCATATCTCTTATGACCTAGCCTCAAAAATCATACAGCATCAAACATCACATTTTATTGATTACAAATAAGTCTTAAGCCCACCCAGTATCATATGAAGAGAATCCGGATTCTTCATGACAGGGGAGTGGCGAGGTCTTGGAAGAGCATGTGTGAATGGAGATAATGTTGCAACCATCTGTGGACAATACAATCAGGCACCCAATTAGAAACCTCATTAACAATTATTGGGATTCTTGGGATTTGAAGAACACAATGTATCACTCAATGAAGAACTAATAAGTGCCTTTGATCCTCCAAAAAAGTCCATAAACCCATTTACAGTTAGTTGATGCCTTGAAAAATTGAAAATTGAACTCCAGTCACACCTCAGTGTAGTTGGTTTCAGTTTTCATTGTAAGTTAATTATTCGCCAGTGGGATGAGATAGATTTGCCAAACCAGTTTCACTTTTGACTCATCATTAAGTATATTCTGCTCCATTACTCTCTTGGATTCTATTAATACAAGGCCACAAGTTGAAACATTGCTTCCAAGTCAATTGCTCGATTTAAAAGGCAGAAAATTATTTTAGTAAGACATGATGAGGATGATGAAATGCTTCACGTATCATTCCGCTTTATGGACATCATGATTCTGACAAGTTTCATTCCTCATTTTATATTGAAACATTGCCATCTTCATTAAACTTGTTGTCAGGTATATCTGTCGAGCACCCATTTGCTGTAGATTTCCTGCCTACAAATTGCCTGTGGAATCAGGCATTTGTAGCTGAAGTGGAGATTCGATATGCAGGTTGAATCAGGTCTCATTTACAACAATTACTAGCGTTCCTCATTTTCAAGTTTTCTAAATCCTTAAACAAAACCAAATCCTTTTATGTTTGGACCCAAGAGGACTCATTGCATTATTTTAACAATCCAAAAATTCAGATTTGAATTCTTTTGATTTTCATTATAAGCAAAATCCACTTTTCTCCAAATTCTCTTTTACCAAGTCATCTATAACAGCTAAACTATCTTTTCAAATTTCGTGTAGTCTTTTCAAACTTTGTATAATGCCAATGCATAAAGTTTATTAGATGAAAATATGGAACTACTTTTTAAAAAAAAAATTTAGTGCTTTCTGAGTCTATGGTGAGACATATTCCATTAGGAATCACTTAGATATTGCAGAATCACTTACGTGGTACCTGGCACTCTTCATTTTATACGTGTCTCATTTAGTACTCGTCACAGTACTTTTATTACTTACTCTCATTTCATGGATGAATTTAAAGAACCAAAGTGAGAGAAAACAATTTGCCCGAGGTCAAGCTGCTGGGGACAGAGCTAAGATTTGAACCCTGATAGTCTCCCCCTAGATCCCATGCTTGTAACCAGTATACTAAACCTCCTCTGTTAGATACACACTCCTGCCTTCCGTGAGATCTTTCAATAAATCTAGTTGTACACTAAAACTAGGCATTAAAATTCTTAAATTTCTATATAGAGGAGATTTCTTAAAATTGTGTTTATTTTCTCTCCTTGAGGTATGAGAACAAGAGCACAATTATTGTCTTGTATATGGGATTTTCCTTAAGAATATTGTTTATTATCACATTGTACACTTTAAATATCTTACAATTTTGTCAATTATACCTCAATAAAACGGAAAAAACTGTCAAAAAAAAATCTAGTTGTGCCTAAATTCTTTTGTTCCTAATGAATTATCTCCATGGCTTTGTGTAAGTCGGATACAGTGGAGGACAGCCAAAAAGCTTTGTCATGCAATGGAAGATATCAATGAGCTGGCTGGAGAAACAAGAATCACATTACTAACCCACATCAGGAGAACTGGTGTATCTCTTGGCTCTCTTATGGCCTGGTTAGAGTGAGCAGAGTCATCCCCATGAGACTAACACATGGAACGTCCAAATGAACCAAATTGCAGCACAGTACTAACAGAGAGACTCCGTGGGACCTTGTTGGCAATATCCCTTCACCCATTCACTCTTTTGCTTCTTGTCCCCTTGCTGTTCTTGGGGTCAGATTTCCTCTGTACCCCCACTAATTGTTTCCACCACTCAAGCTTATTTCAGCCTACTCAATGGCTGACATTCAGTTTCCAGCCTTAGCCAGGCACTATTCTTAATCTATTCATGCTTAAATCTGGTGTCCTTGGGCAAGTCACCAACCCATTTGGCTGTTAGTTTTATTGTCTCTAAAATGAGGCATTTGAAGAGAATGACTTCCAAGATATTCGCCAGTTTCAAAATACTATGCTTTCTTTCCAAGTACTTGCAATGTGGCCTCCTGGGTGTCACTATAAAGTATCACCATGGTTAAATAACACTAGGAAAGATTTATTTTCAGATTTGACATAAAGAAGACTAGATACGTTTTTTGTCACTTTATGTTGAAAGGAGCCATAAATATTTGAATATTAGGGAGGGGACCCTATGAGTGATGAATTATGTGTCTAATTCACTTATTTAGATAACTTCTTGGCAGGTGTTGGCAAGGAAGTCACATGCTACCCTGGGCTAGCTATAATTTTCTTTTATAACTCTTGTTTAAAGAGATTAAGTACTTATTCTGGACTTGGTAAGGATAAGTTGCTCTAATAACATAAAACAAATTTTGTTTATCATCAGAGTTCTTTATTATTGATAATAACACATTGAAGAATATATTAGTCTGTTAGACTTACTGTTGTACCCAGAATTTTGCCAGGTATCACCAAGAAGGAGACTTTAGGAAATATAATTTCCTGATACATGGCATCACACTGCTTAATCTTAATTTCGTATTTTGCAAAAAAAACAAGTGAAGCAAGGGGGCAATTCATTTTGGAAAACTACAGATGTAAAAACATTAAAACTATTTAATTTATTCAATTTGTTAGGCAACCAATTAAAGTCAACATTATTAATCTACTAAATAAAAAGTTAGAGCCAAATAATGCAGTTTAATTGGTTGTCTTCTAAAGAATGAATTGAGTTGATTTATTTTTCCAAATAATCATTTTGATAGAATCCCACACATCTGATGGTTTTATCACCAGTCCCCTGAATCTGTTTGTATGTGCAAAAGCCTCTTGGTTAAATGCTATTGAATGCGTATTATTTAGAAGAGAAAGTTAAGGGGTTATTCAATACTGATCTTCAGCTATAATGGGTTATTTTCAGGCTGCCAATGGGACACTTCTTTGATTTCCACAAGGATACAAGACATGTTGATGGGAGAATAAAATTAAGATATAGGTAAAATCTCTTGATGTAAAGGATAATTAAATAATGTTAAAAATAAATATGTGCATTTTGTATAGGAAGAACATAAAAATATGAAACAAATGGATTTTCTTAATAAATTCAGCATAGACTTGGAGAAAGGGAATTAATTTTTTTAAATTCCTTCAAATCTGCAGGTAAGATTTTTTCTCAATTCCCTAAAAACTGCAATCTAACAATTAATATCCTGTTACAACATTGAATTTTTTAAATACCCTAAAAACGTTAGTTTATGTTCAAGAATATTTTGCTGTCACTCTGATGCCATAAAAACCAATCAAAAGTCAGCACTTCTCCGGCTTCAAGTGTAAACTCATTTCCTTAATTTCTGGTTCTTTTCTAAACCCAGAAGCTCAGAGTGTGAGCGAGATGCATTTCTTCAGTTTTATCTGCCTCAAGCATCTCTAATAGATGAGGCCATTTTACAAGTTAAAGGGCATTTTTCTGCTCACTATTATTTGATGCAAAAATACAAGAAGATCAATTAAGAGGTTCTTCTGCTATGAGAATCCAGGGGACAGCAAAACAGAGCATCTTTTTCATGAACTGCTAACTGTAGACAGCCTTTTAGGAGAGTAACTTCAAATTAATGGGAGCAAGTCTTTGATGCAGTTAAGACTTCAAAGACATGCCAGGTTTTTATTTGTAATAAAAAAAAAAGCAGTTACAGTAAGAGGAGGGATCAAATTAAAGCTTACCAAATCTCCCTAAAGGCCTTGGACTGACACGGGGTGTGGCAGGGGGGTTCATCCTTTCTTCTTCCTTCCTTCCTTCCTTCCGTCCTTCCTTCCTTCCTTCCTTCCATTCTTCCTTCCATTCTTCCTTCCATTCTTCCTTCCTTCCTCCCTCCCTCCCTTCCTGCTTTCCTTCCTTCCTTTTTCTTTCTTTCTTTTTCTTTTTCTTTCTTTCTCTCTATCCCTCCTCCCTTCTCTTTCTCTCCTTTATTCTCCTTCCTTTCCTCTTCTCTCCTTCTCTCATTCCTTCCCTCCTCTCCCCTCACCTCACTTCCTTCTCTCCTCCCCTCTCCTCTCCTTCTCTCCTCCTCTCCCTCCTTCCCTGTATCCCCGCCTCCCTCTCTCCTGCCTTCCTTCCTATGTTTCCTTTCTTTATGGGATATCTGACTTAATTAACAATGACTGACAAACCAACAGTGCCAACTCTCCAATATGACAAGTTGAAAAAACTAAAAGTGCCCCTCATGTAGGAAAGATTAAATTATCTTGGGTAATCTTTTTTTTAACCTGTAAATTTTGTGAAGGAGGAGTCACTCTTTACTTGGAGAATTCCTTTTGTTTGGCAAGATTGGGGTGCCATACATTATATTTGAACTATTTAAGAACAATCACTCACTCCCAAACAGAGGAGAAGAAGAGGGAAGAAATGGCGCAAGGAGCTTCAGCTAATGAAGAGGGCTCAGCTGTATTTCTGTGTGTGCCTCACGCTAGGAACTGTGGGCAGCTGCTCCACAGACGCAGGAATAATCAGGGCTGACCAAATACAGTCATAAGAGAGTTATCAAGCACTTCCACAAGTTACAGCTCCAGAAAACAGTGGGTCTAATACCCCTCCAAGCAGTTTCTTTCTCTCTGATTATGGTGCTGGAGGCTGACGCCTGAGCAATCTGGAAGATAGCTAAAACAACCAATGCCAGATAACTAGTTTGTGCTCTGTTGACTGAAGGCAATGTATTTGTTTGTGTAAATTATGCACATATGCATTTGCCAGCAAAATCATCAATTTTCCTCTCCTACCTCCTCTCCTAGCTCACCTCCTAGATTAGAGCAGCTAATTCCCTTTAGAAATAAACTTTGGGGGCTGGCCCAGTGGCACAGTGGTTAGGTTTGAACATTCTGCTCTGGCAGCCAGGGTTTCATCAGTTCAGATCCTGGATGCAGACCTACACACCACTCATCAAGCCATGCTGTGGCAGCATCCCACACATAAAATAGACGAAGATGGGCACGGATGTTAGCTCAAGGCCAATCTTCCTCAGCAAAAAGAGGAGAATCTTCCTCCAAAAAAATAAACTTTGCCAATGGAATAAAAAACTTGCTGTCATTCATTTTAAATTACTCTCCTAAAAGTCTATCATTAGCATTCCATTGCCAACAAACAGAAATTATTATATCTTAAATTAGAATTTTATTTTTGAAATATAAATATGTATTTTCCACTGAAGCTATTGCTATTATTTGAGGACTTTTTTTTTTTTTGCTAAGAAAGATTTGCCCCAAGTAACACCTGTGCCAATCTTCCTCCATTTTTTAGTATATGGGCCACCATCACAGCATGGCCACTAACAGAGTGGTGTAGGTCCACACCCAGGAACTGAACCCGGGCTGCTGAAGCAGAGCACGCTGAACTTATCCATGAGGCCACTGGGGCTGGCCCTCGAGGACATTTTTTATATTTTCAAAAGTATGTTGGAAAAGATTGTTTCAGAATAATTTTTGCAACAAAGCATTCCAAATTTAAAAATTACCTTATTTTAATATCGTCCTCTATATTTTCCTTAACTATATCAACTGTATTCTCTTCAATTTAGTTTAATTGTAATTCAAATTTTAAAATTCTGTTATAGAAGTTAGAAGCAGACTTTTCAGCAACCAAACTTCATAGCTTTACTTATGGGCCTTTGATAGAAATTAGAATGTCAGCACCGTGAGAGCTCATGTTTCATCTATTTTATTTGCTGCTCTATCTCCAGCACTAAAAGAATGTCTGGCACATCATAAGTGCTCAATAAAAATTTGTCAAATTGAAATAATCAGAAACTAAATGATATTTTTTCACATGGATGTGAATTAACTACTAGATAACACAAAATGTTGAAAAACTGGAGCTTTGTCTTCCATTTATTCATTGATGTATTTTTGCAGAGTGTCCCAACTGAGGAGGCATTTATGAATAAAAACAAGTTCACTCTTACTCTTTATGGAGATGACAGTCTCCCAAGAGATGTAGATATGAATCCAAATACCCCATCAATGAAAGTACGATGATTGCAAACTGAAATAGTTCTATGAGAGATGAAAGGAAGGACAGAAGGACAGAAGGAAGGACTTACCTTCAATTATGGGCTCAGAAAATGTGCACTTACGAAATTGAAGATTAAGTTGAGATCTAAGGAGAAAGTCAGTGTTAACTAGATAAAGAGAGGGAGAAAAAGAATTTTAGGTATAGGGAACAGACTGGGCAAAGGCCAAGGGCAGTAGCAAACAAGTCTACTTTAAGAAACCCAAAGAAAGCTAAGGAGTCTGGAATCTAGAGAGTGGAGGACGATGGTCACCTCTGTTAAAAAAAGAAATAGCCAGCCCAAAACGGAGCCACTTGCCCCACAACAGCAAACCAACATTAACTGCAGTTTCAACCTCTCTAAGGGATGTGAACTTCAAACAGGCAACGTGAAATTTCCTGATTAGACCTAGTGAGGTAATCTGCAGAAGACCCTGCACTTCCCTTCTCCCAAAAAAGATGACCTGACCTGAAACGTCTTTTCTTTTGCTAATAACTTCCTTGCCTCACCCTTCTGCCCATAAAAATCTTCCATTTTGTACAACTCCCCAGAGTCTCTCTCTATTTGTTAGAAGGGATGCTGCCCAATTCATGAACCACTTAATAATGCCAATTAGATCTTCACATTTACCCAGTTAAATTTTGTTTTTGGTTTTTTTTTTTTTTTTTTTGAGGAGGAGGATTAGCCCTGAGCAAACATCCGCCACCAATCCTCCTCGTTTTGCTGAGGAAGATTGGCCCTGAGCTAACATCTGTGCTCATCTTCCTCTATTTTATATGTGAGACACCTGCCACAGCATGGCTTGAAGGCAGTGTGTAGGTCCGCACCCGGGATCCCAACCAGCAAACCCTGGGCTGCTGAAGCAGACCACACGAACTTAATTGCTACACCACTGGGTTGTCCTCTAAATTTTGTTTTTTTAACAGACTTGGCAGCAGTGGTGGGATCCAAAGTGAACTTATGGCAGCATTCAGGGATAACAAGAAACACAGGTGTGGCACCCACAAACCCCTTTTTGTTTATCCTCTTTCTTGGCATTTCTGAGGGCCGTGGGTAAGTTCTTCTCAGTTTAAGCTCTGCTCTCTCCTGCATCGTCCTCCTGATCTAATTAGCTTTCCTTTACAGGGCGGGTCAGCCTCAGCTGGCAGATGGTTCTGTCTGAAGCCCAACTGAGCTGGCGGGTGGTCCTGCTTGGAGCCAAGCTCCTAGCCTTTAAGACACAATTCCCAGGTTTTCAACTAGAAAATCCCAGCCCTTGGTTCTGTCCCCAGATTCCACACTGGAAACGGCTGGCAGTTTAGTTTGTAGCTCCTATTTGCTTGGAATCCTTCTGCAGATTCTGCATTGGGAACTGTTGATGGCAGCTGCAGGTCTCCATTTGTTTGGAATCAGTCTGAAGTCCCCGTTTGTTGAGATCTGCCGGTTCCTTTTCCTAGTCCAAAGTTCCATGGGAATTGATGGTGGTTACTGGTCAGGATTGGACTGGATGTGATTTAAAAATTGGAGTGGGTCTGGGATTGGACTGGGTCAGACTTGAGTTGGACTGGGTCCGGTAAAGGCTACTGCTAATGAGGATTTCAAAAGCCAGAAAGCTGCAAAAGTTGGTAGACATGGGTTGAGTATTTAAAGGCTGTTAGAGCACTCGCCATCTCAAGAGGACTCCTGTGATAGGAAAAGTTCGTCACAAATGGGAGAGATTGACACTCAGTCAACCACCAACCTCAAAAAATTTTCCATGCAGTGAGGTACACTGTAAAACACCACACAATCCTCAACCCTGTGGCATATCCCTCTTATTTACTAGTTTGGCTCCAAGAAACCCCAAGGCCTATACAAAAGAAATGGGATCCTTTATATCCTAAGAGTTAAGCATGTCACCTTCTGGCACACTTGCTTATTTTTATTTAAGAATTGCAGTCCTGGAAGCTGTAAATATCTATACAAATGACAAAATCTTACTAAGGACAACCTAGAAGTACAATAGCCATTATGGGGAACATTACAATTAGATAAGATTGTTCATTTAAGAAGTGCATTTGAAAGTAAGGGTTCCCAAATCAAATGAACACAATGGGATATCTATTTTAATTGGCATACAGAGGCTTCCAAAATGCTGCAATTTTCCAAAATAGCTTCATTGAAAGATTCATTGCAAAAGGCTAATAAAAAGTTGAAGACACAAAAGGTCTCTAGAATGACACCTGGGCCTCCAATATTATACCCTCCTAGAGGTCTATTGTCAAAATGTTGTCCCAGAAATTGATGTCTTAAGTGTATTCAACTGGGACGCTGGAAAAGAGATTTTCCTCAAAGGGCCTATGCACATTCCTCAACATCAACTCGGAATGCATTCATATCTACCTACAAAGAAGGGCTCCCATATGGGCCCCTCCCAAAGTTGACGTGACTCTGAGAGATTTTCTGATAAACCACCACATATTCCCTTAAACAGCCAAAGGTAGACTAAAATTAAAATTAATTGTGTAGTCTAATAATGCCAGAAATATTTGCTGTTTGTCTCAGGTGAAAACTGAACAAGATATTTGAAAGGATTTAATAACCTTATGTTCAGAAATTTGGCCAAATTGGAAGCTGATATTAGGAATCTGATAGAAAATATTTTTTAGGCCTTTTCCTCTAAGTTAACCGTACCCAGAGGAAGAGAAAACATTGCAACATAGGTGGATAGATGTGTCAGTCTTTTGACATCATTTAGGCATCAGGCCAGTCCTTTGGGGAATTGAATACAATTGTCTTTGCCTTGCAAATCTCTACAGAACCAGAAATGTGGCTCTAGATGCAATTCAAAAGCTTACCTATCTTTACCATTCTTAAAACCTCCCCTATTCATTTCAAAATACTTGTAGATATTGGGATGTTAGAATTGTTTTGCACTTAAAAATTTAAATTATCCTAGATCTCTAATAATAGGCAGCTATGCCTCAAAAACTCCATCTTGGAGAAAACTTGAATACTTTTCTCTGTGCATTTGTAATGTAGGTTTTCTACTCTCATTTTCTCTAGGAACTAAGAGCAATTTTTTGAAATGCAAACATTAGGGAGATGTTTCTCATCAGAATAGATGAAAGGAAAGTATTTGGAAATTTGGCAAACAATCTTAAGTATCTTCTCTGCAAATATTAGTAACTATACAACCTCTGTGTCTGTAGGTGTCTAAATGTGTATGTTGTGGATGTGTGGTATATTTTTTTAACTCTGGATGGTATTACTAAAATTAATTTATAAAAGTCTATTTAATTGGCTTAAAATAAACAAGTACATATATAAATTAAGTATTGGGTATTCTAAAGTTCTCATAAATATAACAGACACTAACCCAAATGCTTTTCAAGTTCATGTGATCTGGGATAATCTTCAGTAAATAAAAGCTAGTTTGTTGGTGTAATTAAAATAGACAAGTCTATAGAGTTATCAGCATTAAATATAAGACCTTTTTTCCTATCTAGTTTTTCTAAAGGCCAAATAAATTCATGTTATTTCTTACAAAATTTGTCAGCAAGAGAAATAGCCTAAGATGATGACTGACTTTGTCTGTTTCATGAAGTTTTTATGGATAATCTAAACATAGTTAAAAACAAACGAATTAAATAGCTGAGATAAAAAGTTTTTAGGTGAAATCTTTAGCAATAATTACATTTTATGGTATGTATACTTAAAAATACTTTCTCCAGGATGGCATCAAGATGACAGTGTAGGTGGACTCTGAACTCACCTCCTCCCATGGACTAAACAAATTTACAACTACTCTTGGAGTAATTACCCCTGAGAGAATTGAAAACTGGATAAAAAGATTCCCCACAACAAAGGCTGATGCTGAATGAGGTGGAAGAGGCAGAAATCCCTTTCTGGAAAGAAAAAAGCCACCTTCAAGCTCCAGTGCCTCATGGCCAACCAGGAGCAATCTTAAGGTACAAAGCCTTCCTTGGAGGAGTTGGGGATCTGAGTGGGGGGGCATTACCACAATAAGGCACTTTTGGACTAAGCACAATCGAGACAAGTGTCATAATATCTGGTTTTCCTGGCTATTAACTACAATGGGGAATATTTCCAGAAAAGCTATTGGACACAAGGGGGAAAAACCCCTCCTAAAGGACCCATGCACAAATTCATCCATTTTGGAAAGTAACCTAAAATTACCAGAAAGAAAGGTACACTGTGCTTTGGTGAGAAGAGACTCACTTGATAGACTCTGGGTGCACCTCTTTGAGAGGTGAGACCTTTCTAGGGACTGAGACATTGGAGGCAACCATTATTGTGACCTAGAACAGGCATGCTGACAGATGCCATTGGAGTTCTTCCCCTGACCTGTTAGTCCAGGGGTCTCCCCCACCCACTAGAGCACCCATTTAATCCATCTCAGCCACAGCAGGCAGCCTACCCTAGGGACTGGCCCCACAAAACAGCAAGCCCTCGGGCAACTTGTGGGCCTGCATAGGTGGAATGCCTGGAAGCTCTGTACTAAGTGGGTCTGCCTCTACAGTGTGTGTGTGTGAGGGATGGGCCTGCATTGCTGGAGTGTGTGGGGCCTCTGCAGTGGGGTGACTGGATTTGCTTCATTGGGTCAGGGTGTGCATGGGGCAGGACTGTGTTGACAGAGCATGTGACCCAAAGGGCAGTGGGTCTTGTCAGCTGCAGCAGACTTGTGTTTCTCAAACAGCCCCTTAAGGGATCAGCCCCACCTTCCAACGCCTGAAACAATTGGGTGCTCCCATGCCAGGGGCTGGCCCCACTCAGCTGCAATACTGAGAGAGCTGACAACAGTCCTGCAGGCCAGAGGCCTACAGCAATTGTAAGCCCCTGAACCTAGCAACAAGTCATCCTGGGGGCCTACTCACTTAACAGGAAAACTGCAATAGGAATGTGCTATTAGACTTTGCAGCCAACTGTGCTGGGGCTTCCCATACCCAATAAAGTGTCTGAAGGGTCCATAGCAACCACACACAGCTGAGCATTAAAGCCAGCCGACCAGAGGGACAGCCTAGCTTCCCTGAGCACATGCAGCAAGAGCAACCCTGCCACAACAAAAGGACACATATAGTTCACACGGGGGACACTTCTGTAACACTTGGGACTGGTGACGAGAGAGAAGCACATTGTAGGGCCTCATAAGGCATTTCTTAGATAAGGCCACATCTCCAAAATCAGGAGATGTAGCTGACCCACCTAGTACATAGATATAAGCACAGAGAAAGAGGCAAGATGAGGAGGAAAAGGAGAATGTTCCAAGCAAGGCAAGAGGACAAAATCCCAGAAAAAGAACTAAACGAAATGAAGATAAACAATCTACCTGACAAAGAGTACAAACTAAGAGTCACAAGATGTGCACTGATGTTGGGGAAAGAATGGATGAACTCAATAAGAATTTCAACAAACAATTGGAAAATATAAAAAAAAAGTCTATCATAAATGAAGAATACAATAGTGGAAATGAAAAATTCATTAGAGAGACTCAATAGCAGAGTAGATACAGAGGAACAGATCAGTGAACTAGATGAAAGACTAGAGAAAATCACCCTAGTTGAACAGATAAAAGAAAAAATAATTAAAAAGAACAAGGACAGTCTAAGGGACCTCTGGGATAACATCAAGGACAGTAACATCCATATTATAAGTGTCCCAGAAGCAGAGGAGAGAAAAAAGAGGCAGAGAATCTGTTTGAAGAAAGAATAGCTGAAAACTTTCCTAAACTAAGGAAGGAGACCAACACCCAGGATCAGGAATCACAGAGAGTACCAAACAAGATAAACCCAAAGAGTCCCATATCGAAACACATTATAATTAAAAAACAAGACTTAAAGATAAAGAAAGAATCCTAAAACCCACAAGAGAAAGGCAACAAGTTACATACAAAGGAAACCCCATAAGGCTATCAACTGACTTCTCAGCAAAACCTCGCAGGCTAGAAGAGCGTGGCATGATATGTTTAAAATGCTGAAAGGAAAAAACTACAGCCAAGAATACTCTACCTGGCGAAGTTATCATTCAGAATGGAAAGAGAAATAAAGAGTTTCCCAGACAAGCAAAAACTAAAGGAGTTTATCATCAGGAAATCAGCCTTAAAAGAAATGCTAAAGGGACTTATTTAAGTGGAAAATACGAATAAGAAAATTATCCAAAAAAAGACAATGAAATCACTGGTAAAGACAAAAATACAGTAAAGGTAGAAGATCAACCACCTATGAAGATAATATGAAGGTCAAAAGACAAAAGTACTAAAATTATCTATTTCCATGATAAAAGTGTAATGGATACACATACATAAAAAAGAGGTTACATATGATATCAAAAACATACAATGTGGGAGGAGGGGAGTAAAAGAATAGAGCTTTTAGCAAGAGGTTAAACTAAAGAGATCATCAACAATATAGATTGCTGTATACATAGATTATTATTTATGAACCTCATGGTAATCACAAATCAGAAACCTATAATAAACACACAAAAAATTAAGAGAAAGGAGCCCAAACATAATACTAAAGAAAGTTGTCAAATCACAAGGGAAACGAGCAAGAGAGGAAGAAAGCAAGAGAGAAGAATGACTAAAATGCCCAGAAAAAAGTAAAATGGCAATAAGCACAATCTTATCAATAGCTACTTTAAATGTCAATGGGCAAAATGCTCCAATTGAAGGGCATGGGGTGGCAAATTGCATAAAAAAATAATAAGACCCATATATATGCTGCATATAAGAGACACACTTCAGACCTAAAGACACTCACAAACTGAAAGTGAAGGGATCGAAAAAGCTACTCCATGCAAACTGCAATGAAAAGAAAGCTGGGCTAGCAATCCTTTATCAGACAAAATAGACTTTAAAATAAAAACTGTAACAAGAGAGGAAGAAGGGCACTACATAATGATAAAAGAACAATCCAACAAGAGGATATAACACTTGTAAATAGCTATGCACCCAACATAGGGGCACCTAAACAAATAAAGCAATTATTAACAGACGTAAAAGGAGAAATAGATGGCAACGCAATAATAGTAGGGGACCTTAACACTCCACTTACACCAATGGATAGATTGTCCAAACAGAAGATCAATAAGGAAACATTGGCCTTAAATGACACATTGGACCAAATGGGCTTAGTAGATATATACAGATCATTCCATCCAAAAACTGCAGAATACACATTCTTTTCAAATGCACATGGAACATTCTCCAGGATCAATCACATATTAGGCCACAAATGAAGTCTCAATAAATTTAAGAAGATTGAGATAATACCAAGCATCTTTTCTGACCACAACAATATGAAACTAGAAATCAAATATAGGAAGAAAATAGGAAAAGCCACAATATGTGAAGATTAAACAAAATGCTACAGAACAACAATTGGGTCAATGAAGAAATCAAAGGAGAAATTTTAAAAAAAACCTGGAGACAAATGAAAATGAGAATACGACATGCCAAAATTTATGGAATACAGCAAGAGCAGTTCTAAAAAGGAAGTCTATAGCAATTCAGGCCAGTCCAACAAACAGTAAAATATCAAACAAACAATCTAATAGTGCACCTAAAGGAAGTGGAAAAAGAAGCCCAAAATCAGTAGAAGGAATGAGATAATAAAAATGCAAGCAGAAATAAATGAACTAGAGACTAAAAAAAAATTTAAAAATCAATGAAATGAAAACCTGGTTCTTTCAAAAGATAAACAAGATTGACAGCCTTTAGTTAGATTCACCAAGAAAAAAAAAAAGAAGTCTTAAATAAATTAAATAAGAAGTGAAATTACAAAGGACACCTCAGAAATACAAAAGATTATAAGAGAATACTACAAAAAACTATATGCCAACCAACTGGATAATCTAGAAGAAATGGATAAATTCTTAGAATCATACAACCTTCCAAAACTGAATCAAGAAGAAATACAGATCTGAATAGACCAATCACCAGTAAGGAGATTGAAACAGTAATCAAAAACCTCCCACAAAATAAAAGTCCAGGACCAGATGGCTTCCTTGGTAAATTCTACCAAACAGTCAATGAAGATATAATACCTATACTTCTCAAACTCTTCCAAAAAATTGAAGAGGAGAGGAAGCTTCCTAACTCATTCTACAAAGCCAGCATTACCTTGATACTAAAACCAGACAAGGACAACACAAAAAAAGAAAATTACAGGCCAATATCCCTGATGAATGTTGATGCATTATTCCTTGACAAAATACTAGTAAAGCAAATACAACAATACATTTAAAAGATCATACACCATGATCACATGGCATTTATTCCAGGGATGGTTCAACATCTGCAAATCAATCAACATGATACACCACATTAACAAAATGAAGAATGAAAATCACATAATCATCTCAATAGATGCAGAGAAAGCATTTGACAAGATGCAGCATCCAGTTATGATAAAAATTCAATAAAATGGGCATAGAAAGAAATTAACTCAACATAATAAAGGCCATATATTACAAACCCACAGCTAATATCATTCTCAATGGAGAACAACTGAAAGCTATCCCTCTAAGAACAGGAACCAGACAAGGATGACCACTTTCACCACTCTTACTTAACATAGTGTTGGAAGTCCTTGCCAGAGTAATCAGGCAATAAAAAGAAATAAAAGGGATCCAAATTGGAAAGGAAGAAGTGAAACTGTCACTATTTGCAGATGACATGATTTCATATATGGAAAACCCTAAAGAATCTACCAAAAATCTTTTGGAAATAATAAATGAATAGGGTAAGGTTGCAGGATACAAAATCAACATAGAAAAATCAGTTGCATTTGTATATGCTAACAAAGAAGTAGCAGAAAGAGAAATTAAGAATACAATCCTATTTACAATTGCAACAAAAAGAATAAAGTGCTTAGGGATAAACTTAATCAAGGAGGTGAAAGACCTGTACACTGAAAACTATAGAACATTGTCAAAAGAAATAGAAGATACAAAGAAATGGAAAGATATTCTCTCCTCTTGGATTGGAAGAATTAACATAGTTAAGATAGCCATACTTCCTAAAGCAATCTACAGATTCAATGCAATCCCTATCAAAGTTCCAATGACATTTTTCACAGAAATAGAACAAACAATCCTAAACTTTATATGGAACAACAGAAGACCCCAAACAGCCAAAGAAATCCTGAGAAAAAAGAACAAATCTGGAGGTATCCCACTGCCTGAGTTCAAAGTACACTACAAAGCTATAGTAATCAAAACAACATGTTACCGGCACAAAAACAGACACACAGATCAATGGAACAGAACTGAGAGCCCAGAAATAAACCCATACATGTATGGACAGCTAATTTTCGACAAGAGAGCCAAGAGCATACAATGGAGAAAGCAAAGTCACTTTAATAAATACCATTGGGAAAAGTGGATAGCCATGTGCAAATGAATGAAAGGAAACCCTTGTCTTACACCATACACAAAAATTAACTCAAAATGGATTAAAGACTTGAACATAAGACTTGAAACCATGACACTTCGAGAAGAAAACATAGGCGGTATACTCTTCAACATCATTCTTAGCAGCACATTTTCAAGTACTATGTCTGACCAGGCAAGGGAAACAATAGGAAAAATGAACAAATGGGACTACATCAAACTAAAAAGCTTCTGCACAGCAAAGGAAACCATCAACAAAATGAAAAGACAATCTAACAATTGGAAGAAGATATTTGCAAACCATGTATCTGATAAGGGTTTAATATCCAAAATACACAAAGAACTCCTACATCTCAACAACAAAAAAGCTAACAACCCAATTTAGAAATGGGCAAAAGATATACAGATGGCCAACAGGCACACAGAAAGATGTTCATCATGACTAATTATCAGGGAAATGCAAATCAAAACTACAATGAGATATCACTTCACTCCCATCAGAATGGCTATGACTAACCAGACAGGAAACAAGTATTGGAGAGGCTGTGGAGAGAAGGGAACTCTCATCCACTGCTGGTGGGAGTGCAAACTGGTGCAGCCTCTATGAAAAACAGTATGGAAATTCCTCAAAAAATTAAGAATAGAACTGCCATACGATCCAGCCATTCCACTGCTGGGTATTTATCCAAAGAATATGAAAACACAAATGCATAAAGATATATGCACCCTTATGTTCACTGCAGCCTTATTTACAATAGCCAAGACTTGGAGCAACCTAGGTGCCCATCAAAGGACAAATGGATTAAGAAGATATGTTATATATACACAATGGAATACTGCTCAACCATAAAAAGGATGAAGCCTGGCCATTTGTGACAACTTGGATGGACCTCGAGTGAATTGTGCTAAGTAAAATAAGTCAGAGGGAGAAAGTCAAATACCATGTGATCTACTCATAAAAAGAAGATAAAAACAAGAAGAAACAAACACATAGAGACGGAGATTGGATTGGTGGTTACCAGAGGCGAGGTGGGGAGAGAAGAGGGCAAAAGGGTGTTTAGGCGCATGTGCATGGTGATGAGTTGTAATCAGTCTTTGGGTGGTGAACATGATGTAATCTATACAGAAATGGAAATATAATGATGTACACCCAAAATTTATATAATGTTATAAACCAATGTTACTGAAATAAACAATAAATAACATAAATAAACAAAAATTTAAAAATAAAATAGTCTCCCAAATCTCTTTGGTAACTTGAAACTTTAAAGTTTTGCTAAGTTAAGTTAAATGATGGAAAATTCATTGAATATCTAGATCATTTCCAAAGAAGATTAAATACTGAATATTAATTGCTAAACATAGGTTCATCTACTTTCAGGCTCCTATGCAGAGAAACTAAAGGTAAATTTGGGTCTGTTAGTAATCATGTCTTTGTGCCACATAAAAAAGTTGTACTGTAAGGAAGCGTATGTCTTTAAAAATTATAAAATGTGGTTATAAATTTGTCAAGTCACAAACTGCTGACAGTTTAAAATTGTTTACTTCTTATCCTTCATTAAGGTTCTAATATATGTAATTAAAGCCACCATAAATAACAAAGGAAACAACTCTATGTGCAAGGATAGTTGGATGTGTTTTTTGATGAAGAGAAAATACAAAGTATGAACACGTGTTTTTGTTAAGAAAAGAGAGAGACAGAAAGACAGAGAATCTTGCTTTTTGCAGTCAAGTTGGCTAAAACTTGGATTGTTATTATAAGAGTTTTAAAATAAACTTTATCAGTAATATACATATGTAAAACTAAAAGTTGATTTTCTTTCATCTGTTGAAAGGTTAAAGCTTACTTGGACTATTGGTCTGCTTCTGATATTATGTAAAATTTTCTGTTTACAAAGCAAAGATTTTGTGTCTTACCAACCGTGCTTCACACTGTCTTCAGGTCTTTAATTGCCTAAAATTGAGTCTTCCTAATTTTAAAAATACCAAGATTTGCTTACAACTGTGTAACCTACAGTATTTACCTTTGAAATCTTTTATTGTCTCTTTGATCAAAGAGATAATTAAGTGTTGTTTCATAATGATCTGCAATCCTATTTACTCAAGTGTCCAAATCTTTTGATATCATTGACAAACTTCCCAAAATCAAATTCTAAATTAAGTTCTTTTGACCTCTAGCTAACTTTGAGATTTTTCAGAGGGTCCCTGAAACATCTCAAAGAGAGATATTAAATTAAATAGGCTTACTTGGTATGTTAAATTGCATGGGAAGCATTGTTAAGTAAGTCATGCTAAATCTTTGACTCTATTTGTGTAGATACATGTCACTAATACAAATGTTCTAAAAATTGTATGAAATCCCAAAAAATCTGATATGTCTTGGCATAATGTTATCATTTGTAATTCAGTTATTATCTTAAATGTTGTGTGTCACAGAAATAACTAAATTTTCTTATCAATTGCATTATAATGAACCCTAATCAGATCTTTAACCATGCGGTTTTTAAGTCTTTCGTTTTTACAGTTATTGTTTTATCCTGTTTTGTTTATTGTTTGCAAAAATGCTCCATCTTTGGTGAGACTCATGGAAAGAACTGAGTGTAGCTTTCTGACAACTTTAAAATCATCAAACTAAACTGGGTAAGAACTCTTCCTCACTATCTACATGATAACCAAACATCAGGGACTTGGACCTTGGGTACACATCTCAGAGCTAAAGAAGCCTCCACCTGACTCCTGGTCCTAAGTAAACAATGGAAACCTCGAAATCAGATTGGCCAGGAAGAGAAGTAGCTGGCATTGAGGGAGACTGTTTCCTCTCAAGACGACGAAGCAAGACTTCACACCTTAAACATGAAATGCTTTTTCCTTCTTTTCCTTTCTTTTGCTCTGGCATTTACCTGAGGAGATAACACCCTCATCTGTGTATCCAAACCATTGCTAAGGGGAGTCACCTTTCACATTGCTGGGTCTATAATTATCTAGATCAGATTTTCCCCCACTCATGAAGAGATCTCATTGGAAACACCCACCTCTGCAAGGCATTTAGGATGACTCTTTATTTCAGGCAAGGATAGTCTCTTCCCATGTACTCTAAAAACCTGACTGACCCCTGCCTTAAACAGGTAAATGCAGCAATCCCTGTGAATAGATCCACTCCCGGGTTAGGAGTAAATACAAATAAGAATATGACCAGAAACCTCTCCTTAATTCTTGGAAACCATTGCAGATTCCATTGCTAAGACACTAGCTGCCCAGCAAAAATCCTTAGACTCTCTGCCCAAAGTTGTTCTTCATAGTAGGATAGCCCTTGATTATCTTTTAGCTAAGCAAGGAGGTATCTGTGCTATGGTCAACACCACGCACTATACCTGGATTGACACTTCTGGAGAAGTTGAAACTCAGTTACATAAGATCAGTGAGTAAGCTGCTTGGCTTGAAAAGGTGGATCCTTAAACAGGGCCCTTCTTTGATTGGTTTGGATCTTGGGGACTATGGCTCTGAAGTGCACTCCAAACATGGAGAATTATCCTACTTTTAATCTCCCTGCGGCGTAGTATTTTTTCAAAGGCTTTAAATGCATGTTTGCAGCTGCTTACCACCAGGAAAATGATCTAAGACTGGAATGTCAGAAAAGGAATGAAGAGAAAGACTGAGTTAAAAACTGTGAACCTGAAGTCATGGCCTGTGAATATCACACAAAGGATCAGTAAAAGCGATGAGCAGTAGCTGAGATTGGTCCTGATGCTTTAATTTTTTATCAGGTCTCTCAGTTAGGCTGAGAGTTTGATCAAAAGAAGAGAATTATTAAAAAAATTAAATAACAGGCCCAAAATGGAGTCATTTGCCCCCACAACAGCAAACCAAGACTTCCTTGCAGTTTCAACCTCTCCCAGGACTGCGACCTTCAAACAGGTAATGTGAAATTTCCTGTATAGCTCTAGTGAGGTAAGCTGTATGATACGACCCTTGCTGTTCTCTTCCCCTAAAAGAAGAAAGAAGATGACCTGGCCCAAAACAACCCTTCCTTTTCTTTTGCCAATAACTTACTTGCCCCACCCTTCTGCCTGTAAAACCCTTCCATTTTGTTAAACTTTGAGTATCTCCCTACTTGCTGGAAGGGGTGCTGTCTGATTCATGAACCAATTAGATCTTCAATTGTACTCAATTGAATTTCGTTTTTTAACACCTTTTAAATGCTGGATGATAATATGTACTGTTGTTTGGGCTGGCAGACAAATCATCTGACTTACTTCTGGTAGGATTCTGGCAATATTGAATTAGCTTACTGTTCACCAATGCAATACTACGCAATTCCTGCGGCCATGAACAGGCACTTGATTCAAAGGTAGCCCCACCCAGGGTTTCCTAGCCAAGAATCCATGTTTAGAGAGCTCTTCCCGGTGGCAGCAGTGGTAATTGTCTAAAACAGTGGTTCTCAAACTGTAGACATCATCATAATCACCTGAAGGACATGTTAAAGGAGATTGCCAGGCCCTACCTACTGGCGTTTCATACAAACATACTTCTAACAAGTTCTCAAGTGATGCTGAAGTTGCTGGTCCACAGACCACTCTTTAAGAACTACAGATCCATTAAAAAAAAAAAAAAAACTAGATCCCCAGTGTTTTGGAGATGAGGAAACAGGTCATTATGAAGCAACAGGATAATGTAGCCAATGATCTAGAAGAACAGAGATCCTATGAAAGAGAGAAACTCAGAGGAGAGGGGTCTTTCATTCCAGTCCTTATCTATCAATACTAGAAATTTCCGTTTCCATTTGCAATATTTAAGTATTGTGCAATTGTTCTACAGTCCTGTTTTGCTTCTTCATTGACATGTTATCACCAAAATTAGACCATGATGTTCAGTAACTTTGACATTTTAAACAGATGTCTTTTCTTTAGCTTCTGAGTCTTTTATCAAGGAGTGATCTCTTTTAAGTTGAGACAAATAGGAAAAGAAGGAATTACAGCGATGTCCATAAAGAAGAAATAAAAATGAATAGCAAAATACCTTACTTAAAGGTAAAGTAAGATAATCGATTAAAACAGTCATCCTATCAGGCACATCCTACACACAATCTCATTTAATCAGCTCAACAACATGATTAGATTGTTATTCCTGCTATTTCACAGAAAATGTGGAAGCCCAAGTTGATAAGTACTGGCTGAATCTGTAAGGGTCCAAACAATGACTTTTTCTCTGCAAAAGTAGTCATCACTTTTGCATCACCATATCAGCATATGCATACATTTTGCATCACCACATGCATATATGTAGTGTAATATAGTGATTAAAAATTGGGCCTGTGAAGTCGGACTTCACATTTTCAACCTCAACTTCACCACTCATTGTGTATACCTCACAGGCTGCACAAAGGCTAAATAAGCTAACATATTTCAAGCAACGTGAACAGTTCCTGGGACTTAAAAAGCTTTATCAAAATGTAGGTTTAAAGAAATAAAATAAACACAAAAGAAGAAAGATTACCATGGCACATAATAAGTTTGCATTTTTTAATTCATCATGACAGAAAAAGAGTACCAACATCCTATTGGCCTTTGCAGATTGCAGATTTACTGCCTTGATTGTTCTGAATCTCTTCCCAATGGAACTGACTCCAATTGCAACAGAATGTGGGGAAGTTCAAGCCTAAAGAAGCTCTCAAATACATTGGAGGTTGTGGTGAACAGCAAGTGGGAGGAGATTGGTAGATTCATTGGAGATATAGGCTAAATTGCAGGCTGGCTAGTTTGCCAAAGAGAACTAAGGAAAGAGACAGCTGGAGGGAGGACTCCTGGGAGAAGAACAAATCTCAAACACTGATCTCAAGAACTATCCCTTCAAAAAAACCAAAATTTGATTAGGTAACTCCCTGGAGTAACTTATATCCTTAGAGCTTTACTGAAAACAAGAAAGCAATCAAGCAGGCAGTCAGAGGATCTTGACGTCTGGGTGTGGTCAGGGAAGACCATAAAAGAGCCCTACCAAAGCCACTGTCATCCTAGGATAACTGTGGACATATCCAAGACTGCATCCGCTGAGGAGTAACCTCAGAGCCTTCACACTGTGGGGAGAGAGGAGAGGATGGAATGGACTTTACTAAAAACATCTAGCCAGTCACTAATCAAATAGACAAGCAAATAGCAATAACAACCTTGGAGTGGGGAATTGGTACTCAGTGTTGCTACCATATATTATCTAAAATTTCCAGTTTCCAACAAAAATTTATGAGACATGCAGAGAAATAGCCAAGTATTCCTTATATGCTGTAAAAGAGCAGGCAACTGAAACTATCTGTGAAAGTAAACATATGTCATATTTAACAAAAACTTCAAGGTAATCATTATAAACATGTTCAAAGAACTAAAGGAAACCATGATTATAGAAGTAAAGGAAGGCATGATGACAACATTGCATCAAACAAGAAGAACCATAGAGATAGAAATTATAAAAAAGAAACAAATGGAACTTCTGGAGTTGAAAAATATAACAAAAATTCACTCAAGGAGATCAACGGTAGATCTGAATTGGCAGGAGAATTAGTAGACCTGGGAATGTCTTAATTGCCCCCTCACTTTAAAAGGACAGTTTTGCTGGATATAGAATTCTTGGTTGACAATTTTTTTCTTTTAGCATTTTGAACGTATAGGCCCACTGTCAACGTTTGAATGACCCGTAATTGGGGGCTTAGAGAAAACACGTAGCAAAGGTGCAAAAATCCCAGAGTCTCAGGCTAGCAGGAAGATAGCTGAGATTATATACTTTCAGGATTAGTGAAAGGATGAATTGAAGAAAACCTATTAAACAGCAGGAAAAGATAAATATGTGAATAACCTTTTCTCTTTTGGCCTGTGATCTGGGTGAAAAAAATTCTCCCCTGAGAATTGTCAACTTCAGTTTTGCTCTTATGGGGGTTTGGAGTTGGAATTAACTCACAGCGAAGAAACAAAATTGCCCTAAAAGTGCTTATCTCCCCAACAGCTAAGTTATCTATTCCAAGCCAAGAAATGAACATAAGGGTATTTCCAGGGCAGTGATACCTAAAGGACCTGGGGAAAGAAAATCCTAAGCTCCCTGGAAGACACATCTTCCAAACAGACTGCATATGAATCCCTGCTGAAAATGAATTCAAAAGAAAAATATAATTACAAAATACAAGAAGAATAAATTTCCATGTGTCCTCCATGAAAGAATTTCAGGAGAGAAATGTTTAAATATGTATGGTGAAAGTATCAAAGCCATAAATGATGAATAACAGTTGGTAAGAGGAGATGAAGTTCCATAAAAAAAATTAAAGTGTTGAAATGGAAAAGATACAAACAAATAACCTAATGAAATCTAGAGGGGTATATATCTGCCTACATATAATTAAAATACAGCATAATAACTGCTACAAGCGATCAATAAACTGAGCAATATTTCACAAGAATATATAAGACAGAATGTACCTGCTGGGTAGCATTAAAAAAGTCTTCCTCTACTGATGAAATATTTAGGATGAGATTTTAGCTTTAAGTTGAAACCTTTAGGAAGAATGGATCCCTTTGCCAGGAAACTGGTGGCAGGGGCACCAGTTTGAAGTTGGGTGTGCATACAATACAAAGGGGAAACATAATCAAGGCCAAAAGCTAAAGAAAGGAAGCCTTATTTGAAGAACTTCAAATGGTTAGTGCCATGTGGCATCTTGTGCAATAAGGTGAGGGGCAGGATTTAAATTTGGTGGTAGCTAGATTAGGCAAAAACAATGCTTCCCTTCACAGGACTGACTTACTTCCCTTCAAAGTCTTTCTTACTAAAGAATTAGTAAGAAAAAAAATGTAAACTATCACATATATGTTGAAATTATACTAGTTTGGATACATTGAGTTAGATAAAATGTATTATTAAAATTAACTTACCCTCTTTCTCTTTTACTGTTTATGTGGCTACTGAAAGTTTGAAACAAAATATGCAACTTGCATTATATTTCTGTCAGACATTGCTGTTCTGGAACAAGGGCTTGGCACATGGTGGGTGGTCAATCAATACTTGATGAAAGAGTTTTACAGAAGTTCTTAGTGGTCTTTCATCTTTTTATAGCCTGTCTACATTGCTGGGCCATACTAGTTTCCTCCTGGTAATGAAACGCTTTAATGCCTAAAGAGAAAAGCTCATGGTATGAGATAAGGAATACCAGACTTTGTACTCCTAAGTTAGGTATTGAAGTTCCACTTCAACAATTTTAGTTCACCTACATTGGAAAGTTACCTAAACTTCTCTAGTTTGGGCTTTTTATGAACTAAAAGTCAGGGTGGGGATGAGAGTAACAGAACTTATCCTAAAGTTGATTGTTAAGATTGGATAAGTTACTCTCAAGGTGAGAGTATAGAGAAGGGAATGTAAATGAGGAAGATGACACTGGGGCTTCAAATGTACCTGCAGTATTTTAACTAAGTTGAGTGATGGTCACATGAGTATTTGCTACATAGTGACCTATCTATTTCTGTATGTGTGAAATGTTTCAACAAATGAAGATTGATTACTAAGTGAATATGGACGTTCTACAAGTAAAAGTCTAACTGAATATTAATTGCTACATCATTAAATCTTTTGTTTTAGGGGACCAAGGGATACCAAACTCCATGTAGGAAGTAGGAAAGGAAATGGGTCAGTGAAATCCTCTGTTCCCATAGCCTGAATTGTATGTGTAGATTATCAAGATACTCAGTGTGTTTAGTTTTTAACTTAGCCTGAAGAGGAACCCTTTTCTCCTTGGGAATGATCTTATCCCAATGTTGAGTTCTGATGCCCCAAGCTTTCCTCCCCTGCCACATTTGGCCCCTGCTGTGCGCCACTCATGGTGACCACCCATACTTTTTTCCAATAAGGCTCTTGTTCCTAGGACAAATTAAATTATTATGGAACATGTTTCAAAACCCAGAGAAAGGCATTACTTCTGAATAACCAGGAATTTCTCAGAAATGAAGACTTTAATTTGAACAGAGCTCTTCAAAAAAAAAGGTGCTAATCCATTCCTTTCAAACACATAACCCTGACTTCCACTTTTTCTGCCCCACCAAAATCCCACAATTTCAGCAACAGGAAACAAAACGTTGCCACTCTCAATCTATGGCAGTACATCAAGAGTGTGTGTTGGGGGGAGGAGATTGTTTTTTGAAAAGCATCTTTTACTCATTCATGTAATCTGAAATGCCCCCTGGCCACGATCACTGTCATCTTTGATGTGGCTTCCGCATATTGTCTGTGCATCACTATGCCTTCCAAAAGAATGGGGACGCCTAAATGAAAGCAGTATGGTAAGGCTTGAAAGAAATACTTAATTATTGAACACAACGTCTTAAAACAGAAGCTCTGTGGATTTCCCCCTGTTGATACAAAATGATAGTTCTCAAGACCTCACAGAAACATCTTCTTGGATTCACTGCACAGGTCCCACAGGGAAGCACATCCCTGTGGCTCATTCTGGCACATCTTGGCAAAGTTCCATTTAACATCTCAAGGAAATTAAACTCAGGCAATGGTTTAACAAATGCATTCAAGGTCAGAAAATATTTCCCAGCAATACTATTGATCTCTTGGCTTACTGCAGAGAGGACACGAATCACTAACTTAATTTGATGGTTAAAAGTCCTTTATGGGCTGCTCAGAAGATAGTTCCTCTCTTCTCCTTCAGTCCTTATATTCCTAGGATTTTGGTTTGAATGGAAGAAGGGGGAAGTAATCGCATCATCTCTTTCTCTTTATCTTTCCCTCTTTCTTTCTTTCTCTCTCTCTCAAACACATACAGATGCAACTCATACACAAATACATTTGCAGAGAGCTGTATGGTAAAAACAACAACAACAACAACAAAAACCTTCAAAGATATTTAAGAAACATCAGAGAGATCAAAACAGTGAGCTCCTCTATTGGAATTTAAAACTCTAGTGGTTTTCCCATCAATCTATGTATACCAGAGCACACAACCACAATTTTCACTTATTGTGCAGCATTAACTTATTAAGATAATGTATTTTGACAAATTTATGAATTTTCTCCTTCACTCCTATATTTATTCCCATCCGCATTTCACTCATCACCTCTGCAACCTACACTTGTTTGATATTTCCCATTATAGAACTTGTCTCACTACTTCCACTGGAGGTAAGACAACCAGTGGTACAACCTAAGCAAACCCGTTGTAGGTTTCTCTTCTCTCCTCCTGCCACCCTATTTCACTATGCTAGAGAAACTCAATGACCTCAAATCTCTTTAGTCTGGCCCCACACTCTTATCTAACTTGCCTGAAAGTGAAGTTGCTTTTCCCTTCAACATGAACACAACTTCTCTCTTTTTTCCAGCAAAATTAACCACAGTTACATGTTAGGAGAAAAACAATTTTATTTCAGTCTTTTCCACTAAGACATAAAACAAAAACCTGTTTTCCTGATTCTTTAAATATTATCTGCATTTATGAAAGATGAAGGTATAAACACCTACTGATGAAACACTACAAGGACTTTCATTTAGTCCTCTCTCCCCCTTATCAGTTGTTTGACTCTATTAGTCAAATTAATGCCAGCTGCTATAACAGTGACAAAAGGAAAATGTATAATGGCTGATACCCAATGGTAGATATTTATTTCTACTTCCAAAATAGCTCATCCTGACTGGTAGATAGCTCTACTCCAAGTGGCAGCTCAGGGATTCAAGCTTCTTTCATACTGTTCTTCCAGCTCAAGTCAATGAAAAAAGAAAGAACAATAGAAAACCAAACATGGGAGATTTTTGTAAGATAGCTCTCAAAATAGAAAAATCATATTTTAGTGGCTTGAACTTAGTTATCTAAACACACTTCAGAATAACAGATGCTGAAAATGTGTTGTAGCTGTCGGCTTAGATGAAGTCAAGACGGGTATGAAGACCAGCTAGCCAGTCTCTGCCAAATGTACTTTCTGTTTAGAAAAATTCCTTTAGCTATTTTTTGTGAGCTGATTTGCAAGCAACAAATTCTCTTAGCTTTCCTTCATCTGAGAATGTCTTTATTTCCCCTTCATTCCTGAAGAGTATTTTCAGTGGACGTAGAACGCATAGTTGACAGTTCTTTTCTTTTAGCACTAGAAAATATGTGCCACTACCTCTGGCTTTCATGATATGAGGTGAAAATAACACTGGCATTTGAGTTGGTGTCCCCCTAAATAATATGTTACTCTCTGGTTACTTTCAAGATTTTTCCTTTGTCTTTATTTTTTCAGAAGTTTTCATTATGATGTGTCTTAGCATGGATTTCTTTGGGTTTATTCTATCTGCGATTGTCCCAGCCTTTTGGATCTGTAGGTTTATGTCTTTTGCCAAATTTGAGAAGTTTTCAGACATTATTTGTTCAAATCCCTTTTCAATCCTGCTCTCTCTCCTTTTCTTCTGTAACTCTAATGATATGAATGCTAACACTTTTGTTGTTGTCCCACAAGTCTCAGAGTCTGCTCTCCCTTTTCCAGAGTATTTTCTCCCTATTGTTCAGTTTGGGTAAATTCTATTGATCTCTTCTAAAGTTTACTAATTCTATCCTCTGTCATTCCACTCTGTGGTTGAGTCCATCCAGTGAGTTTTTAATTTTAATTATATTATTTTTCAGCTCTAAAATTCACATTCAATTCGTATTTACTACTTTCAATTCTTTGCTGAGATTTTTTAATTTTTCATTTGTTTCAAGAGAATTTGTAATTGCTTGTTGAATCATTTCTATGTTGGCTGCTTTAAACTTCTTGTCAGAGAATTTCAACTCTCTGATGATTGTTTGGTCTCCTTGTAGTTGTGATTTTCCTAGTTCTTGGTATTGTGAATGATTTTCTATTGTATCCTGGACATTTTGGATAATATTTTGTGAGACTCTGGATCCTATTTAATCTTCTTTTTTAGTAGACAGTCTACCTATTAACATGTAGCCTGAGGACCATGTGGATTGGGTGGGGTGGAGTGGGACCTGAGAATCTGAGATTCTAACAAGTTTCTAGGTAATGCTTTTGCTGTAGGTCTGTGGGGTGCACTATGAGAACCAGAGAATTAGACTGAAGGAAAGCTAGGTTCCCATCCTGGAGAATTTTCCTTCCCATTAGGCCCTCCAGAACCATTCCAGCAAAAATTTGGCACCAACTCAAACTTTCCTGTTGATTCCAAGTGAGGGTGCTAGGGACTTTTACTTCCCTGCTGGGCCTTGCTGACATCTGAGAAGGGAGAGTGGAAGGCTGACTCATACTGACTTGTTGCTGGAAGGTGGGAGCAGAAGTTCAGCTGCCCGCTGGGAACTTCTGGTACCAGAGACGGGAGAGGAGGAGGCAGCATACAGTTTATCCCCACCTTCCATTACCCCACTGTGCCTTATTGATGCCAAATGTGGGAACTCTACCATTTTTGGACATTTCCATCTCAACATGTGGCTTCCAGAGTCACCGAAACACGGAGAGAGAGTAGTGGAGGACCCTGATTCCCTACAACCTTCTTCAGTTGAGAGCTTTGTAGACGTCTACTACATTCTGGCAGATCTGTCCAGTCTCCAAGTCCTTTTTCTCTTTTGTCTCCCATCCACTGTCGGCTAAACCTTGCATTCTGATATTTTCTATGCAAAAAAAAAAAAAGGGCTAAATGTTATCAGTTCACACAGGTATGGAAATCTTACTGACATACCCTAATAGCAAGGAGCAGTCCAGGGATTTAAGTGATTCACCCAGGGTGATAGTTAATATTATATGTCAACTTGGCCAGGCTGTGGTGCCCAGATGTTTGATCAAGCATGAGTCTAGATGTTGCTGTGAAGGTATTGTTTTTTAGATGTGATTAATATTTAAATTACTAGACTCTGAGTAAAGGAGATTTCCCTCTGTAATGTGGGTGGTCCTCATCCAATCAGTTGAAGACTTTAGGAGGAAAAAGTTCAAAGTTCTCCAGAGGAAGAAGGGATTCAGCCTCCAGAATGCCTTCAGACTTAAGCTGCAACATTAACTCCCCTGAGTCTCCAGCCTGCTGGTCTGCCCTGCACTCTTTAAAATAAATTCCTCCCTTTCCATATCTCTGCCTCCCTGTCTCTGTCTCTGTCTCTCTCTCTCTCACAGTAGGGTGTGTGTGTGTATTATGTATACATACAGAGATATATATTTATATATACATAAGATACATATCTATATACACATATCGCACACACACACACACACACATACACATGCATCCTATTGCTTCCATTTCTCTGGAGAACCCTGGCGGGGAGGTAAATAGTAACAAATTTCATTGTTTTGATTTCTGCTATGCTCACTATGCTAAGTACTTTAGATTCCCTATTTAAATTTCAAAATTAGTGTAGGACATAAGTACTACTATTTCCACTTTGAAAATGAGGAGAGGGAGTTACAAAGAGGTTAAGTAATTTGCTGGTAAGACATTAGCATTTGATTGGAATTCAAATGTGCTGCCTCCAAAGTCTTTTAACAACCACTACACAAAACTTGACTGAAATTCAAAACTCCTTGGTAACAACACTAGAGTTGTATTATCTTTTTCTCTTGACCTTAAATGCCTAAATCATGAACATGGGGCACCTTTAACATCAGGCTCTGTACCACGTTATGTACATACACAGATGAACTGTAGGTGGTCTCTGCTCTAGAGAATAATTCAATATTGAAGTTCATCTGCTCACCTTTTTTTTTTTTTTTTTCATTTTCCTGGCTATAAACTTGAGTATCAAGAGATACTTGGAACTTCTTCACTCTTGATGAAAGAGAGAATAAAAGGAAGTTGTTCACTGCAGTGTTTTCTTCTCTAATCACCTATGGAGCTCCTTATGGATGCTGTTGAGGATTGTCAATAAACCAACAAGTATTTGAGAGTTTATTCCTTGTCTTTTCCCACTACTGCAGCCAGGAAGAAACAGTAAGATGCACTAACTTGTGGTGGCATTTACAGACTGTTAGAGAAGCATAATGAACAAATATAAAGCAATTAGAGAGCAGCATAATCCAGAACAAATTTAAGTGACAAATTGTTCAGAGAGGCAAATTTGCAAATGGACTGGAATAGCTATGAAAGATAGCACATCAGAGTGAGAGCCACTAGGTTTAGAAAAGTAAAAAGGATGCATGAGATCCATTTGGTGCATTATTTTAGGCCAGTGGATCTCAAACTTGAGTGGAAAACAGAACCACATGGAGAGAGTGTCTGTTAAAACATAGATGACTGAGCCCCATCCCTAGAGTTTCTGATTCAGTAGGTCTGGAGTACAGCCTGAGGATTTGCATTTCCCAGGTGCTGCTAATACTACTGGTCTGAGGACCACACTTTAATTACCACTGATCTATCTAGGCCATTCACACTAACTGCCTGGGTCTATTAGCACCTTACATGTTTCGGAGATCAACTTATAACACCTGCTGTTGGCTTTGAGGTCTTCTGATTTTTCTTTCACCTTCTTGAATTTCATCGCTTTACCTACAATAAATATATTCTAATAACAAACTCTAGGCTATGCCACTTCAAAGAAAAATATGGCAGTGGAGCAGAAAACTGCCTGCCTGGATGAAACCAACATTGGATGTTCTGTCTGAAAATAGTTCAATCTTTGATACTTTCCTATTCAAATCCAACATCAAAGCGAACTCACAGGTTCTGTCAGATTTCTTCTTTCTAGTAAGAGATGAAACGTTTGTCTGCTGTCATTCTCTTAACGTGATAATTAGACAGTGTGATAATACAATTTTCCTGGTGTTTATAATCCTTGATCATATATTGTAATCATAAATAGAGGCCACAGACTCAATGACTTAATTATAAGCCTGATGGTAGACTGATAGAGAAAAACCTCATACTATCCTCAGGGCAGAAAAAGAGTCTTTTTGAACATATTTTAGAATGAATCTATAGTAAACATTTAAAAATGTATTGAAGTAGTGATAATCTAACAGGATGATTTCAATATACCCCAACATACTCACCTTCACGTCTTTACACATGCTCCATTGAGCATGTTCTCTCATCTTCATCAGACCAAATTCTTCAACTTTTTTCAAAGCCTAGATCATGTTTGCTCAATCCATTGACCTATTACTTCTTTTGTTGATACCTGTTTATTTATTAAACACATCCTGCATACCAGGCTCTGTGCTGGGTGGTAAAGATACAAGGTGAATGAAATGCAAGAGAATACCCTACAGTGGGACAGATAGACTTAGTAAAAATATAAATGCAGTAAAGTATTAGAGGGGCTATCAGAGAAGTATAATGGCCACATTTTGACTCAAAGAAAAACAATCGACCCTGTTTTTATATTATTGTCTAAAATGTCGTGTGAGTGGATTCTGTCTTCCTCTGTCAATGCAGTATTTCCATATATTCTCAATAAATCTCTCAACAAATATTGAAACAGTCATTGATTTGTACATTTTACATTCAACTTGTACTTTGTGAAGCCTAAATACTTAGAAAACCCCTCTCATTGTACTGAGAGCATAAAAAAAAGTGAACCCCTACTCTGTGACGTTGTTTCCAAAATATGGTCCCAGACTCTTAAAGAAATGGGCTTAGTCACAGTTTCATCACTAAGCAAAATCCTCCATTTCTTTGTTGTAAAGATCCTTCTTTTCTTAAAAATCTTATTTTTCATGAATCTGTGATTCAGAGAGGCAAAGCCCATTATGTACTTCTGTTCTTTATAACAAAATTGCTAGAGGAATTGAAACCTCAACATTGCATCGTTATGATGAAAAACACAAGAACAAGAGGGTGACTTTATTAATCCCTCTTCAAGGGTGTGGTGTGAGAGTCTAATTACATCCATGATAGAATATGGAGCACTACTCTACCTGGTTCATGCTTATTTTCGTGTCTTTGAAACTTCAGAAGATATAAGAGTCAAAGTAGAATGAAGTGGGTAATACAAGATAAAAACACATGGGGAAGGAGAATTACCTAGCATGTACCAGATCCTGTTCAAATCTAGGTCCTAGGAGTGACAATTTACAGGTTGTATAAACTGGTGAACTTGAAATGGAATGAGAAGTCTTGAAGACTTTGACATTACGAATTTTTGGAGGGAAATCTTTGACTTTAGCATTTCCCTCATTTTCACTCTCTGAGTGGAAAATGAGTCACACAAAAACGTTTTCTTGCCTGCTTCAAGGACATAATACGCTATCATCTGGATTGTAACACTTGCAGTTTTCTAAAATAAGCATGGCCATGATTATTTCTGGTATGATTTTAATGAACAAATGAGGCCAAAACGTGAGGTTTGTACTCTCAGAGATCTGTATGTGGTATGAATTAACTCAACTTTAGTTGTCTTTTTCCACTAGATTTTTATTGATAATGCTAAAGATAAAAACATTAATTTTATAGAATGATCTTATGGGCAGAAAGCACGGTTAGCAATCCTGGCTAAATCACGTAAATAGCTTTGTTACCATGAAAGAAGCCAATTACTTTTTATCCACCTCCTCTTGTGATGTTCCTTGCCAAGAATTCTCCACAGGATTTAGGGATTTATAAAAGGAGAGAGACCCCACCCTACCCCGCCAGTCTCATTTTGTGTTACACCTGCGTCTCTCGCTCCAGGCAAACTGGACCCCTCGAGCTTCCTCCAATGCGCATGTTCTCAATTATCCTGGTGTTTGGCGCCACATGTTTTATTATCTGTGCTCCTGATCACTTCTATTCAGTTTTCTCTGCTCACCTTCTGTTACCTGTTTTTGGATTTGTCATCTGATCTTGCTGTCCCTAGCCCTCCACCTGAGCCCCTTTCTTCTTCCTTCTTTCTGCTCCAGTTAATATCACTTACTCACAATGACTTTGCCTGCCCCCTCATGACAACAACAAACTTCCTAAAAGCAAAGACCATGGTGTGTCTGCTTTGTACCTTCAGCCCTTACAACACGCTCAGCACATAGTAAATCTTCAGATATTTGCTGCATGAGTGAAGACCTTGCAAATAATTTAAGCTTCTGTACTACTGTGCTCTGCTTTGTTAATAAAGTTGGAGCTTCTGACCTAGCATGAGGAGAACGTGGGCATTGCTCTGTTTTGCCAAGAGTATTTATTGATTTTAAGGGCACTTTATTTCTGGTAAGTAAAGGTATACTAATAGAGGAAAAATGAAAACTTTCCCAATATTTAAAAAACGGGATCGTGTTAAGACAGAAAATAATAATTCACCCTGAATAAATTTTATTTAAATTTCATAATTATCTTAGAAGATAAAGAAACAAGGCAAAAAAGTGTTCTGCTCAAGGTTAGAGAGTGAGTTTAGCACAAATAGTGAAATGCCTGCCTTCCTAACTCTATATCACAATCAGGACTCATTCATCTTGTGGTTCCAGTTTCCACATGTGTCTCGGGGAGAGTTGCACTCTCTCCATATCCATCCTCAGTCTTAGCTTGGAGGAGGCATGGGGTAGTATTAGTCAGCCAGTAAAAGCTAGATTGACTTTCTAAGCCTGAATCACGTTGAGATTTTGCTGAGGCTGCCAAGTTCAAGCACAGTTCCTCTCGCTAAAAGAGTTTTACTATTGTATGATGGGGACCACTGAGTCATTTCCACCCCCTGCTATGGGCACTGCTTCAAACAGGACCTCACTTCACCCTCTCCCAGTGGAAAGGAGCCACAGGATCTGCTAAATGAAAGGCTGCTGAGCCTTGAATGGCTTTGCTAAGGTTCCTCACAGTTGGCCTTCTCCTCTCAGAATTACACTTTAAAGGGAGTAATGCCCCTAAGGGCTTGGTCCTGTTCCTTTAATTGGTTCTAATTTATGCTCCCTCTTGATCCCTACCTTATAAGAAAATTTAAACTCAGGCTAAACAGCACATCTCTCTGTAGAATGCAGAGTAGGAAAGGGTGCGAGATTTGAAGGAGGAGGGGAGCTAGCTGTCAAAGGTAAGTTCATTTCCAGCTACTTATGTTTGATAATTTCTTGTTCCTATCTTATTCAGGGGTGGGTTGTAGGAGCCCTCCAGGCATCTCATATTTGAGAGATATAGTCTGATCTCTTTGGGTGCCACAGTAAGTCAGACAATTTTAGATCTTCTCGCCTCAGGACAATTCCATTTCTAGAAATTAACCAAATCAACTCAAAATATGACAACAGAGTTTTATTTTAAGTACAAGAAGCTCCCCTTGCTTGAAAAGTTGGTTTTAATGTAAAAACATAGAAATAAACAGAATCCTGCTCAGTATTCAGAAACAACTATAAATTGCTGTGAACATGTTTGTTATTGAATATTCATGGGAATAAATATTAGGACAATTTCACATTCAGCTTAAGTGTAAATTACTCTAAATTTAGAACAGGCTAAGAAAGAGGTGGAAAGAGGTTTATTTTGTTTTCCTTTAATTGTTTTATTAAATCACCCTATATGAAGTTTGGGAATTGGAAGACTACAAATCTAAATTACACATTAATCCCCCACCCCACCCCACCTGCTGAAAATAAAACCATGAATGGCAGCAGGAAAAAGTAAGAATTCAAAGTCCATCTTCTTGATGCATTGAATGTGGAGCACAACAATACAATGTGAGGAGAGGTGAACACCAGCTTGAATACACAGGCATCTTTGTTTGGTAGTTCCAGTTGAAACTATTGGAATGATACCCTTATAAAAACAACTACAGGTAAGGACCTTTAGAGCATATAACATACTATTATTTAAAATTCTAAGTAAATCTTTGGTCCTAAAAGGACCAAATTATGTGTGTTATAACTCAGATCCTGGTTAGGGTCTTCAAACACCTTGACATCTAGATAATAATAATTTGAGCCCCAGTTCATGTCCTGTGGAAATTCAAAGGCCCCTCCCCAAGTTTACCGTGATTTTTCTAAAGGGCCTTACATTTTGGGGGGACCTTCCAGTTTTAAATATCAGCCTCTTTGGTCTCTGAGTCATTTAACTTTTTTTTTTTTAATTAAGCATCAGCATATGATGAGCCTAGTTATTCTGTGGGATCTATCTTGATGATATAGCCAAAAATAGCATGTCAGGTCTTACCTAGAAAGTGTACAGTTTGTACTCTGTGCTTATCCCACAATGTAAGGAGGGCATTTTGCTCTCTAAATGACTAATTTCACAAAGGGGAGCAGTGCTAGAGAAATGCCAACGGGGAAAGATAAAGATGTGCACGACTCCGTCTCCAAGGATGGCCTCTATTTATAGCTTGTTTTTAGCCCCTTTCACTACTCTGCCTCATTATCTAATCAACTGTTTCTACCGAAATGAGAGTTACAGCAAATTTATCCACCTGGGTCTTATTTGTAGCTATGTGATGTGAAAAATGAAGGCTTCTTCAATCCATAAGACTTTGTTCCTTGGGGACGACTGTCATTCCTTTAAGGTACTAATTGGGACTGAGACTCAATTTTTTTTTTTTTAAGAAATGATAGGTTGTAATATTCATACCTCCTGGGAAAATTAAAACATGCAAATCTTTCAGGTGATAATTTAGCTAGCGGTCTTCTAATAACGGTTTTTAATAACAGAAGTTTTTTCACCAAAGTGTGACCCTAATATATAAAGAAGGTAAGAGGGGTAAATATTTTAGTGTTCCAATGCCTTGTGCATTTGACACCCCTCTTTTTCTCTATCCTCTCAAGGAAGTATGATGTTCCACGGAACTCAACCAGAAAGCAACAGGACTAAACTAAGGAGCAATTAGGAAAATAGTTGAAACAAATGGTTATATTTGACAAGAGTCACATAAAGGTGATCACTGTTCATCACTGACATGTCTTCTTTTATTTATATACCGTCCACAATTGGTCTTTCACACCTTGCAATACTTACAAAGATTTAAGAATAATTTAAGAGTAGGTAATCTGTAATTGTTGTGGCTGTTTTCATCCTAATTCAGCATTCCCACTCTCCATTCTAGAGTCCAAAGTTGCTTATTTAACACTCTCCTTTGCCACATGAGTCACCTATGCCTTTTCTCAAAAACAAGAATTCATCTATAGACACACCATCTTCCTTGGGGAAGAGCCATACACCTCCCTTGGGGAAAGACCATATTAAATGGGTGCAGCAAGACCAGGAGCCCCATCTTTTAACCCCTGGAAAGTTTTCAGTCCTGCTAGTCTCTTCTATGGCTTTCTATGACTTAACTAAAGATTGCTACCCTCAACTGCACTGACTTTTCCTACTCTTTTCCTACTCTTATTTAAATTCAAACCTTAGCTGTTATTCTGTGAGCATCTGGGTTTGACTCCACTGCCACTTCTGGTCCCTGACCCAGGAGATTGCTTTTTAATTACTGTATATCAAGGCTCTCAGTCCTCAATTAAAGCCAGACCTTCGAGGCCATGGTACTGGGTTCCTCCAGTCTTGCCTCTAATCACTCATCATTCCAACCCCAGCAATGTAGCTGGGCTGCGACATCCCACACCATGAGCTTAGGGAAGACTGAATCAAAGTATCTTTGAAACAGATAATTATCTCCTAACCTGAAGATGATGGGAGATGTGATTCATCAAGGGCTAGAACATGGGAGATGTTGCACAGGCAAAACAGAATTACAAGCACAAAGATGAGGTGAATTTGACTTGACAAAGAACTTTCCATTTATCTCCCTTTCAGGGTCCTGGAAATACATTGCTCGTGAACACTGGACACCCTCAGACTTCCACAGCCATCAGGATACCTACAGAGCTTTAGTTTCAAAGGAGAGAGATAAGCATCTGCTGAACAGTGTCACGCTGCAAGCTTTGTGGATGAATTTCCTGAATCTCAGACCTCTGGCTATAAGATAGAGTTTGTGCTTTTAAAGAATTCTAGTCCCAACATAAGATCACAGTCACAGTCTTTGTACAATTAAATGCAATTCTTTTTCTGCTTGCTCTATAAGCCCCATGGCAGGCCATGTGCTTGAAAGAAATGCAAACTACTTAAGGGGCAAACTAGATGGCTTCCTAGACAGTCAATTATCAAAATTTGGTACAGTTGGCCAAAGCAAAGTCTTCTACCCTCCAGTTCTTGGACCTCAAGCCAAGGCCTCTTAAATATCATCACTTTTTGCATGATACTCCTCTTGGACCTCCAGTGGCAGAGTTATAGGCACGTGGACGCACTACTGAAGACATGAAGATATAGACAACCAGTTCATGAGCCAGCTATAAATGTTCCTATTTTATTATAGTCTATTATCATCAGAATATGAAGGCAGAGCCCAAAAACCAAAACTATGGGTGGTTGAAATATATCTCAAGGTAAGAGAAGGGATGATGCTTGGACTAAACTAAAAATGTAACTGGGTTGGTTCTGACCAGCCCCCTGTAATCATCAGGTCACTGACCCAAACAGACCATTTGGTTTAGGTGTTGGTTGGCTCATGGCAAAAGGATAACTAAATGCTTTTGAAATTGCTTTCTAAATGATATCCTTTCAAGCACAGCCCAATAGTCTAGAATTGAAATTGAAATCTCTCATGACTGACCTCCCTCCTCTGTCAGAGGCAATAGGTAGAAAAATAGGTGTAGTCCACTCATGTGAAGGATCTTAAATTCTCACAGTTCTCCTGGAAGCCGAGGAGAGTGAGCATTCCCAAGAGTTGACTAACTTTATATGCATACAGCTGTTTCTTTAACCAGTGTGTCAAGCAAGAAACCAAAATGCCAGGCACTCAATGGCACCCAAGAACCACAAGGTGGCCATAAAAGCATATGCTGGAGAGAGAGGAGTAAATATATTTGTTGCATGAATAAATGGGATTGGTTGGTATCACTGGGCAGCCATTTGAGTATCTGAAGGCAGAATTGTGAGGTCAGGGCCAGCACCTCTGCCTTTGCTATCACAAGCACAGAAAAGCCAAAGTCTTAATAAAGGAGGTGACGGTGAGTCATGAGTCCAGAGGAACACTGTCAGGGAGATCAGGAAGCAAGTTTGGTGTAATTCATAGGTTGCAAAGACCAGTTCAGGACATATTCTAGAAATGGAACATATGGGCTGAAGAGATTCACTTTGGTATTTATAGCTATTTTTAAGGAAGCCATTAAGCCGAATAGATACTTGATAAATTTTGGCCAAACTTTCTGATATTGCCAATATTCAACTTTGTCAGTTAATCAGTTTTGAGTAATTTCACAGGGTACAATTCTAGAACTTGAGTCAGGGTCTTTGTTGCTTCATGAGCTGTTCTAGGGGAAAACATACCAGAAGTGGTATACATAATTCCCGTTTAAGAGAAACAACTCAGTAAGGATAATTTCCTATGGTTAACAAATTGTCATCAGTTCCCCATGAGCACTAACTTCATTCGACAAGTGAGGGAACACCAGTGTAGGAGGCTGTGGTGAGAGTAGGGTGGACTTCAATCACCACCTCTACTGCTGTTTCCCTAAGGGAGAGCTGCTCTGCTTGTTCTGGTTGTGAACCAAGCCATTCCATCACCATGTGACCCAGGACCAGTTTGAAGGCATTATCTCCTTCTATCCTGTGCTGGTTTACCTCATGTGATGCCACACTATCTGGTAACTGAGGCCACCATGTGTTCTTCTGGGACCAATGTCTACCACTGACAAAGATGTTTCCGAGAACAAAAATATTCTTTCTCCCCACTGTTTGAAGTCAAGCCAGTCATCCTGGATTCTATGCCATAAATACAGAAAGTCATTTTCACCTTACCATGGTTGTCTTCATACTATTTTGTAATTTTTACCATGGAAGTCATCATTATTACCTTGGGATGTACTTACAAAACAAAGATGGGTAGAGAAGAGACTCAGAAAACTCAGAATTGATATAAGTTGATGTTCAAGGCCACAGAGTTACATAGTAATGGAACCAGAACCATTCCAGACTACTGAATCCTTCATCAGGCTCTTTCCATTCCATCAATCTCCTTAGATATCCTTCAGTGAAATGCCTATCTTACACCACATCCCGCCTCAGGTCAAATCTCCCAGAGATGCTGATGAGCAACCAAACCCAGGAACTGATTTTTGTGTTTCGTGTTTTAATAATGACTTTTAGTCCAAACTGAACAATTTCAATTTTACTTCCTCTCTTTCTTGCATTTTACTTTTTTATTTTTCATTTTGTTTTCTTCCTCTTCTTCTTCTTCTTCTTCTTCTTCTTCTTCTGTGCATTTGGACCTGTGGTACATGCATTTCAAGAACACTTGAGGTATTCCTATGTAGGTAGCAAAAGATTTCACCAATGATTCTGTCCCAACCCCCATCCTTATGTTCAAATCTCATTTCTCCAATGTGTTTAGAAACCAGAGACCTTCTCTTTTCCATTTCCCAGTAGTGCTTTAATTTCTTTTTCATTGTTCCTGATCAGTGTGCTAGAGCAGGCTTGCACAGGCTCACAAGAATCAATTGTATGCGTGCTTTCCCAAGCTGAACAAAACCTTGATATTACCCATGGTAGAAGTGTTTACAGAATGGAAATTGGCAAATGCTACAAATCAGTGTTTTGGGGTTTTTTTCCTCCATTTTCTTAATTAGAGCTTTATTGAGATATAATTTGCAGAGAGCCAGTTGTTAACCTTTTCATCTACCAGCACACTCCTGTTTCTGACCCATCAGAAAAAAGTAAGCCTCCTGTTCCAGAGGAGTTTATTCACCTTTGCTGAAAGCTTAGGATAAGGCTCTATTTTACAATACCTCCAACAATAATGATTTTCAGTTGACCTGATGCTTCGGCCTGGACAGTCCTCTGTTTCCTAAATCAGAGTGAGGTAGAGGCACTTGGGCTATCTTCTCCAGGCTCACACTTCTTAATACCTCAAGGAGAACAGCTGCCAGGGGTTTTGTCTGCATTTACTATTTGCATTTCCCTTTTATTACTAAAAAGGGTGAGGCTATTATAGACCCTCTAACTCTAGCCAATCTACCAGATAGATACACTTGAGTGAGCCCCAGTGAAACCAACAGAAGAACCTCTCCATAGCTCACATAATCTTGATAAGTAGTAAATCCTCGTTTTAATACACCAACCTTTGGGGTCTTTTGTTACATATCAGTGGATAACTGAGAGAGCATCTCTCCGCTCAACAGATTTACAAGAGGACTATGAATGACTCCCTGGTTGCTCTCTTTGGCTTTTGGGCATTTCACATCTTTAAGGAGTTCATCCTTGTGAAGATTCAGTCATAGGAAGAGGGAAGAAATTAAAAACCCAGGATAAGGCCCACAATATGTGATGAAGAGAAGTCCAATGTAGGAGAGCCAATTGAGTAAACAAGGAAGCTTTGAAAAAGAAACACACACAACTGCAGCTGGCCAGCAGTTCCCTGAGTGAATTCTGAAAAAACCCCCACAGCCTCCAGAGATCAGACTAGAAGAAGGACATTTGCTGTTGAGTCACTACAGTTGTTAATAAAAGGTCTCTCTCTGCATATTTTGTGCCCTTCCTGAGAGCCTTGGAACATCTAGGGGCTGCCATATGCCTTCAAAGAAGCACTATTTCATAATACTCTACAAGACTAGGCCTAAAAGGAGATAAAACCCAAAAGGAGAGACTCAATTTGTGAAAGCAGAAGATGTCTCTTGGGACCATTGAAAAAAGCTAATATCCATGACAAGTATTTCCTAGCCGCCCATTTGTTTGTATGTTGCTTCAAACATAGAATATGCACAGAATAGCAAGATTGTACACACCTGACAGCCCATTCCAGAAGAGGGCACCTTGCCAAAAAGGATTCCCTCAGTAACCACCTACTTTGAATCCCCATTTGGGTGGGTACACCTCAAGATTTAGCATCAGTCGCTCTCAAGCATATACTCTCAGAGTGCTATTTACTCTGACAGCATACTCTAATTAAAGACATTGGAGTTGAATTAAAAATATAAAGGATGAACAAGTCCCTTTGGGTAACTACATCCTTAATGGTAGAAAAGCAACAAACCCAGAATTTAAAATTCTGATCATATGTTACTTTCTGGGGGATTATACATTATTAAAACTTATCAAAAAGGCAGAATTGGGTTTTTCCTTCTTCACTTAGCCTGTTTTCTCTTTGCACTTCCCTCAGCAGAGCCTATAAAATGGGCCTGAGCAGGTTCCCATTAGCTGTGGTCAGTTTTAATTTCTGGTTCTCATGCACAAAGCTGATGTTTGTAGGTCCCAATCCTGGAAGGAAAATGCCACAAAAGCATTTTTGCCATAGCTTAATTAAAACAAAAAATGCAGCCTGCAATTTACACAGCAAAATTTAAGACAATCATTTACGTCATGTGGACAAATTTCTTCACTACATAATGCTTTGTCCTCAAAGACCATTTGCCAATATCCTACAAAAATTCTCATGTAAGAAGAAAGATGATGGAATATTTTAGAACTTTTTTCCTCTATCCCAACCAAAATTGGAGTATGCCTGTCTCAACTTTTGTGGTAAAAACAGAGAAAAGACAAGCTGTTCAGTATTCAGATTCCAGAGTCCATGCTTTCCAGTCAGAGCTAACAGTTGACCACCAACTATATCATAAATTGTGAGACTATGGTACCGAACCCCCATCTTGCTGGCCACAACTACATTGAAAGTAAGCTGAGATGGAATCTTCTGGCTCATATCTGAATTAATCGGAACTCTTTCAGTTTCAAGAAACAGAAACTTAACTCAACCTGGCTTTCAAAATGGTGAGAGGGGAAAATAGGCTTGTATAATTGGATGGCCGTGGAGTGGATCAGAGTTTTAGGTATGGCTGAATCCAACAAGAAAATCTTCCTCTCTACTTCTTGGCATTGTGTTCTTGAATGCTGGCTTTGTTCTCAAAAGGGCTTTTCTTGTGTCACAGAAAAGATGAAGAACAGTACCAGCTTACATTTCAGACACTAAGGAATCCCAATAGAAAGAAAACACTTCTCATTCGATGGTTCCAGGAAAAGGTCTGCGTCTGTCATTGGTCTGGCTTGGGTCAGGTTTGCATCCGTAATTAGTCACTGAAGCAAGAGGATCAAATGCTCTGATGTGCCAAGCTTTGGTTTTGTCTTAGTTCAGTTTCCCCTAGAAGCAAATCCTGAGCCAAGGATTTTGGTGAAAACAGTTTACTGGAAGTTGCAAAGAACATAGTGACAGGGAAATCAACCAATACAGGGATGACAGGGAAATCAACCAATACAGGTATGTTAAATCAGATACAAGTGAGAGATCAAGGCTTAATATTGCAAGAATATTCCCTGGCAAAACAAATACACAAGGTTTCAACTGTGAAAGAGTGAGGTATTTGGGGTATTTATACTCCAACATCTACCAGTTATTATGTAAGGGCTACCTCCAAGAGGACTTTTGTTCCTCCAGGTACTTCCTACCTACCTTGAGTAAAGTAGGTTTCACCAACATGACAGTTCTCCGATAATCATGCTTTTGCTAACTATTGGAAGCCAGAATTATAGGCATGGAAATAGAGAGGAGATTTGAAGCAGTATGGGCAGATCACCAACAGTCTGCTATAGGTCCTGTCCCCACCCTCTTGTTGAGGGGATGCAGGGATGAGTGTGTTAGCCTCACCCAAACCACATCTCATGAGAGTGAAGGAGAGATGGTGCTCACAAAGGAAAACAAGGGTACTGTTCCCAAGCAAAAGGGGGTAAAGTTTCTTCAGCAGGCAAGAACAAGAGATGTTCACTTGATTACCCAACCCTGAACTGTGCTTCCTCATTGTAAATCTGGCAATACAAAGACTGGTGCCATGCAGTGAATGGGAGATTAAGAAACAGAAACTGAGGTTGATCTTGTTAAGGATATGGATTATCATTCTTAGCACTTGTGCTAAGTTCTTGGAAGTGCATTCAGTATCTTCAAGGTCATGAAGATGGGGCCACAGCACTCATAAACTTCCATTCCTCTGGTAATCCTTGGTCTAGAAAATATAATTCTGCAACAAATGGAAGCTAAGAAGTATTAATTTAACGTAGAGAAATGTAATTGGTACCTTCTAGGATAAAATTAAAAGAGAGTTACCGCAAAGGAATAAAGACCCTATCTATAAATGTCTAGGGACAGAACCCTATAGACCAAAAGGAAAGTGACTATCAGATGATTCTAATCCATTTGTTTTGCTTTTGCTGTCATTATTATTACTTGGTGATGAGTATATTTGGTGCTTGGCAGTTTATTCTTTGAAAAAAGTGTGTGTTGCCAACAGTTCTTCCAAATGAGAATCGTTGCCCAAGGAGTACTGTATAAGCTGCTGTGAGACATTCGCAACCAAGCAGGCATTAACGAAGTCTGGGGTAATTTCTACTGTGGTGAGCAGAATAATGCCAAACCTGCTAGCTGTCTGGATTTCTGGCTGCCTAATAAATCTTTCCTTTGTGTAGCCTGTGAATGTTGGCTCATGATCTTCTTACATCAGACTGGCTCTAAAGGGGCTCACTAAAATTGACCCCAACATCTCCACATCCTAACCTCAAATCAGAGTAGGACTTTTCATCATTAATAGAGAGAGTTGTTCAGTAGTGCTCAGGTAACATAAACCTATTTCTTTGCTGCGTTTGTGTCTGTGGGTATACAGGTTGGTTGGTTTGTTGTTTTTGTCTTTGATGCTCTAAAAATATTTGAGGGGAATTGCATCTGCTTTTAGATTCCTAGAATCTGTTGGAAATACAAAGAGGACATTCTCCGAGTAGTACAGTCTCAACTAAATTTCAATTATTATTCTCTGCCAACTCACTTTTCTAATTCAAATTCTCAGCTAAGTTCTATGTAAACACCTCTATATTTGATACCTGTTCCTGACTAACTAATTTTCCTTAGTAAACAGAATTTACTTTATTTCTTCTCCTTCTTTTTTACTGAGAAGGAAAATGGGTAAACAGTATTCTATACACTTTCATCCTACAGCCCACAAATACTCTGAAACCGGAGTAAAATTATGGAGTGAAATGACCCATGCACTAGTCATTGGGAAAAATTACATCTACAAAACACAGCTTCCTTTGTGATAACAACTTGAGATGGTTGGGATAGGGAAGTACACATCGCAAATATTTGTGTGCTTATGACTGCAGAAGTCAGCCACGATGAAAGAAAAGGCAAAGGCAAAGAGAAGTGATTGGGTGGTAACATAAATTGCGTATTCAGATTCCTTCTCCAGGGAACGATTCTCTTCAATGAAAGACTCAAGACTTTTAGCAGAAACTTTTGGTTTGTTGCTCATAACCATCTTCAAAGACGAGAAACTTGCCTTCCACCAGTGGTGATTCACCTTACACAGTGACAAACTATTACATCCACATCTGACAATTTTATTTTTTTGTGGTTTTGGAGATGGTCAGACTCAGCAGCAGAGCCTTGAATCCAGAGGAATGTGGCTAGTTGCACTCAACAGAGAATCCTTAAAACTTAGAGCCTGTGTTTCTCCCTTAAGCAGTAGTTTCTTGGATAACGTGCTAGAACTCAATGGTAGATTCCCTCAGGAGAGGCCAACAGGAAAATGTCTGAGTCCAAAAAGGTGCCTAATAATGGCCAGTTCTAGGCAAAGAAAAAAGGGAAAGAAAAACCCCTCCCTTAAGCCATTCCAAACTTGGCTCAGGGAGAATATGGAAAGGGGGAAAGAAAATGTTTGGGTGTTTTTCTTCTTTTTTATGTGTTCTGTCTTGTTGGCATCTTATTGCCAGAAGATATTGGAGAGCCAACAATGTGCAATGTGGAACTTTAAAAATAAATCCTGTCTTGGAGCAATCCAAGCTGCTTGCCATGAAAAGGAGCCTTTCCCAGTGTGCCAGCACTGAACACATCTGAAACCAAGCCTCCCGAAGGCTCATGGTAATTATTAGAGTGGTGAGGAAAAGAGCAGAGGGGGAGAGACTACCGTGATAGCTCAGGAGTGGGTAAACCAAATGGGTGGAAAACAAGTAGGTAAGAAGCTGAAGATGGTACAGTGTTCAAGTTATCAATGTGGTAAAAGATGGACTGTGTGGAGAGCAAAGCACGTCATTGGAAGCTATGAACAAAGCCACTTGTTTTGTGGGAAAAGCAATAGCGCAAGGTTTAGGGAATCTGGCTTTTAGCACGTAATTTTCCTTATGGTACTTCCTCGCTCTATAATCATGAAGTCTCTAAGCTTTTACTCAATTCATGAGGAACCTTCTCTCTTTTGCAATATTTAGCTTCTTTTTCTGTTGAGATGTTGATGGTTTGCACAATGAGATGATTTACAGAGTTGGATCACTGAGCACATTGTTCTTTTTTTAGTAGCCAAGTAGAACGGAACTTACACAACGTGCTATTCCTAACATACTCTCAAGGCAAAACGAGAAAAGAAATCTTGGCATTAGAAGCCCAAAATAAATGAATATAAATGCCTATATACACCAAGAAAAATCTTTCAAGATCCATAGTTTGTTTGCCTTTGATCTAGCATCCTGGTGAATGGCAGTAATTGGTAGAGATAATGAAGGGTATTGATGATAAGAATGAGGAAAAGAGAATAAATGGGGGTAGGAAATCAATAGGTATGATGGGCCTTCTAGAATTCTTGTAAACTCAATTCTTTTGAAAAACTATTTGGAATACAAATTTATTAGGAAAATAAAATATTGGAAAGTCCATGAGAATCAAGTCAAAGTTCAGGCAAATTCAGGGAGTACTGATGTTCAGAAAGGAAGAATTGGAAAATTAGGACTATCATATCATGTATGAAATGGCACTGTAACATAAATAAGTAGTAGATTTTTTTGTTCACTTATGAAAGTAGAAAGTTTTCGCTAAATATCAGGGAAAAGCAATCCAATATCTTGATCTGTACCACATAGCAATGATCTGTACCATCATGTGGAACAAGGAAGGCCTTTAGTAACTTTTAGTAGTGATCAAATAAGCTCCTGCCTAATATAAAAGAGAAAGCAGAGGGCTGGCCCCATGGCCGAGCGGTTAAATTCATGCGCTCTACTTCGGTGGCCCACGGTTTCGCTCGTTCGGGTCCTGGGTGCGGACCTAGCACTGCTCATCAAGCCTTGCTCAGACAGTATCCCACATAACAGAGATGGAAGGACCTACAAGTAGAATATACAACTATATACTGGGCGGCTTTGGAGAGAAGAAGAAGAAGAAAAAAAAGAGAGAGAAAGCAAAGTGGAATAGGATTTCGAGCAACTATTTTAACAGTTTAATGTTTCTTTTCTAAGTCATTCATTTATTTGACACACACTTACGCTATTCACAGTGACCCCGACACTAGGGTAAGCTCTGAGTTGTGGTAAACGGACACACAGGCTGCTAAAGCAAACACAGTCCCTGCACCCCTGGAACTTAAAGTCTAGTGGTGGAGATACACTAATTAAAAAATCACAGAACAAATTTAAATTATAATTGTGGCAAGTGCTACCCAAAGAGGCCTCAACATAGTCTGTGTTCCATGGAAGCTTCAAGTGGAATCTGAATCAAGCCTCCAGTGAACTTGGTGCCCTATGTCCAGTGGGCAGCCTTCAGTCTTCATCTCTCCTGGCTTCTCAGCAGCATTAGACAGAGATGACCACCTTCTTGAAACGTTCTCTCTCCTTGGATCTAGTGGCATCACATGATCCCAGTTATCCTCTTAGTTTTCTAGCTTCTTGTTCCCTCTCTCCTTCACTTGATCAAACTCCTTTCTCCTGTGGTTAAATTCTGGAGCTCTTTGAGGTTGCACCTTAGACCCTCTGGTCTTCTCTTTCTTTATTTTTCTTCTCAGGTGATCACATGCTGGCTCCTGGCTCCATCTGCCTGGAAGAGATGATCACAGAGCCAGCCCTGATGTCCTAGTGGTTAAGTTCAGTGCACTCCACTTTGGCAACCCGGGTTCAGTTCCCGGGCACAGAACCACACCACTCCTCTGTCAGCAGCCATGTTGTGGCAGAGGCTCAGATAGAAGAACTAGAAGGACCTACAACTATAATATACAACTATATACTGGGGTTTCGAGGAGGAAAAAAGAAAGAGAGGAAGATTGGCAATAGATGTTAGCTTAGGGTGAGTGTTTCCAAGAAAAAAAAAGAAAAAGAAATGATCATAGATTTTCTCTCTATATATGATAGATTCTGATAGATTTTATTTCTATGCCTGAAAAGATAAAGAGCCACTCAGCTCTACCTGGATGTCCCAAATTTCTCAAACACATCATGTCTAAAACCAAACTCCCATCCCCCAACCTCATCCTTTTTTTTTTTTTTTTTTTTTGCTGAGGAAGATTGTCACTGAGCTAACATCTGTGCTAATATTCCTCTATTTCATGTGGGACGTCACCACAGTATGGCTTCACAAGTGACACTAGGTCCATGCCTAGGGTCCAAACCTGTGAACCCCAGGTCACTGAAGCAGAGCGTGTGAACTTGACCACTATGCCACCAGGCCAGGGCCCACCCGCCCCCCGCCCCTCCTCATTCTCATCAAATGTTCTCTGTCTCAACTTCCAACTAGTAATGCAAGTCATGTGTTTAGAAGTAATCCTTGACATGACTTTTTCAAGAATTGTATCACTATCGTACTGATGATTTTTTTATAGCCTGTACATTTCTGAAGTGTGCGCATTTCTCTCCATCTCTTCAAGCATCATCTTTCTTTCAAGCTACCTCTCTTTCTGGGACCACTGCATTGGCTTTTAACTGTTCTTCTTCCCACCATCCTAGTCCTTTTACAATACATGTCCACATGGTAGTCCACCCACTATCATCTTACAGATTAGACTTGATTTAAAAACGTTTTAATAATTTCTCTTCTTTTCTTATAAGATGAAGAACAAACTTTTCATCATGTCTACAGGGCTCTGCACGATTTAATCATCATTCCTGGAGGATAAAATCCTCCCACCACTCCAGCTAATTCCTTTAGTGATATGGTCATGTGCATGGCTTATAGCCCCAAATTGTCTGGTTTCAAACTCCTGCACCACACTTGGTACTATGTCACGTTGGGTATATTATCTAACCTTGTTGTGTCTAAGCTTTCTCACCTATAAAGTATGGCTAACAATTGTATCTACTGCATAGGCTTATTATAAATATTAAATGAGTTAATAAATATAAAATGTTTAGAAAAATGTCTGGCACATTGTAAACACTATATAAATAATAGCTACTGATATTATTTTCTGCCTTTTGCACCATATATCTCACTTTCTCAGCACTTTCCAGTTTCAGTTTTACACTTTTTCTGTTATTTTCTGATTGATGGCAGCCTTCACCATTAGAATAAAAGCTCTGTTGGTCTATTTTTACCTACCATTGTATCTTCAGCACCTTGCACATTCCTGGGTCAATAATAGTTGTTCAATAAACATTTGTTTAATGAATGAGAAAATTAATTAATAAAACCCAGATTAGTAGAGGGTTTCAAGGAGGAAAAATTGTCCACTACAGTCAAATGTAGTTGAGCAGTCAATCAAAGGAAGGGAGTGTCTATATTATGTAGGTGTGAAGAAAGATAAATAGCGTATTGTTACACATAAAGATCTTGGAAAGAGCTATTTCAGTGGAGTTGTAGAGTTAGAAACCAGAAATCAATGAGTTGAGAAGTGAATGGGAGGTAAGAAACTAGAGACAGTACATTAAGCCAATGCTTCTCAAACATTTTTGGACTCATACAAATAAATATGCAGCTCATATCACTCGGAACTCAACTCACCAGTTTGATAACACTCCAAATGATCTATATCCCACTGTCCAATGTGGTAGCCACTAGATACGTGAGGCTGCTGAGCACTTGAGACGTCGTTGTGCAAAGTGAGATGTTCTGACTATATGTATCATCACAGTGTAGACATATATAGCACTGTATTTCAAAGATTTAGTATAAAAAAGAATGCAAAATATTTAACTAATAATTTCACTTGATTTCCTGTTGAAATTATAGTATGTTGGATATATTGAGCTAAATAAAATATATTATTAAAATTAATTTTACCCCTTTTTTCTTTCAAAAGCTACTAGAAAATGTAAAATTATATATGTAGACTGCATTATATTTCAATTCACAGTGTTAATTTATATTGCTTTTGAGCAGACAAGTCTACTGATTGCTGTTTGAACATTACGATAGTGTCAAATTACTCTCAATGTTTCTAAACGCTTGCTTTCAATAATGAACTTAACTCATCTTAACTCTGATGGGTAACGTTTGCAGAACTGGTCCACAGATCACACTTTGAATAGCACTGTATTAGAGAATGTATAAAAGACATTTGGCTTGACATGTGACATCACAGAAAACAGTGGAACAGGCCTTAAAGAATTGGGCCTTCCACTGAAACAAACATAAATGGACAAAAATTAACAGAATCATCTTTTTTGGAACTCAGGAATCTAATGTGAAATTTGCAGGAAGCTGGAGACTACCTAATGAAGAACAGGGCGGCTGAAATTCAACGAGAGAGCATTGTGGCATTTCCACCTACCTGAATACCACCCCACATTCCCGAGTGTAGCAGCAGCCCCTGTGGGGACAGTGGTGTGTGCTCCTCATCAGCTTGCTGACGCCACAGGGTTAATAAGGACCTGGTTTTTTAAACTGTGGTGATGCATTTTGATCTGTCTGGTGGTTCCCTGAGGGAATGGGGCAGAGGTTTATATTTGCTTCATGCCCCCACAAACCCCTCACCCCCTCTTCACCCCCGACACCTCATTCCTCCACCCTCCTCATCCTCCCACCACCCATCCCCTACCTCCTTGGGCTGGAGTAGTTTTCCAGGCTTCCAAAGCTAAGTGTGGAGGCGGCTGTGGAAAGACGTAAAGACATACATACCCTGTGCCCACCTGGGGCAAGGGAAAGTAAGTGGGACAAGGAGCAGGCAGGGCCCAAAGGCATGAGAAGAAGGAGGTTAAGTAGGAAGATTATGAGGGAATAAACAAGGGCTCAGAAGGACTACCATGTATACTGAGGAAGATAGAGTGAAACCCAAATGCCTAGAACCCAACACATGTTCAGAAAAGCCTGAGAGGACCCTGGGCTTCCACCTCTGATGGATCCGTGGACTCTGTGCAAGCAGTGAGTGTGACTCCAAGGCAGCCTTTAAGAAAATAGTTTGAAGAACTTTTTGTCAGGCCATTGGCTGATCGATGAGATAAAAGAACAGAGACTTTAGTGACCATATGTGGCAAAGGATAGTCTTTGCAAAAATTGTTTGGAAAAGTCACTAACAAATGGACGTCTATAGCCATCAAATACCAACAGCAGCAAACTCTGGGGAAAGAAGACCTGCTCTCCTGAGCTATTGCATTAATAAGGAACCATTGCACATCACCTAGGATGGCTATAACGAACAACTGAAAATAAAGAGTATCGGTGAGGATATGGAGAAATTGGAAAATTCATACATTGCCGATGGGAATTTAAAATGGTTCAGCTGCTCTAGAAGACAGCTTGGCAGTTTTTCAAAAAGTTAACCATAGAATTACCATGTGATCCAGGAATTCCACCCCAAGGTATATACCCCAAAAGAATTAAAAATTAGTACTCAAACAAATACATGTACATGCATGTTCACAGGAGCAGTATTCACAATACCCCAGAAGATGGAAACAGCCCAAATGGCCATCAATGGATGCATGGATAAACAAACTGTGGTATATACACACAACACAATATTATTCAGCTATGAAAAGGAATGATGTACTGGTAAATGAATGAAGCTTGAAAACATTACGCTAAGTATAAGAAACCAGACGCAAAAGGTCATATAATGTGTAATTTGACTTATCTGAAATATCCAGAATAGGTAAATGCATACGGACAGAAAGCAGATTGGTGGTTGTCAGAGGCTTGGTGAGAGGGGGGATCAGGATGTGTAATTTTCTTTTTGGATGATGAAACTATGCGGGAATTAGGTGGAGGTGGTGGTTGCTCAACATTGTTAATGTGCTGGTAGCCACTGAATTGTTCCCTTTAAGATGGGCGATTTTGTGCTACGTGAATTTTACCTCAATAGAAAGAAAAGGGAGAAAAAGAAGCTTGGTTTGAGTGAAGAGAGAAATCGAGCAATTGTGGGGTGATTGGTGCTTGAAGTAGGTTGTTGTTTCCTTTTTAATTATTCATCTAGGAGCGATTTGAACTTGGTGAAATACCATTGGAAAGGATTCAGAAGAGAGAGATGGCAAGGGAAATAGCACAGAGAAGAGTCAGCAAAGTCAGTTACAGATGTAAGTACGGATATAGAACGATGACTGGAAGTGGAGGTGGTTCCCATCTGATGGGACTCGTTTTATCTTTGAAGAAGTAAGAATATCTGTGAAGGGATGGATACCAAGTTCAGAGAGGAGAAGTGTCTAAGAAAATTTGAAATGGTTCTAATAGAGAAGGAAGGAGAGAGCGGCATATGGAATCACATAAAAGCTAAGAGTCTAAATGAGTTTTAAGATGATATAATTAGAGATGCATGTGTACATGTCTTTGTGTGTTTCAGCATGTGTAGCGTGTTTCCTAGAAATGATCAACTGTCTGGCTGTGAACTCAAAAAAAACAAATGTCTGGATTAGTCTAGCCTTACAGTTCTGTCATATGTGTGTAATAGACATCGAGGAAGGAGGAATTGAAGATGGAATAGTAAATTGTGGTCATTCAGAGTGGGATATTTTAATTCAATAATTCAGAAATATAGCAGCCCTTGCTGATGGCAAGCTCAGCCACTGGAGAGTGTGGCTGAGGTAGGGAGGGGGTGAGTTTCTGAAATGAAGTCATGTATTGGGGTCAGGTGGTTGGATGAGCCATATATGTGAATGTTGAAGTCCCCACAGATGATAGCAGGACTTGAGGTGGAGGAGACATCCAATGCACCCATTGTTCAATGAAAAACGGAATGGGACAACAATAGGAATGAGAAAAGGGCAGCAACAATAGAGCAGGATGTCCAGTGGTATAGTCCTGGTCTTGATGTGGCATTGGTAAGTAAGAGGATGACCAACCTATCTCCAACCCTTGTGGGGAGAAGCATAGTTAACTGAAGAGGGTGGTGCTGTCAAAAAACTATCAACTGATAAGACTTCTAAAGGTGGTCAATCTGGAAACAGTAAGGAAACCCAACAGTATGCCTCTGGCAATTCCTGAGCAGTCACAGTTACCAGGATGGGAAGAATTTGCAAATGAAAAAGGTGTCCCCTGATGAGGGTGAAGGAGTTTCCTAAGGTGTACCCAAGTGTGCACTGAAGCCTCTAGCCTTATTCACATCCCTTTGTTCTTACCCCACAATGTCCAAAGAATCCCCTGCAGACTAATCCAGTTTTCTAGAAGCTGAGATGCCAGAAATTGGGATCATCTTGAATATCAGGTGTGGATATTGTGGATCAAAATGTGGATATACTGGAAATGTATATTCTCTATTGTAATAAAATAAACCCACATTCTGACTTGTCAATTGGCTTCTCCTGAACCTGGCTACAGTGTATTTATGTTGACTAAAAAATCCTATGAAAAATGACATATTCCTGGCATCATTGGATATTTTGTTTATGCATAATGTTATAAAATAGAGCATCCAACATCTGGATATTTAAAAATCCTGGATGATCAGGCCAAATTTTTAGTTCATGCCCAATTCTTCCCTAGCACGTACCCAGATGCCTTCATATTTTTACTCCCTGTTAAGACTGAAAGCTGAAAAATACCATGTGAATATTGACTCAACTGATCTGCAGCACGTCTGCTTTGAAGTAGTCATGCACCAAGTTAATAAGATGCACTTTGAAAGGTCTGTAATTATGCAGTTTTATAGAGCACAGTAACGGAGCTGAGTTAACTGTCTACTGTGCAAATATGCATGAATGTAACTCTAATGACCTAATATTTGCTTAGAAGGCAATAGTTCCTTGAGGGGTTGTAGTTAGGGGCCAACAGGAGGAATGTGAGGATGATTTTCCCAATAGGTATTTGAGGTAAATGGAGAAAATAATACCTCTTGAATTATTTATTAGTGAATAGGGGAAAATCTAGGAGAAACTCTAGGCCATTACTCCACAGTGCTATTAGGTTTAATCTAAAAGCTTCAATTCTGTATATATCATATTTCTACTTTTTGTTTTCAGTATGCCTATATCAATTATTCAAATATCTGTAATCCTGGTACCGAACTGACCTGTGATTATCCATCTCTATTCACAAATCTATACCAGAGAAAAACTGCAGACCAACCAGAAGCCAAATGAAGCAGACTTAACAAATTTGGATCAACAGCATTTGAGAAGACAAGTTTGACTGCCTGTGCATGAAAATTAAACACAGGGCGTGAAGAGTCCCTTGACATTTGGAACAGGAAACCATGACAAATTACAGAACCAAGCAAAGGCTGTACGCCCAGAATGTTCATTAGCAATGTTATGAGTCAATTATCATTAGTTTTGGAGTCTCCTTGACATATCAAATTTTGCTACATCTAACTAAAATTTGGAGTTTCCCATGATACAGAACTCTAAAAAATACCTTACTGATAGTGCCATTCAGAAATATAATTTTGCCTAATCTGTATTTTTGTTTCAATATTATTGGAAAATAAAATACAGGCGTCATCTATAAATTCCACTATTTTATTTCTTGGTTATTGTTATACAACATATGAAGAAGAAGTATTGTATTCTGTCTACCCAATATCATCATCCAAAAGTAACCATATTAATGGTTTGATATGTGATCTTTCATATAATCTCCTTTTCCTTCCAAGACACACACACACATTATACATAATGAATTACACCTTTGTATGTTTCCTCCTTAACAAGGTGTCATGAGCCTCTTTCCAGGACATTACATATGGTGATACTTCATATTAATGGCTAAATAGAATTTAATAATTATGACTAGTGGTGTGCTGATAAATTGGCTGTATTGAGGGACCCCAAGATCACCTCCAAGTTCAGTGATTTGCTGGGAAGAGCCACAGGACTCACATAGAGTGGAACTCAGAGCTATGAGTTATTACAGCAAAAGCATACAAAGCAAAACTAGCGAAGAGAAAAGGCACATGGAGCAAAATGTGCAAGAAACCAGGAGCCAGCTTCCAGGGATCCTCTCTCAACAGAGTCACAGACGACACACTTAATTGTTCCAATATTGAATTCTGACAATATGTGTGAAATGTTGTCTACCTGCGAAGCTCATTAGAACTCAGTTCTCAAGGTTTTTATTGGAAACTGGTCCTGTGGGCAACCCTCTGCCTAGCACATATCGGATTCCAGACTCTCTGAAGGAAAGCAAGTGTTCTGCATAAGCCACATCATTTACACAGACAGCACAGGCACAGTGAGAGCTCTTATCAATTAGTGAACGGTGAGAACCCCCTGGAAATCCAACTTCCCAGACACTAGCCAAGGGCCAACCTGGCAAGTAGGTCTTTCCAACGATAGTTGTTGCAGGCCTGCTATTATAATTCTTTTCTGCACACAGGCTCTCTAGAAAAAAGGGGAAAAAAAACCCTTGATTTGTACGGTTTGCTAATTTTCATGGTGTAAATACTCCTATCATGACCAATTTCAACATACTAACATGATGACACTGAATGTAGAGTTGGGAAAAGATTCAAACAATTAGTTCTCCACAAGCCAGTACAAGCTGTGTCTAGCACACCTCTGGAAATACCATTATTTATGACATACTTCCTGAGAGTATGTGCCTCCAATAAACTCTTCATCAATCATTGGCATACACGTATACACATCCTTTTATAGTCAATTGAAGTTAAAGTAAAAAGAGAAAATAAGTTAGAAATCTTAGGTGTTAGAGATAACCCTTCAGCCTCCATGATTGTCTTCCAACTGAACAGGCTAAATCAGGGTGGTTCCCTCCCCAACAGCCCACGGATAGTAAAATTTTAGACCACAAGGGACCTTTAATTCACGTCTAATATTTCATAAGTAAACAACCTGGGAACCAGAGAATATAAGTGATTTCACAAGACCCTTATTAATTATAGGCCAACCGGCAGAAATAAGAATCTAGTTTCCATGAGCCCTCGACCCACCATCCTTGATAATTCGAAAATAAAACCCTAAAATAAAATTAAAAATCATTCATGAATTTCAGATTCAAAGATTTAGGCTATTTAATCTAATTCCTCAATTCCATCAGAAGAACTAAATGTGGATGCAAAAATCGAAAGCCGCAGAGAAAAGGTGAAGTAGGTGTGATAAAAACGGAACGAATTCCTCATCTTTTATGATAAAGGATTAAAACATACAGTCTAAAGAAGACAAATCTAGAAGTATGTGATTTCACATTTGCAAAGGCAATACCTAAGAAACCCAAGAACAGGAAGCATGGAGGGGAACCGAGGGGAGGGAGAAAGAGAATTTTAATATTTCATTTTATAACCTTCCGCATTGTTTTATTTTTACACATATTTAGTATTTTTATTTTTTAAAGATTGCACATATTTTTAAGGGACAGTAAAAAGACTGGGAACCCTTCGTTAATAGTGGTCATGCCTGGGTTGTCCAGTTGGGGACTAAGGTGATTTTTTTTTTTCTGTTTTGCATTTCTGAATTTTTCTACATGAACATTTTTTATTTTATCGTAAAAATAAAGTTGTTTGCTATGATTATTATTAATCTCCAAGAGTGAAGGGAAATGATATATAACTTCCATCTATAAACTGAAGATGCTAGTCTAAGCTAAGACCCCTTTTAGCACTAAAATCCCAGATTTCTATATCAAAAGGATATAGCCAAAATTAAGTTCAAGAAAGTGTGACTGTTCTCCTGAATGTTACGACAAATATGTAGCAGATATCAGATTAATAGACTTATTTGAAATTTGAAATACGTAGCAGATATCAGGTTAATAGACTTATTTGAAATTATCTTGGGTTACAAAGCCTCTGTCTCTGTGTTCACAGCCTCTTTCTCCATGTTCACAGTTTGCAGTCTGTCTAATGCACTCTTTCCTTCATGGACACAAAGAAGTTGTGGGGAGATTATGGCTTTTGGGAGACAAACAGCAACATTCAACGCAATATGTCAACAGGATATGATATTATATGTATGTTTATCATGGAAGAGACAGGAAGAATATTTTAAGCAATGATGATGCAGGTCAGAGTAGGTTATAAAACAACTATTTTTTTGAGCTAGAAATCTCACATAAGCTTTGCATATGTTAAAAAGTTGGAAGTTAAAAAAAAGCAGCTTGGGGCCGGACCAGTGGCGCAGCAGTTAAGTTCGCACATTCTGCTTCTTGGCGGCCCGGGGTTCACCAGTTCAGATCCCAGGTGTGGACATGGCACGGCTTGGCAAAAGCCGTGCTGTGGTAGGCGTCCCACATATAAAGTAGAGGAAGATGGGCATGCATGTTAGCTCAGGGCCAATCTTCCTCAGCAAAAAGAGGAGGATTGGCAGTACTTAGCTCAGGGCTAATCTTCCTCAAAAAAAAAAAAAAAAAAAAACCTACAAAAAAAAATAAATTAAAAAAATTTAAAAAGCAGCTTTCCAGGCTGGCCTAGTGACATAGTGATTAAGTTTCTGTGCTCTACTTTGGCGGCCCCAGGTTCACAGTTTCGAATCCCACATGCAGACCTAGTACCACCCATCAACCCACACTGTGGTGGCATTCCACGTAAAACAGAGGAAGATTGGCATGGATGTTGCTCAGAGACAATCTTCCTTAAGCTAAAAGAGGAAGTTTGGCAACAGATGTTAGCTCGGGGGCAATCTTCCTCACCAAAAAAAAAAAAAAAGCAGCTTTCACTTCTTACATCAGGGCTTTCAGTTTATATTCTGGCATGCCACCTTATTAATACATTAATTTTTCTTCATTATTGGAAATATTCTCATAGAACTAACCTGAAGTAGTATGTATTTTACAAAATATTGGAAACGCTTAGCAAACTTTTCTAAATAACTCAAAGATAAGATTCAAAGAACATGAAAGATAAAATACTATCTTAGGGAAAGAGGAAAAAGAGAAGCTAAAGAAGATAGTTTGTATTTTCCATCTGCCTTTGAGTAAATTTCTAGTGAACAAGATTTGGGCTAGAGAGTTTACATTTCCAGAAGTACAATGAATCAAGTTTGTGAATTTTATTCTTACAACCCTGTCTTAATTTTATGGTTCTCTGGGTTATTAGATTAACACAAATCCTACAATTACCTTGTCACTGGTAAGTGACACTCACTGGCTCCCTTTGCCTTGATTGCTTTGTCTTAAAGTGTCCCAGGGTAGGTTTTGATGACTGAGTATGACCCAATAAGATTGTCCTCTGAAAACTGGAAAGGCTGTTTGCATTAGTCCACAGCTCAGCTCTCAGAAAAAAACTACATTGCCAGGGGCATTTTAGAGTCTCTGATCCACAAATAGTATCCTTGATAGAGCAGGAATAATGGAAAATTGGCAGATGGGCCAATGTACAGGTATTGAAAAACAGAAGAGAGGCATATTCCAAAAGGGTACACTTTAAAATAATAGCTGAAACAATTCAATTTTTCCAACTATTCAATTTTTCATTTGTTTATTTATTCAACAAATATATGTTGAAAACGTACGTAGTGCTTATTAAGTACTGAACAAATCTCTACGTGCTTTAAAAGACTAAAATCCAACCTGGAATCACCAGGAAGAAATTGTGCTAAAATAGCCTGATGAGGATCTGAGCTTCTACTTAATTTCTGTTGTGGAACTGGATTCTGACCTCTGTACTCTCCAGTCACTAGCAAGCAGTTCCACAGTGAGTGGAGGAACTCCATGGAACCATAAAACCACTATAACGTGAATTTCTCCTACTTCAATGGCCACCGGTTGGGCCAAATCCACTGCTATTCACTTACCCATGCAGGGGCTGGTTTTGCCTTTGTATTCCATGCAGTAGAATGGCTGGTTCTCTGTAGGAAGAAAGCTCTAAGAATGTGTCCTTTTCTCCAGTCCTCCTTCCACTCACTTCCTTCTTCCTGCTTCTCACTTTATGCTAAAGTCTCTGAAAGCCTCAGGTCCAGAAACAGCTCTTTGTGAAAGGAATCTTCCAGAAGAGATTGATTAGAATGGAAAAGGTATGGAGACACTGAGTTTAAGGAAGAAAATTCCTAATGAGGTAGAATCTGCGATTTATTTGTAGGGTAAACTGTGGGAGAAGAAACACTTACGGTCAGTCTTCTGGGGGTCAGGACTAGGGCCCATGGGTGGAGTTTGCAAGAAGTATAGGACTTTATAAACATTGGAGTCCCTTGAATTATGACATGACCTGCCTTGTAAAGCAGTGAGTTTGGACGTGTGCAAAATGTCTTCCAGATAACCTGGTTGGATGTTGTAAAACAAATGTGTATATTGTTAGTCATACTACTTAATGGATTCTAAGAGGTCTTGTCCATCTTCAAGATTCAATGCTTTATAGCTTGTCTTCTGGGAAGAAACATTGGCATGTTTTTCTGCATTAGGCCTTGGTTTAGCATCTCTGGATCCTGACATAGGAAGATACAGGATAGGGATTCTGTATTTGCATAGATGCAATTTGAATGGAGGCTCCTAAACTAGCCATTTGATCCTGGACAAGGCACTCAAAGCTTCTAAACTTCCATTCCTCATCCACAAACTCTTCTTCTGAAACCCTCAGGGCCACATGGTTTGGAAGTCAGAATTTTCCAGATATTATAATGGCAAAAAGAGCACTTTGTGTACATCATATAATACAACTAACGGGACCTAGGGTAGTACGTGCTAATAAAATCCGTTAGTAATTCTTCATTAAAACATTTGAGCATTCTCATGAATTCAAAAAAATAAAGTGTATAAAACAAATGAGCATTTATCTTTACAGGTCAGGTTTTGCTACCAAATGAATCTTTTTTAATGGTCTCACACATAAGGAAGGGCAGAATTACACCTCTCTGGCAGATTCTTGTGAGATTCAAGTCAGTTAAACTCTGGAGAAGGCCACAGTAGGTGCTCTGTTGGTGGCCGTTCATCTTCCTGCTTTTTACCCTTGTGGCCCTTAGGTAAATTTTAAGATGTACACGTGACTTGGAGACTTAGCTTGAAACCACAGTTGGGTTAGTAGCCCTATGTTGTAGAGAATGTGTCAAATAGCATCTAATTTCCTGGTTTGGTAGATGTACCACACTTACAGTGTCCAGTGGTCACTCTTGGTGCACCCGGGCCGCACAGCTACTCCATTTTTCACAGAATTGCCCTTGATCAAACAGGAGCTACCTTGACTAGGAGGCCAGCTCCCACCTCTACCCCCAGGGTTAACCCACAGCCAGGGACTGATCCAGGGATCAAAAAATCTGGCCCCCTTGCCTCAAATTGAAACAATTTGCCTCAAATCTCTGTGTTGTCATTCAATCTCCAGGGCTCCCCAAGGGATCAGGCTGAGGGCCTGGGCTCACATTCTGGCATAACGCATTTTCCTGCCTTCTGCTTTCCTCACTGCCTTACATGGTTCACCTGAGAGTACTCCTTCAATCAATCATGTGTACCCAATCCCTGCCTCAAGCTCTGCTTCTAGAGAACCCAACTTAAGACAAAATTCAATGTGATTTGTTTATGGTCTGTTCATGAACATGCTTATTTAATTGTAAAGATCCTAAAGCATTCACCTGGTGCAGTATTAAAGCCAAGTGTATTAGAAAGCATCCCAGCCTCTGAGATCTGTCAATCCAAATCTATCAGTCTAGTTATCCAAACTTTATAAGCCTCAGTGTCCTTATTAAGGTTAATGGGATATATACTGCAGGGGTGTTATAAGTGTATATAAAGTGCCTTACAATAATTGACAGAGCACACACATAATAAATGGACATTCCATGCCTCCATAAGAGTGTCTGCTGGCTTTTGATTGTCTTAAGCTCTATACGCATTTGTCAATTATCAAATTCTTCTCTGCCTACTGATACAACGTGGACCTGAAATTTAATGAGATGAGAACCACAAGATCTTTCCTTGTAGGCGCTTCCTTACTGCTGCAGAGACTCTGTTTGGGATGGAAGTATCTTCTCCATCTGGTGCTTGGAGCCATTGCCATGGGCTTGCACCTTTCAGTCTATAAATATTACATGGAATCCAGGAGTACTCTTGTGACTCTCTGCTCTTATCTTAAATCCAAACCCTTGCCATGTACCTGAAGAACTCTGTTCATTATAAAAGGTGGCTGAATCATCAGGGAAATGCAAATCAAAACTACATTGAGATATCACCTTACATCCATTAGAATGGCTATAATCACCAAGACAAAAATTGACAAATGTCGGAGAGGATGTGGAGAAAAGGGAACCCTCCTACTCTACTGGTGGGAATGCAGACTGTTGCAGCTGCTATGGAAAACATTATGGAGACTTCTCAAAAAATTAAAAATAAAAATCCCATATGACCCAGCTATGCCACTGCTGGGTATTTATCCAAAGAACTTGAAATCAACAATTCAAAGAGACTTGTGCACCTCTATGTTCACTACACCATTATTCACAATAGCCAAGATATGGAAGCAACCCAAGTGCCCTTCTACAGATGAATGGATAAATTAGATGTGGTATATATATATACATATATATATGTATATATATATACAGATGGAACACTACTCAGCCATAAAAAAGACAAAATCGTCCCATTCACAATAACATGGATGGAAGTTGAGGATATTATGTTAAGCAAGGTAAGCCAGACAGAGAAGACATATGTGGAAGATAAACAAATACATGGACAAAGAGATCACACTGGTGGTTACCAGAGGGGAATGGGGTTGGGGGGGTGGACATAAGGGGTAAAGGGGCATATGTGTATGGTGACAGACAAATAACAACATACAACTGAAATTTCACAATGTTATAAACTATTACGACCTCAATAAAAAAAAAAGGAAGCTGATGCAGACAGCCACACCACCTCAGAAGGGACACAGAAGCAGCTATTTTCATTTGAGCTTCGCTCTGCCAGGTCTCAGAATCTCGGCTGGAAGAGGCTCAAGACAGAACTAACAACACTCACTTGGCCTTCTATCAACCCTACTCCAGGAGACCCCCCTTTCTTGTTCATCCTTCTTGATGGAAAAGGAAAGAAATGTCAAGAATAAATTTCTGTATGGAAAATACAGGAACTAATAAGGGAAAGACTTGCAATCACTCCTGTTTATTAATCATCTTTATTCTCAGAGCAATCCTGCAAAGATGATACGATTAATCTCATTTTGTTGATGAATAAACCAAAAAGTGCAGAGAGTTTTGGTAATTTTATCAAGTTATATACCAGTAAATAGAGGGATTACTGTTGGGACCCAGATCTGTCTGACTATGAGCACTGTCCATATAGATTTGCAAGATATTGACTAAATCCCCAAAGCTATGCATTTAATATCTTTCTTTTCTTTGGGTTAGCTTGAGTCCAAAGGTCAGAGAAGTAGAGCCTCTGTAGCATGTGAGAGAGTTAAGAAAACACTCCAATTATGCTTATAATTAGTTTCATATTTTACAAAGCATCAACATTACGTAAATTATAATAAATGAATTTAATTAGCTAGGATGATGTTACTTGAATCAAATGGGATCTATTAGAGACAGATCATTGGTAGACTGATAGATAATACCTTTCAGAAGCCAACTGAACTGATTTTGCCAGCCACACAACTATAATACAAATCAATTTCCCAAATTATGAAAACCAACATCTTTATATAAAATAGACTGAAATTTTTAGCATGAAACAAAGAGTCTGCATTTTGAGAAGTAGGTAAATATAAAAAAGTCCCTTTTGTGGAGTTTAAGAAGTCAAGTGATCTCCTAGAAACTTGAGAGCGAAACAATACTATTTGTGGCTTTGCAGGACTGACTAATTTGCTGAAATGTAAAAAGATGCCTACCTACGTTGGGGTGTTTGATTCCTAACTGTTGTGTCACCTGCCTCCTCTAATTTTCATTTTTGGTGAAAAGAAAAAATATAAACTTTCAAAATTCAACTCCCACAGCTCTAACATCAAATAAATACCCATGAAGTCATCTTCTAGCATGTCAGAATGGGAGAGAAGCAGGGTGTGGGAATATGTCTGCTGCCATGACATTTATTTCATTAGAGTTTCATGGAATTTCACTAAATGGAGCTTTGAATGGATGGGAAGCTCCCAGAGCTGAATAAAGAAAAGCAGACAGATTCCTAATCAACTTTCCAAGAGGAAACAGAACCTTGTGAAATATAAAAAGACAGAGTTAAATGTACACTAAATCCACTTTGGGGTATTGTATTTATTCGATCTGAAACAAATATATAAACCTTTTCCTTTTAGCTATTTTATATATTTTGTGCCTTTCTTTATTCTTAATGTTTATTCTCGCATCTTGCACATGTAGACCTCTTCTTAAACACTTCTTCCTTCTAAATTTCATTCCTTGCCTTTTTGCTTTTCCTCTCCTGCTGAGGATTTTATGGGCTGACACCACAGTCTCTGTTACTTAGGAGGTGTTGTATAAGTACTTGTTTGATTGGTTTATTGTTAATCAGTTTAACCTGCTCTCCTGTCACCTCTTTTTTTATCCCTCCAGCATTTTCACCGGGAAGGAAGAGTCAGATAATTGAGTCAAAGTCAGGGTCAAGACAAGGAGAAAGATGTACTGTAGCTGGAGGGTGCTCATACCATCAGCACTGCTGCACGGGAAGAAGCAAGGACAAATGACTCAGCTTGGGAAGGTTAATCTGAAGAGGTTGAAATAAAGAAAGAACACATTCTTTCTCAAAAATAATTAGCATTGTATGTAGAGTAAAACAACAACATTCCTTAAAGACTGACAAACATTTCATGACTCAATGACATAAATCTCCTCAGTCATATAGTTTAGAAATGTTACTCTTTTCCCAAATTGTTGGGATCTGGAGTTTCCAATGGCTAAAACACAGACCTATCTTTCACTCTTCCTTCCTCTATGAATTAGGAGGAAGGTTGCAAACTCAGCTGTAATATCACGTAATTCACGCTACACTATTAAGTGCTGCTGCAGTATAAAACTACTCAAGGAATGGAGTTTGCTTCATAATTATGGAAGTTCTACCTTTTACCTATTTTATGCATAGTTGATTTCAGGATAAAACAATATAAGCTGAATATTACAAAGATAAATAACGTTTGGCATTGAGACAAAAAATTAAATTTTACAAGACAGGTTTTAAGAATGTAATATATTTATTTTATGTATGCAACGCGTTCTTGAAATATGGTAGCCATATAAAGGACTATTTCAGAAGAAATATTTATTGGTGTATCATATTTCAGGGCTTTCTTATAGACTATTTCATTCTGTCCTAACATAATCCATTTTACATAGTAGAAAACTAAGACCGAGGGAAGCTAAGCGTCATACCCAAAGGCCTATGGGTCATAGACTCGATTCTCACAGGTTGGAGAGAGCCAATGGTGCATGTTGCTTCCCAATTCAAATTCAGCAACTTCCAGTCTGTGGCTTACAATTAGGCATGGTGCACTTGAAAATATGATATGGAGGTTGGCAAACTCTAGAAAGCACAGCCTGTTTTTCCTCTAGAGCTGCTTGTTAAACATTTACCAGCACACCACGAGAGGTCATAGATGGCAGAGTTGGGATACGAAGCTAATGTTTCTGATTTTAACCCAGAGCTTGTGTATAATTCTCAGCTACTGAAGTACATTTTTTCATTTGAAATAGAGTTGTGCGTTTTTAAATAAAATAAAAGCATCATCATGAAATGGCATTCAAATAACTTTGCAGATCAAGAAGAGAGGTAAGTATACACTCCAGTGAGTACAGAATAAATCCTATAAATGTACAACATCTATAATTACATCCATTTTGAAGATGATACCCTTAAAATAATTTAATTGGAGAAACTCAGAACATGAATACATCCTTAGATAAAACTATTTAAAAGTGAAGGGTGGAGTCTAACACAATAGAATTCAGAAAGTAAGAGAAGTTAAAGGAAATATTTGTTTCCAGCAGAAAACCAGGCGGCAGTGAAAAAAAAAGTTGAATCCAGAAGAACAGCGTGAGAGGAACTATTGTGCGAAATGCTTAGAAAAAGCAAAGAAAAAATGTTATAAAGATATTAAGAAGCTTGCAGGATTTGTCATGTCAAACTAAGACATAAACCAATACCCTGGTGTCCTCATACCTACAGCATGCACAGGCCTGAAGGTATCTGGAATTGGTTACCTGTGTTGGTATCATTCCTAGAGAGCACCGGAAGATATTTGAAATGAAGTTTTGTCCACCAGCATCAGCTGCCCCTTTCTTTCTTTAATAAATAGTGGAAGATTGGGAGAGATCTGCAAATGTTTAGGAAAGATTCAGAAATAATTTGGCCATGTGGTTCTCTCTTTACTTGATTATCTTCTCATGAGCAAAGATGAGCTCAACTTCAAAAATTTGGAGAACAGAACAAAATCAGTTTCTGTTTTTCCGGAATTGGTATGAGGTCTGCCTAGGTATTAAAATACTTCAGTGGATGATAGATACAGAATCCAGCGTATCTTGGAGCTAACATTTAAATACTAGTAAATACTAGTAAATGGTCAAAAAGTGACCAAAATGTCATGTTGGTAATTAAATGTTACCTCTTGTGTCCTTCTCAAGTGCATTCTTTTCTGCATTGTGCACTCATAACTGCAGGGATTCCAATTAAAACCCAGGATAACCCTCGGCAAAAGGAATGCGAAGAAAAGGCCCATAATGAATTGCTAGTAGATATGACTCAATATGATTTATGATATTGAAGTCAGTGGTGAACCAAGAGTTGAACTTATGTGTGTGTATGAGTGTGTGTGTGTGCATCTAAACATCTTTGCTAAAGAGCACTGAACAAATGGACCATATGCCAAATAAATATGTCTAGAGCAAATTTTTGAGGCCGAGTCTCTGGGAAAACAACCAGGAAGGAAGCTTTGGATTGACTACAACAGAATTTTCCCCTTTCAAGTAAAGAGCTGAGAACATGAAGAGTAAGATCAAAGAGCAAATACTGGGAAACACAGCCTTCTCCCAGCTTCTTGGCACCTTCCCCTCGCTATCTCACCAGGCACAAGCTAACCCAGCCAACAGTATCAAGCCCAAAGCCAACTACCGCTTCTACGGCGCATGGGGCAAAAGGATGCTAAAAATGAATGAGTGGTTATTATCAATGGACTCCTGAGAGAGACAACAGCCAGTGTGCCAAATATCAATGCTCCTTCCAGACACTCACTTAATAGGCTTTTTTCTTTCGTTTTCTTGGTCCCAAAAGTAATTGCCAATAAGGGTTTTAATGCTGATTTAGATTTTTTGGGGTGAGGATGGAGGGTGGTCAGCTTATAAAGACCCCTGGGAGATCCCTAGATGAGAAGTTATCAGAAATATGGCTAGAACCACCCAGTCGCCCTCAAGAGAGAACAAGAAGCTTCTGAAAAACAACCACTGACCTCTAGTTACACTTTTCAAAGCAGGTGTGGGCCTCATACCTGCTTGTCAAGCGTCGTAAAAGATCCAAGAAATTCAAAACCTGAGTCACTGTCTGCTGAATTCCCAAATAAAATATTCTGTTCTCCAAACAGTAGAGTCCTGCTATGTTTATCCCTATGGCGGCCCAAGAGGAAGGTAATTGGCAGCTCGTCCCTCCAAACCCTAACCTCAGCGTACTCTTCTGAGGTATGTTTTCTAAGATTGTTCATCCTTTTACTTGAAAGCAATTAAATGTGACTCAAATGAAACACAGTTTAAGACCAAAAGAAAATATTCTAAAACAGGTCTAAACCCCCTTCTTCTCATGCCAGGAACTAAGAGATGCAGAAATAAGAAAATATGAAAAGGAAGTCGTGTTTTGACGAATACTCCTACATTAATTTAGGCAAGGGTACAGATCACAAAGAAACACAGGTCAGCACCAGCAGGTGGAGCTGGTTAGAAAACTAGAAAAAGTGTTTACAGCCTCAAACAACCTAGAATGTTAATAAATTGTAAGGGGAAAAGAGAGCGAGCAGAGCACTCTAAGGAATTTAGTCAAAGTGATTTTCCGCCTTTTAATCCTGTGGAAAAAGTCCTCTTGTCTCAACGGACTTCTAGCTGTAAGCCCTCGGCAACTTGGGAGGATTTGGGTCTTGGGGTGAAATGTGAGCATGTTTGACCAATGAGAGGCAGGAGTTGACAGAAAATTTCAGACTGTTGAAAACAGACAAGAAAGATCAGAGTAGAAAATTACTTGATTACGTTATGATGATGCCTGATAATGCCTGCCTTAGCCCTTTTTCATTTTGGGGGGTGTGTTCATGAGGAAAATCCTTTGAAATAACAGAAAATTCTATGTAAATGAGGTACACTGAGAGAAAGGTGAGAAGGGTAGACAGCTGGAGGTCAGAAGCATAAACAGAAAAAATTGAATGGTCCAGAATAAATTTTTCAAATGTTCATTTTCTAACTACAGCAGTAATATACACACTTTACAAAATTAAGAAGTTGCAGTAAAAACCAAAGAGGAAAATTAAAATTCCTCTTTTTATCTTTCTCAAGAGATAACCATTTTTTCCCACAGTATTTCAGTGTTTTTCTGGTCACCCTACATTCTTTACTGTTATACTCAACGTGCTGTTTTGTTACTTTCTTTTTACTTAGAAAATTCAGCATAAAGTCAATATGTTCAATTATCTTTACATAATGTTCCAGAATGTGATTTTTAATGCTGCATATTATTACATCAAATGGTGTAACTAACTTACCAAAATACTCTTCTATTGTCATATTTAATTTTGGTTTACTCTCACAAGCACCTACATCTTTAAACATCATTTTATTGGGGCACATTTATAAGAGTAGAAAATCTTTCAAACTTTTACATTCATTGCCAAATTGTGCTACATAATAGTAATGCTAGAGTCTGCATTTCAAAGTATCCTCATCAGCATTGGACAGTATTCTTTTTAAAAGTCTCAGTTAATTTGATAAGTAAATTTCTTTTTATTTAAATTTATTATCCTTTTAATTTTCAACAAAAATATTCCAATTAATGTGTCAATGAATTCTGCCAGGAAACTTCTTAATTTTGATACATATCAAAATATTCTTTAGGGGCCGGCCCCGTGGCCAAGTGGTTAGGTTCATGCGCTCTGCTTCGGCGGCCCGGGGTTTCTCCAGTTCGGATCCTGGGCATGGATGCGGCACCGCTCATCAGGTCACGGTGAGACGGCGTCCCACATGCCACAACTAGAAGGACCCACAACTAAAATATACAACTATATACTAGGGGGATCTGGGGAGTAAAAAAGCAGGAAAAAAAAAAAAAGATTGGCAACAGTTGTTAGCTCAGGTGCCAATCTTTAAAAAAAAAAATTATTTAAAATGTTTTCAAAATTCAGTACCATTCTTTTTCAAGAGATTTTATTAACTAATTACTTTATTAATCTGTTCACAATCAGCAACCATCATTTAGGAGATTTTCTTTCGCCACAGAGAAGAAATTATTTTTCCCTTTCTATCACTTTAGTCACTCAAGCCATACTTAGCTAGTTCCATGCTAAACAGAGAGAATAAGATTCCAAAACTCTTGAGAATCCACAAACTATAGTTTTCTCAGTCACCTCATCAAGCCCTACATTCTTACTACAAATATCTACAGAGATTTGACTGTGTCAACCTGAAGCCAAATACCAGTCTGCCTGACTTTTTCACTAAATTCACTAAACTGATTGCCTTCACAGGCTCTTTCTTTCTTTTTTTGCTCAACATACTCCCTAATTTTAATTAAATTCTCCATCCATATGGCTAGCTTTGATTCCTAACAAAATCCTGTCAGGAATGCTGACGAGAATCCTATCCAGAATCCCAACATAGAATATATATATATATATATGTGAATATATATATGTATGTAAATATATAACTATGTGTAGAAAAGTCTCTGCATGTGTGTAAGTCTCTCTTTCTCTCCCCCTACAAAACATATTTCTCCCTGTTCTGTAAACTCTATATCCGCACAGGGATCTGTGTCTTTCTCATGCACTCACTGGGCACTATCTCCCTGTTCAAACTGTTTTCTTCCTGTTTTCATACATTAAGATTGTCTAATGAAAACAAAATAAAGTCTGTTTTTTTAGATTGATGTGGGTGAAAAAAAGAAAGTGTGTCAGTTTATCTTACATGAGGAAATGTCGATTTTTCTCAGCTGAGTTGTAAAATAATAATGATATCATCACACATTCACAGAGGGCTTTACCATTTGCCCAGTATGCTCACACTCACATACAGCTTAATGCCTCAGCCTTAAAAACCAGCCTCGGACAAGGCGCACAGGAGAAATTGAAAGGGGCTGGGTGTTGACATACTGCATTCCACAGCGTTCCGTGAACGCTGTAACTCCAACCATTCCCCCTTTACTTTAACAACCTTTGAGCCCCTATCTGCAGCTGAGGAGTGAGCTAGCCACTCGTCTACCCTCCTCTTTCCAAATCGACCCACTGATGCATCACCTTATATTTACCTTCCCTAATAAGTCCAGCTCTCCCCCGTTTTATTGAAAAGAAACGGAGATTCTAAGAACAAGGGATTCTCCCAACATTACACATCTGAAAATATGAAAATATTAGAACTTGAAGCTGTGCCTTCTAAATCCAGGGCTTTTCCTAGGGTGTCACATCTCCATAAACTCCAGCTATCACAGTTCTATTTGCACCGCTTGAGTGTCTCAGAACTACATCTAACTTTAAAAGAAAATCCTCTATGAGAATAAGGAAAGTGTAAGGATCGTGCCTGGACCGTTATGTAATAAATAATATTGAGAATCAAAGTAAAATTCACTTAGATTACATCACAGGATCAGCACAGATAAATCCTCATGGACTTAAACTTCTACATTTTTAATTACAGTATGAGTATTCCAAAATGTATCTATAGTGATAGTGACTTGCTATCACAAGATTTTAAAAAAGTAAATAAATATTTAGCATTATTAGTACAAAGTATACATATACTGCACTCACATTCCCATTGTTTATACTCATGCAGAGTACATGGAGAAGATACCCATTAACTAAATTGGTTATTCAATTAGAATATATGCTCCCAAATATTCTATGTAATGGAAAGTTTCTGTGAAATATTTTGGTCACGAAATGTGCCAATATTCAGTCTATTTCTATGTGGTGCACTTCATTGAAATTTCCAGAAAAATGGCAAAGAAAGAAAAAAACTGAAAAATTATCTGGTACAATCTTTAGACATTTGAACCAAAAAAAAGTCATGTTAATAAAGATAAAATAATACAAGTGTTTGACCCATCCACCCATCCTTGCACACATTAATAAATGTATTAAACAAATTATTATGATGTATTTGAAAATAATTGTCTGATTTATGATGGATCAATAAGAAGTGTCTGCCCTGTGCACATCAAAATCTTTTGGTGGTAATTTGTTCTGGAAAAACATAAAAAATACAATATCTTGCACACCGTATATTGTTAAAACCACATATTACCCGCTTTTGGTAGATCCAGGCTCTGAATGGGAACTATAAATAATTATGATGAGAATTATTAATAATTACCATGATATGAAAGCAACAGTTACAAACATTCTCACCACCTTGGTCCTCCTTCTTCCTAAACCCACCCGAACATCACTTCCTTCCGTACTCACTACCTCAGTTAGTGGTTTTACAAACTGTAGATGAGATTTGCAGTTTTTTATTCAAAATCAATTTTCGTTTCTTTTGCAAATAGGACCCCAACTTTTCCCTCAGGAGCCCTTCTCCACTTTTCTCCTTCCCAGGCTTCGATCAGAGAGTGGATGTCCATGGGCACAGTGATCAGTTCAGAGGTGAGCAGATGCCTAATTAAATTATTTGGGAAGCTCTCTCTTTTCCACTGGACTTGACACTGGGAAGGCCCTGGGCTGGAGTTGCTGTCAGCCTTGTGGCCATCACCTAGAGCCTGAGAATAAATCCAAAATGGAGGCTATAAAGCCAAGAGATGAAGAAAGGTCAGGAAATGGTGGCATGTTTTGGATGCCTACATCTCTGACACATGCTACCCCTGGACTTTTCAGTTGTGAACGAACATATTCTTTTTTTTGCCCTTAATACACTATTTTTTCCTTAAGCTGTGTTGAGTGGTATTTTCTGTCATCACTAACCAAAAGGACCAAGAGAATTTTTTTCAGTCCCTCTCAGGCCCCCTGCTAGAAACAGCAACTCTGCCTTGATTTCTCCTTCTCCCCCGTCTGTCTTCTCCCCGAAGATATTCACCTGGCGATCAATTTCTATCTTTTGTCCTTCCAAGATGCCTCCAAATCAATCCCCCTCTTTCCATGGTGCTTATCACCCACCACCATCTAGGCTTGCATCCTGGTTTCCCTAGACTATTGGGATGGCTTTCCAGGTGCATTGCTCTCTAATTCACTTTTCTTAATGCTGATGGTGGCAGCTACCTAACCAGCAAGGCAAAGCAACCCACTTCTCAGAATTACTCTGTGGCTCCCTTATTGCAAAAATAAATAAACAAAAAAAGATAACAACAACAAAACAAGAGGACTGTTTAGTCTACTATCTAAAGCTCTATCTTTTCCCCTTCTTATCCTATCTTTCCAGATTTTTCTCTCCCACTGACTGCTTATGCTGCATGTCCCTGTTCACTATTCCCAGGCCACTGTGTGCAGTTCCGTGGAGCTGCACATGTGTGTCTGTGGAGCTGCACACCCAGTCCTCTCTGCCAGGACAGAGTTTCACTCTTGTCTCTACCTGCCCAAACTCTACTTCAAGACACAGTTCAAAATTTGCTTTTTTTTCTGTGAGAACTTATCTAACTGTGCCAGCTAAAATTATTACTCATCTCCTTTATACTTAACACCACAGTGATAATACGTACCATATTGTGACTTGTGTTACTTTTCTACTTGGTAGATTTTAAATTCCTTAAAAGCAGAGGCTAGCTCTTATACACCTTTTCCACCTTCCGGTAAAGAGAACTATACTTTATGCAAGATATTAATTAGTACAATCACCATTATCTGAATGTTTGAATAGATGACTATATCTTTAAATAAACAAACTGCGAAGACCAAAAATGAAAGACGAAACAAAGTCCCGTAAAAGTACTGAAGCATTTCTTTGGGGTTTGATAAAGTGGTTGAGAAAATTGCTTTGTTTAATAACACAGGGTGAAAATGACTGTGTTCAGACTATTTCCACACCATACTAACTGAAGTGTAGAGTGCTTATTGTCTCATTGTTTCATATAGACAATTAAATCAGAGAATTCAAGAACCAGAGTGAGACCTGTAACAGTGGCCCCACTCATCTACACACAGAACTCCAGTAGGAGAGTTTATGATGATAATAATATACATATACATATTTGTATATATATATACACACACTCACATTTGGTTTGGGTAAGAAAGGTTGGCCCTGAGCTAATACCCATTGCCAATCCTCCCCTTTTTACTTCAGGAAGATTGTCCCTGAGCTAACATCTGCACCATTCTTCCTCTATTTTGTACGTGGGACACCACCACAGCATGACTTGATGAGTAGTGTGCAGGTCTGCACCGGGATCTGACCCAGTGAACCCCAGGGCGCTGAAGCAGAGCATGCAAACTTTAACCACTGTGATACCAGGCCAGCCCTGATGATAATATTTTTAAAGAGGAATTGATCATATTCCATTTCTCTCTGCACTGGTTTTACTGCAACTGACTTTCCTTTCCATCACTAACCTCAAGGCAGCTATTTCTCAGCAAGCCCCTAAGAAGCTCTTACTGCACCTGTGATAAAGGAAATCTTTGCTGTGCTTTGAGGACATACCTATGAGTCTGCTAGCTGACCCTGTGCTTGAAGAGAATGAGAGATTGAAAGCATCTTTATTCTCTGACATGCAGTGAGTGTTCCTGTTTCCAGAAGAAGAAAGCAGAGGAGCCCCTTCCAGAAAATAGATGAGAATCAGCAGAAAAGCGGCCTGATGGTTAACCACTCCTTGTGGTCTGTGACTCAACTGAACTATGTGACCTTAACCTTAATGGGCTTTGTGGGCCAACACAGCTCCTGACAACCGCAAACAGATCTGGGGTTCAGCAGTTGGCCAGCACTGATCTACCCTACAACCACCCAATCCAGAACTGACAAGTCAAAGACATGTTTGAACCAACCATTCTCTTTCCCTTGTGAAATCTTGGCCCTTTGTAAGTCTCACCCTTACCTTCGTTGGAGAGACAGTAGTCTCAGGGACTGTCTTCCTGTGCATACACCTATTTAGAAGCCAATTCACATTCTCTCTTACTTATTCTCTGACACTCTGAAGGCCCAAGCCGCAGAGCCTGACTCTTTTATGTTGGATAAATTCTCCTTGCTTTGGCTATTAGTAAACACAGCTTAACACTCTCAGTCTTTATTTTGGTTTTAGCACCTGGTTATTGTTCAAAAGGTTCTAAAATGACAAAATATTTCAATTCAGGGGCCAGTCCAGTGGTGGAGTGGTTAAGTTCACACGTTCTGCTTCAGAGGCCTGGGGTTTGTTGGTTCGGATCCTGGGTGCAGACCTACACACCACTTGTCAACCATGCTGTGGCAGGCGTCCCACATACAAAGTAGAGGAAGGTGGGCCCAGATGTTAGCTCAGGGCCAGTCTTCCTCAGCAAAAAGAGGAGGATTGGCGGCAGATGTTAGCTCAGGGCTAATCTTCCTCAAAAAATAAAAATTAAAAAATAACTAAATAAATATTTCCATTCAGGCTAACATACTAGGCCAAGCCTCTAAACTGTATAGATAACCCAGGGCTTTGGTACAGATGCTCAGTTTAGCAACTTCAGAACACATTCTAAAGTCAGTCCACCTGAGCTGAGCAGGGTGCGCATGCGCCCTCAGATAGCAGGATGAAGCCTTTCATAATCAGGGGTTGAAATTATTTGCAATGGTCACGGTTCAAATGTGGCTGAAATTTGCAAAAACCTCCCCAGGCCCGATCTCTCTATTTATTTTGTTACGAGTCCTCTTATTCATTTGAGCGAGTCAGAACCAGAGAGCTGGATCAATAAGGTGACAGGCAATACTCCTTATGGCGTTTGTCGACATTTAAAGAGAAAACTTTAGAAACATTGGAGGCATCATCTTAATTTTCTTTAAAGTGTTCCAGTCATAAGTTATCAAAATGTGTCAAACTGTTTACAAACCTTTGCTCAAAGAATACTTTGGTGCATATTTATGACTACAAAGAGCCATCGTTTTACCAGGGAACTATTATTTTAATATACTTTTTCTCTATGTACATATAATGTGTAAGGAATGACAAAAGCATAATATTGTAGACATCTGAGTCATAGGTTTAATGTCTACATTTAAAAAGTGGCAAGTTTAGGAAACAAAATTACAGCTATAATAGCCTTTCATTGGCTTTATGGACTCGAATTACTAGCGTTTCTAATACAATAGTTATTATGGGATATGAGATCATGAAGTATTGAGCATTCACAGTGGGCTGATGGAAAGGTGCTAATTAATATAATCTTATAAAATTATTACTATCATTACTAACAACAACACTAATAAGGAATAATATGAAATATGTTTAAAATATAGTTCCAGCTTCTGATTTGCTTTCTACTATGTGATTCCCATAACAATTTTAAACTGCAAAAGTTTGATTTTGTTGTCTTTTTTATATGACAGATTTAGATTGGTAGCAAAAATAATAAAAGCCTTCATACTTAACAGAATTGTAATCAGTTATACATTTTATTAATCACTCCAACATTTTCTTGTTTCTCTTTATCAATTTCAAATCTTGTTTTTAAAAAGTTTTGAAAGTATTTTGGGGGGTAAATAGTCTATTTCCGTTTTTCTTATGAAGGAAAACATTCAATATCAGACGCTAAGTGCAGAAATAAAATTACTCTTTCAAATGTTGTAATCCATAAATTATGCAAATTTTCCTTGGCTACAGATGAAAATTAAACAAACACAACTTTTTGGAGAAAAAGCAAAATATTGAGTCAGATAACTTTTGTGAAGGGTAACAGCATGAAGACTAGAAATTTCATTCCAGTTATTGCATTTATAAATTTTTTTCAATGCCGTTCATAGTGCATGTAGAAACACAGACATATTAAGTCAAAGCAAATGTAAAGATTGTTTTATTTCATTCCCTCCTTTCAGTGGTTAAGGAAACAGAGAGAATGACACACTGGAGAATGCACAGGGCTGGACCATGAGTCCCCTGACAGAAATCTTTACTGAATATTAACCTCTGATCATAATCATTTAAGTTAAGTATACTTTGAAACCAACAGCATTAAAGAGATGGTAATATTAGGAAAATCCCATGTTCTGCTATTTTTTTAAGTAAAATTTAGTTTTGAGCGATTTACAAAGTTGTGGCTGAAGCAGGATTTTAAAAAGTTGTCACTAATTTTATCCTTTGCCGATTTTCTAAATTCTAAGATCTGCTTTCAGCATTTTTTTCCAAATATTTTTCTTTTGTGATTTCTGCAATTTCTTGGCATTTCAGATCACATTTAAAATGTTTTGTAAAACTGGGTGGCAGTGGGATAAGAAGAAGAGAAAAATAGCATTGATTCAAAATGTTCCTCTGCTATTCGGGAGGCCATGTAGTGTAAAATAGAAATTCTCGCCTCCAAGCAAATATCTGTAAAAGACCTTTAGCAGTGAAAGTAGGAAAGCTCTCTATCAACATTATCCAATAGAAATATAATGTGAGCCATATGTGTAATTTTAAATGTTGTAATGGTCATATTAAAACATAGTAGCAAGAAACAGATATACTCAATTTTAATAGTATATTTTACTTAACCAGTCCCTCCAACATATTATCCTTTCACCATCTAATCAACATAAAATTGCTAGAGGTATTATACATTATTTTTTCATATTAAGTCTTTGAAATCCAGTGTGTATTTTATATCCACAGCACATTTCAACTCACACTAGCCACCTTCCAAGTGTTCGGTAGGCACCTGGGTCTGGTGGCTCCCATATTGGACAGCTTAGCTCTAGATGATTCATTGGGATAAATCATGAGACTGTCAGGACTCTAGTACCACTTCAGAGCTAGTCAAGACCTTTGTGCTACCACAGCAGGCCTTTGGAGCACACTGACCTTTCCCTAACCATTGATTCCCAAGGGAGTTGGTGAAGAACCTTTACCTCTTAATTTTCATCAACAAGTTGCGATGTAGAAATCAAATCGAGAAATCTCAAATTAGAGGAATTAAGGCGTTTATATAGAACAGATCTAGGCTGAATTTCCTTTACTTGGCCTCAGCTGGAGAACCTTGCCTGGGAGCATTTTCTCAGCACTAGCTCTCAAATTCCATCTTCCCACTGTGTTTCTCTCTCTCCTGATGGATTATATCATCATTGTATCCCTAGCCGCCAGCACATAGCTACCTCTTGATAGGTGCCTGCAAGTGTCTGTTACACTGATCTGAGTTAATTAGAATCTCTAAATATAAGTGGAAGAGGTAGAACTTGGTATCCCTTCAATTAAGACAAAATTCATTCTCTAAATCTATTGTTCTTACCCTACTTACAATTAATTGGCAGGGACACTGGGTGTTCCGGGAAATCTTCCACATCAAGTTCTCTACTCCATCCTGGAAGCTTTCTTCAGCCTTTTGATAGTCTTATTCAGTGAAAAGTAAAGCTTACCTCCCAAAGAGTTGAAATTTACCTCCTGTTAAAGCACTCTTTTACTATCAAAATGATATTTCATAGGTGCTGAGCAGATGTTATTAATTATCAATGCTACATTATTCTACAGAAAAAGTAATGGCATGAATGTGATTTTTCAATGAGAGGGCAATATGTGACTTGATTTCTTCATCCGATTGACATGAATAGAGATGGAAGTAAATCTGTTTAAAGATACGAATGTTTGTCATTGGCATGTCCATCTTAGAGCCATCAATGATGAATTTTCAGGGTACAGAGGTAACCCAAAGGAGTATTTACAAATAAAAGCCTATCAGTATGAACTTAGGGAAGGTACATAAGCTCTTTAAGTCTCCATTTCCTTACCTGTAAACTTAAGAAAATAATAACGCCTAATTCATAAGACTACTGTGGAGGCTGAATTAGATAAGGCATCGATCATGCTTAGCAAGAGGATGGGCGCATAGTGATGCTTAAGAAATGGTAACTAGTCATATAAATTTGTTGGATCTTTAAAAAAAATGAGGTAAAAGATAGAGTAGGATAATAGTAGATAATACATCTGTCCTTTCCTAAAGCTGGAAAAAATGTGAATCATGCTGATGACTGTTTATCTTACCAGAATAAACACAATTTGAGACATATTGTCACTCTAAAAGGAGGTGATGATTCCACTTCCTGCCAAGTCATTGGGTATGGATTACTTAGTGGCCCATATTCTTTGAAACACCCTCATTTACTGCCCAACATATCTCTGGTGCTTTTCTGTCTGGAGATATCTATGCTGACAGATGGAGACGGCAATACCCTGTAGTTAGAGAACAGAATGTACAGCCAGGCTCAGTGACTGATGCTCCATTCCTGCCATGCATTCTCAGAATCACCTTCAAAACATCATTTGGATCTGGAGGCTTCAAACTCCTTCTATCTTTTATGCTCTTTAGAACCTACACAGTAGATCAAAGGCTTGGGAACCTAATGTGAGTATTATTCGGAGAAGTGTATCAATGCATGCATGCTTTTATCAGATGATACTCTGACAATTACAATGATGAGCTCACTGCAATGAACAGTTGGGAGGAAAGTTTAGGTGAATTATAGGAAACTTTTAGACAGTAAAATGAGATTCTTCTCATTGGGACAGGAATCTAAGCTAACTGCTCAGAGTTGGATCTAGTCTCTATCCCTTTGTATTTGTTTCAACAAATAAAGTACAATCACAACCTACTGGTTTATTTACTCTTGTAAGTAAATTTTAAGAGCCTCCCCCTTTTTAAGCACATCATTAGTTTTCCTAGCAAGTCATTTTCTTGCATACAATGGATTAGCAATCTACACATCAATCCAATACAAGTTACTACATTCACCAAATTATTGGGAAGCAGATACACTTCTAAACTCATTTAGTAGCTTGACTTATTCATGTCTATTACTACCAATGTCAAGGCAATATGATCTCTCTGATAGCAATGTCCAAATCATTAAAAAGGATAATAGGAGTCAGATACGCTGGTGCTAAATTCTCACTCTGCCTCTTCAAAGCTCATGTAACTGGCACAAGTCCTTTAAATTTAGTGAGCTTCAGTTTCCTCATGTGTAACAATGGATAGTCTTTCTTTCTCTATGTGTCACATATAATTGTCAGGAGAGCCACTGAGAAATTGTTAGGAACTCTAGAGATAGATAATAATTTTACTTTATCTTTTCACAATTTTATTTTAATTTTTTGCATTTTATTTAATCATAATATGACAGACATTTGGGTAGATGGACCAAATATTCATATAAAAATATTAATCTCTACTTACTTCAGAAGTGGGGGTTAATGAGCCCACGTAAAAACAATATCTCCTTTTCAAACATTTTGTCATTTTTTTTCAAATCACTTGTATGCATTGTCCCAATTTCCTTCACATGGAAATTACTCATTGGAAGTAGATAGTACAAACATTATTATTTTCATTCTTCAGATGTCGAAGCTGAGGCAAAGAAAGCAACTTAATCAGCTTAACTTAGACTTCCACTAAACAACAATGACAACAACAAAATCAGCCTTGCAAGAAATTTCCACTCCAACACTCATTTTCTACTATCATAATTTTTCCAGGGTCAGATTCTTATAGCAATTTTCCAAGTTCATAATTACCTTAGTTGCATGCACAATTTGGGTAGTTAAGTAATTACTTGATTTGCACATGCAAATACTGCAATCATTGGCACATAAAAATAAAGTCCTTTAAACATTTGGGTCCAATGGAGGACAAATGCTCAGGAAAATCAAAATTCCTGTGGTTCCCAAAGGGATAACTATGAACAGAAAACATTACAAGCCATTCTCAGATGTTTAGAGAATCGGCTCACTTTAACCTAGAGAAAAGAAGCAACATGGTGGCATTCTAACTTCAAACTCCTCTTCTCTATTGATTCAAAAAAGATTTCCAGGTATTGATAAGCTGTCTGGAACCATAAAACATCTGAACTTAGATCAGAACACTTGAGTGTAAAACATAGTCCCACCATTGGAGAGGTTGGGGAGATCTGGGCAAATCACTTAACCCCTAAACCTTATATTATTAATCTATAACATATAGATAATAATATCAACCCTATATAGTTGAAAATAGGAATAAATGAGATAAATTAAATAAAAGTACTCTGTAAATTCTGAAACTCTGTACAAATAAAGCAGATTATTATTGGGTTTGAAATGTATATGATGCTATCAAATATCCCAATAGAGAAGACACACATCAGTTTTTTTGGTTGAATAATAAGATGTCTCTAAGGGACCTTGGTAATTTTAGCACATTTTCCCTTACATCGAAAAGGAGTGGAGGCTGACATCAGCAACATGGTGGAGTGAGCTCTTCCCTTTATCTCTCCCCCTTTGAACTACAACTAAATGGGCATTCATTGGCCATTGGAGGAATCCCAGAAAGTACAATAGGATAACTGAGAGATCCACGCAGCTATACACCTGAAGGTGCATTGACTGGCACTCTGAGGAGTGATGGAGATAGATGAGCACTCCCTGTTCTTCCCTGGCAGCCCTGTGCACATGGACAAATGCTTTCCATCCCAGCACAAGCACCTTTAGTACCGCTGTTCCCTGAAAGTGGGAATGCACCCCGGGGAAACAGTAGGAAGAGGTGGTGGCAGCCTTTAGCCTGCTCAAGATTGCTTTCTTGGTGGTGGGGGAGCCCACTGTGCCCCTGAAGCCCCAGGGAGTGGTCCTGGCTCAGTCCTGAAAGGAAGCCCTGCCCCCAGGCACAGTAGCTGGTAGGACCATAAGAAGAGGTGGGGGCAGATCTACGTGCTGAGGTGAGCACATTCTTGGCCCAAGTGAGTGCCCATAGTACCACTGCACCCCAAAAGTGGGAACACACTCTGAGGCAACTGTATGTAGAGGTGGTAGCAGTCCTTAGCCAACTCATGATAGCTTTCTCAGTGGTGGGGGAGCCCATGGTGGCCCTGCAGCCCCAAGGAGTGGCCATGGCTCAGACCCTGCAAGGAAGCCCTGCTTACCAAACACAGTCTACACATGTGCCCAAAGCTCCCCTGGCCAGTGCAAGTGTCCATAGTACCTCCACACCTTCCAGTACATGGGATGGGATCAGAAATTCAGCTCCTGCTTCCCCCTAGTGGTAGCAGGTAGAATCTGCAACCTGATACTACCGCAAGTGCACTGACAAAAGATTAGTTCATTAAACACCATGAGAAACTACAGCAACAATTTAGACCTGAAGGAAAATGACAATTCTCCAGAAACCAACCCTGAAGGCACACAAATTTACAATCTAAATGACAGACAATTCAAAATAGCTGTCATAAAGGAACTCAAGTTACAAGAAAACTCAGAAAGACAGTGCAATGAGCTCAGGAATAAAATTAATGAGAAGAAGGAATACTTCACCAAAGAGATTGAAACTGTTTAACAAAAAAAACTCAAGCAGAAATTCTGGATATGAAGAACACAATTAATAAAATAAAAAATAATCTAGAATCCTTGAAAGATAGAGCTGATGTTATGAGGGAAAGAATTAGTGAGTTAGAGGATATAAATATAGGAATGCTACAGATGAAGGAAGAGAAAGAACCAAGATTTTCTTAAAAATGAAGTCATTCTTCAAGAAATATAGGACTCAATTAGGAAAAGTAATATAAGAATTATAGGTATTCTGGAGGGAGAAAAAAGGGAGAAAGGAATAGAGAGCTTGTTCAAGGAAATAATAACTGAGAACTTCCCAAACCTGGGGAACGAACAGGATTTACAAATATATGAAGATAATAGGATGCCTATTACATCAATACTGAAAGACTTTATCCAAAGTATATAATGATGAAACTGGCAGAAGTCAACAACAAAAGAAAAATGTTAAGGGCAGTAAGGCAGAAGTAAATAACCTACAAAGGAACCACTATCAGGCTTTCAGCAGTTTTTTCAGAAGAAATCTTACAGGCTAGGAGAGAAAGGAATGATATGTTCAAAATATTGAAAGATAAAAACTTTCAGTCAAGAATACTGTATTCAGAGAAACATTCCTTCAGAGATGATGGAGAAATAAAACCTTTTCCATATAAACAAAAGCTGAGGTAATTCATTGCCACTACACAGCCCCTACAAGAAATGATTAAAGATGCCCTCACACTGGAAACAAAAAGGCAAAGGTCAACAAAGCTTTGAGGAAGGAGATAAATAGACAGACAAAATCAGAAAATTGCAGCTCTCTATCAGAACAGAAAATCAAATATTCAATTATAACTTAAAAGATAAAGGGAAGGAAAGTATCAAAAGTAACTATAAACACTTCAACTTAGTCACAAACTCACAATACAAAACAGGATAATTTGTGACAAGAACAACTCAGAAAGGGAAGAGGAGAGGAATGGAACCTGCTTAGGCTAATGGAGATAAGAGGCTATGAGAAAATGGACCATTTCACCTACAAGATCTTTTATACAAACCTCACAGTAATCACTAAACAAAAAATCAGAGCAGAGCCACAGTTCATAAAAATAGAGAAAACTGAGAAAACCTCCTCAGAAAACCATCAAAATGAAATGGCAGTCAGAAATACAAAGGAAGAGAAACAAGGGAAATATAAAACAACCGGAAAACAAGAGATAAAATTGCAGCATTAAGCCTTCATATATCAATAATCACTCTAAATGTAAATACATTGAATTCTCCAATCAAAAGACACAGAGCAGCTGAATGGATTAAAAAACAAGACCCAACTACATGCTGCCTCCCGGAAACACATCTCAGCTCTAAAGACAAACATAGGCTCAGAGTGAAGGGATGGAAGACAATACTCCAAGCTAATGGCAAACAAAAGAAAGCAGGTGTTGCCATACTTATATCAGACAAAGCAGGCTTCAAGTTAAAAAAGACAATGAGAGACAAAGAGGGGCAATATATAATGATAAAAGGGACATTCCACCAGGAGGACATAACACTTATTATTATATATGCACCTAACACAGGAGCACCAAAATACATAAAGCAACTATTAACTGGCCAAAAGGGAGAAAGTAACAGCAACACAATAATAGTAGGGGACCTCAACACTCCACTTCCATCAATGGACAGATCATCCAGACAGAAAGTCAAAAAGGAAATAGTAGATTTAAATGAAACACTTGATCGGACAGACTTAATAGATATACAGAGAGTATTCCATTCCAAAACAGCAGAATACACATTCTTCTTAAGTGGACATGGATCATTCTCAAAGATAGACCATATGTTGAGAAACAAGGCAAGCCTCAACAAATTTAAGATTAAAATCATCTAAAGCATCATTTCCGACCACAATGCCATGAAACTAGAAATCAAATACAAGAAAACACTGGGAAAGTCAGAAATATGTGGAGACTAAACAACATGCTACTGAACAACAATTGGATCAACGAAGAAATCAAAGGAGAAATTTAAAAATACCTGGAGACAAACGAACATGAAAATACAACACACCAACTCTTATGGGATGCAGCAAAAGCAGTCCTATGTGGGAAATTCATAGCAATAGAGGCCCACCTCAACAAACAAGAAAAATCTCAAATAAGTAATCTTAAACTGCACCTAACAGAATTAGAAAAAAGAAGAACAAGCAAAGCCCAAAGTAAAAAGGAGAGACATAATAAAAATCAGAGCAGAAATAAATGAATTAGAGACTAAAAAACAATAGAAAGGATTAAAGAAACTAAGAGCTGGTTCTTTGAGAAGAAAAATAAAATTGACAAACCCTTAATCAGATTCACCAAGAAAAAAAGAGAGAACGCTCAAATAAATAAAATTAGAAATGAAAAAGGAGAAGTTATAATGGATACTACAGAAATACAAAGAATTATAAGAGAATACTATGAAAAACTATTTGTCCGCAAGTTGGATAACCTAGAAGAAATGGATAAATTCTTAGACTCATACGACTTTCCACAACCGAATCAAGAAGAAATAGAGAATCTGAATAGACCAATCACAAGTAAAGAGATTGAAACAGTAATCAAAACCTTTCAAAAACAAAAGTCCAGGACTGGATGGCTTCTCTGGAGAATTCTACCAAACATTCAAAGAAGATGTAATACCTATCCTTCCAAAACTATTCCAAAACATTGAAGAAGATTGAACACTTACTAACTCATTCTATGAGGACAGCAGTACCCTGACACCAAAGCAAGACAAGGACAAAGCAAAGAAGGAAAATTACAGGCCAATATCACTGATGAATATAGATGCAAAAATCCTCAACAAAATACTGGCAAATTGAACACAGCAATACATTAGAATACAGGAATATATTAAAAGGATCGTACACCATGAACAAGTGGGGTTTATTCCAGGGATGCAGGCATGGTTCAACAACTGCAAATAAATCAATGATACACCACATTAAGAAAATGAGAGATAAGAATCGCATGATCATCTCAATAGATGCAGAGAAAGCATTTGACAAGATCCAACATCCATTTATGATAAAAACTCTCAATAAAATGGCATAGAAGGAAGGTATCTCAACATAATAAAGGCTGTATATGACAAACCCATGGCCAACATCATACTCAACAGTGAAAAACTGAAAGCCATCCCTCTGAGAACAGGAACAAGACAAGGGTGCCCACTCTCACCACTCCTATTCAACATAGTACTGGAGGTATGGGTCAGAGCAATTGCTACCTAAACCAATCTACAGATTCAATGCAATCCCAATCAGAATTCCAATGACACTCTCCATGGAAACAGAACAAAAAATCCTAAAATCCATATGCTACAACAAAAGACCTCAAATAGCCAAAGCAATCCTTAGAAAAAAGAACAAAGCTGGAGGCATCACAATACCTGATTTCAAAATACACTACAAAGCTATAGTAATCAAAACACATGGTACTGGTACAAAAACAGACACAGATCAATGGAACAGAGTTGGGAGGCCAGAAATAAGCCCACACATCTATGGACAGTTAATTTTTGACAAAGGAGCCAAAAACATACTATGGAGAAAGAAAAGTCTCTTCAATAGATGGTCTTGGGAAACCTGGACAGCCACACACAAAAGAGTGAAAGTAGACCATTACCTTGCAACATGCACAAAAATTAACTCAAAATGGATTAAAGACTTGAATGTAAGACATGAAACCATAGAACTCCTAGGAGAAAATATAGGCAGTACGTTATTTGACATTGGTCTTAGCAGCATCTTTTCAAATACGAAACAAAAGAAAAAAAGAGCAAACGGGACTACATCAAACTAAAAAGTTCTTCAAGGCAAAGGAAACCATGAACAAAACAAAAAGACAACCCATCAACTGGGAGAAAATATTTGCAGATCATATATCTGACAAGGGGTTAATTTCTGAAATATATAAAGAAATCACACAACTCAACAACAAAAAAAAACAACCCGATCAAAAAATGGGAGTGGACATGAACAGACATTTTTCCAAAGAGGATATACAGATGGCAAACAGACACATGAAATTATGTTCAACATCACTAATTACCAGGAAAATGTAAATCAAAACTACAATGAGATATCACCTTACACCTGTCAGAATGGCTATAATTACCAAGACAAAAAACGACAAATGTTGGAGAGGATGTGGAGAAAAGGGAACCCTCATGCACTGCTGGTAGGAATGCAAACTGGTGCAGCTGCTACGGAAAATAGTATGGAGGTTTCTGAAAAAATTAAAAATAGAAATACCATATGATCCAACTATCCCACTACTGGATATTTATCCAAAGAACTTGAAATCAATGATCCAAAGAGATTTATGCACTCCTATGTTCACTGAAGCATTATTCACAATAGCCAAGATGTGGAAGCAACACAAGTGCCCTTCTAAGGATGAATGGGTAAAGAAGATGTGTTATATATATACAATGGAATACTACTCAGCCATAAAAAAGACAAAATTGTCCCATTTGCAACAACATGGATGGACCTCGAGGGCATTATGCTGCGTGAAATAAACCAGACAGAGAAAGACAAATGCTGCATGATTTCACTTATGTGTGGAAGATGAACAAATACACAGATAAAGAGAACAGATTAGTGGTTACCCGAGGGGAAGGGTTACCCCCAGCCCCCTTATATGTACATATGTAAAGGGGCACATATGTACAGTGATGGACAAAAATTAGACTACTGGTGGTGAGCACGATTAAGTCTATTCAGAAATTGGTAAATAATAACCTACAGCTGAAATTATACAATGTTATAAAATATTATGATCTCAATAAAATCAATTATTGGAAAAAATGAAAAGAGAAAAGGAGTGTAGCATAAAAGGGTTGTGGTCTTCCTTTTATGTGCAGAGTTGATGTGGCTCTTATGTTAATCCTATACCTAGTTTTTGATCCCATAGTTAAGAGTGGATGGCAGAGAAGATGGCAAGAATTTCAAGGAGAGCAAAAGTAAATGACTGTGATGTTAGAAACTGGGCCCTCTAATGAAAAATAGAGGGACAAAGGATTTTTCCTCATCCCAATAAATTCATGAGTATTGGGGGCTTGCTACAGTTCTTAAGGGATATGGAAAATTGCTTTACATATGAAGCTAAAGATAGAATGGTAGCTGAAAGTCTAGCCAGAGAAATGGATGTACAATATTGAACAGAATTGTCTAAAACTAAAGTTGCAAAGCATTAGAAAATGTTTTCATGGGAGAGTTTGCATTGTTTTCGCGTGGATGATTAACAGAAATATTTACAACTTTTGATATGGTCAATCTATGAGAAGGCTACAGAATGAATTGAGGCACTCGAAAGATTTTGCATGAGATGCGATTTTAGAATTGTCACATTCCATCCTCCTTTAATCACAGAGAAAAGCCACATTGATGAAAACGTGCAGCTTCTCCTTTCCAACAACCTTTTTCTAATTCAAAGCAGTGTGATTCCATGGAAAAGGAGTAGCTATGGAGACAGGGAGCCATTATTATACTCTTGTCCTATCTCCAGATGGGTGCATGCGTGGATTTGGCAAGATATTAATACTTAACCTCTTGAACTCTTTAGTTTGAAAATGTCTAAAACATTCTCACATTCCTAAAGTGAAGCACAGAGGGAGATCACATACAGCTTGATCAGGATTCCAACAATATCACCATGACCCAATTTCTTTCCGTCTCTCAGATACATCCAGAGAGCTACATATGGTGGCAAGGTGGCAGGAGTAGCTCCAGCGTCTCCTTCCTTACTCAAGGACAGAGAGGAAGGACAACTGTCTGTTCCACAACTTTCCATAAAAATATGTGCTTTCTTTCATTGATTCTGATTGGTCCAAATGTAATCACAGCGACCAGGGCATCTGAGGGACTCTGACCCTGCCAGAACCCATAAGCTGAATTTGGAAGAATGGTGGTATCCCACAGGAATTCTGCATGTTTTTCCAGAACTCCAGGAAATAGATGCTAGTGGCAGAAACGATAGATACCCACTACAAGAGATTTGGGGATAAACCTATCTAGTGCCGCGATAGTGAACGGGAGGGCTTCTTTGATAAGTTTTCTAAGGTTTATGGTTCCAAAGTTCTTATCTTCACTTTTATCACTTATTCACAAGGAGAATCTGCATTCTTCAAATGTTGCCCCTCATCAGGGCCTCCAGACTCTTCCATTTCCACAGGGAAGTTGTGCAGTTCCCTGAAAGGGGCAAGCCTTAAAGCCAAAGCGATTCAGGGTCGTATCCCACATCTTTCACTTCGCAGCTGTATGCCCTTGTGAAAGTTGCTGACCTCTGTAGGCATTGAGTATCTTAGCAGTGAAACCAGAATAATGACACTTGCTCTGAGGGTCATGGTAAGGACTGGAGATATATATGAGAAGACCCTATAACGGGGTCTGCCAGATAGTGGATACTCAGTAAATGATCATGCAACATAGTTTCATCCAGGGCTTGTGATCTATTTCTTGGGGCTTCCTCTCCCACCCTCACCACAACACCCCATCCAAATGTCAATATTCAAAGTGGCTCTCACTTGACTTTCAGGATTTGGAAGAAGTCAGCAGTCCAAATGGAGCTGGAGGCGCCGCACAGCAGTTTGTGAATCACTGGATGGGGCACAACTGTGCAAAGAACAAGAAAAGAAGAGTTGCCATCACAGAACAAGCCTTTGTCACCCTTTCTGTTGAAAATTTCTCTAAGCCTTTGTCACCCTTTCTGTTGAAAATTTCTCTAAAGTGCTGAAACCCATATGCGGAATCCAAAGAAAGAACTAAATTCAAGTGTTTTATGAAGCGAGTGCTCCGTAGAGAAGTTGGCTCAGTAAAAACTAGCTGTTCCTTATTTATCAGCAAATGACCAGCTGCAACAGGTCGACTTGAAACCTCTTGCTACTTGACCTCATCAGCAACCACCCTGCAATAGGTCACCATTGCTTAATTAGACAAGGGAGTTTTCAAATGTAATCTCTTTGCACTCAGCAGGCCCTGGGTCAAATAGAATCTGACTAACCTGCAGCTTGTGTTTACACAGCTTCCAACAGTTCAAACAGCCAAGGGAAGATCAGAAGCTTATCTTCCAGCCGGCAGGGGAGGGAGGGAAGGTGGAATTTGACAGAAGGTTGTAATCATCCACATTGGGGAACAAGAGGAAGGCCTGCTCATCTGTTTTTAAGCGTGTTAGGACAAGATATTACACTTCTAGAAACCCGGATGCAGAAGAAGGTGGGCAGATGCCATTCTTGTGATTTGATTAAGAAGGAAAGTAAAGATCTAACGTAAGTCCAGGTCTGTTGGCTGGGCCTCCTCTCTGGGGAAGCAAGGGTGGAGGCGGGGGAGGCTGGCGGAGAGGACGAGCACGGTGGGATGTGCTGGCCAGCGCGTGGCAGCTGTGCACGGTGAATCTTATTCTAGCTCATGGCCATGTGTTCCAGCCCTTTTGGAAAATTACCTCCAAATAACAGATCACGAAAGAGCAACTCCGACAAGCCCTATAATTTAGTCCCAAGAGGAAATTCTTCATTCATCAAGTGTACAGGAGGCTAAATTAGTTCTATACCCACGTGGGCCCTGGTTGGCAATTTTATGTGAGGGTAAGCCCTACCTTGGGGAGGAGCCCAGCCAGAAGGGATGGCAGCCAAGGCCGGCCTGGTGCCCAGCTGGGTCAGACCACATATTGTGCCACAGATTGGGTAGAGTTCCTGGGGAATATCTCTGGGACTCAGTCTCTGTCACTATTTTTTTTTTCAGATGCACATTTTTGGGGGTTTGTGGGCAATGAGTGAATCTGTTTCATCTCAGCCCTTGGTTGCTGGAGCATTCTTCATCAGGAGGCAGACTAGATTTGCCAGAAGCGCAAGATGGGATTGAAGCTAAATAGAACCTTCAGAAGAATGCTTCAATTTCATTCTGTTATTCAACCAATAGACAAAATAATGACAAATACACATATATTACACACAGATTTTTTTTTTTCCTATTTGTTTGGGGTTTTTTTGTTGTTTTCCTCTTGTTCTGTGAATCTATTCGCAGCCTGGAGTCCAGCTCCACTGTTGGTCCTCCTGAAAAACAAAACAAAACAAAACAAAAGCACCTTAGAAGACATTTAGAAGATGGCTGTTTCAGAGGACATTTCTTTTCCTTTAGCCAACTCTTTATTTTTATGGACTTTGTTTTTTTCTTTTAATTGAGAGGTAGTTGAATTCCTCAGCTGTCCTGAACATTTCAAGAAGTCTATAAATAAGCCAGAAGTTTTCCTTGTGCCTAATCAACAGGTTGCCTAAAACAAGATATTTTTTTACATTCCCTACATTTTAAGAATGATGTTGCTAAAATTGAGCTACATTCTGAAGTTAAAAATCTTGTTCCTCTTCTTAGAAATCTGATTCACTGCCTCCATCTAGGAATCTGAATAAAATGTCATGCTTCTCGTTTTGCTATCTTTTCAGCAATCTCAAAAGTGTCAACCTCGCTTGTATTTGCGAGACTTCCTTATGTTTAGATTTTATGAGCAGCCACTCTCCCTGTAAGTCAAAGTCAAATCTGTTTTGTGAATTCACTACACATTATAGGCAGGACACGTTTGAAAAGAAGGTTTACTAATTTGGGGAGAAAATGATTCTGCAGAAATAGAACAGATGCTTTCACAAATAGTAAAACAACAAGTCAAAACTAAAATTAGAATTAAAGTACTACATATTATATATATCACTAAGTTCAAATAAGACTATGTGAATAGAGCTGGTTGATTGGTGCAGCTTTGTCAACCTATTTATTTCCTGTTTTCTGTTCCTAGATGCCCATAAAAACTGATGCTAGTGTTACATCTCTAAATTTGAACTCATAGAATGTAAAAATGGATCAGCTATTCAAAGAGCTCTGCTCTGCAAAAATATTCTCACTAAAGAAATTCTTTAAAATACACTGAAGAAATCCCTTTAAATGATGGAAATGCATTTATTATCAATCGAGCAAACTAATAAAGGTAGTTTAATATATACGCCTTCATTCAAGGTGTTCATGTCAAATGAGGCATTCCTGTAATCAAAGACTTACCTGCCTTCTTAATTTCAATTTATTTTTTTTCCTTGGGGGGCATGGACAAGATGGGGCCTCAGAACTTACTACGAACCATGCGTGGTCAGAGTAGAGAAGAGGATAAAGCTGAATTCATTGCTTATTCACCTGGGCACCCTGAACCTAGTACATATTTGATGATTCGTCATTTAAATGGCAACCAGAGGCAGGGCTGCTGGTTACATCTGTGGGATAAGGCAGGAATCCGAAGGTTTACAGAGTGTGTACAGTCTCCTGAGCCTAGGTAATGGCTTGGCTTTTGTTTGAAGTGCCATGACGAAGTACTGGAGGGTTTTAATTTGAGAAATGGCATGGTATGATTTAGAATTTTGGAAAATCACTCAGGCTGCTGTGCCAGAGTATACTGAAGGAGGACGTGGTAGAAAAGACAAGAGGCTACAGCAGCGGTGCAGTCAAGCAAAAATGGCACTGGTACAGGAACCATGGCAGTGAAAATAGGAGTCCATGTCTGTAGGATATACTTTATTTCGGTAACAAAGGTAACATTTTGTCGATAAGCAGGATGTCACACATGAGGTGAAGAAGCATTCAAAGGCTTATGGTTTGAGAAGGACTGTTTGGTTCTTTTCTACCTACTTTATTCTGCCTATTAACCACTGACAGAAGAAAAGTTAACAAAATTGCATTCATGGAGTCTTTCCCTTAGCGCTTATCAGTCTATATTGCAACAGAATTTCACAACCTACAACATATTTCAAATAAGAATGGTATGTTTCTCTTAGGACAATAAAAGATCATGATTTATGTGGCTGTTCAAAATTTTCAAATAAACTTTGGCAGTCATCACAAGGCACAAGCAATTTCATTTCCCAGTGCATTCCTTTAAATGACATTGTGTTGAGCAGGAGGAAAACCAAAATGATGCTGGCTCTGGCCATAAATTGTGGAAATTGGAAAATGGTCTTCATGTAAAACTGATCAACACTGAGCACAGAGGCCATGCCGTGAGAACCCGAGTGTGAAAGAAATGCGTGTATTGCCTGGTCTATGGGGCCCTGAGGCATCTCGATCCTCATGGAGTTTGTGGATGGGATGAGAAGGTGCTCTGCCACCTTTTGAAGTAGATATACATTTCCAAGATGCTTTATTTGTTGCCTGGCCACATGGAAAGCTCTCTAGAACAGTGCCGTCTCGTAGGAATGGGATGTGAACCACATATGTAAATTTACATTTTTCTAGTAGTCATCAAAAGTAAAAAAACAAGGTGAAATTAATTTTAATCAAGTATTATATTTAAACCAATGTGTCTGAAAAACAATCATTTCAACATCTGATAGATGTGAAAATTGTTAATGGCATATTTTACACTCTTTTTTCCATACTAACACTTTGAAATTTGATATACAGCCATCTCAGTTAGACTAGTCACATTTCAAGTGGTCACTAGGCACAGGTGGCTAATGGCTTCTTATTAGATATCACCTCTCTAGAACATGTATAAATATATATAAGTAAATATAAATATGTATGTTTAGATATACATTAAACAACAATTTGCTCCTGTTAGCAATTTGCTCTCAAATATCCAAAAAGAAAATAACTGATGTCACATCATAAACCTGACATAAATAGTTCATAAATAGGCAGCTAATGACTGCTTAAAAGATTTGCAATAATGTAGCATAAGAATGGCAACCTTGACCTTTTAGAAAACACAACCACATTTTAATAACTCACGGCTTCATTTGACCTTTTTTGCAGCTTCAACTCTTTGCTTTACTGCACTTGGAACCAAAAGGAGGGACACAGAAAAAAAAAAGAAAAATTAAAAGCTGATGTTTGTATTCCATTTTTTTTTAAAGGATGAATCTTCAAAGGGACAATAAAATTATCTCTAAAATATTTTTCAGAGCTCCTGTATGTCTATGTTTGGACTTACCTTTCCATGTGTAAATGATTAGAACAAGTCTGTCTCCAGGAAGAGAATCTGTGTGACAAGATTGCAGCTGGGTGTCAAGGGAAGCCTTTTGGTATTGCCAGGCTGCAGACAAGAAAATCATGGCCAGGAGTGTGAAATTATCCCTTTGGCACCACAGTGAAGGCAGACATCGTGTACACCTAAACAGTACACGCCTTCTGACACTGAGGTTCTAGATGAGCATCATTAGCATCATTGTTAGCTAGTGTGGTCCTGGGATGGGCATGACAACCAAAATCTTTGCAAGCCAAGAGGTTTTGTGAACTTCTCATGCAAGGTGAGATGAAATGATGAGGCCAGTTTATTTTTGCAAAGGCAACCTAAACTTCACATTTACATTTACCGTTTATTGAAACTGCAGTAACTCTTGCCAACAATGGCTACATTTAAGTATGGAGAAAACACATGGAACCTTCTGAACTAACTCACCCTGGAAAGACAGAAAGAATGGTGTCACAGGGGTAGAAACTTCCTCAGAGTGGAGGACTAAGTCTCGGATCTTTTCGATGACAAATCAGAACCTTTAGACTGGAGAGAGTCTTTTCTTCTAACAGTGTGACCTGGGAAAAGTCATTTTCTAGGAACACAGCTAAAGACTTCACTATTTTACAGAGCCTGGAAGACCCTTATAGGGTAATAAAGAACTGACAATAAGTCAGAAGCATATTTTTGGCGTCCTCAGACTGGCAGGTAAATATGCGGATAGTAAGGACACAAAAATTGGGCACATTTTTGCTTCAAAACCAAACCAACATTTTAGTATATGAATGAATACATACATACATACATAGTATTTAGAGTAAGGCACTTGCCATGGTTTGGGGGCCTTTTTACTTTATTTTACTTCATTTATTTACTGTATTTTATAAGGAACTGGAGGTTTGCAGAGTGAAAGCTTGATATGGTAGCTAACTTACCTGAGTGGGGAGAGATTACTGTACACCCTCCCTTTTCCTGTGGAATCATACTTCGTGCTTTCAAAGGCTATAGGATGCCTTCTCCACTCATTTGTGCACTTCTTTAGATAGCTGTATCTGTGTTCATGGCGGATCGGGCTGAAGATTTCCTTCTTCTGCCCACCTCCATTCCCATGAAGGAAGCCACCAAGGCAGATGTACGCATTTAGCCAGCATCTGAAGCATGCAGACAGGCCAAGAGACCACATTCTGCCTTGATGCAGAGATAAGGCAATGCATCCGTGCTTATCTTCAGTTCATCCTGTGGGAACTGAAAGGAGCATCCAGCCATGAGCCCAGCCAATTCCACAGCAACATTTTCTAAACACTAAATCTTTTCATAAGGAAAAACTGATATATCAAAGAATCCTATTTTCAGTGAAGGAAGAAACAGATTGAAATAAAATGATTTTGAATCTGATGGCAAGTTTTGTTTGGCTTCCACTATCTGGGGCAACAGTCCACACTCTAAAATAATAAGCACTAAATAAAAGCATCTCCACTCACAGATACTCTTTGCAATGCATAACTAATAAGCGATTCCTAAGGACACTGTCGGGACCATGACCTTGCATTAAGGGATTGCTTTGGGGAGGAGAAGTTGCACTTTAACAAGAATAAGGTTGCACTTATTTTGCCCTTTATTCTTTTATTTCCTTGGAATATCCATTGTAATAACATCACTAAGTCAGAAACTCTATTGATTGCTAATTGCAAGTCAGTTTGCCTGAATCTCTTCTGACTGATCATTCAATTTCTACTTGAACACTCTCACTGCCTCTCTACATAGTTTGGATTTTTTTTCCCTTCATGGAGAGCTCTATTCATTAGTGAGTTTTAACTTACGTTGAGTCAAATTGTTTCTACTTATATATCCGCTGGGCTTAGTTCTTGGAAAATGACGTACAAAGATAATCCCTCATTCTAGACTCTTGAGGAGAGCTATAGCAGACAGAGAACAAACATATAACATGATTCCAGCACTTAAGAAAGATGCAAGCAAAGGAGAGAGGCAGAATTAACAACTAATGAAAAGTTAGCTACTGAAAGGGGCTTATAGCTCTGTGTGCAATAGAATTGAGTCCACAAAAGACGGAAAAGGTAGGGAAGATTGCATGGAGAAGGACCAGCCTAGATAAGCAGAAGTGAAATAGAGAACCTCCCCAGATGGGGCAGAAGGAAGAGCAAGGAGGCAAGACAATTGCAGAGATTTGGATAAACCTCGGGTCAAACACAAAAGAACACTTGGTAGACATCTGTAATACATTTAAGACGTTTTTCACGAGTGGAGTGATGTGCACAGCATTTTTGATATCTGGCAGGTCTAAATCATTTTAGCAATGATGTTTCTTGAAAATACAAATTTAATACAAGTATCGTACATTTAATTCTGTTTATTTTCAATTAGCTTTATGCTTGCTTTGGACAGTTGTACAGCACATACGTCAATTTACGTTGAATTTCAAAATTCTATGTATGTCTGCAAAACTTCAGTTTGTGTCTTTTCTTATCCAAGCATATATTTCAAATGTTTTTAACATTTTTGCTCCTTCAATGCCTGTCAGCAGTAGGGTACCTAAATTTCTCATTTTATTGTAAACTTTTGCGGAATCCTGTTCACATGCACCAGTGGGGTAAAAAAGTTGTAGCCAATCTGTTTCTGATTTAAAAGGAAGGCTTGCTTTAGCCTCAAGTCCAGCCTTTCTAACTGACATGGCAGCAGCTGCAATAGCCGCAAACATACAATAGTGCTGCATTTTTTCTGTTATGTCCAAAAGAATGTTGAAGATCTCTCTAAAAATTTACTTTTCAGCTTATCTCCCATTTCTCCTTTCAAACTCAAACGGCCAATAACATCTCAAGGAGGTTGGCAGACATACAAATGCTTACATTAAGGAAATAGTACAAAATTGAAATCAAACTTTTGGATCTCATAGGATTTTGGCAACTTGGGTATAATTGAGTAGGCCCGGGAGTGAATAGGCCTAGATTTGAATTCCAGTTCTGCCACTCATTAGGTTACAGGAACTTGGGCAAGCCAGTTCTGAGGGCCAGTTTCCTGATCTGTAAAGTGCAGACAATCGTGGCGAGGATTAAATAAAACATTTGTATTAGAAAATGATCTTACAGAGTGCCTGGCACATCGTAGTCATTCCAGGAAAACCTTAGTTCCTTTATTCATTTGTTCACTCACACATCTCCACTAATATAAATAAAATAGACACCTAGTTCTTTCTAAAGTCTTTGGGTCCAAATAAAACTGAAGAAGCAGAATCAGAATTTATGTGGAAACTGTGTGTGGAAAAAACGGCATGGATGTTTGTGACATACTTTGCTTCTGACTTCCTATCAAATGATGAGGCCACTTGTGCTGGCTTCAGTCTTTTAAGCAAGGCTGCCATATGTTTTGTTCTAATATTGATATTTGGAGTTGAGGACGAAATCCTGGCTGTCTTCCGAGGAGAATTTTGGGCAATCCAATGGCAAGGCGTAAGAAAAGGCTGGCATTGAGTCTCTCTTGTGGAAGAGGTTGACCATATTTCTAAGAGAATGTTGTTAAGTATGGTTGCCCGGAGGCAAAGAATTTAATTCCTTAACCATTTCATTTACTTTTTGCAAGTCAGATTTACCATGCAAATGCTAGAAAATAAATAGATTTTTTCCCTCATATATGATACAGTGTTCTACTTAACATCCAACTCTAAATGTAATTTTACTTTTCTGTTGCTATTTCAAAAATTTCAGAGACGTGTTGTCTTATGATCTCAAATCTGATCTATCCTCCAATTCCTGGTCTTTAAATTACATTAGCTGTTCTTCAGAAATGGTTCCCAATGGCTTTACCCTTATTCTTTTACTATCTACTGAAGGGCCCAGTTCTAAAATCATCTCAAAAGTCTTACATCCAAGGAAGTTTGCAGAACATATCCATAAATAGCCTTTTTAACACTCAAAATATTATGATATTTCAAATTTTTTTATGTGTCCTTGGGCCTAATAAATAAATATATATATATGCAAACATTCACACACAACTTTTACATAAATCTATTTCACATTCACACATTTAACATTATGTAGTTTTAGAAATTAAACAAAAAATTAATAAAACTCAGAAACCTTGAAGTAATTTGTGTAGCCTTGTATGTCTTCAAACTTTAGCTCCCAAAACCTTAAATGACTGTTTTTATTTTTCCTTTAAATGAAAAAAGCTAAAGAACTATCTATCATGTTTTTCTTTCCTAGACTAATACAGCCACTCGAGATGTAGGAACAGGCTTTTGAGTGGCCAGTACGAATAAAGGACTACAGAAATCTTCCCCATAAACAATCCTTTGTGAGTCTATGTCCACAACTCCCAGAAGTTAGGAATGAACTTTATCTCAGCCAGGCTGATGATGATAAGATTTCAAAAAGAAGGAAAGACTGACCACCCACAGCCCTGCTGTCTCCAGAGCAGATCTAGCCAGACTTGCAAATACCACTATCACAGGACAAGTAACATCTCCAAACTGACTGTCCTGTTGATTGGCAGGCCTTCAGGGAGTTCTATCTAATTGTCTAAGAACAGGAAGGAAAGGAAAGTACACACTTATTTTCATTTAAATACAGACAGTTTTTACCTTTGAGCCTGGAGCCGGGGTAGGGAAGCACAGATTTACACACAGTTTTTTCTTGGAGCCAATATGCCCCAAGTGGAATATCTCTTGCGATTTGATTTTTTTCTTTTAAAGATTGCCTGAGAGATACTCAACTAGGACCCCCCCTTGGAAAACCACCTGGGAGCTGAAGAGACATGTCTTCGAATGCATGAACACTGCCAAAGGTGACAGGGTGGCAGCTACAGCCCAGGAAGTGAATCACTGCCTTTATTGGTTTCTAATTTGTCAGCAGAGGGAAAGCATCAAAAATAACCTACAAAAAGGCATCAATAAGTAACCTGTCATCCGTGTCTGGGACCCTGGTTCCTAGCTGCCTCCATCTCTCCCATCTCCACAAATAAATGAATCAATAGTTGAAAAATTCCAAATATCTCAGATCAAGTTAAATTGGATATTAAACCATCTTAGTCTCATTGTATGTGGCAAAAGGAAGCCATCCAAAAGAACATGCTGGCATTAAGAGAAGTGAGAAGTTTGAGGGACCCACCACACTCTCACAAAATAATCCTGTGAATTAAGAATACGTTATGCTCCAGCACAGCACACATGTAAAAAGGAAATTTAGCTGCTGAAAAACAGACACTCTCTTCTGCCATTGATCATTTTGCTGGAAGGACACGTACTTTGTGGTTAGTAAATAGCACCTTTTTAGTTTTATAAATATGTTTAATTACCTGCCAGTAAAGTATGATGAAACGTTCATCACTTAACCCTCGAAAAGCATCTAAAATCACCAAAGATTTAATAAATCACTGTCAAAATACTCACACATCCAACAAAAGTAATCCAGAAAATTGCATTGGCACCTTCTCAGGCAAAATAATATTTAGGAGATTTATTCTTACATGGCTATGTTGTGTGCTGTGCTCAAAATGTTCCAGATTTTACCTCTTTACCATTTAGATTCATAGATTCTATTTTTACCTTCTCCAAGTTTCCTGGATGACTGAAGCCCTTACAGTCTTCAGTTAGTCATATCCCACACTCCACTAATTCTCAGATGCTGGAATGATGACAATGATTGAGATCATGATGAACTTCTGAGACTGAAGTCCTGTCTTTATCAATGAACACATAGTCACTATTTCATGAGTCACCCCAAATTACCTCTTGCATTTAATGGCAGAGAGTCCAGAGGGCAGACTTTAGAGCAGCCGTTTTTGAGTTACTGACATAGGAAGTGGGAAGATTGTGAGTTGTTTTGACTGTGTCACTCATTTAGAGCTCACTTCCCACATAGGTTACAAATCTATTCTATCCTCCTAAAGCAGTTGGTTAAAATTAAGATGGATAATCCTCTAACTCATCATATGAGGGAGTCATCATTTGCAAGATCTTGGAAAGTCCCATGTTAAGTTCCACTGAAAGCCACAGTTCCCCTCTGAAGCTCAAAACAAGACAGGGGCCATGTAAACAATTTATGCGTCAACCAGAGGTGATGAGAATAGAGTACAATTATCCTCTTCATCCTGCTTCACCAGGCACAGCTGCAAATGTCAACATCCAACTCATTTCCAGCCTCCATGGACTACATCTCTTTCTAATCTGAGTTTCCTTTTCACTCTTTGGAGATGAGCCAGCACGCTTCTTGGTGAGACCCACTTTATATGGCCTACCGTTGCAGTACAAGGATTCATAAATGCCCAAGGGTCACGTCACATCTCTCAAGTGACAACATTCATGGTTCTGTTTATGACGCTGGTGATTGCTAACCCCCATACCTCTGTTTCATCATACACCAAGACAACAATGCCTTTGGTCTAAAGACAAAAGGATGGAAAATCGCTGAGAGAAAAAAACATTGGCTTACAAAGGAAGTCCCATGCTACTATCAAAGAAATTATAAAAAGATCAAAGTTGTTCTCAGAAACAGAAGGACAAGGAGTTCCCAGTGTACTTCTTTCTCTCACCATATTGTAGTTAGAGGAAAGAGTAGAATAGAATATTCTGGCGCTATAGAATCGTAGTTGTTGTTCTAAAATTACTGTGTCGAACTACTCATGTAAGTGTCTCCCTTTCCATAATTTAACAATGCAGAATAATTAAGAAAAGAAAATATATATATATACATATACACACACATTGTATTACAAATTAAGGCTAGAAACATTAAAATTAGTTAGCAGTTATAGTTAGTTCTACAAGATTGTTTAATGTTGAGTTGGCATTTCTATATTATATTTCAATTACTATATTCTACATTATTATATTATTCTATATTACTGTATCTATTTACTATTCATATATTACTATATTTCATAGTACAATATAGAATATGACAACCTACCATATTACTAAACGTATATTACATTCTATGGTATATTTTATTACTGTATTACTGCTTCTTCCTCTTGCGTGAGTTTAAAAGAGGAACTTCAGAAGTGAAGAGACCATTCTGACGTATAAATGACCAGACACTTTTATTCTGCTCACTGCAAGAAGCCAGCAGACACTGTACAGCTAAAGGCGTTCCTGAAGAGGATTCAGAATAAAACTTTTCTGATGTCATCTTCAAAGTCAAAACATTATAATTTCCCCATCATCCTTTTATTGGAGTCTTTATAATATCAACCACTATTTAACATGTGACTTCTCTGCATGGGACATTTCGAGAACTACTACTGGGCAAATTCTAAGCCCATGGCACCCACCTCCAATTCCACTAGCGACAAAACATTGAAAAGTGAAGTAACTTGAAAGTTTCAGTAGCTTGGCGCGGCCACATTAGTCCTGACCTGACCTGCGAGCCTAGGAATTGGGGTGAAACATAATAATTGGTAGACTATTATTGGTGAGCTACTGTCTCAGAAGGGGCTAACATTGGATTTAAACTATAGAATCGGCAGTGCTATTGAATTGCAGCCCACAGTAGGAAACCTAGTGTGTCAGAAACTATTTTGAGTAAAGGAACAACCGTATATTAAGGTCAGTTGACACTTTCACATTTAAGGTGGCTATTGAACACAGGCATTTCTCTCCTCTCCCTCCCAAAACCCCACAGGAAAAAAAAAATAAAAAGAATAAATTTAAGGCAACAGTGGAAAACTGAGAGGGTTACATCAGCCAGCTCAAACAACGAGAAGTGTCCGGAAGAGACAAAGCAGATGTGGAGCCAAAAATCATGAAGAAACCACAGCACAGCACAGGCTTAGACAGAATTGTTTTTTAAAACAGTAAAAGCTCTTGCTAGAACTTCACCTTAACCTGATACTGAAGCTTCAGAAGCAGACTGTGATAAGGAGTGGTGGAGTATGGTAGTGGACACCAGGGCAGCCTGGCCCCCAAGGGAGCTGATGACCAAGACAACTGCCCTCAGCCAAAAGCCGAAACACAGCCTTTCTGAATAAAGTTGGGGATCTGCCCAGCAGGAATGCCAGAGATACAGTCTACTCGGGCTGAGGGATGGAACCAGCACCGCAGGCAAGGTTCTGTCCCTACAAAGGACAAGAAGACTCTCCCCCTGACACTCCATAAGGCAAGCTCTCCCTCCGCCCAAAGGGGAGCCCACCTTGCAACATACCCGCTTCCCATCTGCCTCCCTTCCACTCCACCTGCCTCTCTTCAAAGCCAGAGAACTTGTAATTACCCTCGGAGTACAATTTTTTCCCATTCGTGTCACATATACCTACTTGTTACTGATATTGACAAATTAAACCATCATTTGCAAGTGTAAATTGATGCGCCAGAATGATCAACTGAAGAAATCAGTATGCAAGAGAGACACAAACTGAACAAACGAACTAACTCGAGAGAAAGATAATCTCGAGCATAGAAGATAACCATAAAGAATGCAATTAGTGTCTTCAGATCAATAATAGTCTATATCGTGGAAACAGGTTTGTGCCTCAGGGCCAAGGATCTGTATTTAAGAATGATTCTCAAGAATTTCTTATGTACGTTGACATTTACAAACCATAGTCTCAGGTCATCTTTAAAATCCTCCCAAGCTGAGGACCCACGATTTTATTTCAAATGTAATTCCCTATACTTCTCATAGGATACAAACATCTACTGATATTTCACAAACAAAAGAAATTAAAATATTCTGAAATTGTGAGAAATCACAAATGATTCAATGTCCCATGGAATGTTGAGCCCAAACAGATTTAAGGGTCAGTGGTGTGGAGAGTGCCTTGCTGTAAACATGTTCAGTCTTTGGATCATTTTTTGTTGTTTCTTTTGTTTTCTTTTTTAATTTGTTTAATTTTTTTTGGTGAGGAAGATTGGCCCTGAGCTAACATTTGTTGCTGATCTTCCTCTTTTTGCTTGAGGGAGAATGTTGCTGAGCTAACCTCTGTGCCAATCTTCCTCTACTTCATGTGGGATGCTGCCACAGTGTGGCTTGACAAGCGGTGCTTGGTCTGCACCTAGCACCCAAACCTGTGAACCCCAGGATGCCAAAGTGGAGTGCACGAACTTAACCACAATGCCACCAGGCCAGCCCCCTATCAGTGTTTCTGTGTATGGTGTTCCTACTGAGATGGCGGGGAAAACTAGGGTAAAGGACTACAGTACTTGAAAAATACTTGGCCAGGGGTTAGCACTCAACAGAGTACTTGTGAATACTATATGGGAGCACATCACACATAATGCTTTATCTCAACACTTGATTTATTAGGCTAAAGTATCTTTTAAACAATGCTAGCCTCTATAGCACGAAGAGCCTAAGGCTAGCTGGGACAACTGTTAGAACAGTCAACATAGAAGAACTGTTTGAGAAAAGCCAGCTTCCAAATGGGGATTTTCATCTGTGTATTGTATTCACTTTAATCCTCTAAGTATTTTCAGTTTCCTATGAAAGAATTGAAATTTCCTGAACAACAATACTGCCAAGAGTTATTATCTTTTTCACTTACCTTCAAAGAGTCTTTCTCGATTAAAATAGCTTATATCAAATCTGAGCATTAGTAAGATTAGATGCAGCTCTCCAGACATCCACCTAATTGGAAAGAACAGTCCAGAAAGAATATACAGACTTCCATAGTCACATAGTGTGTATGGTACAGGTTAACCCTGGGAAGAAAGCTAATGGAAAATCAGTGGAATAAACAGCTTTCCAAACTTTTATTTTTATGAAGATGTATTTTCCCTAGCCTTTTGGTACACATATATGCAGATAGTTTTTGCATTAAAAAAGTGCTTTACTAGGAAAGATGTTTCTGTGTTTTATTTCATTGATTTTTTTGCTTCATTTCCAGGCCATTCATATTGAGCTCACTTCTCTCATGCTATAAGGTCCTTGTGTTGGAGTCTGTGCGTATCATTTGTTCTCATCACTTGGCAACATCTGGGAAATTCACTTCTTTCAATGAGCATTTAGTTATTCATTTATTCAACAAGAACTTATAGAGTGTCTCCTCTTCGTCAGGCAGTGTTCAAGAAGTTAGAAATACAAAGTTCCTTCAAGGCCTTCTAGACCGAGGCCTTCCTTCCATCTGAAACGTTTGGGGGGCTGGTGCGCAGAAGCCTTGCACATGGCGGTGGTGAGTTTTGCCATTCTGTTTTGATGAAACATCAGTGAGGAAGAATCATGACTCTCCTTCCACAACTTTTAGAGTTGATTTAATGTCCCTCTTCTCACAACTCCTTAAATCATAAAACTAATTTATCTGAGAACCAAGGGATGTGGCCTTTCCAGTCTCCCTTCCTAATGGGTTTATACATTAACTGTCAGACTGGATGTTGGGGTGACAAACATCCGGGTCTCAAATGTTAAGATTCTGTATGGCTCTTCTTATCCGCTAAAAGAAGGAGTCATCTTTTTAATGTATTTCCAAACAGAGAAAAAGAGAATAGAAGGAGAAAGACTCATTTGCCTCTTTCCCTTTTCTCTAATGGGTTTAAAATTGTGGTTGTGACATTGGCTCAGTGGCCAAGCAAGAGGCAGAGGTCACAGGAGAGGATGAACCTGCCTACCACTGGGAAAGGAAGAAGAATGACCCAGGAGGGCGTGTGTGCCTGGTATTTGTAACCACTCAGCCTCAGGTAATGCTCCTGACCCTGCTTTCCCAAGCCCTCCCCATTCGGTAGCGGGGAATTTTCCACTATGGAATTAGGACACTGTCCTGGCTCCTGACTCTTCACAGCCTGAATCATTTCCTACATTGACAGGGGCTGGGCCCCCACCTTGAGCCATAAGGTCTGGAGGTTAGTTTAGCAATGAGCTAATTCTTTCCTAAGGAATCCTCACACCTCACAGTGAGTGAGTACACTACACAAATATAACAAAATGAGGAGAGATACACTCAACGTTTCCCTTATACCAAAACCTAACTGGTTATATCTACCATGTGTATTGATATTTGGCATGACCAGACCTATCCACTCAACTCCCCTCAGCCAAGGGGACTCCTAGAACTGGGAGAACACTGACTTACTTCCCCAAACTGCTCCCATACAATCCCATGGATTTTATTCTTCACTATTAGGATTACCTTACTGATGGAAATATTTTACACAGTAGTTTAAAAAGGTTGCTGCTGTTGTGAGCCACCGTGAAAGCTTTTTATGTTGAAATATTGGTATCATCTCATCCTCTGAGAGAAATGAAATGAAATGAATGAAATGATTCAAATGAAATGCATGTACAAAATCTAGAATTACATATCACATTAAAACTGGAAGAAATGTTTGAGATAACCACTACCAACTAACATGATTACAAGTGGGGAAAATGAGGAGCAGAGCAGAGGTGGGACTTAGGAAGAGTCCTAAGCTAGTTGCACCTAAATTTTCTCACTTTGTCATCTCTCAGAAGCCATGGAAAACATGATTTAATTATCTTGCTTGAGGATCCCATTTTGTTAACAGGGCTTTCGTGTTACCTACAGTAACTTATTATGAATAGTCCTTTTTTACATTTTGAAAGAAAAAAAAGGTGAAGTTTTATGGTTTTTGAGGTGAGCTCATGCCAAAGTTAAGGGAGAGAATCCTTGGTTAACTTACCAATGAAAAAAACAATCACTACAACTATTTAAGTAAAACTGGGAGTAGATCTAGCATTACAGTGCCAGCTTGAAGGCCCCGCCCCGCTCCTTGCTTGAGACAATAGGGATGTCAATAAGAAAATAGAGGCACTGAGGGGCAGTTTCCAGCACTAGTGGAGAGAAAGCTGAACTGATGTGATTAAAAGTTGCAACGTAAGACTCTAAGGTCCACAAGCATAGCCTCCAATAGGTAACTCCACAGATAAAAGAATGAATTTTCAATTGCAGAAGGGGAAGTTGCGTGTATGAAAAGGAATAGTCTATCTTGTTAGACTGGTTGGTTAGACCTGTAGGTGTCCTGCTAGCTAGGAGAAAAGCAGAGAGGATCGCTGGCCAAAGCTCTCTCTGGGGAGATGAAGCAAAAGCGGCCATGTGACCTAGGAATTCTTCTAGCGGCTGCCACTGACTAGATAGAGAGAAACAAACAAACAAAAAACCCAGAAAGCAACAACCAGAGAAAAAGATAAAGGGCGGAGAGGGGGTTAAGGATGTGGAAAGAAAAAATATGACAAAAAGTACATTTATCTCCCTGACTCCTAGCCAAGATTTCTCATGCCAAAATCAGCTGCTTGAAACTTTCTTATTCGTCAAGAGCAGATTTGAATGAAACACATGGAATGGAGGCAGACTGAATCAGAGTCTGAAACTTCTTCCTGAAGTGTCTTCATTGTAGATTGTCCCAGCCTCTCGAGGCAGGACTGAAGATAACAAACAAGTTTGCTCAAAATGATTCCTTTCTGAAAGTGTCCAATCTTGAAACTTACTTGAAAAACTGTGCTTTAAATCTTGATAATATCACGAGACAATTAGCTCTTCTGTATATATCACCTCCCCCGAATTGGAAAAGCCTTGGGAGATAAGCTGCTGAATCTTTTATTACTCCTCCAGGCCTCTTGGGATTCCTTAGATTGGCAGCGATATGAGCAAAATGGATAATATGTTCTACCTTTTGAGACTGATATCTCTCTCCAGGACACCTCACTATCAGTGGGTACCCTGCTAAGATCAAAGGCATTCCCCAAAGCAATAGAACAGGAATATTTATTTTGTCACTGTTAGTTAAAAAGGTGGGACTGACACTCCAGGCCTTTCACTCTAGGAAATCAGCCTCATTAGGAATCTAACCACCAATACAGAGCATTCATTTTTGCACTGGTATGAAAAAATATCTTACGTCTGCAAACAGCAAGAGCTGAAAAGAACTTCAAGGGGTATTCAGTTGAGATCAATTTGAGCTGCTAAGAAGCAAAATTCACAAATGTATGCTGTTTATAAACAGCTGACACTATTTTGATTTGCTTTCCTTCACACTTTGAATCCTTGTTTACTCAGGAGAAATCATCTCCTCTGAGATGATATCGAGAAATTGTGAGTACTAGGAATTCAAGCATAGCTTTGTATGAGGTAAAATAACAGTAATGATAATATTAATAATTATTATTATCATCAAAATGTTCAAAATGAAGACATGTTTCATAAAAGGTCGGTTTGAAAGGCTGTTTGCTTACACCGTTTGTATTTTAGCCTTTATCTTAGAGACAGATAGACAGAAAGTAGGAACGGACCATTACCAACCGCTCTGAAAGTTGTTTAGTCAACAACATACTTACCACCACGTGGAGGATGGGCTTCTCTGGGGATTTCTTCCTCCCTAATTTTTAATCTACTTATCCATGTGGATCAAATCAGTCAGCCGAGAACATCCACGTTTCGGCGAGCTTGGGTGCCCATGCTTAAGAAATCACAAAATGAAATGTCAGGGGCTGATATACCAGGTTTGATCATATTTAGGGTAAAAAATTAAGTGTTCAGATTTATTGCCTGACAATAATGTATTCAGACATTTAGAGAGTAGGCAAAAATAAGTAAACAGTTGCATAAGTAAGTGATCTTTTTCTTTCCTTTATCTTTTGGTTGGATTTGCAAGAGTGACTTATGAGTTGGGTGTGGCAAGCTCAGCCTTTGGTAATTAGAAAATCTGCAGCTTCTTGCAGGCGACACAGGAGGGGGGAAAGGCTTGGTGAATGGTGTGTGGGCTGAATTTCAAACATCACCCATCCCATTGACTGGGTATCCTAGTACAGCGGCACAACTGTATGCAATGCTCCTGCTTAAGAAGATATTAAAATTACTCAGGATGTCCATCAGATATCTGCAGGGATTTTTCAAGACATTTCTTAGCCAAGTATGGGTGTGCTTGCTTCATAGAACACCAGTGGGAGTTAATAAGAAAGAGAATACACTAGGGAGAAATTTTATTATCATAGAACATATAAGAAAGGCATTCCAAGTTTTACTAACCTGTTGATTTTTGGAAACTATTTCCAAAAAGAGTTTTTCCTTTTCTGTGTGGCTCCACTAAACTAAAGGTGATAGGGAGTTTTAATGAAAACAATGAATTATTTAGGAAATGACTTGACAGGATTATCAAATAGCCATTCCACTCTACCAAACAAAAAGATAAAAATGACTGACAATATATATAACATACATGGCTTGTATTTTTCCTACGAGATGGCAAAGTGGACAGAGTTTGTCTTAGGGGAGTACAAGGTTTCTTTAAGAAACCTGGAATTTAATATGGGCATCAAGAAACATGGCAGTAGGTGTTTTATACTGTTTTGACTCCCTAAAGGAAGAAAACACAAAGGGGCTCCAGCCATGGATTTCACATCCTGTCATCGGCGTCATTTCCTTGGACTGTCTCAATATAGATTCCACTTTTTAAGAAGGCAAGCTGAGACTTTTTTTTCCATTACTCTCGGCTGGGATCTGGATTTAGTCAAACTGGCCACTGTCACGTCACTACTTATGTCTAATTAGAACCACCTGTGAGAATTTTGTGTCAAAAAGAAAGAGAATGAAAGCTAATGTTCATGATGATTACAAGATTTAATCTCAAAGCTCATTTCACTTGTTTTAGGCCTGATAATAAGACTTCCAAACACCTCTCACATTTTTAAAAGTGATTTTCTTTGGATTTTGGCCAAAAGGGTTCCTGTGTTTTATATATATATATATATATATATATATATGTATGTATATATACATAAACATATATATATATTTACATATAGGGAGGGAGGAAAGCAAAGAGAGAAGGAAGGAAAGAGGGAGGGAGAGAAAGTCTTCTTAAAGAGACCCTTCACACCGCTTTAAGGAAAAAGTGTACAATATCGAAATCTGAGTTGGAATGAAAAAGTATGGCTTGATTGGCTGTTGTTTAGAATGGTACAGAGGGAGCCCAACTGACACCTTGTCAAAGAAACAGCGTCACAAGTGTTCACTCTCCTCCCACCCATTTTCCTTCCAATCACATTTTCAACATTTTCCTAAGGAGAATTCTTTCCAGTCTTAAGCTCACTAACTTTGGTCTTATCACAACAGTATAAACAGTTTTGGAAATTTTGAGGGGAGAAAAAAAAAATTATGTCAAGCCAGGATAGAATTATGAAACCAGAAGGGGGGAGAAAAAAGCTTGTGTTTTTTCCATTTTCTGTCATCAACTGTAAAATGTCAAACCCTTCAAATGCCTGGTTCTAAGTATGAAAAAGTCAACTTTGGGGAAACAAACGAAGCCCTCTGTGAATGAAAACAATGCCACTTGTTATGAATAGTATAAACACTTACAACTGGACTTTTTGTTACAATGCTATGTCACAAAGAAAATTTTTACATTGTCTTTGAAAAAAGCACATACTGATTTTTAAAACTCCATGAACTTAAAATCTGAGACTAAGCTCCATAAAATAAATGTATATAAACTTTTCATATATCCTATTTTTTCCTTCTCTTCATTTTACAAACTGAACCATATTCAATGTCTAAACTGAGAAAATGAAATGTTCTGAAAGGAAAAACACAATCTAAGCCTCTCGACCCCCCCAAAAAGCAGCACATTTACTCTAACAGTATAAACCCACTCAATTAGCACAAAGTAATTTGCACTAGAGTTTTCTATAACTTCTCTTAGAGACAATGGCGAAACTGTCATCAATCATCAGGGAAATGAGTAGACATCATCAGATGTCTTTATTTCACCCTCAACTTCTCAAGGTCCTTGACTTCCCTTTATAATTACTATGTCAGCCTCAAACTCCATGCTTTCTAATCAGTGGCCCCAAGGAGGGAAGTTGCCTCCTGAAGCTGATCAAGAAATGGAAGCTGACACTAATAGCACTGGGATTTGCACACTCTGGTTGCAAAAATGCAGATGAAATTCTGGCTGTGGATTATAACTACGTTAAGAGTCCCATTAGAAATTGTAAACATCCTTGCTATCTGGGTTCCCTTCAAGACTGCTGAAGCTCTTTTTAGAAGAGGCAGTGAAGGACTTAAACGAGCATTAAACCGAAGGCAGAGCTGGGTGGGAATCCTGCTTCTGCTTTTGACTAGCTGAGAACTTGGTGAACCAAGTTTCATGACTTCTCCTAGACTTGGTTCACTCATCTGAAGAATGGGCTTGAGCATTCCCACTTCAAAGAGCTATGCGGGTTGAATATGAACATTAATGCAAAAATATTTGAGTAAATTGTGAAAAGCTACATGGATATGAGGAACTGTTTGAATTTTTTGTCTTAGATGCTCTCTTGCATCTAACTCATCTCGCCGCATACACATCCAATATTAGAGGCGAATGGACAGAAAATTTCTATATCTACCTGGTACCTAGGTCCCTTCTCCTTCTCTGCATGATACCATTTGCTCTGTTTGTCCTTAGGACCCTCCTTTAAGTTGGATGAGGGGCCTGTCCCCACCCACTTCGTTTCCCATAACCCGCAAAATACAAGAAATAACGCTCAGTGTATAGCCCATTCCTGAAGACATGGCACCCTGCCCTCGAGTTCACTGTTGTGTATTATATTCCAACTCATCAATATGCTTTCATTACTTTCCTTTAGACCTTCTTTCTTTATTTTTCTCTTCTCTCTCTTTAAACTTCTGGGGACACGAAATTCATACTTGTTCTTTCTTTAAAAATCTTTCCTTATGTTTACCCACCTGTTTCTGTTTTGTTTTTTTGTCTTTTTGTTTTTATTGGTGTGGGAGATTGGCCCCGAGCTAACATCTGTTGCCAGTCTTCCTCTTTTTACATGAAGAAGATTGTCACTGAGGTACCATCTGTGCCAATCTGCCTCTATTTTTGTATGTGGGATGTGGCCACATCATGAGCAGTGCGTAGGTCCATGCCTGGGATCTGAACCTGTGAACCCTGGGCTGCTGAAGCAGAGCATGTGAACTTAACCACTATGCCACTGGCTCAGCCCCCCACCTGTTTCTTATATTTGAATTTTTATTTATAGAACAAACTGACAAATATAAAGGTCTTCCCAAAGTCTTACATGACATCAAAAACCAGAATCATTGTCAATAGCTGAAGAAAGATTATTTAAAAAACATTTAACCTAGGTCTTGAGAAAGCGTATTTTTTTCCAAGTGCATCCCCTTAATGACCATGAGCAGTTATTAATAATCTCCAGCTGACCCACGTTTAACTAAAACCTGTGAAAGAGACAGTAGAAGGTCTTACCTTCAAGGAGCTTATAAGCAAGTTGGAGAGCGAAAGAGGATCCATCCATTTGCAGTGGTAATTTTGGCACTGTGTACCTCGTGTTTTGGTACCTTCCTGTTAACTCTTTTCTCATAAGGAGCATCCATTCCTGCAAACACACATGGCTGTGTGATGAAAACAGATGGCTCAGATCCTAGACAATATCCAGAATGGATAATGCAGGAATACTGAACAATGGCATTCTAAAAGTCCACTTTTAGACAAAATTGGCCCCTTAAAGAGATGTGAGATGAATATTAGAAAAGGCAGCTTCACCAAATATCATCAAATAACAGAACAGTCATCTCTGTGGGTGGGAATAGGGGGTGGGGTGGCAGTGAGCTGTGGGGATTGCCTAAACATCCTATTGCAAGCTGTCCACACCTAGATGTGCCTTCTTAGATGGCTTCTACGGTTTTGAAGTCATGAAAATTCCCTTTCCATGGGCCTTTCGTCAGTTTGGGAATCATGAAATTTTCCTGCATAGGATGCTTATTCAGGCTTTTATATCTGCCTACCTATTTTATTACCTTTTATATTGTATGTGAGGCTGGATCAGTTTGCAGCAGAACAAAGTTAATTACAACTTTCATGGCCTAAATATAGCATAATGACAGAGTGCCATTCAGGGGTAGCACTGAGCTGAGAAATCTTTTGGCAGGCCATGACAGAGGTTATTCAGCCTGATGGGGATAGCTCCAGGGGCTGACTGACTGCAGAACTATAAGTTACCCCAAAGCTGTGAGCAGATCACCGAACAATCAACTTGATTTTGGAAGGAAAGTTAGTCTCTTGTCCACTTTGCTTGTTTCATGTTGACCTTTCATTTTACAGAATAAACTGCAAATGTACAAAAGCTGATATTTGATATAGAGAGTCAACGTTAATTTCAGGGATTAAGAAGCTCTGGAGAGGTGGAAGAATTAATGGAACCAAAGGATTTAGAAGAGAATATTCCTGGGGAGGCCAATTAAAATCATTTCCCAAACAGCATAACTGTCCTAATTGCCACCAGAAGATAATTTGTCATTGGGTTTAGTTACTAAAGATGCCCTCTTTCCACATCTCTTCCCTCATGTGACTGTCTTTATTCATTTGTGTGTTTTGGTGCCTTTTCTTACAGTTGCTACCTTTAGTTGCATGGGTATACATATGTCACTTGTTTCTAATACACCAGCATATCTCCCACGTGTGGGAATTTTTATGGTATTAGATATATGTCCAGTAGTTGGTGATGTTGATCCTTTTACAGCCTTTATGTCAAACTCAGAAACAGTCTTGTTCCCCTCGAGATGCATCTGCCATTGGCAGTTTCATTTCGCTAAGAATGTCTGACTTTAGTTACTTCAGTTGTCTCACATTCTCCTCACCGTTCATTCTGCTGTTCGACTCTCCCTAGAATTTCGTAGTCATGCTTTGTATTAATGCTTGTTAATAGCATTTAATGAGAACCTTTCAAAGACTCTGAGTGAACAGAGGAAACAAAGGACATGCCCAGTGCTGTCACCAGAATTCCACCTCCCACCCCAGGGACGAAGCCGGTTCCAGGCCTTTGAACTCGAGACAAAACACGGACAGTTTCTTACTAACCACTCTGCCTTCCCTTGTGAAAAGGGCTTGAGGAGGCCTGGCCTACCACACGCAGCATGAGAAAAGGGCATAGAAATTTTACAAAGAGAAGTTAGTTACAGGCATTATTATTGGATGAGACCGGTCAGAATCCCTCATGCCAAGCCACCATGCTCTTTGGGGAAACAAAGAAAGCTTACATTTAGAAGAGGAAGAGGAAGGACATTTCTGATGACATCTCACCTGATCTGTGCCTCGACGTGAATGTGCCTTGAAAAATTTATAATGATTTCTTCTCCTGGATGAAATTAATATGTATAGCTTTTATGTAAAGTAGACGGCAGTAAATAAATCCTAAACTCTTCTGTTGTGAAATGTAAGCATAATATAAAAAGGACCAAAGATGTTTCAGTATCTCTGTCAGAAACTTTCTACTTATTTTTCTGCTGTGGAAGTGTGTTTTTTGCTGGAGTAATGAATCATATCATATTTTCTACATCACCCTAGAGAATTTTATTCATTTAAAGATGCTGTCATATTCTACTAAGTTTCCACAAGCCATCTATTCTAAACCATTTTATTGGCTTCTTGTCTTATTGAGGGTTTAACCAGGGGTGTAACTACTCCTTTTTTTACTCCTCTCCTCCACCTGCTCTGTGCCCTTGAGTCTCGCTATTGCTTCCCTGCTTATTGGCACTTCCATAGGAGACAAGGCAGAAGAAATAAAAAGATATGGACTCTCTATCAGTCAAATTGCCTCCTTTGCAGAAGTTCTGGGGGAAAATAGGGTAAAAATGTTAAAACTCTTGGTTGAAAGAGGTTTGGGCATAATAAGGTGATGCTACCCACAGCTTCTCTATATACCATGCGTGGTTATAACCTAAATTTCATGTTTTTCTGGAATTTAAGTCTTCTTGTCTTTGCTTGGTGTGGTCTATTTATTTTGACAGCTTTGCAATAAAATCATTACTACATCAACTTTCCAGCTACTGAGGAAAAAGCCAAAGAATAACTTACAAACTTTCGTAGCAACGTAGTCTTGTGAATGTGGGAAGTGTAAAATACAACTTTTTTGACAGGTATAAAATTGTCCCATAATGAAAATAGGGGGACCTATAATTTAGTTTTATATTTTTCACATTAACAATAGCACAAGTAGCTAAAAATACAGTTGAAGTCATCCAACTAGCCCTTCTCAATATTATGTCTGGGTTAAAAAAAAAATCAGGTTTGTGTTTGGCTACATGAACGTAAACAACCATATAATAACTTCTTTTCACGCCCCATCCCATATTTATAACACAAGCAGAGACAGTGTTTATGAAACCAGGCTCCCCCCTAGAAAACCATTTGAATAACGCAGGAACCATAATGCAACGAAAGACCAAAAATGTATTATCTCTGAGAGTCTTTACGTTTCTCAAAAACAATATTGCTAGGTATAGAACACGGTTTTAATTTTTCTACAATCGATCTGTGTGTGTGTTTGAAATTTTACTAAAGTGTAAATAAAGTGCCTAAATGGTAAGTGAACAGTTCGATGGATTTTCGCAAACTGAACACTTCCATGTAACGAACTCCCAGATCAAAAAAACGGAATGTGAATCACCCAGAAGCCTCATCGGGCTCCCTTCAACTTACCCCCATTCCAAAGCCCCAAAGGTAACTCTCTCTCACATTGGTCAGTTGTTTATTTTTGAACTTGTTAAGCATTGAATCAAGAGTAGCCAATTTTAACCATCAGCTCAGAGGTTTCAGTGACGTTCCCACCTCCTACATGGAAAATTCTGTGACAGAAAGTGAATATGTTACACGATTTAAATATGTAAAAGATAGGCTAAAACTTCAATCTGAATAAAATTTAATAAACAGTGTAGGTGTTTATGAGAGAGAGACTGGATCTCCTTCTGTCCCTGACAAGATCCTGAGGTATAGAAAATACCAAAGGAATAATAATAAACAATTGTTGACATTCTCTGTGTTAGACACTGTTCTAAGCATCAGTGGAACAGCTCACTGAATTCTCACAATAACCCATCAAGTAGGACTCCACTGCATAGAGAAAACAGAGTTGAAGTAACTTACCCAAAATCACACAGCTAGGAAGTGGTGGAGAGGAGTGTGGGCTCCAGAACCTGCATGTTCATCTACTAAACGAGAACTATTTCCGTGATACGAGCATCTCTTTACCTTCCTACAGGCAGTGCTTATACGCAACCATTGAAGAATATTAAGACCCATAAACTTGTGAGCACACCTGTTAGGATAATTAAGCAGAAGTGAATGTCCTCTTTTATGTAGGTGTGGAACTCTAAGAAAGTGGAGAAAACAAACTGGCATCCATTGTGGAAGGCTGAAAGCCTTGGTTACCTACAACCTTTAATTAACCAGAAGGAGGCAGTCTCATAAGAGAGAGTTACATGATGGAGAAAGTCAGACTGAAGCTAGGAATAAATGAAGCTACACATACTTCTAGGCCAGTGGCTCCCAACTAGAGGTGATTTCCCCCAGGGGATATTTTGCATTGTCTGGAGACATTTTTAGTTTTCACAATTGTGGTAGGTGGGGTGGGATAAGGGAGGGGTAGAGGTGGGAGGGGGAGAGGGGAGAGGTGGGGGAGTTGGAGAAAGGGGGGGAGATGGGGTGGTAAGGGGAGAGAAGATGAGGTAGAGTGAGAGGTAAGTGGCTTGCCTACTGGCATCTAGTGGGTAGAGGTCAGGGGTGCTGCCCCAATGCACAGGGCAGCCCCCCACATCAAAGAACTATCCAGCCTCAAAAGTCAGTAGCACTGAGGTTGAGAAACCTTCTCTAGATGATGGCTTAGAATTAAAGTCTTCTCATTTTTCTGAATTGTCTCCTACGCAGAATAGTGGAAAGAGGAGGAGAGTTACAGTGAGACAGCCCCACATGTGCACTCTGAGCGATGTGCTGTGAATGAGCTCTTAACCTCATTGGGACTCCTGTTTTCTTTCTTTTTTTTTTTTTTTGTCAGGAAGATTTGGCCCTTAGCTAACATCTGTGCCAATCTTCCTCCGCTTTGCATGTGGGAGGCTGCCACAGTGTGGCTTGATGAGTGGTGTGTAGTCCACCCCCAAGATCCAAACACATGAACCCTGGGCCACCAAAGTGGAGCACAAACTCAACCACTACGCCACCAGGCCAGACCCAGGCCTCCTGTTTTCATGTGGGAAATATGATAAGTGGTACTCCCCTCATGTAGGTTCTGTTTAGAATAAATATATGAAGCACCAAGCATAGTGCAGGTACCTGTCACAAACCTATGTGCTGAGTACTTTTTTTAAGTTTGGATTATCAGATTTTCATTTCTTAAAGATTTGTGGATAGTGGATAAAATTCTTCTGACTTATTTTAATAGTTCAGCACTCAAAAAAATACAAAACGTTTTCCCAAATGAATTTAGGAAAAGTTTAAAAATCCATTTATCAGAATGATTTTTATGCTGAGCCATCCTGGTTATTTGTGTGGTAGAAAAATGCATTAGTTAGATCTCTACTTCATAGACTAAGTAATTCAGAAGCATTGACTAAATCCTCCCAAACTTTAAAGTGCATTAGAATCATCCGCGGATTTTGTTAAAGTGCAGATACTGATTCGGCAGGTCTTGTGCCCGACCTGAGATTTTGCATTTGTAACAACCTTCCAGGGAATACCTCTGCTGCCACTGGTCTTGGACTACCCTTTGAAGAGCAAATCTCTGAGCAGAGGAATTGTTAACACACAGAGAAATAAATGGGAGATGCAATTTGAGATACACACGGAATCTATAACGCTAGTCACTTACCTCACGTAATGGTTGAATATACACAAAGGCTGGGCTCCCTCTGGGCAATGAAGTTCAACTTTCTAGTCTTACATTGAAACAATTTAGAAAATAAGTTTAGAATCTTTTAGTAGGAGTGGAGGAATTGAAAAGGAGAAGGGCAGACATTAAATCCAAGATTCCTTAGATACAGCCTGACCATAAGCCCAGGACACTGTACTCCCTTGTCGCAAACTTGGCCAAGGATCGCAATGCGGTCTTTGTTAAGTGGCTGAACATCAGTACTTAAAGCTCCAGACAAGAGGAAGCCCAGAGCTGTATAATGAAAACATTCTGTGGCTGCTCAGGCCCTAAGCTCTGCAAGGAATGGATTACTGTCAGGGGATGTGTCAAAGGGTTTATGTTTAGGGCAATGGAATTATTGTACTTAATAAAGTCCCACAGGGCTAGAGGTTGACTCTTAAAATGACTGGGAAGACATTGATGCTTCATAAGAAAGAAAGGAGGAAGGTCGAAAGGCTTCTGTGAATCTGCTGCACTGTCACCTGCTGACGTTCCAAACACGGGGTCTATGGACAGTCCTCAGGGGTCAGTAAATTCTTCCAACTGGCTTGTGTACCCACCCACATTTCGGAGAGCAGAATCCACATGCTTCATTAGGGTATCAGAGTGAGTCTGCCTGTTTCTCACTTTTCTTCTTCCTTCGTAAATTCTGTCATTCTGTCTATTAACAACGAATCAATGCCATCCGGACTCCTACAGCTCCCCCCTCCCCTGGGACATAGGGTAACTACAAAACTTCTATACTCACTACAAATGTCAGGTTCTAGGATTCTGCCCCATGGCTCAAAAATTCTCCAAATAGTAAGCACATTAACTACTTGGAGACACAACTGGCCGTATCCCTCCGGAATCTTGGACCTTGTAGTATCAGTTGCTACGTAAGGCTAGATTAAAGTGGAAAGACAAACTGGACATGAACTGACAAAATTCAGAAGGTGACAGGATAAGGACATGGGCATGACCTTCATCTTCCATCCTTATGTCCTGATTCCTGTGTCTCATGAAAACAGATTTTTTTTTTTTTATTTGAAAGGAAATTGTTCAAGTTCTTTTCACATAAAAAAGGTGGTCGTGTTTTATTTGGACCTTGAGTTAAAAATGGTATTTAACTGTAAAAATAATCAATACGATCTTTCATACAAATGCAAATGATGGTTGCCTTAAAATACTGACCTCTGAAAAAAGTCAAGTACTCACGTTGCGAATAAAAGTAGTATAGGCTCAAGAAAAAGCTGTCATAATATGAAATATAACACACATGGAATGCATTTCCCTTTGAAGACAGTATTTCTTTCTTACACAAATGTTTCACTTGCCATTGAAGTAAACGGAAGTTCACGAAGTTTGGCCAAACAAAGAGGCCCATTTTTTAACACTGTAAGGAACAAAGTGTTTTCTACTGCCAATTGCCCTTAACTGCAAAAACTACAATATCTCAGAGACACCGCCAAGGGGCACAAGTAGTATATGTGCTTCCCCAAGCAACAAAAAGCATGAAGTCACAGTGACGCTTCAAATATACTTTTATCCGTGTATAAAAACACAGAGCACACGCTCACATGAGTACTAATGCGGAGGGAGAGAGACAGAGACAGAGATAGACAGAGAGATTATGATGGAAAATAAACTGTTTTTAGGATCTTTTTTCTCATATTTAACCAAAAACCAGTAATACCCTGATCATGAACCAAAATGTATCCATAATGTCTGGTTGTGTCTACACTGGGCAAATAGTACTAACTTCATTCCAATTTAAGTTTAACTCAACTCAACAATCTGGACTGGTTTAATAAGCTACATGATTCCCAACAGCATTTCAGAACTGAAAAATTCAATCAAGCTGTTGTTATTTTGGTTGAAGTGGAAGACAATCATATTTATTATTTTAAAATTGAATTTTAATGACATGTGTTAGGGTCATACAGACCTGTCTTTAAAGAAAACTTTTTAAACATTGACAATGAGTCATTTCCCTGGGTCTTGGAAATATCACTGCTCTAGTCAGTAGTACCTTCCAGAAGGCTGCTTAATTCAAACCATCATATGTCATATACAACCTTGCAATTGTCCTGTTTCAGAAGCAGATTTACCCTACAGGTGTGCCTGCAGCCCTTACACAAAGCTGTTATCTCCTAAACTCATTCCTTTAAAGAAATCTTTTTATTAAAAAAATAAATAAACCTTTAGAAAAAGTTGCAAGGAGAGTAGAATGAATTGCCATGTACTTTTCCCCTTAGTCACAAATTGTTACTATTTTATCAAATTTGTTTTACTTTCTCTCTATATTGATAGATGTAGATATGGATATGAGTATCAATGTGGGTACAAATTGATCATATACTTATATCATATACTCATACTTATACCCTTATTATGTTTTTTGTGTTGAACCATTTGAGAATGAGTTGCATTCACCTTGACTCTTCACCTTTAATACTTCTGTATGTATTTGCTAAGAACGAGCACATTTTCTCACACAATCATGATACAATGAGCAAATTTAGGAAACATGGAATTGTTATAATACTATTATCTAATATATAGCCCAAATTCAATTTTTGCCAATTGTTCCAATACTATCATTCTTTTTCAATGATCCAGAATCCAGCCCAGGATCATATACTTCATGTAGATGTCATGTTTCTTTTTTCTCTCTCAATCTGCATCAGTCCTTACTTTTCTTTGTCTTTCATCAAATTGATATTACTGAAAAGTACATGCCAATTGTTTTGTAGAATGACTCTCAGTTTAGGCTTGTTTGCTAGTTTCCTTGTGATTGTATCCAATATCATTTTCAAAGCTATGCGTAACACTCTTTCCCATAACACCATGTCTCTCAAGAAGAATATTAGCCTACCCTGGTGACCTAGTTGTTAAGATTCCGCGCTCTGACCACCATGGCCCGGGTTCTTCCTCAGTCAGGGAACCACTCCACCCATCTGTCGATTATCATACTGTGGTGACTGCGTGTTGCTGTGATGCTGACAGCTATGCCTCCGGTATTTCAAATACCAGCAGGGTCACCCATGGTGGACAGGTTTCAGCAGAGCTTCCAGAGTAAGACAGACTAGGAAGGAGGACCTGGCCACCCACTTCTGAAAAAAATGGGCCATGAAAACCCTACAAGTAGCAATGGAGCCTTGTCTGATACGGCTCCTGAAGGTGAGAGGATGGCGTCAAGGGACTGGGTAGAGTTCCACTCTGCGGTACACAGGGTCACTAGGGGTAGGAATTCACTTGACAGCGCTAAAAACAAAAAAAAAGAACATTGGCATTTCCAAAGGATAATTGATACACACACACATATATATATATATATACTCTCACCCTGAATCCCAGCAATTCCTCGCCCCACCGCTCTACTTTAAGTGTTTGTTAAACACCCACACACGTTCTCAAATGCCTCTCTGAGTGGGCAGGCACTACCTCCCTAAATAAACAACTGGGCAGGTAAGTATAGACACAATCCGATTATGTAATTATTTCTCAAAATTTATAGTATAAAAACTAATTCCACAAATATTTGCTTCTTAAAACTAATTTACATGACCTTTCCTTTCCCTTCAAGTTTCCATTCAGTGAAAATAAACGTTTTCTTATTTTAACATATCTCACATCTCAGCTTATTTTCTTTGCGATTCATCGGTCCAAATACTTCTATAGAATTAACATTTCAATTATGGTTTTTGACAGGATATTTAATCCAGAACTCTTCCACATTAATCTGCGGCTGTATTTTAAGTCTGGATTTTGTCATCTGCTATAGAGTAAAGCACTGGATAAAATTCCATTAACATCAAAACAGGGAAAGAAGTAAAGAAAAGCAAGGGTGTCAGAAGTGCAACGGAGTGGTTTTGACTTTGAGCTCCAATCAAACAACTATAATACTCGTGGAAAAATAATCTGACAAACTTCATAGAAATTTGTAGGAGCCCAGAAGTTGGTCCAACACCCTTTTCTGGCCTGCTGCCACTGGTAATGGAGGTTTGTTTTTTTTTCTTTCTTTAACAGATTTCTTAGATCCTGCTCGCATCTCTCCATCACTTCCACTCATGCCAACACAGTCTCAGGACTGCTGCTGTCTTGTGATCATTCAAAGTCTCATGCATCCAAAAAAATTATTTCTGACCCAGGTACAAAACCCTTTCCTGGAAGCAAAGACTATCTTATTTTGAGACTTCTATTTTGGAAACTCTTGCGGCGTTGCATGATATATACATACTAGCAGCCTGTTGAAATTGCAGCCTTCTTGATTTTCACAGAAGGAGAATTTGGGCATGCTCCATGTCTAAGGAGCATATTTCTGTTTACCAAATATATTAATTTATTAATTCAACAAATATGTATCACACACATAATATATGTTACACCATGTGCATAATAGATGGCGATAGCCACCGATACAGCACAGTTTCTGCTCTCAAGCAGCTTACATTTTAATACAGTAAGTGTTTAATTTCCTAGGAGATTATACTGATCATGTTTATTATAGTAATGATAACCTTCAGAAAAGCCAACAAGTCATCCGAATGATTAACCATAAATAGTAATCAAAAGATAACATGAATTAATATGAAAGTGATTTTTTAATAAATCTCTTAAGTAAAAAGCATAAAAAGGACTCTGGCAAGACCATGAGAATATGACACCAAAAGCTAAGTTAAAACTACATTTTCAACATAGTCTGCCCAAGATTGGCAAGGATTTTAATGATGAAAATAAAAATGATAAATAACATGTATTGTTTTGTACGTGATAGGTTATCTTACAAATGTCTCAACCCTCACAAAACTGTGAGAGATACAATTATTATCCATGTATTAAGGACAGGGATGAAGGTTAGGGAGCTAGGCTGAGTTGCCTAAATTCACAGAGCCCCAAAGAACTGAGCCTGAATTCAACCACAGTGGGCCCATCATATTAAATACCACAGACTACTACTTTCTTCTTACCCCAAGCCATCCCCACCCCACTCAAAGATAAGATATCGATATTTGGCCTTCAGTATGGAAAAACACAAGTAGTAGTAACAACAACAATAATAATTAGTTGCAGTACTACAATCAGCAAGTATTTTTAAATTGGTGCTATATATTCAGTAATTTATTCATTCATTCATTTATTTAGATAATAGTACTTTATTATTAAAGTATGATTTACATACAGCAAATACGCAAATCTATGCACTATTATTTGGGACAAATGTATACCCATGTAATTATCACTCTGCTCAAGACATAGAATACCTTTAGGACCCCGCAAAGTTTCCTTGTGTCCTTTCCCAGTCAGTCCCTATGCCACCCTCAGACTCGGGTGCCCACTCTTCCATCTCCTGTCACTGTACATTAATTTGACTGGCTTTTCCACTTCATATAGGTGGAATCCTTCATTATGCCAACTTTTGTGACTGGCTTACTTGTCACTCTACATTAATCTTTTAAGATTTATTTATCCAAGTTCTTGTGTCTACCGCTAGTTTGTTCTCTCTATTGCTCTGTTGCTTTCCATTGTAGGACTATATCTCAACTTGTCTTTCCATTTTTCTGTTGCTGGATATTTGTTTGTTGACGGATATTTGTTTATGACTTGGCTACTGTGACTAAGGCTGCTATGAGTATTTTTGTAGAAGTTGTTTTGTAGATGTGTGACCTCATTTCTCTTTGGTGTATATGTAGGAATGGAATTGCTGGCTCATAGGGTAGGTATGATTACTATATTAGTTTTTCAAAGGGGTTGGACATTTTTATACTCTGGCTGGCAACATATGAGAGTTCCAGATACTCCATATTCTGAACCACATTAGCCATTCTAGTGAGTGTGCAGTGGCATCGCATGATGTGGTAATTCGTATGTTTGCTAAGGCACACATGGGAGTCTCACGGCTATTAACCCGAAGCATGACTTTCTTGCTTCATTTAATTAACACTGGGTCTCAGTCCACCCTCAAATTACCTCTGGAGACAAATACTATTAAACCATTTGCAGATGAGAAAAGTTATAAGCTATAATGCTACTGTCAATGGACAGCATCCGTTTTCATCAATCAATGCCTATAAATAAGCTGTCGTTAATTGTGGTGAAAAGACCTAGTTTTTGTGTAAAGTAAATAACACATATGTCTTAATACATGGAACAAGATTAACAAGCCATTTTATATTGACTCATTTGCTTTTTATTTGATTTTTTTTTTGTCTTCCTTCCTTCTGTCTTTCCCACTGGAAACACTTTCACATCCCCTTTCTGTCTCCACACCTCTTGCCTATCCGACCACCATCTTTCTCAGTCTATCTCAAATCCAGTGTCTGGAATGAAAGATTCTAGCACTGCCCATTTCTTTAACAGCGTGATTTTGTGAGTTCCAACAATTCCAAACTTTTGGAATTACTTTTAGTACTCACTGTGCCTTGGCTAATATCCAACAGATTTTCATTTGTGCATTCCTGATAACTCAGATATCCTCAAATATAAGTTAGATTCTATTTCATGCACTTTTTGCCATCCTATCCCTAGCAAGCTGCTTGTTCCTTTAGTGAAACTTCTTGAATTCCAAAGCCCTAAGTGGGGCACATAGCTGTCTCATCAAAATCAGATAGTAACAGTCAACACAAGGCCACTTCTTTATTTGCAAATAACACTCCTCATTCCTTATATGTGTTCTTTTAAGAAAGACAGACAGCAATTCTTTCTTTCTTTCCTTCTCTCTTTTTCTTCTCCCTCCCTCTCTCTCTCTCTTTCTTTACCAGAATATGTCTCTGCAATATCTACATTCAAAGCTGAATCTCTGATATAGCAAGGTAAATCACAATGAACTCTTCAGAAAATGATTTATCTCTTTTTCCATGTATGTCTTTAATTCCACAGTATCATCTTTTTTTCTTTTTTTCTTTTTTTTTTTGCTGAGTAAGACTCACCCTGAGCTAACATCCACTGCCAATCTTCCTCTTTTTTTTGTATATGAGCTGCCACCATAGCCTGGCCACTCACAAATGAGTGGTGTAGGTCCGTGCCCAGGAACCGAACCCAGGCTGCCAAAGTGGAGCACACCAAACTTGCCCACTAAGCCACTGGGGCTGGCCCTCGACAGTACCATCTTTGATTAAACTGTCACAGCCCTATGAACAAAGAGACAATGCAACAGATTGAGATTTTATTGCATGAGCAGGTGGTCAAGTCTAAGTCTTCATACTATTCAGTCATCATTTTAATAGGAATATTTTAACTTACTTCCATTCCAAAGTACGCAAAAATCAGACACAAAATAGTGATTGCTGTGAATTCTACATTTTAATTAGATTGCTATCAGCTGTTAACTTTGGGGGAAAAAAAACTAGAGAATTTAACAATTTCAATCATACCTAAATCTCTTGTCCTTTTTCCTTCCTAATTTTCTCTTGGACAAACTCACTTGGGCACTTTCCTTAAAGTGAATCCCAATACCCAATTTGTGGGCTTTCCTAATACATTTTAGGAAAACAGCATCTTGTTGACACTTAAAGTAGAATTTCCAGACTTTTGAATTTTTCACCTGGTGTGATAACCATGCATCAGTGCGTTCCTCTGTGTAATAAAGGAGGTATGCCAGAGAGAAAATATTAAAATTTTTATAATAATTTCACAACCAGTACAAGCATTAGTTTTTTTATTGAGGTAGCATTGGTTTATAACATTATCTAAATTTCAGGTATGCATCATTATATTTCAACTTCTGTATAGATTAGATCATATTCACCACCAAAAGTCTAGTTTCCATCCTTCACTGTACAAGCGTTACATATAGAAAAAATTATGAACTTTTTAAAAAATTAAGGTAATATCTGTAAAATGCAGTTGCAACCCAATTAGTAATCATGAATGCAGTATTTTCCAAGATATCCTATTGGGAGAGTGGTAGAAAATTACATTTTTTAAACTTTTACTTCCTGAGTCTTGAGAAAGGTTTAATAATAGACGCAGAGGTTGGGAAGGGACAACTAGCAGTATTTTTCCAAATCAGATCTGCCACTCATCTGGCATTATGCTGCAAAGAGGGGTTTAACTGTGGCTTGTCTTTACTAAAACATTAACCTTACAAGTAGACCAGACCAATGACATGACAAATAATACCCAGAAATAAAATTGACATATGATTGTAAATCAGTTTTGATGAATATATCAATAAACTACAGCCCTTTGTGACTCATTTCAGATTAACAATATATGTACACACTTAATAAAATATTTTTAACATTTCAAAAGGAGAAACTTTGCACTTAAATTTTTTGTTAATTGTGTAACTTAGGTGAACTATTTTCCATATGAAAATTTTAAGAATCACCAAAAGGGGCTGGCCCCGTGGCCGACTGGTTAAGTTCTCGTGCTCCGCTGCAGGCGGCCCAGCGTTTCGTTGGTTCGAATCCTGGGCGCGGACGTGGCACTACCCATCAAACCACGCTGAGGCAGCGTCACACATGCCACAACTGGAGGGACCCACAACTAGGAATGTACAACTATGTACTGGGGGGCTTTGGGGAGAAAAAGGAAAAAAAATTAGATCTTAAAAAAAAAAGAATTACCAAAAAAAGGTAATAACCTAAGCCTCCTACTCTAATCTCATGTGCCTACTCAGAGGTAATGAGTATTATAATTCTGTTTGTTTGTTTTTATCATTATTACATGCAAAGAATTTAATATTAAATCAAGAAGATTATTTTAGTATCTAAGTTCAATCAGGAGTTAGAAACAACACAGTAGGTTAAACAGGGGACGTTAATAAAAAATATGGATGATAGTAAGGGAGTAAGTATAAGCTATAAGGGAAGTCGCTATAGTACTGTAGGACTAAAGAAGAGCATCCTGAGAGGTACAAACGTGGACGGAGTTCAGACTTGGAGGAAAAGGTATAGTTTAGCCACCAGATCACAGAGAAGTTCACTAGCTCAGCTAGAACAGGTCTGGAGATTCTGGTAAACAATAGGCAACTCTCTGGATCGCAGGTGGGGGAGCAGGTGTCAGGAACTGGTAGTGTGGGCATGCAGTAGGAGTCCAGGTGCCAACGGGAGCAGAAGGCCTTCAGGGACTTGCAGAAGGAGTGCCTTCTCTGGGTGAACTCCCTAGGCCCCTGGCTGCATGCACGGGCTGCACGTGGGTTTGCAGAAGGAGAGGTTCCTTGGTATGTGACCCTCTGCATCACAGGCCCTGTGTGCAGACCATCTGGGGGCTTTGATTTCCATGCTGAGAGGACTGCAGAAAAGTTATCACCAGGCAGAGGCTTCCAGGTCCTAGAGGGATGATGTTCTGACCCATGGCTGGGGCAGGCTCCACTGGGCGTCCTCACACTCCCACAGCCAACACTTCCTCATCGGAAACTGGAGTCAATTCTTCCTCCTGCTACGTCCCTCCAGCACATTCTTCACATCATGCTTACTTTGATGGAGAAATGCTTGAACAAATCCTGTTGTTTACCATAGAACATATATGGAAGGGTGTATTCCGACATGGGAGACAAATAATTGAAAACTGACACAGTTCACGCCCTTGACCACTCGGCTTCCATTTGTACTCTTCCACACGTTTGAACTCTCTTGCAACAAGATGCAGGTATCCTTTTAACAAGTGAAGAAATTTTCACTCCTCCCCAAAACAGGAAGACACACGGTCCCAAAAGTTATTGTGTCCGTCGTGGGCTATATGTTAATTACTCCTCATATTCAGTCACTGTCTCACAAAATATTCTGTTACCTAAATTTATAAGATATATATTTTATATAAATTTATAAGATATATGATTTATAATTATTTATTACATCCAATAACTCCAATGATTTATTGCTGCCAATAATTTATTAACCTCCAATAACTTGTATATTATTTTTTAACGGGAAGGATAAAAGAATTATTAATATATGCAAATAAATGTATGCATGTAACAAGCATAAAGAACTTTTACAAAGCTACTATAGTCCTCATTTCTGTAACTGGTCACAAGGTCATACTTGATAACTATGGCTTCCTTCAGCTACCATCTCATACTTCCTTGACCTCAGCCAGAACATTAGCTGTTCTGGGTTCTTTAATTGATGGAGTGACCCAAACCTTAATTCCTGGAGGGTCTGGGTCCTCAGTCATCCTGCTAATTTCAGTTGATGTAGTTTTACATTAACCTTTAACCATTGGATGTGGAAGTGCTAAGTGGCCCTCTGGAGAATTCTGAGAATTTCAGACATAGTTTTCCCTGTCTTTATTGTACAGGAGCAAAAGTCATTGTGACCTTCATTCTTGGTGATCAAAATCAATTACTCCAGTCAGTAGGTTTGCTCCTTTTTAGCCTCCCTGCTTTTTTTTTCTTTCTTGGTTGATGGCACAGGGACCCCAAAGTGACCAGTTGGAATTCTCATCTTCCCAAGTTGGTGGAGCTATTATTGTGGAGCCATCATATCCCTTGGCAGAAGCACTACTCATTTATGCACTAAAATCTCCAATTCAGCAGAGCTCAAAGTTGCCAGGATGGGAAGCAAAAGTTCCGCAAGGGGTTATTAGGTATAATAGTGAGAGTAGCCACTTTCACCTTCACTTCTTGATTCTGGGTATGGGAAAAATCATGTCATGAGGCCGACACTGATTCAAAGCATAAACTGGACTCTGTAAAACAGAACCTCAGAGCATTATTTTCCAATTGACACAGTAACTGAGTCTTTAATAAGCCATTTCATCCTTCAATTAAGCGAATTGCTTTTGGACGATGAGTTATATGGTAAAGCCAGTTGATTCCAAGGCATGAGCCCGTTGCTGCACTTCCTGTGCTGTGAAATACATTTCTTGATCTGATGCAATGCTATGTGGAATGCCATGATGGTGGATCAGGCATTCTGTGAGTCCACAGATGGTGGTGTTAGAAGAAATGTCACTGGCGGGGAAGACAAATCCATATTCAGAATATATGTCTATTCCAATGAGGACAAATCTTCGTTGCACACATAATGGAAGAGAGCCAATTTAATTAACCTACCACTAGATGGCAGGGTGGTACCCAGGAATGGTGCCATATTGGGAACTCCATGTTGCTCTCCAATGTTGGCAGATTAGGCTACAGATTAGTGTAGCCTCATCAGCCTTGGTAAGAGGAAGTTTACATTGGGTCTATGAATAACCTGTATTCCTACCATCATGACCACTTTGTTCATGGGTCCATTGAGTAAGAACTGGGTTGGCTGGGGAAAGAGGCTGACTGACATCTACAAAAGCATTATTTTGTCTAGTTATTATTAAGAGTCTCCTCTGCAGTGGATACTCTTTGGTTATTGTTCACATGAGACAAAAATATCTTCACATTTCATGTCTTTTCTGATAAGTCCATCCACATACTTCTTTCCCAAGCATATTTGTCACCGATCTTCCAATCTTATTTCTTCAAAGTCCCTAATCATTCAGACAAACCTTTAGCAAGTGCCCTGTAAATCAATATAGGACTTCACTGTGGCCAGCTCTCATTCTAGATGTGGCTGGACAACCAATGTGCTCCAGGAAATGGAATTCTGCCTCCTAGGAGGATTTTTCTTTGCCACTGTCCTTCAGGGTAACCCCTGATTGGCGCTGTATCCCCATATGAATTAGTCCAGTCCAATCCAGTGTTATATTCTTTCCTTTTTGGTCTAACACCTTTAGGAACCATTCGCACACACTTTCCCTAGGTTTCTGCCAATACATGTTAGCACGGTTTTGCTATTTCATTTTGGGTTACAGTGTCTAATTGTCACCCTGGAGAATGCTAAGATTTGACCCTATTCATAGGTTGCCTTTTTCTTTATTTAATGTTTGCTTCATTGTTATAAACCTTTGATAATTTTCCAGAGGTCTGACAAAGTTGATTGAGTTTTTGCTCAATTTTTTAGTGTTTCTCCATTATTTTCATCGATGACACTACATCAATGAACTATCTTTATTCTTTGTGATGTTCAAATCATTCCCAATTATTCTCATTTTGTCCCATTAAGCCAACACATATGCTCTTTTCATCAATAATGGTTTACCCCCTTGACTTTCAATTTTCCTAATTGTATTATAGAGCCGTTTCTCTTTCAGAGTTTTCAGGATTAGAGGTTATATTTGTATGACACTGGCAAAATATTTGGCAAGGAGAAGAAGTCCAATAGCTTTCTGTTATATGGTAGTATCAGATCTTCTTCATGATCTGCACAGTTATTTTTCTTCCTGAGTTATTCAATACATATTTCCCTACCACCTCCTACATGCCAGTCACTCTGCTAGGAATAAGAGTTATACTAGGGAACAACATACAGCCCCTGCCTCAAAGTAGCTTAATGTAGCTTAATGACAAAAAGTTAAGTAAATATGCAAGTACCAAATTCAGAGGAGGAAGAGTAGAGCATTAAGGGAGAACCCCACAGGTAGACTTAGTGAAGTCTTGAGGGAGATTAGAGAATCCTTTGTAAAGAAAATGGCATTTGAAGTTATTAGCTCATTGAAATTGCACAGGCCATGTTTTCTAAAATGACCAGAAAGGGCAGTAGATGTTAGCCATATTAAGGTAAAGAAAGAGAGCACTCCATGTCATGAATAAAGGCCCCCAAAGCTGCCAAAGAGCATGAAATGTTTGGGAAACTTCAAGAGGCTTAGTTATATATTGAAGAAATTGAGAATGCAGAGAGGGGAGACTACTGGAGAGAACACAATCATGTTCTAAACATTTGTTAGACATTTGAAAAGACCAACCATTCGTTAATCCACGGAGAAAATATTACATAGTGCCAAATATTAGGAATTATAGAGGCAAAATTCTATTTACAATGCTATAAAAGTAGGAATTGTCACTAGAAGAACAGTTTTCAATTCTGTCCACTTGAAGTTTAAAAAGTATTCTTCTGTGTATAATTTCAGGTGTAAGGAGAAAATTAAGAATGGAAATTAAGTATTATTTAGAAATAAGTGTCAGTGAGTGCAATATATACTACAACTTTGGAGGCATGGCCAAAGCAATACTCAGAGATGTATCTTTAATACACTCATTAGAAAACATCCTAAAAAATAAAGAATCCACTCAAGAAGCTAGGAAAAGCAAAATAAGTTTAAAGAAAATAGAAGAAATTATTAGATTTCAAAGGAGAGTTAATAAAACATAAAGCATTTTGAATGATAAATAAAATGGGGGAGATTTTTAAGATTAGAATATAATATATAATTTTATGTTAATAAATCTGAAAGTGGATTGTTTTTAGTAAAACATGATCAACCAAATGCATCTAAAGAAGAGCTTGTATATATAATAAATAATAAGTTTAAAGAAGACTTTACAAAAATCATAAACAAGAAAAATTAACTGATATAAAAGGACAAACCATTGAACAGAAAAATGGGCAGAAAGTTATGATCAGAAACTTCACAGAAGAGAAACTCAATATGACCAACAAATCTATGAAGAAAATTAGTAATCAAGTAAGTGCAACATGAAGTAATGCTACCATGCTGTTTGCATGTGGGATTAAAAAGAAAAGAGAAAAAGGTCTAGTGGAGTTCAGGACGGGAATTATTTCCAGAGCCAGACTGTCCTCAAACGCCCTTGTGTGTGTCCTTGGTCAGGCTCATCTCTCTGGTTAAGTTTTCCAAATCTTTCTCAGTCCTGCATGAATGGCTTCCTGGTGAGGCAGCCCTTCAATTTCTAAACATGCTTATATAGGTCTAATTGTACATAGAGTCAAGCTCAGATTCTAACGACAAATAGCTAATAATAATAAAGTATCCATTTTTACTCTTCATGGATTAAAAATTCAAATAAATATTTCATTGAAGTCATTCACCATACATTTACAATAAACCTATTATGTGTAAAGTTCTTTCTCATCACATATATATGATAGGCATGCATCATATACATATATTAATTATTGAAAAAACATATTTACAATGGTAGCCACCCTCTAAGATGGTTTCCAGTAGTCCCTGGCTCTTGGTCTTCACACCCTTGACTTCATGCCATGAGTCCACTCCCACATTAAATCTGGGCTGGCCATGTGACCAGCAGAATATGGTGGAAGTGACAGTGTGCCACTTTTGAGGCTAGGTCATAAAAAAGCATTACAACTTCCGTTTTAGACACTTGGATCACTTGCTGCGGAAGACCACTCAACACACAGTGAAGATACTCAAGCTGCCCCCTGGAGAGGCCTCCATTATGAGGAACTGCAGCCTTCTGTTAACAGCCAGCCCTTACTTGCCAGCCGTATGAGTGGCTGATCCTCCAGCCCCAGTCAAGCCTTCAGATGACTGCAACCTGACCAACATCCTGAACGTAAATTCATGAGAGACACTGAAACAGGACCGCTCAGCCAAGCCACCCTGAATTCCTGACCCAAGGAAACGGGAAGAGATATTCAGGAATTATTTTTCCTTTGTGGTAATTTGTTATGTAACAATACATAAATAAAACAATTATGAGTTTATTTAGCTCAAATTTACTGTTGATATCAGGCAATATTTGATGCATCTGGTTTTCTAGTATAAAATGCAAAACATTCTATATTCAAACATCTGGTGATTTTCTTTGGCAAAGATTTATAATCTAGGAAGAAACTTTCACTTTAAAAGCTCACCTCAGAAATAGTCATGTAAACAGAGAAATAATTCATTGCTGAATACTTCTTCTCTGCTTGGGATGTTGATCAGCATTTGGAAGTTAAATAAGACATATACACAGATATCATGTAGTTGGTTTCCAGTGACAGACTGGCACTTGTCATTATGCCAAGAACAAGTGAAAACCTGTAAGGAGTTTAGACAAGAGCATCCAGTGATATATTGTGATTCTGACAATAAAGAAGATTTCATGTAATGAGTATTCTTATAAATGGAGTTACTGCTTTAAAACTGTTCCCAGGTTAGATACACTTAGCTCCATGGCACTCTAAAAGTCCAAAGAAACCTCACCTCTATTAGTTTAAGTATTGTTCTCCACAATTCTGAAAAATGAGATTTGTATGATCTTTGTTTTTCCTCTGTCTTCTGCTATATTCCCATTTACATTCTTAATTTAACTTCTGTTTTTCCCAGTGTCCAGACATTTTTTATTAGATACAAACAATGAAAAGAATTTAAATGTGCAAAGATAATGTCCAGATGTTAACACAATAAATATTCACAATTAGAAAAATTAGGATAGTTCTGATTGCACAAGAGACTTCCCTGATTCCAGAAGCTGAACATATTACTCTCCCTTTGCTCCAGCAAGTAATGAATATTAATAGTTAATAAAAAAATAAAAGGACTCTCAGAAAGTCACAGTAAGATCCAAGAGGTCTTCGTTAGATGAGGCCCCTTGTCTTTGGATACGACTTCCTATCGTTGGAGGTCAGCACACTGGGTACTGACAGGGTTTCATTAGGATCCACATTTATGGTGAGGCTTCTGGCTCCCCGTCCTATACTTCTTGTGTGAAAGCACCAACTGAGTGCTACATGCTGGCAATTATTGCTACAGCAGTTCGTTCAATTCACTTCATGCTTTCCCATTTATTAGCTCATTGATTTCTGTCAAACAAACAGATAAGTTTTATTATGGAATAAGAATTTGATTATGTGCAGAATTCTGCTTTATTGAACTGTTTAATCTGCTTGTCTAAACCATTTTACTATCCTCAAATAATAAAATGGCTCATCATTTAACTGACCTGAACAAGCCTTCTCCCGGATGCTAAGCTTTAAGTGTCTTTTGGCCTCAATTTCAAACAATGATTTTTCATCATACCTTCAGAGGCTAAGTGACCCGAAGCTAACCCTTCACTTGCTATATTTGAGGTGATGAGGAGTTAGAGGAACAGAGCTAACAACAGGAATTGTGATCCTACTTATTTGAAGGCCTAAATCTTGAAAGGCTCATGCAGGTTTTGCTTTTAAAAGAACTGGGAAGTGTATCTTCTCTGGGGTGTTTTACAACAGGTTAAAGTGTTGTTTTTCGACTGCTATGGCTCAGATGAAGATGCTGTCCACACAGGAGGGTCCAGTCTGAGAAACAACATCAGCACATTCAGCTGGAACTCCAGCCCTCACTCCCACCTCATATGCTGCCCTTCCCAACAGTAGCCCCTGCAGGCTGAGCTCCTTTATACTCCAAATTGTGAAAATGCTTTTTGCTGAGTTTGTAACATATATGCTTATGAATTTGAAAAGGAGGAGGGAAGGGGGGAAGAAGGGAAAAGGGCAGGAAAGAAGGAAGGAAGGATGGAAAGAAAGTAGCGAGGAAGGGGAGAGGGAGAGAGAGAGAAAGAAAGAGAGAAAGAGAAAGAAAGAGAGAGAGAGAAAGAAAGAGAGAGAGAAAGAAAGAAAGAGAGAAAGAGAGAGAGAAAGAAAGAAAAAGAAAGAAAGAAAGAAAGAAAGAAAGAAAAGGAAAGGGAAAGAGACAAAGTGGGGTTCTGATGAGTTTCCATTTGTTCCCTTGATGGAATGTATTTAATCATTTTCCCCAAGATATCTCCAAGATAGGAATGGTAACAGGATGTTTATACCAGAGATAAGATTGGACTGAAATCCTAGTTCACTCTGGGAGCTAATAAAAGTAAAGATTCGAATTTAAGTATCACTTTCTCCTAGAAGCACACGAACAAGGAAATGGGGGTCAAAAGGGCAGCGACAGTGTTGTAAGCACTTTATCTGAAACATAAACATTACTGGAGTGCATTTTGGACCAAATTACCTCTCTCAGATCTGGGATGTTAGCATTCCTGCCCTACTTAAGCATGCCAATTTTACTGTGGCTTTGAGGAGGGTTGAGCAGGGGGCTTGGTTGGACACTTGAGAAAAGGATCTTACCTCAAGGACTAATATAACTTAAGCAATTAAAAGGCATCCCACTGAGGGAGGACCTCATAAAACCCCAAATCCCTGGAATGGAGTCCTTCCTATAAACATCACAGGCAAATGGAGCATGTATCATTCCACTCCGAAAGATAATGTAGTCACCTTTTGAGCTTGAAAGACTGGATATTCTGCATGATTTAAAGGTTTCTAGTAATATTTTATAGACAAATAAACAGATAATGTCTATAATTTCAATACAATGTATCTGGATCTCAATTTTTCAGTGGATTTTGCAATCCTCAAATTCCCCATGAAACATTGTGATGAAAGAGTAATTCGTTGGGTGTAGAGACCTTGTTTTCTTTTTTTAAAGTGAAGTTGATATATCACTATTCACAAGAGCCAAAAGGTAAAGGCAACCCAAGTGTCCACAGACAGATGAGAGGATAAACAAAATGTAGCATATACATATGATAGAATATTATTCAGCCTTAACATGGATGAATCTTGAAGACATTATGATAAGTGAAACGAGCCAGTCACTAAAAGACAAATACTGTCTATTTCCATTTATACGAAGTACCTAGAGTAGTCAAATTCAAAGAGTAGAAAGTAGAATGGTGGTTGCCAGGGACTGGGGTAGGGAAGAATGGGGAATTGTTGTTTAACAGAGACAGAGTTTCAGTTTTCCAAGATGAAGAGAGTTTTGGAGATGGATGGTCATGATGTTGGCACAACAATGTGAATGTACTTGATACCACTGAACTGTCATATTTAAAAAAGATGAAGATGGTAAATTTTATATTATGCATATTTTACCACAATAAAAAATTTAAAAATTAAAAATAAAGTTGACTATGAAATTACATCTTTCCCATTTATTTTAGGATATCTCAATTCATTCCACTCCAAAAACAACTGTCTTGTTATTAACTCGAGAAATAGCCTATTACAACAGTCTCAGGCCCTTTGTACTTCTTTTTAGAACGTCCTTGACTGAGAAGGCAGTTAGTACCTATTACAAATTAAGGAGAAGCAATTTACAGTCTTAACAATTATACTTTTGATGTTGTATTGGTGGACGCTCTCGGCCTATAGTCTTGCCTCTAGGACTGACACATGTGTGCCCTGACAGATCACCTGGTTGCTAGTCCTACAACCTTACTAATGAATGAGGAGATGAAGATTGCTTTAAAACCCAAACTCTGCAAAGCTGTAAACTGGTTGGGAGTGTTGCTTTCAACAGTATTAACCAAAAAGTTGCTCAGCCAGTCTGCTGTTTTGCTCATTTTGTCTGCTTCTGACCCAGTCTCAAAATGCTTCCTGCTGGAACTCTTCCTCTTGGATTAGTAACTTTGGTTAACCAGGCATTTTACTTGCTATAAAATATGGATGTTCTAGGAAAGATGAGAGCAAGTAAATAAATAAGGATTTGGCCAAGGGAGGGTAAAAATTCCCAAGAATAAAAACACAAATTAAAATTTAAAATATGCTGCACTTTATGTTAGTACAGACAGAAGAGTTTAAGTTTTTCAAATAGTGTAGCTTTCATTGGCTTTGAATTGTCTTTAAGAAATCTTCATAACTTCCCTTCATTTACTTCTGCTTCATGCTTTCTAAAGACGCTTGTTAGATAAAGTCATATTTATATTGCCTGAACAATGAACGGGTTGGGAAAGTAATAAATAAATGCGGCCCATCACCATCATGATTTGATCTGGTGTAAAGACTCATTCACATGTTGAATGCTTGCAAAGATTTGGCAGAAATACTGTGTTTAGACTGGAATACGTATCTAGACCTTTGCTCTCAAACTGACATCAGTTCTTTTCTCCTGTTTCCATTAGTCTAAAACCTTTTTGCCCTCAACACAGCTGCATAGTATCTCTTCTGTGGTGCCATTTGCCACCTAAGGTGAATAAGTCAGCTGCTCATTGCGAGATCGCCTACTGCTCTTCCTACCTAAAAGCAACAGAGATGGGAGACTTGGAGACAGGATAGATAGGAGAATGTCACATATAGAATAATAACTTCTGGAATTCATCATCCTAGTTAAAAATAACCACAATGTGCGATCTGCCTGTCAGTCATCATACAACACGGAAGCAGCCCACGACTGAACAAAGTGCTGGCTCTCTCAGTCATGGGGAGAACCAAGTCCCCTGGAATTGTTTCCAGCTTAATGAAAGAGACAAGACAAATACATATGATGAAGACATAAGAATCCTTCCAAATAAAATAACAAGTTTAAATCAGTACATTGCCAAATATGTAAGTAATTGCAGGGGACTTATGGACTGACAAGAATATAACATCAAAGAGAAGAGTCAGGAGGATAATTTTAGACTCATCATGTTTTAATCAGTATTCCCTCCCTTTATGTGTCTCTTATTTGGTAAAGTTCATTTATTTGCGTGGTTCAATAGGAGACAATTCAACAACACTTGAGAGAATGGATGGTGCATAAGAAATAAGGCAAAGACACTTGCTGCAATAGGTTCATTACACAAGACACGTGAAGAATCCTGCTACATTAAATTCGTTTATACAGTTATTTGGAGATCCGAACATCTTTGATCAGTTGACAAAACCGAGCCTCGATTCTTCTGACAAAAATTAAGTAGAAGCAGCTAAGTGGGGGCCAGCTCCGTGGCCGAGTGGTTAAGTTTGCGCACTCCGCTGTGGCGGCCCAGGGTTCGGATCCTGGGCGCGGACATGGCACCGCTCATCAGGCCACGTTGAGGCGGCGTCCCACATCCCACAACTAGAAGGACATGCAACTAAGATATACAACTGTGTAGGGGCGGGGGTTGAGGGGATAAAGCAGAAAAACAAAAAAAAGATTGGCAACAGTTGTTAGCCCAGGTGCCAATCTTTAAAAAAAAAAATTAAAAAAAAAGGAAGATTGGCAACAGTTGTTAGCCTAGGTGCCAATCTTTAAAAAAGAAAAAGAAAAAAAAAAGAAAATCACTGTGTTACTCTAAAAAAAAAAAAAAAAGAAGAAACAGCTAAATGTCCCTGACAGAAATTCAGACAAAGCAACTGCTTCCTTAAAATGCTTTGATTTCTAAAAATATTTTTCACCTTTTTCCTATGATGTTTAAATAGCCAAAAACATTGTTAAAGCCAATATTATAGCTATCCTTGAGTAGCTGACTCCTGTTCCCAAGTCTTCAAGTTATTAAGTTTCTCTTAAATAATTCATTTTTCCTTGCTCTTACTAGTTTGCTTGAAACCTCTTTTCTAATGTTGTTCTAAGACTAAACCATTGGGTACATTTATCACCAGACAGCTAAGGTAGGTAATGCAAATAGCCAGGAAAACTAAGAGGAAGAAACTGGCAAGACCAATGCAAAGTATTTAATTCTTTTGTATAAATATCAATTCTTTCTCATAAATAACTGGAGCTGTATGGATCAATCCACAAATCTTACTATTGGTCAAAATTCTACTGATGACAGGTGAAGGTAACCAGACATTCCAAACCTTTAGCCATGAACATCAACTTTCAAGGAATCAATTGGTTCACAGAAGAAGCCAATAGAGAGAGAGTAGATTCCTGGAGGAAAATATCAGAATTCATTAAAACTCAATAAACTCGGTAAAAGGGTAATTCCTAATGATGGTGTCCACAGACATATGTAGATACATCCATCCATCCACACATCCCTCCTGTCCCCCGGGAGATAGCCCCTTATATGAAATAAAAACTTGAAACAAGATTTTCTCAAATCCTGGGGAATAATTTAATCCACTGAAAATTTATCATTTTTCCTAGATAAAGAAAGACAAGTTACCTTTTTTTGTGTGAATGATAACCAAGATAAATTTTAACAAATTACAAGGCACTATAGAAATATTGAAAATTATTCAGTTACCAAATAATAAAAATAATAACAATGACAACTTGGCTCCCACACTGTCTCCAATTTCCGTTCAAAGAAATCCAGTAGTCTGGAGTAGCTGACAAGAGACCTCAATAGACATTTCTCCAAAGAAGATATGCAAATGGTCAATACACACATGGAAAGATGCTTAACATCATTAGTCATTGGGGAAACCCAGATTAAAACCACAATGAGATACCACTTCACACCCACTAGAATGGCTGTAATAAAAAAGACAGACAATAATAGTGCTGGCAAGGATGTGGAGAAATTGGAACCTTCTTGTTAGCGGGAATGTGAAATGTTGCAGACACTTTGGGAAACAGTTTTGGCAGTTCCTTAAAAAAGCTACACATAGAGTTATCAAGTGACCCAGCAATTCCACTCCTAAGAGAAATAAAAATATGGGAAAACACAGAAAACTTTTACACCAATATTCATAGCAGTATCGTTCACAATAGCCAAAAAGAGGAAACAACCAAAATGTCCATAACCATCAACTGATGAATGGATAAACAAACTGGATCCATTCAATGGAATACTATTCAGCAATAAAAAAGAATGAAGTGGGCCAGCCCGGTGGTGCAGAGGTTAAGTTCGCATGTTCCTGCTTCGGTGGCCCAGGGTTTGCTGGTTTGGATCCAAGGTGTGAACCTACACACTGCTTGTCAAGCCATGCTGTGGGAGGTGTCCCACATATACAGCAGAGGAAGATGGGCACAGACGTTAGCTCAGGGCCAGTCTTTCTCAGCAAAAAGAAGGAGATTGGCAGCAGATGTTAGCTCAGGGCTAATCTTCCTCAAAATAAATAAATAAATAAAATTTTTTAAAAATTTAAAAAAAGGAGTGAAGTACTGATACATGGCACCACACAGACAAACCTTGAAAACATGCTAAATGAAAGAAGCCAGTCACAAAAGAGCACATGTTGTGTGATTTTATTTATATGAAATATCTAGGGTAGGCAAATCGACAAAGACAGAAAGTAGACTGGGATTTGCCAGGGCTGGGGTGAGAGGGAATATGTAGTGACAGCTAAAGTGTACCAGGTTTCTTTTTGGGGTGATTAAAGTGTTTTAAAATTGATTTTGGTGATGATTGCACAACTAAGATACTGAATGTACTGAAGACCCAGAATCGAGTGTTTTAAATAGATAAATTTTACAGTGTGTGAATTATATCTCAATGAAGTTGTTAAAATAAAGCTGTTTACTCACTAAATTGGTTAAGCTACTACTTATCTTTCTTCACTATTACTAAATATCTGAACTTGTCTATAGGTTAGGGAACTGAGGGCATAAAAAACAGAGGTGAGAACCACTTAAGTTGGAATTTCGCAAATGTCCTCATTCCTGTTACATTAAGCTTAAACCACACTCTGTGTGACTGTGAGATTCCTCTTCATAGTTACCCCCTCTCAGTACCACTAGCATGTCTTCTGACTCAAGTTCTAATGAGAATCCCCAGGGGCAATTTGTAAACACTACCTCTATGTCATATCTGAAGGTGTTTTCCTTCTCTCCATGAAGCAAAGATTTTGAATCAGTAGTGTCAGTTCAAGGTTTGCTTGTCCCCTCTCTCTGATCTGGAGCTAGAAATCAACGGATGCCAGCTGCAGCAAGACCCTCTGAAATTACACTATACCTTAGCAGAGTCTTTGAAACATGGAAACATTTCATGAAAATATAATTTCCCTGTCTTAGCAATGTGAGCAGAAAACTCAAGAAGAGAACATTTGAAGTCAGAACGAAAGCCCCCACTTCCACCGTTTCAGGGCATGTGGATCTGCTTTGCAAAGTTACATTTTCCACTTCACAGAAGCGGGAGGAATCAAGGGAAAAGGCGCTTACAAATTCTGTGGGGAGAATCCATTTTATAAAAATGTCAGCTTCTTCACAATCTAAAGGAACATACTGTAATAGAATTTATTAAGATCACGCTTTAGAAATAAAACTACATATTTTGGCCATAAAGCACCTTACAATAGCGAAATTTACTGTATTGTGAAATTCACTATAAACTCAGATCATTCTAATCCTAGTTAGTGAATTATCAAAAGAACTTCACGTGTTTCAAGAAAATTCCTGCGGCAGAGAAGACGTACAACATAAATATCATTATCAAGTCATCTTTTATTAGATGTGTCATAGAATCTTACCAAGGAAAATAACACAATGATTCTTGGGTTAACTTTGGAGATTTCACTGACAGATTTTAAAATTGTATTATTACATTTTGTTCCATAAAACTGAAGTCGCCTCTTTGTGATTCTATTTATTCTCCCTCCTTTAAGGAGAGATCTCATGCAACCATCTAAGGACCCTCTGTCCCTCTCTTTGTATTCAGTTTATTTCTTCAAAGTCCGTCAACTATGGCATTTTTGTATAAGTTGTGCTTTCTAAACCTTCAAGTGCATATGAATCCCTGGGGATCTCGTTAAGGTGCAGACTATGATTCAGGAGGTTTGGGGTGTGGCCTGAGAAGCTGCATTTCTTATTTCCTTGTGTTGTGGCCAATGCTGGTAGTTCACAATCCGCACTTTGAGTGGGAAGAGTTCAAGCCATACACTTCCACGTTGTTTTTCAACTCTCCCTCGTGTATTGTCGTCCAATTAAGAGTCTCTTGAATACAGAAACAATTTCTTTTCCATTTTTTACTTGCCTCCATCTCTTAGCCTAATGATCGTTAACATTTTCAGTGAAAAATAAGTATGAGTTAGTCGACTCGGCTGGAAGCAAGGCAATGTCTAACCATTAGTTACATCAACCTGGCCAGTTTATAGGCGAGTTTATGGCAACTAGAAGATCATTGTTACTCATTGTCTCAGTGACGTAATCGCAATGGCGTCAAATATGCAGACTGACTCTAGTTAGTCTCTTTGAAGTGATGTCTTGGAGGCAAATAAATTGAGTCAATCAAGAAGACAGACTGAGATGACAAGAAACAACTGTTCTCCCACCTTTAACACTTAGAAATGCTGGATATTGCCAAGCTTGAAAGCCCATTTTCCTATACCCACAATGGGCGTCGAGGAAGTAAGTAGGAGCGGATGCTGTGGCAATGTATTTGGGTATTAGAGCAGAGGCAGGCCCAGGGAGCGCGGGGGCAGGGAGCTGGGGCTTTTAGACAAAGCCAGTGACAGAACAAGTAATCTCTGGCAGACGCAGTGAGGCGCTGTCAAGACCTCCCTTCAAGAAAGAGCATACTTCCCAGCTGCAAGGAGTGTCAGTAGCTGACAGCTTTCAGGTGTTAACTCCATCAGGTTCCCCTCAGCATTATAACCTAGGGGAAGCCCCAGCCAGCGACCGAACCAGCCCATGCTTCAAGGGCCTGGCCCTTTCTGTACAATATGAGAGTCCTCTAATGGGCCGTCTTCGTCCTGGAGCCCTCTGTTGGATTGACAGAGACTTTATTAAATCTGTATTGAAGTCAATGGCTCCTTTTCCTCATTGGCTTTCTCCCTTTTCAGTTCATAATTATTATTCCTCAATAAATCATTTGCACTCCTGATTCCATCTCAGCATCTGCTTCCTGGAAGACTCAACTGACACTTGACCATCAGTGCCTGAGAAGTGGGGACCCAGAACCAACTCCCTGAAAGGAATGTTCCCCTTTAGTCTAGGTGTGGCCACTACTGACTGAATTCCTCAAGTTCCATTACACCCTCATTCTGAGTGGAGGTGTTGAAAGCAAATCAAAACACAATAAATCAGAAACAAAACCCAAATTAACTGCATTTCCCAGATTTCCATGGGGCAGGGGATCTGGAGAATCCAGTTCCGCCAATCATTGCACACACATGAGAGTGGAAGGTGGAAAAGAGGTGGCCTCATTTTCCAACCACTTTTGTAAGCAAAGCTGTGGAATTGTGTGGGTTTCCATTAGAAGTCTACTGCCTGTTCTTTCGCTGTCTGGGAGTAGCTTCCTGGGGGGTGACAGCAGGGGCACCAGCAGTAGCTTCATGATTCCAAGTTAGGATGACTTTGTTAGTCTGAGGACCATTTCTAGAATCTGCTTCTTCAATTATTCCTATTTAATTCACTCTATTGAACCCCTCCCTGTACCTTACAATGAACCCTGTGATACGTCAGAGAAACAATAAGAAAACACACCAACAAGGTGGGACCACAATGCTCCCCTATGAGAAATGGAAATCCAAAGCCAACACCATATTCACATGTAGGCACACCAAGTCAGAACTTCAACATTACAACTCATTCACTACCAGTAAAACTATCAAAGCGCTAGCGAAAGCAAAAATTATTTTATAGAGATCCCTCCGCACCCACAGTAGGTAGGTAGAAATTCTACAATATAAGCAAACTGTGCTAAAGGCCATAGAACATTAAAAATTCCAAACCACACCGGGAATCATATTCCCAAGAAGGAAGGCAGAGGATGCAACAAGCAGGAGAAATAGCACTGGCAAGAACTAGGAAAATTAAGGAAACTTGAAATATTTTTCATTGCAATTTAAAAAAAAAACACAGAAACATAACAGGAAAGAAACCTAGAACAATATGGAAGAAAAACAGTCAGATTTGAAAACCTATCAAACAGAAATTCTAAGAGTGAAAACAGTTAAACGATAATGTTAAAAAAATTGAAATCACAAATCTCTTACAAATATAAAAATAGGTATATACTTGTTTGTTTAATTCATGAGGGAAACAGATAAATGTTAAAACTACTTCAAAAAAGAATACTAAGATTAGATGCATTTATAGATTGGAAATATTAAAATCAACATGCAAAAGGGGGCAAAATTGGTGGAAAGGACAGAAGGAGGGAAAACTGTAAGAACTGCAAAAGAAGAGTCTGAATTGTCATTATTTATAGATTAAATATTCATCTAAACAAAAATTTCAGGAGATCCCTTAAAAAATTAGTACAATCAGAGAGCTCAGCAAATATAAATCTCTTTTATAAAATAGAATCACAAAAAATTCACTGGTAATCAAAAACTAGATTTAAAGTATATAGGAATAAATCTAATAAAATGTGCAAGAATTTTGCACATTTTTTGCACATGGACAAACATAAAATTTGATCAAGACACATAAAAGGGCCCAATACATGCAGCGTTACCAAGTTTATTTTTCCATGTTAATCCATAAATTCCATGCCTTTCCAAGCAAGCTCCCAGAAGGTGCTCCCCACCCCCTACCCAAAATGCACAACTAATTGTCACCAAGAAGACTTAAAAATGCCTTTTTAAAATCACTTTCTTGATTAAGAGATGGATGCAGGTGCCATTCCCATGACCATCCTTTCTGCCATGAATATAGACATTTTGCATGGATGTGTGTCAGCCACTTGCATCCATGAAGCAACATTTGTGACAAGGAAAAAAGCAATAGCTCGAGGATGATGGAGAAACAAAGATTTAATAAAACATCGACTCTGCATAATATTTTTGAGCCACTACTAGTCCTGGGCTGCTTAACTCACAAATAACTGTTTATGTAAGCCATGATATACAAGCATTTCAGTAATTTATACCCAAAAGTATTCCAAGCTGATATATGACAGGAACAGAAAATTCACAATGCAGAGGGAAAATGCACATATGAAAATACACTCAACTATCTACTCACTAATTTTTAAATGTATATAACATAATAAGATAAAACTGACTGGTTGTTGCCAGGGCTGGGGGTGCCTAGAGGGTTTGGCTATAAAGAGGAACGAGGGAACTTTCTAGAGTGATGGAAATGTTCTAAATCTTGATTGTGGTGGTTGTTATGCAACTGTATGCATTTGTGAAAATTCATAAAGCTGTATACTCAAAAGGATGAATTTTACTATAGGCAAATATACTTGAAAAACATATACATAAAGGGGCCGGCCCTGCGGCACAGTAGTTAACTTTGCATGCTTCACTTCGGTGCCCCAGGGTTTGCGGATTCCAATCCTGGGCGTGGACCTACACAGCACTCATCAAGCCATGCTGTGATGGAATCCCATATACAAAATAGAGGAAGATCGGCATGGATGTTAGCTCAGGGCCAGTCTTCCTCACCAAAAATACCCCACAAAACCCCCTATACATAAAAATAAGATACCATTTAATATCTATCACATGAGCAATGATTAAGAAGACTGACAATCTCAAGAGTTAGAGAGGATGTGGGGATGTCATGAGACTCATAATCTGCTGGTTGCATTATAACCAATCTAGAAAACAATTTGAAAATATTGAGGTTAGTTGAGCATATGATTACCCATGACTCAAATATTTCCCTGCAAGGGTACAGTCTAGAAAACCTTACATTTGTTCACAAGAAAATAAGTACACAAATATTCATTACAATTTTTTTAACAGTAAAATGTTTAAAACAACAAAAATGTCCATCAATATGAGAAAAGATAAATTGCTGTGCATCTAATGGAACACAATACGTCAGTTAAAATAAATGGACTAGTCTACCTGCATAAAATTGGCTAAGTTTTTAAACACATTACTGTGGTTAAAAAAAATTAAGTTGGAGATGGTTATTTGCTGTACCATACCATTTATGTACATTTAAAACTCCCCAAAATACTACATAGATTTTTAAAACCTGATTGGGAGGGACAAACACATCTTGAAGATAGTGGGTAACTCATGGGAGGAGCGAACCAAGTGGGTATGGGGAGGGGAATGTTTGCAGCTTCCCCGATGTGTAACTTTTATTTTTGGTTCTTCTTCTTCTTTTTTTTTTTTTTTTTGGCTGAGGAAGAGTAGCCCTGAGCTAACATCTGTGCCAATCCTCCTCTATTTTTTTTGTATGTGGAACACCTCCACAGTGTGGCTGGTGAGTGGAGCAGGTCCGCACCCGGGATCTGAACCCAGGCCACTGAAGCAGAGCAGGCAGAACTTTAACCACTCTGCCATGAGACTGGGCCCTGTAACATCTTAACCTATTAAAAATATATCTGAAGCAAATCCAGTTAACCATTATTCTTTATGACATCTGTGTCATGGCTGCAGGCACTGGAAGTTTTACCTTATTCTCTGCATTATTCTGTATGTTTGCAATATGTCATAGAAGAGCAAAAGGAGAAGAAAGAAATAAGAGAAAGGAAAAGAAAAAAAGAAATTTGAAAAAGAGAGAGAAGGCAGTGTCACATTTTAGGAAATAAATCTGAAACCACTTGTCTCATCCAAAGTGCTGGTCAGTAGCTCTTTCAGCCCGTTTCTCAGTGAAAGGCATCTTAAGAAAAATAACCAGTAGATTAAAACAGAGAGAGAGAGAATGGAAATTGAATTACAGAGAAATTAACAGAAATGCAGTGATCAAGGGGGAAATCTCCATAATATGTTAAATCTCAGCCATTTGGTTTCCAAAAGTCTTTAGAAACCATTTGGCAATTAATCACTTCAAGGACTCTTGAGGAAACAAAGTCTAATCGTTCTCCTTTTAGAAATTGAGAAATGAAGTTCAAGACGGCAGCATTTGCTCAGGTTTGCAAAGGAAGTCTGGTTGGCACCGGGCTTAAAGCTCCCTTCTTATGTTTTTTTGAGACAAATTCAAATGACTTTGAAAGGTTCCCTTTCTGCTTATTTGCCTTTTCTTCCACATAAGAGAATAACTGAATAACATTAAGTCCTTCCTTTATTTTATCTTTTTCCAAATTCCTTTGGGGAGTTTTCCAGCACTTTCATAAGGATGCCTATTATCACCTTCTAACCATGTGCATCATTTGATGAACCATATCCTGGGGTACGTACCATCACTTCCCGAAGAACTAACATACTGTTAAATATTTACTCTCCCTATCGTAAAAATAATCATCCCCACGATGTCCTGTGTTTGTTATACCAACCTTCATCTTCAGGATAATTGGATACTTGACAGAGGATTTAAAAATTATTAGCTGCAACATCAAGTGGAGCTTACAATTTTCTACCAAAATGTATCAATATTTTAATGTGCCATGTATTTATTTTGCTTCTTTATCAACTTAAGTTATGATTAAAAATAGATTTTGGCCTCGAGGGAAACTAAACTCCGAATACCTTTAATAATGGAGAGAATCTATTTTCACAGTTTTTTTTAAAGTGTGCATGTATATATACATATATATACAAATAGATATGCGATTTAATAAATATACGTTTTAGGTAAAAAAAAATTAGAAACGTTTGGTTATCTCATTGACCCATTGCTTATAGCCTATCCTCTAAAATCTTCTTTTCAAGATATGAAAGCCATCTTTTTTCAATTAAACTCGACCCAGCAGGATGTTTGAAACCACATGTTAGAACAAACAGTTTGGGCAATTAAAGATCTAGGCCTTGATGGCTTGGTCTGGGATTTCAACTGGCTGTTAAATAATCATCTAATTGAGACTGTGGAAAGGACATTGGGAAGTCAAACAGGAATAACTCTCCTGCATCTGGAATTGAGGTGAATTATGTGCCCATAAAATAGGAGGTGGATATCAAGTTACTCATTATGCTACACAAAGAATCAAGGAAACAGAGCAAGCAGTGCCGCTAGTTAGAGAATCCATAAAATTAAAGCTCATCTGTTTGAAAATCAACTTCGACTAGACAGAGAATACCTATCATTATAAGTACAGTAGGTAAATTGTGATTTGAGTGGAATGTATTTGTATATATAGTCTTAGCTGATATAATGTCTTTTCGTAAATTTTCACAAATTAGGCTCTCTAAACAAGGCTGATTAGGTTTATTCTCTATCATTATCTCAGCGGCTCAACAACATGAGATAAATTTTTTTTTCAATGTGGCAGGGTGGGGTGGATGGCAGAAGGCCACTGTTGAAGGGAAATGCTGGCTGGACGGGGTAGATGACTGAAGGCTGCCTTGGATTGGAGGTTTGGAATTATCAGTGACAAAGAGTGAGGAAAATCAATTTCCATTTTGCCTTTCTATTCCAAACTGGTCCCTGATGCCCTCATGACTTTATTTCTTTGGAAACTCCCAGTTTGAAAGAGGAAACATTCAACTGACTTCCTTTTACCACGGGCCTGCGCTTCCGCCCCTGTTCTGAGGAGCTTCTTCTACTGACAGCTGATTGGATCTGGTTCATGCAACAACATCGATTATTTCAGATATTTTACAGAAATTAATGTCAGCATTTCTAACAGGACTGGAATTTCCCGCCAACTTCTAAGGACTGACAAAGAAAATTCAAAGTTGGGAAAATACTCTCTTTCAAGGGTGAATTTCCAATAGAGTTGAGGCTAGCTATTTTCACATCCAACCTTACTAAGCCAACAGAAAGGTAAACCAGAGAAATACAAGAATGTGTAAATTACGTGTACACACACCTACACATATGCGTACACATTTTAAAACAGGAGTAAGTGACATTCTAGTTGAGTCATTGGGGATATTTTATTGTAATAATAAAGAACTTGTATTCTAAAATGATAAGGAAGATGATGATACTAACAACAAAATACAATAATAATAAACTCAGTTTTCTACTAAGATATATATACATTTCTGGACAAAAGCGTCATAATTGTTCACAGCTTTCATAGATTTCATTCCCACATAATCTTCTCTACTAACCAGCAAGACATTATGAGAGCCATCTGATTCTCTTTAAAAATTCTTGTCAGACGTTCTAATTAGAAAAGAGTTTATTATGTCCTTTAATAGGGAAGAAGAAAAAAGGAAGCATAATGTCCTTTCTGAGGATTAAAGTGACTGTCAGACAGTCCAAAGACTATTTCACAATCACTTTAAGACTTTTACTCCTGATCAGTAAAATAGACCAAAACTTTGACTGATGAGAAAATATCGAGCGAGTAGAAAGTGAGAAACACCAAATGCTTGTTGATTCTTGAACCTCCAGAATGCTTACAATTTCCTGATACTGTTCCAGTAGCTTTACTGTGGGAACCCGGAGAAGGCGTGGGTCAAGTTTTACTTGGTCATCATCCACAGCAGGGAGCAAAGACTCTATTTCCAAAGCCCATCCTTACAGATAAAACCATATTTGGTGTTTCCCACTCATCGATGTCAGAGGCAAAAATAGGTGAGTAGGACATCAATTATGAAGGGGAAAGAAATCAAAAGAGCAATGCATAGATTAGCACAATTTCTTAGAATTCATAGAAGGAGATCCATGGTCTCAGTAATTTCTTCAGTAAGTCACGACTGTGTTTAAAGGAGATGTGGCTGACACTGCTGGTTGCTACCCATTGTCACATTCTCCTCTTTCTTATTTAGTTTGGGGTGGCAATGTTCTCAGTTAAAAATCCTCACCTCTTTTATACTACATAATTTTTATATTTTATATAGGGCTATTAAAATTATCTATTTCACAGTAGGTGAGTTGTGATAGTTAGTACTTTACAAAGAATTGGTCCATTTCATCTAACTCCGAGGTGTGTAGAGTTTTTTTGTGGTATTTCTCTATCATCGTTTTGATGTCTGTAGGATCTGTAGTGATATTTCCTGCTTCTTTCCTGATATTAGTAATTTACGTCTTTTCTCTTTTGCTTTTCTGTATCACTCTTGCTAGAGCCTTGTCAACTTTATAAATCTTTTCAAATTTATTTTTATTTCATTGATTATTTCCTTTTATTTTTTCAATTTCATTGATTCCTGCCCTTGTCTTTATTATTTCCTTCGTTCTTCTTACTTTGGGTTTATTTTGATCATATTTTTTTAGTTTCTTTCCCTTGACACTTCCTCTTTCATCCAAAGATTACTTAGAAATATGCTGTTTCATTTCTAAGTGTTTGGAGATTTTCCTGTTCTCTTTATCTTATTGATCTCGTTGATTCCACTGTAGTCAGAGAACATATCTGGTATGATTTCAATTCTTTCAAATTTGTTTAGGGTTGTTTATCGACCAGGATATGTTCTATCTTGGTATATGTTCCATAGGTGCTCGAAAAGAATGTGTAGTCTGCTGTCATTGGATGGAACATTCCATAAATGTTGATTAGATCCTCTTTGTTGATGATAGTGTTGAATTCTTCTACATCCTTGCCGATTTTTCTGTCTGATTGTTCTATCAATCACTGAAAGATGAGCATTGAAATTGTGAATTTGTCTATTTTTCCCTTAAGTTCAACCAGTTTTGGTTCACATACTTTGTAGCTGTTGTTTGATATATGCAACAACTCAGATGAATCTCAAGAGCATTATGAGGCGTGAAAAAAGCAAATCTCAAAATATCACGGATTATATGATTCCATTTATATACCATTCTTCAAACGACAAAATTAAAGCGATGGAAAACAGATTAGTGGTTATCAGCAGTTAGATATATTGAAGTGAATGTGGGGGGCGTGTAAGGAAAAATGGTTAGCATGAGGAAGATCTTTGTGGTGGTGGGATAGTTCTGTATCTTGAATGCAGTGGTAGGTACATAAATCTACACATGTGATAAAATGACACGGAACCACACACATATATATTGTGCCAATATCAAATTCCAGGTTTGGATGCAGTACTATAACAATATAAATGTGACCGTTGAGGGAAACGGGGTGAAGTGTGCATAAGACCTCTCTGTACTATCTTTACAACTTCATAAACAGCTATAGTTATTTCAAAGTTAAAAGTTGAAAAAAGAAACAGGATGCCAGGTTGAATTTGAATTTCAGATTAAAAATGAATAATTCTTTAGTGTAAGTATATCCCACATAATATTTGGGACAAACTTATGCTATTTATTTGTGTTTATCTGAAATTCAGATTTAACAAAGCATCCTGCATTTTACCTGGCAATCCCGTCTGGGATACCACAACTATTTTTCATGGATGGAGGAAGAAGATAAAAAGACAGAGTTTCAAAGTACTTGCTTCTTGTAAGCCTAAGGAAAAGAACAGATCGATGGTCAATAAAACCCATTCATTTGACCTTAACTATTAGAATTACCACTGTTCTTTTCTCCCAGCCTTTAGCCTAGCTTGGCAGAAGATTGAACTTAGATGCTGGTCCTCCATTTTCAAAATCTCAAATTTTACTCCTAAAAGTTAAGACTCCAGACTGAAAAAAATTCTGGAATGAGTTTGTCATCCATCCTGTTCCCTTCTAGGGGTCCAAAAATATAGAGATTTTCTTATCCCCTTCTACGAGCTTCTCTTAGTTTATGGAGTTTAGTCAGGCTCCAAGCATTTTTCTCATCTAGAGCCCAGTGATGCTTTAGGATAAGAGAACCGGGAAACAGCTTTCAGAGTCCCAGAGCTCCTCTTCTAAAGCTAGGCTGGGACTTCAGAGGCTGCAGCCTTCTCCACAGCCATATGCTAATAACATTGGAAAAGCTAAACCCAAAAGCAGCACTACTGATCCAGAAATGCCTATATCATAGGGAAAAAAGAAAGCCATGATAGAAATTGTCCACAGTCTAATACGGGAAGAGATTATTTCCTCTGTAACAAAGAAGGAAGCCCTTTCCCGGGTTTTCCCTGGCAAGCACATAGTGGGGATGTGGTGGAAAGGCACACTTCTCTAGTCCAGTTCCCAGGAGCCAGGCTTCCTGGGTGCCTGCCTGCCTGGCTGACATCTCAACAGTCACATACATCCATAGCTCAGTGGTCACAATGCATATACTTCATCCAGCTAACACCAGAAAGGGGCCATGCCCATGGTCAACCAAGCAGCTGGTCCATGCATATTTAGGGACTGGCTGCCCTCTCTGGTCCTCCAGACATGGCTCCTCTTTTCTCCCTACATCCCATGTCCAGTCAGAACTGATTCCCATAGATTCTACCTCTTAGAATCTCTCCAATGAGTCCACTTCCAGACATCCCACTGCCATTTTGTGTAAACCACACACATTTCCCACTAAAGCCTGCAGCAGCCTCACTCCTATCATTCAGCCACCTTGCTACCACCAGGAGGGCTTGACCTGTTCTCTCTTTTGTTAAAATCTGATACACAAGAAAGGTCTTTTTGACCATGCCTCTGGCTTCTTCTCTCTCCCTTTTGCACTCTGGACTCCAGCCTGCTTGCCTTGACACAGACACAAGTACTCACATCTGTGTGTTTGTGTAAGCTCTTCCCTCAGACTCACAAGACCCTAACTCCCTTACTTCCCCTGGCTGGCTCCTACACAACCTTCCAGGCCCAGATCAGGCATCATCTCCTTTGAGGAGCCCTCTCTGGTACCTTGACTTCCATGCCAGACTGAATTTGCCCCTCAGATGTGCTCTTATGGTCCTCTATTGTGTGCATTCTATGAGGGCGGGGCCCGAGTCCCTGTTGACTTTTCAGCAGGCCCTCACAAGCAGGTGGTTGAGAGTCCCTGCTTTGGGGTCACTCAGATGTGGGTCTGATTGCCAGCTCTTCCACTTGGGTACATTGCTTAATTTGTCAGAATCACAATTTTCTAAGTAAAATGGATGATAATAACATCTTATGGTTGTTAACGTTGAATGAATTAATAGGTTTAGAGAATTTAGCACAATGGCTGGTACATGGTGAAGATTCCATGAATGTAATAATTTATTTATGCTTTATTCAATAAGTATAATTAATTTGTAACTTTTGAAAAAATTAAACAAGTCCCCACCTCTCTAGCCTTCCTTGCAGTTAGAGGTTGCATGGGACCTGGATCTAGCTAAGGAGATATGAACAGAAATCTACTGGGTGGGATTTTTGAGAAAGCTATGCCTTTTCCTACTAAAACCAAAAGATAAGTCAGGGTCAGCCCTGTGGCCTATTGATTTAGTTTGGTGTGCTCTGCTTTGGCAGCTCTTGTTCAGTTCCTGGGCATGGACCTACAACACTTGTCAGCAGCCATGCTATGGCGGTGACCCACATACAAAATAGAGGAAGATTGGCACAGACAGCAGCTCAGGGTGAATCTTCCTCAGCAAAAAAAAAGGTATGTCTCAGCTGATACTCAGCTTTGCCCTTCACCCTTCTCCCTTTTTCATGTACAAGATTCAAAGACAGTTGTACTGGTTATGGTTCTCCAAAGAAACAGGACCTATAGGATGTGTGAGTGCATGTGTGTGTATATATGTGTCTGGGGGGTTGTATAAAATAGGGAATTGACTCATGCAATTATGGAGGCTAAGTCCCAAGATCTACAGTTGATAAGCTGGAGACCCAGGAGAGCTGATGTTTCAATCCAAAGGTCAGCAGGCTCAAGACCCAGGAAGACCCAATGCTTCAGTTCAAATCTGAAGGCAAGAAAAAACCCATGTCCCAGCTTGAAGGCAGTCAGGCAGAAGGAATTCTCTCTTATTCAACCTCTTTGCTCTATTCAGGCCTTCACCTATTGGGGCCCACCCTCATTAGGGAGGATAATCTGCTTTACTCAGTCTATTGATTCAAATGTTAGTACTGTCCAGAAACTTTCTCACAGACACACTAGAACAATGTTTGACCAAGTATCTGGGCATTCTTTGGCCCAGTGAAGTTGGCATATAAAATTAATCATCACAACTATCTTAGAAGCATAGTGTAGGACAGAAAGGCAGAAAGGAAAAGTGGGTGTAGGTCCTTGATAGCATTAGAGAATGACCATAAAAATTCTAAAGTCCTTAGCCTTAGACTTTTCTTTACGTGAGAAAGATAAGCCCATATTTGGTCACTGGCATTGGATCTCTGTCATGTGCAGCTGAATGCATTCCTAAAAATGCACTAAGCTGTGGTGAACATCATAACCACACCCTCTATCCCATGCCCATGACAGACATCAGAAACTGATCACAGATATTCTTCCAACCGAGTTTAAGTGAGGCCTCAGAATCTTTATAACTCGGTAGTCTACAGACAGGCAGCAAACTGATCTGAGCTGGCATGCAGGAGAAAATCTGTTTGCCACCCTGGTTGGTATAGGCTGAGCTTGCTAAACTTATCAAGAAACTATACTGTGAAGTCTCTGACTTACTCTACTACTATTTCTTATGACGTGGGTAACCCCAAAGATTCTGTTTTCTTCTTCTCTGGAATTCTGCCACCACCAATGCCATCCAAGTTTTCTTTCTTCAATAAGATGTTCAGGGCAGGGTCTAACATTTCCTGACTCGCCTCTGCCTTGCCACTTTGCTATCTCCAAATACTCTTCATGTCTTAATGCTAATCATGGCATTGAAACACAAAGGGACTGTCAAAAATATAAAACTTAATAGAGATACAAGGATCAGAAACTTTTAAATTTTTTAAATTAAGTTACTTGATCTGTAACACTATTTCTTTTTAGAGAAAATAACCAGTATCTTCCTCTATTTAAACCAAAAGTTTCTACTCTTCACTCATTGGGAGCGAGATCTGTGGTGACTTATTGATGTCTGTCATGGGCACGCGATAGCAGGAGGAGGTGTGCAAGCAATGTCTTTGCCTATTCATCAGTGAGGATTGCATTCAGCTACCTATAACTGAATCAGGAATGCCGTGTCAATTCCTTCTTCAGCATATTCCCTTTCTAAAAGCATGCTCTGACTTCTCTTATCCTTCAAGGCCCAGATAAAGAAACATCCGCCCCTCAAAATCCTTCCCAGCCTTCTCATCTTCTGCTGACAAATCACCCCTCCCTACATTGCCCCCTCTTTGCCAAAATGGACTACCTTGTTTTGTCATTTATCTATGCAGATGCCCTGCCTCCCTTCAAAAACCAGTTAGCTTCTTGGCATCTCTTGTGTAGCAATTGTGTTCCCAATCTGTAGCTCACAAATTGTTGGATGATAATGGTTGTTCCAACAATGCCCTCTCTGCTCCCAAATATAATAGTCCTCCGTTTTATTCCTGTTAAAGCTCTGCCTTTTGCCTTCTCAAATACAGCCTTGTTGTTGTTCCAAGACAATATCAAGCTTAGTCCCAATACAAAGCCTTCACAGCTCTGGTTCCTATGATTGTCTTTCAATCTTTCTAGCAGTTGCTGTTAGTCACGTAGCTGTATTCCTCTACCTTTATTCGGCATGCAAAATATGATTTCCAACTGCCAGAATGTACTTCTCCACCTGAAGGCTTTCTTCAAATCCAGGGAATTCCACTCTGCCCCTCAGATCTGGAGAGTTAACACCCCAGAGACAGTCCTCACCAGTAAGTGGTGGGAGTTGGTGTATAGATACCCCCACCCTCTCATTATCTGATGGAATAATCCTGAGACCTGTGTTCTACACCATTTCCAGATTTCCCCCATAGGACTGAGTCCCAGTTGCCCACAGTGGTAAGTACTTGATAGCACACCCTGTGTTGGCTGCCTTCCTTCTACATCTTATTCCTCACTCCCTTCTTGGTATTTTCTGGCATAACTTCCCCCTAAAAAAACTGCTAGGACCTGAATCCTTTTCTCAGGGTATGCTTCTAGAGGAACTCAAATTTAGATACCCTTTACTGTTTTTCTAATATACCCCATCCTTTGGTCTCATCTTAGAGATCACTACTTCATCAAAAACATCTCTAAGCATCCACTCTGGTTAGGACTCCTTGTTATAAATTTTCACAAGATCCTTTACTTTTACTTTCATAGCATTACAGCAAGCTGAAAATATAATCCTCTGTGTAACTATCTGTTTAGTATCTGTAACATCCATTACCGTATCTTAACACAAGTCTTAGCATACGGTAGGCATTTAGTTAGCTTGTATCAACTGAATGAACAAATAAATGAGTAAACCTGTGTGTTTCTGTCTGCAACTCTTGTCAGTTCTACCTTTAAAGTTTATCTCTTTCCACTTATCTCTATCTCCACCAGAATTTCTGAAAAATTACTACTACTCACCAGAATGGTCTGCCTGCTTCAGGGCTGTCCTAGACCAACCCAGATGTCACCTACAGTGGCCTCCCATTGCACTTAAATTCAAACTCTTTATCCTGACCTACCAGGCCCTGCATGATTTTATACCTGCCTGTTCCTCCAAGCACGTCTCATGCTATTTTCCCTTTTGCTCCCACTACTCAAGCTCACTGGATTTATTCTACTTCTTAGAATGTGCCAAAGCCCTTTCAACCCTCAACACCTTTGTCCTTGATCCTCTTTTTGCCTGGAATCCTCTTGTCCCACCGTCATCTCATATTTTGAAGAGACCTCAATGAAAGGAATATCAATTAGGATGTAGCCAACAATCAGCAAAGCAACAAGAAGATATACAGATACACAGGGAACTGTTACTATCCCTAATTATGAAGAGGCAAGGGGAAGAATTGACGACACTGGAGTCTATAGAAATTTGAATTATATTCATAGAGGGACACATTACTACTAGAGCCTCTAAAGTGAGGCAGAGAAGGTACATGGGAAGAAATACCCCAACTTCTTCCTTCTTCTATCCTTCCATCTCCTACTAGACTCTCATTGGTTGAACCAATGGGAAGCCAGAAAGCAAGAAAACCCAAATGATGAAGATTTTAAGAATCAATTCCACAGGATACAAAGCCGGAAAAAGTAGTGTGGGAAAGAGATACAGGAGGGTAAGCAGAAAATAATTAGCAATGAAAGACCATTAGAAACCATTCAACTCTTGCATCCAGGAAGCTAAATTCTTTAAATTTTAATTTTAACCTAGAATAGGTATTTAAGTGTAATATCAAAGCCATTCTGTTCAATTCCAGAAAATTAAACTCTTTAAAAAAGGCCTTGAAATCAAAATGTTAAAAATTGGATTGCATGTTCATATAGAAACAGAATTATCATCCAGTGCTACTCTCAAGATCAAGGATTTGGTGCCAAGCTTGAAATAGAAATGGTAACAAATATGATTACTGTATAGTTTAATCAAATATAGTATGCGAATACATGTTAAAAAATATGCTTTCTAAAATATGCCAAATCAAATGCTTACAAATAAAATGGCAGGATATTTTATTGCAATATGCAGTGGGAGATGGTGAAGGTTCTGTTCATCCTTTCATAAAATTCTAAACTCAATGAAGAGCTGTCCCAGAGGATGTATGTACGAGGGATGACTTTGAGGGCCCTAAATGATGCGTGCAGGAGAGAGAAGTTCTCTGCAGACTAGGAGGAGACTGTCTTCTAGACCTCGTGATTCCATTATTAGCGAGAACTAGTCTCTGATCCAGAAGACTAAAAATCCAAGCAGAGAGAGAAGCCAGGAGACAGAGAAGCCAAGAGGAAACGGTGGCAAAGTGCCTGAGAAGCCAATCAGTACGTTAAGCAATCTCCCAGGATTGGGTGAAAGAATTTACAATTCAGGTCCTTCCAAGGAGGAAGAGACCTAGTAACACCACAGACTTTCAGGGGAGGCCAAGAAGGGCTACAACCTAGCAGCTAATCCTGATTATAAATAAACAAACCGCTACAAAGATTAACCCAGGCCAACTCCACCCAATCTCAGCCTGGATTAAGTTTAAACACATCTATCCAAACCGTTTGCCAGGGGCAAATGTAAATCTTGTCTAGAGGAAACTTATCTCTATACTTTATCATACATAAATTCCTGAATTATTATGCATATCATGAGACAATAATTATTTTTGCACATCATAAGACAATAGCAAGTGATCAAACACCAAGAGAAAAAATAGTTAGAAAAAAATCCACATGAGTTCTAGACATTGAAGTTAATACTTTAAAGAAAATAGAATACAAAACAAAGTATTTGAACAGATATTCAGGATCTGTCAAAAACTAAATGGAAATTCTAGAGCGGAAGGACACACTAACTGAAGTAAAGAATTAAATTTGAGCCAGCCCTGATAGCCTAGTGGTTAAAGTTTGGTGCTCTCATCACTTCAGCAGCCTGGGTTCATTTCCCAGTTGTGGAACCACACCACCTGTCCATCAGTAGCCATGCTGTGGTGGCAGCTCATATAGAAGAAGTAGAAGGACTTACAACCAGGATATACCACAATGCACTGGGGCTTTTGGAAGGAAAAGAAAAGACGAAGACTGGCAACAGATGTTAGCTCAGGGTGAATCTTTCCCTGAAAAAAAAAAAGAAAAGAAAAGAATTCAATTCCATAGATACAATTAACAGATAAACATAAGTGAATATAAACACAGAAAATTATAAAAGGAAAGATAGGCAGTATAAAAATACCCAGACTGAAGCATGGAGAAAAAGGAGCATAAAAATACATTAAAAAGCACAATGGGTGGTTGGCCCAGTAGTGTAGTGGTTAGGTTTGTATGCTCCACTTTGGCAGCCCAGGGTTCTTGCGTTCAGATCCTAGGCATGGACCTACACACTGTTTGTCAAGCCATGCTATGGGAGCACCCCACATACAAAATAGAGGGAAATTGGCACAGATGTTAGCTCAGGGCAAATCTCCCTCACCAAAAAAAAAGAGAAAAGCATAACAGACATATAGGATTCAGTAAAAAATCATGTAACTGAAGTCCCAGGAAGAAAGGGGAGAAAAATAATGAAGTAGCATTATATGAACATATATTGACTAAAAATTTTTCAAAATAATGAAAGATATCAAGGCAAAGATTCAAGAAGAGCTATGAACCCCAAGCAGGATAAATACACACAAAAGATTTGCAAGGTATGTCATATTAAAATTGGTGTAAAATCAAGGACAATGAGAAAACTGAGTCAGATAGAATAATGAATTAAATGTAATAGAAAGACAACTTTAGAGTGCCAAAAGAAAATAATTGCTAACCTAGATTTCTGTTCTATGAGTAAGTATTCTTAAAAAAAGAAAAGTCAAAATAAGAGTATTCAGACAAAGCCAGAGATTCTCTCTCATCAATATATCTGCACTAACTAGTAATTACTAATGTTAAAGTTCATTCTTTAGGAAGGAGGAAAATTATCCTAGACGAAAGCATGGAGATCAATGAAGGATTGAAAAGCAATGGAAACAGCAAATGAATATTGATTATACAAATAAAAACAATGACATCTTTTGAGGGTTGAAATACATACCTAATTAAAATATTTGAAAAAATAAGAAAAAGGTGGGAAAAAAGTAACTGGAATTCAAGTGTTTTAAGGTCCTTGAATACCCAATAAGTGGTAAAGAAATAAATTCTAATAGACTCAATCAAAAATGCATATTGTTATCTCAATAATATATATCTAACATGGTAAAAAGGAGAAAATTAATAAAAACAACTTGATTCATCCAAAGAAGGCCAAAAAGCAGAGAAAAAAGATTATAGAGTATAAAATAGGTGAGATAAATGCATGATAAATAGTAAGATGGGAGGTATAAACAAAACATGTTAATAATTTCTTTCAGTATGATTGGATTAAATAATATAAACAAAATGGGCAGAATGGTTAAGAGACAACAGCAATAAAACCATCCTACACATTGTTCACAAGAAGCACACTTCAAATGTAAGGATAGAGAAAGCTTATGAGAAGATGTAAGGAAAATTGCATATGCTGAAAATCATAACTAGAAGAAAGGTGACACAATTATACTAACAGACAAACTAGAAAACTAGGAAAGAGAGGTGCTGGGGATGAAGAGGAATGTTTTATGTGTTAAAAGAGTTTGATCCTTCAGGAAAGTAAAACAATTTTTAATGTGCATGGATTACTTTGCCTGAAAATACATCCTGCAAAAAGGGACAGAACTAAAAGGGGAAACAGACAAGGTGAAACTTACTGTGAAAGATTTTAACACATTTCTCTTAGTAACTGACAGAAAAAGCAGACACAAATTACCAAGACTATCGAATAAGCAATGTGATTAACAAGCTTAACCTAATTGGCATATGGAGAACATTGCACTCAAAGTTTGCAAAACATACTTTCTTCTTTTTAAAAATGCACACAGCAATCTTGGCCCATAAATAAATTGTCAACAACTTTCATGGGTTACAATAATGCCAATATTATTACATGACAAAAATGATTTTGTTTGAAATCAATGAAAAAGAAAAAAGATAAAAAATGTCCAAATATTGGGAAATCAATTAATAAACTTATAAATAACTCCATGAGTCATAGACAAAATCAAAAAGGAAATTAGAAAACATCTGGAAATAAACTATATTGAAAATAGGACATAAAAAAATGCTACAGTTAATATCCTGTTCAGAGGTACATTTATAGATTTTTGCATATGTTTTAAAAAGGAAAAAGGCTGAGAATCAGTGATCTCAGATTACATCTTAAGAAGTTGAAAATAAGAGCAAATTAAACAAAAAAGAAAATTGGATATTAGAAATAAAGATAAAAGGTGAAATTAATGAAATAGGAAACAACTTGTATACTAGAAAAAACTGACAAAGAAAAATTGCTGTTTTGAAAAGACTAATAAACTCTTGACAAGAATGATGAAAAAATGCATACATTACCAACATCAGAAACAAAAAGGAGCTATTTCTACAGATCCTATATCATTAAAAGTATTATTATATCTGAAAATTTATATGAAATCTAGTAATCCCTAGAAAAATTTAACATACAAAAATATCTAAAAAGAAATAAAAATATATAAATAATGCTGTCTATTAAATAAGTTAAATAGTATTTTATAGTATTTTTAAACCATCCCACAAAGAAACTCCAGGGTCAGATACTTTTATCAGAAAATTTTATAAATATTTAAGGAAGAAAAAGTCCAATTTTAGACAAACTCATTAAGAGAATGAGCCAAGAAGGATATATCCCAGCCAGTTTTATGGGGCCAACATATATGAACGAACTGTCAAAATATTTATAGACATATTTTAAACCATAACTATACACACATAGACACATTATACATAAGTATACACATATGTTTTACTTCAATTAAAATTATCTTTTAAAACATTCAGCAAAAAGTAGATATAACTAAATATATTTAAGGATGACAAGCTCATTTTTTCCCACTGGGTTGACTATAAGACTGAAAAAACCTAGACTGAGAAACAATACACAGTTATCTGCAAATAACATATCTGATAAAAGACTCGTGTCCAGAATATATAAAGAACTCTGAAGATCCAATAAAATTAACAACCCAATTTTTAAAAATGGGCAAAATTTTGAAGACGCACTTTGCCTAATAAGCTATATGGATGGGGAATAAGTTCACGAAGAGGTGTATCATTAGTAAAATTTATTAAACTAAAAACCACAATGAGAAACCACTGCAATCTACCAGAATGTCTAAAAAAAAATTACAATACGAAATACTATCAAGAAATCAAAGCAACTCTAGCAACTCATAGATTGCTGGTAAGAACGCAAAATGGTACAACCACATTGAAAAATAGTTTGGCAGATTCCTGTAAAGTTAAACACACACTTATTCCACCAACTTCACTCCCAGGTATTTACAAAAGTGAAATGCAATCCTGTGTCCACCTGTGCGTGAGTAGCTTTACCTGTAATCACCAAAAACTGTAAACAACACAATGTCCTTCAACGGGAGAACGAATAAACAAATTGTATGTCCACACAATGGAATACTGCCCAGTAATATAAAGAATGAATATTGATAAAAAACAACATGAATAAATGCAAGGGTATTATGCTAAGTGAAAGAAGTCAGACTCAAAAGTCTGGGAATCTATTTATAGGACATTCTGGAAAAGGCAAAACTATAGGAATGGAGAAAAGATCATCGGTTGCTAGGATTTAGGGGTGAAGGGAATGGCTGAACTACAAGGGGCGTGAAGAATTTTTTGGTGCAATTGAACTGTAATACATGTGTCTTGATTGTGGTGGTGATTACATGACCGTACAGGTTTGTCAAAACTCACAGAACTGTATGCTAATAAAAGTGAATTTTACTGTACGTAAATTATACTTTAATAAAAATATTGGGGAAAAGAAGCTCGAGAATCATTATTTATGTGCTTATTTCCCATGGGCATGTGCAATGGGAAATAGAGAGAATGCTAAACAGGAAATTAGGACTGGGAGACTGGAACTGGTGATATGAGTCCATGTGGACTCTTCAGAAAAGGCACTCAGAATGCATGCATGCTACAATTTCCACATTTGCACAATGAGCCCTGTGGTTAGCGGCCTCAAACTACTGACTGTTTGCGAATATGATACTGTCTTTCACTCATCACTACTTTAGCACCCGCTGTTCCCTCTGCCATTCCCTCCACCTTTCCCCCTTTTCACCTAGTAAAATCCTACATATGCTTGAAGAATCTTTACTGGTAACTCCAAGGATACTCTTCTGCTCCCCAAGCATGTTCTCATTGTGATTTGTCTACGCCTCTATTCTAGAACCTATTGCCTCTTGGAAATGTTTGCTAACAGGTTTATCTCTTTGCCCCAGCAGCCTTGAATTTTGAACTTCCAGGAATCCAAAGGCCATAACTTTCTCATTAAAAAAATTCAATGTGATGCATACTATGGTAAATAACTGAAGAATGAAAAAATTACAGAAAAGAAATGCCTTTCTTTACATGAACATTTACATGAACACACTTAAAGTTGTTTTGTGTATATTGAGCCAGTGTAATAATATATCAAAAGTAATACATCAAATTCATAAGACTTCAGTTGCACAATGAAAGTCTAAATGCACAAGGATTCAGAAATTACAATAATAAATTCTGTTTATTTTTTAATTTCACTGCAATTAGAGATTTATAGAAAGCTTTGAAACAATCTTCGAGAGCAAAAACTAATGGCCAAAATGTATTCCCTTAAGTTAAAAGAAAGAAAAGGTACATTTAAACTTTCTCCATTTTTAACATCCACTTAATACTTCCGCAGGTCATTGAAAATAATCTCTCTTAAAAATTTCTAAAATATAATTGTGCTCTACTCTAAATAAACCCAAAAATGACAGCCCAGATTTACCCACAGAGAAAAGAACTGCGCCCCCACACACATATGCTCACACACACACACACACACAGACACCTTGTGAACTGATGGTTAACAAACAATTCATAATAAGATTTTTTCATACGGCAAACTCACACATCACTCTAAAATGTGGTTTTATTTATGAAACTATAATTTAACCACAACTTCTCCAGAATATGGTAATTACACAAAGTTAGAGATACCTGCCCAGCAACCAGTCTCACCTAGAAATAAAAATACTGGCTTGTGGCCAGCGTGCCATGAAGCATTCAGACCTGTTCCAGCCTATTTAATTATGTTTACCACAAGCTTCGGTGATGAAGCCAAGTTAGAGGGGGAAATACGCTATTTTTTAAGAAGACTGATTGCTATATTAAAGGCTTTTGAGAAAATATTAGCATGTTATGAGTGGCTTGGCAAAACCACTCTTTGGAGATATTTTATGTAATACTCAAGTCAAAACCATTTTAGGTGATTCCCCTAAGGAAACAGCGAAAACACATTGCAAAAAACAGAAAGGTTAGGAGTTCAGCTTTCAAAAGTTCAAAGATAGGCTGCTGCTAATTTGCAATTATTGGCTTCCTACCATCATGTTTCTATCTTCTTGGTTTGCACTAGTAAAGTTTAAGTTACTCATTAGATTCTATAATATAAATATATATACATAGAAATATATATATATATAGCTCAGCTAAAGAAAGCAGCAAATATCAATTTAAACAAAGTGTAGAAGATGAGTCAGGCAAACAAGAACTTCTCCCTATCTAAATATTAAACTTAAATAATCAATTAATTAAATTTAGTTTAAAAAATTCCTTTCCCGGTCTTTTTCGTTTTGTCCATAGATACTACTATCAAAAATGGAGATAGAATAGGCATTCTGAATGTCCACCAAAAGGAAACTGATAATACCAAGTGTTGGTGAGGATGTGGAGCAACTAGAACTCTTATGCATTGCAATCACTTTGCAAAACTGTTTGGCAGTTTCTAATAAAGTGAAACAAACGCTCACTCTATGACCTAGTTATTGCACTCCTAGGCATTTACGTTGGAGAAATGAGTGCATGTATTTCACAAACTGACTTGTACATACCCTGAATGCTCGTAGCTTCCCTACTCATAACAGCCCCAAACTGGGGAAAAAAAATGAAAAGTCCCACAACAGGAAAATGGATGAACTAATTGTGGTATAGTCGTACAATGAAATACAACTCAGCATTAAATAATGACAACAAACATACACAGTAACAGAGATAAATCTCACAAATATTGTGCTGAGCCAAAGAAGTCAGACAGAAAAAGAGTACCCAGCATATTATTCCACTTGTGCGAAGTTCAAGAAAAAAATAAAACTAATTTATGATGATAAAAACTCATAATACTCGTTGACCTTGGAGGGAAGGTAGCTGCATCCATCAGAGAGCACAAAGGAACATTCTGAGATGACGGAAATGTTCCTTATGAGCTGGATGACAGGGATGTACATGTGTCAAAATTCATCAAGCTGTATGCTTAAGACCTCTGCACTTTATTGAAAGTAAATTAAATGTCAATGAAGTACTGTGATAAAAGCCTGTGGATATCTAGCCACATGCTCTCTGCCCCTTAGACTCACTGGTCTTCGTGACACTTAGCAAACAGGTGCTTTCATCACCTCACACACTTGCCTCATAAATTAAGGCAGTGCTACATTGAGAAGAAATTTCCATTGGAAAAGTTGCTATCATTTCTTAAAGAAGAAGACCAAATCCTGCATAGGGGCTAACTGAAGAACTGGCTGCAATGTAACCAGATCACCTCAGTTCTTTACTGGAAGAGTTTGAAGAGCTCTGACTCTTCTCAAAACTGGGAACATAAATGCCCCAAGTTGCTTTTCAACCTCATCCGGCCTGCATGGCAATGGGCCGCATGGGTCTCCAGAACAAGTGCCGGACAAGGTGGATTTCGTGAGAAGGTCAGGAACACGGGCACTCCTCTCACTGAAGTATTTGCCTGGAGATATTTCTGTTCCTGAGAATGAAATGCAAATTTGTGTCCAGTAGCCTGAGGTGGGATAGTGGTTTTTATGGTTTTGCTTCAAAACCTGATGAAAATTGGGAGTGAGTTCATCTCTTTTTATAAGGTTATTTGGTGAGGTTTCCAACATGATCTAATCTTGCCCTGGAAAATGAACTAAAAGGAGTTGACTGGTTATTAGGAATGAGTTCACTAGCCCCATTTTGCAGCCATCCAAGTGGATGTCTTCATGGAAGTCTCGAGGCTGCTCCTGTCCCAGCTGGGTTCAGGGACCTCCCTGTGACTTCAGAGGGACTTCCCGGGGCAGAACGGGGCAGAATCAGATCCAAGTGCTTTTATATTTTAAGTGTGCCTGCCTTTCCATTACCTACTCCTATTTTCAGAGCTATAATTTGACTTCCCAAATTAAGACCAGGTTAAAAACCAGTAACCTCTCCCCATCTCAGACACAATCTATTGTGCCTCAATTAAAAACAACACCAACACTATTTTTCTCTATGGAAATGCCATAGGTGGATTGTACTAATATTAAATCTTTCCAATGCACTCCTTGATTGGAGTGAAAAGCAACCACACTAGTCTGGTAAAATTAACCAACTTCCACAGTTAAAGGGAAAAAAAATGGAAGGAATCTTACCAGATAATACTTTGCATGCTGACTTATAACTTTACCCTCCATAAGATGAGCAAAGACCTTTTGTGGTTATTTTTTCACTTGGTGTTTGCTAGTTAAATAGAGACTTTCTTCAGTGCTTACCTTCTTTATGAAATTAGATAGGATGAATTTTAATAGTTTTTGATCTCCAAAAAGTAGGTGGTCATGAGGATAAATAATATATACATGTTAAAGAAACAACAGTAATAACAACCAAAAAATCCTGGGAATTATTTACGTCATTGTAAACAAAGGTTTAAAAAATGCTAAATAGATAGAGAATGAAGGAAAAATGAGTTTAGCGTATATCTACCAGAAAAGTCTTGTGGGAGGAGGTCAAGTTTAGAGCTAGGCTGTGACAGAGAAAATAAATTTTTATTTTTGATTCTCGGGCCAGTTTCTCTGAGAAGAATATCCTGTAGGACCATGGTTCTCTATGGGAGACAATTTGCCACCATACCACCACCACCCATTCTGGGGACATTAACAATGTCCGAAGACATTTTTGGTTGTCAAAACTAGGCAGGTGATATTGGCATCGAATGGGAGAGCTCAGGGATGATGCTAAATATCCTACATTGCCCCAGACAGCTCTCCTCACCCCATGCCCCAACTCTCAGCAAAGAATTATCAGGCCCAAATTGTCAATAGTTAAAAAGCACTGTTTAGGATTATTCAGAGCTGCCACGTCCATAATCTTGGCTATATTGGCTTTTAGAGTTAAATCATCCATGAATCTCGAGAGGGAGGGAAGACCAAAATTGTGTTTAAGATTAAGCACATTTTTAAAAGGAAGCACAAATCTCAAAAACTGCTCTTAACTAAAACCATCATTTTTTCCCCCAGCATTACGGAGATATAATCGACGTAGAACATTATATAAATTTAAGGTGTATGACATGATTTGATACATGCATGTATTACAAAATGATTACCACCATAAGGTTAGATAACATATTCATCACCTCACATAGTTACCTTTTATGTGTGTGTGTCTGTGCGTGGTGAGAAGTTTTAAGATCTATTCTCTGAGCAACTTTCAAGTATGAAATACAGTATTGTTAACTATAGTCATCATGCTGTACATTAGTTCTTTGGAACTTATTCATTTTATAACTAGAAGTTTGTACCCTTTGGGCACCTTCACCCACCCAGGGCAACCACCAACCTACTGTCTGTTTCCATGAGTTTGGTATGTTTTGAAGATTCCACATATACATGAGATCATACAGTATCTACCCTTGTCTGTCCGACTTAGTTCAGTTAGCATAATGTCCTCAAGGTTTACCCATATTGTAGCAAATGGCAGGATTTCCTTCTTTTTTATGGCTGAATAATATTCACACACACACACATAAATGTATATATATCTATATATATATACACACACACTCACACGCACACATATATATATCACATATTCTTTATCCATTCATCTGTCTCACAGACACTTAAGTTGTGTTGTCTTAACTATTCCAAATAATGCTGCAGTGAACATGGGGATGCAGATAGCTCTTCAAGATAGTGTCTTCACTCCTTAGGATACATACCCAGAAGTGGAATTGCTGGATCACATGCTACTTCTATTTTGAATTTTTTGAGGGACTCCATACGATACCCATAGTGGCTGCACCAATTTACATTCCCACCAACAGTGCACACAGGTTCCCGTTTCTCCATTTCCTTGCCAACACTTGTTATCACTGTCTTTTTGATAATAGCCATTTTAACTGGTGTAAGATGATGTCTCATTTTGGATTGGATTGGCGTTTCCCTGACGATTAGTAATGTGCACTTTTTCATGTGGCTGTTCAGGCCATTTGTATATCTTCTTTGGAAAAATATCTATTCAGGTCCTTTGCACAATTTTTAATTAGATTATTTGGGGTTTTTGCTATTTTGAGTTCCTTATATATCATGGATATCATCCCCTTATCAGATCCATGATTTGCAAATATTTTCTCCCATTTCATAGGTTATCTTTTCATTTTGTTGATTGTTTCTTCTGCTATACAGAAGTTTTTTAGTTTGATGTAGTCCCACTTGTTGATTTTTGCTTTTGTTATCATAACCAAAAAATCATTGCCAAGACCAGTGTCGAGGAGATTCTTCCCTGTATTTTCTTCCAGGAGTTTTGTAGCATCAGGATTTATCTTTAAGTCTTTGATCAATTTTGAGTTAACTTTTGTGAGTGATATAAAACAGGGGTCCAATTTTACTGTTCTGCATGTGTTTATCCAGTTTTCCCAATACTATTTGTTGAAGACTATTCTTTCTCCCCGGGTGTTTTTGGCTCCCTTGTCAAATATTGACCATATGCACAAGGGTTTAATTCTGGGCTCTCTATTCTGTTCCATTGGTCTCTGTGTCTATTTTTATGTCAATACCATACTGTTTTGCCCTTCAACGAATGAATGGATAAAGAAGATGTGGTATACATGTACAATAGAATATTATTCAGCCATGAGAAAGAAAGACATCCAGCCATTTGCGACAACGTGAATGGACCTTGAGGAAATTATGCTAAGTAGGCTAAGTTAGATAGAGAAAGACAAATACTGTATTATGTTACTCATATGTGGAATCTGAAAAAGCCAAACTCATAGAAACAGAGAGTAAATGGTAGTCAACAGGGGATGGGGGGGGTGGGAGGACAGATGTTTAAGGGTACAAACTTGTAATGAGGAGTAAATAAGCCCTAGAGACCTAATGTACAGTGTAGGAAATACAGGCAACAGGATTGTATTATTATCAGCAAACTTGCTAGGAGACTAGAACTTAATTATTCTAGCCACTAAAAAGAAATGATAATTATGTAATATGATAGAGGTGCTCTTTATCACTACAGTGGCAATCAATTACAATACCTAAATAGATCAAATTAACACATTTTACATCTTAAACTTATACAACCATATACGTCAAGTATATGTCAATTAAAAATAAATAAATAAATAATTCGTTCACACACCAACAAATAAAGAAAAAAGAAAGAAATACATTTAAATAGTCAATAGTCTATTCAAAAATATTTGTTGTGAACTGTTATGGACTGAATGTTTGTGTCCCTCCAAACTTCGTATGTTGGAGACCTAACCCCCTGTGTATTGGAGATGGGGCTTTTGGAAGTAATTAGGGTAAGGTAAAATCATGAAGGCGGGGCCCTGGTCCGATGGGATTGATGCTCTTATAAGATGAGATACCAAAGAGTTTGATCTCTCTCTCTCTGCACCAGCATAAAAAAGGGATCATGTGAGTACACAGCAAGATGGCAGCTGCCTATAGGCCAAGAGAAGAGATCTCAGAATGAAACCTATCTCCAGTGCCTTGATCTTGGACTTCCCAGGCTCCAGAATTGAAAAATACATTTCTGTTGCTTAAACCACCCAGACTATGGTATTTTGTCATGGCAGTCCAAGCTGACTAATACAAGAACCTACTATTTTCCAGGCATTGCAGTAGACAGTGGGACACTAATAACAATGAGGGATACAAGTCCTTACTCTCATACAGTGTGTATAGAATGTTATTTGAAGGTGGTGAGTGAATGTGGATGAGATCACCTGCAAAGAAAGTTTATACAAAGAAGAGATGAGGGAGAAGAGATCAGAGGAGAAAAACAAGGGAGGAGGCGAGAACAGTGGAGAATGAAAGGGGCAAGAGAGGGCAAAGGAGAGAAGGGAAGGCCTCAGAAAGTCTAACATTTAAAGTTCAAGCAAATAAGGAAGAACCAGCGAAGACTCGGTCCATGGGTAGAACTATGATGTCATGGGATATTAAAGAGAAGAAAGGTAGGAATGAACAATTAGATCACTTGCTGATGTGAGATCAGGTAACTGGAAGGCAGAAAGGATTCTTTGATTTGGCTGTTGGAAGTTACTATTAACCTTGACAAGAGCAGTTGCAGTGGAGCTCAAGAAGGGGCTCCAGATCAAAGTGGACTTACGAGTAAAAGGATGGTAAAGAAGTGGAGACAGAGTGGTCATATTACCTTTCAGAGAAATATTGATGGGAAGGAGAACAGGAAATGGTGGGGGACTACGTTACTGGAAGAGCTACAATGAAAAGTGATTTAAGGGAGATACTTGACTTACTTATTTGTAAAATATAATCATGTGTACACGCAAATGGGAAAAATCGAACAAAGAGGGAGAGTTTACTGATAGTGCAGAGAAGAAAGGAAATAGTTTAAAGACTGAGGCCCTTGAGTAAGCAAAAGCAGAAAGGTAACACGTGCCTTTGATAGGAGCTAGAGATTTTTTAAAAACGTATTTATTTAGAAAAAGATAATGGAGGCAGATGTAGGCAAGGTTGTAGGTTTGATGGAGAGAATGAGAAGAGGGAGTTTCCAACTGATGGCTTTTATTTTCTCAATGTAGTCTAGCTATTTAATATCTATTTTCATGCTTTCCTTTTCCCGACTTGCTTGCATATAAACCACTTAGTCATCCATCAGCAACCATAGTATCATAATTTAGTATTGTTATCACTTGAAAGAGAAAGAATGAGTTAATATTTAAATTTTTCACTATCCAAAAATTATTCTTGAAGCTCTCACGAGAAAAAAATAATAAATTTGAAACCCAAAGCTTTTGCTTTAAAAGACGCAAAACTTATTAAGATAAGAAGAAAAAGAAGGAGCAGGAGGAGACAAAGAAAGACGATTGAGAATTAAAAAGGAAAGTTCTGAAGGAAGCAGAATGAAGACTTTATGCCATAATAGTGACACATTAGAAAGATAGCAGAGGAAAGTTCCAGTTTCCTCAACTGGATGAGATTAGATGAGATCCTGGGTCATGATGAGGGATAACAGAGGGGATGGTGGAATATCCTTGGGGTGGGTCGGCAAAGATTGGGCTCAGAGAACAAGACCTGGAAGATAGAGGGGAAAAGAGGGACATATTAAAGGGAGTACAGGGTCAGGACGATGGCACAGCGGTTAGGTTCCAGCACTCCACTTCGGTGGCTGGGGGTTTGCTGGTTCGGATCCCGGGTGTGGACCTAGCACTGTTCATCAAGCCATGCTGTGGCAGGTGTCCCACATATAAAATGGAGGAAGGTGGGCATGGATGTTAGCTCAGGACCAATCTTGGAGGATTGGTAGCAGATGTTAGCTCAGGGCTGATCTTCCTCAGAAAAGAAAAGGGGGGAGCACAGATTTTTACTGGTACTAGGAGGCTGAAAACTCTGCCCACATGTGTCTTGGGGAGCATCTTTACTGGGCTGAGTGGAGCACTGGGTGAGGTATGAGTACAGGAATGTAAGTCTAGGTCTTCTTTCTTCTTAGGACTTCCCAAGAAAGGTTGGGAAGGAGATCAGAATCTATCACCCCAAAATACGCCATTTTGGCATGAGGATTATTTTGAGCTGAAGGCAATTGAGAAGCTTCAATCAGGGAAGATCTCTACTCTCCCACTCTCTACCCACAGGCAGGGCATAAATTTCCCTTTGCGAAGGTCTCTCTCTGGCCCTTCCCAGCACCAGGAGGAGGAGAAGGGCTCTAGTCACTGGAAACAGCACCGGCTTGAATCTCACTAGCAAAGCTTACTGAAAGAAACCTTATCTTCCACTCATTTCCCCCATATATTTGCCTTATCATAATTTACCACTCCTAGAAGCCCAACTCCCTGTCCTTTGCATTGTCACTTCTCCACAAATTTATAGTTCTTTGCTAAAACAGTATATAAGCCCTCAGGCTTAACTGCTTCTTTGGGTTTTTCACTTTCTTTTTCGCTTTTCCTTGAGATCCCATATACATGTAAAAATTAAAATATAAACATCAAATAAAATGTGTGTACCTTTTCTCCTGCTAATCTTTTGGTCAGGTTAATTTGCACAGCCCCAGACACTGAATCTAAGAGGATAAAGGACAAAGTTCTTTTTCCCCTCCTACACTTGGAATTGATGTGTTTACAAAGGAAAAGCAGAGGAAAGACCACATGCGAAGCATGCTTGATAAGTTCCTTAAAGAAAGTGGGTAAAAGATTCTAAAAAAGTAGTCACAGAAACACTAGGAAGACTTTTGGGGTGGTCAGTCCCTCAGGCTACTGAAGGAGTGGAAGAACGATAACGGTGAATAACCACCATCCAACTGAGGCAAAGACGAAAAGCCCAAGTAGCAACTACCTTAGATGTTGTATATTGAAAGAGACAAATGTCTTGATGAGAGTCCCACAATTTTTCTGTCTGCTTGGGCATTCTTTAGCCAAAATCCCTAACTAGAACTTGATTACTTGATAAGAACAATTTCATAGGGCACAGCACATCTTGACTCCTCATGTGGAAGGTAAATGAACTTCCAAATGGGGAGTCTGGCTAAAAGGTTGTCATTGAAGGAATATATGGTAAATCCTTCAAAGAGTTAGAATTGAACATTGAGTTTCTTCATCTGCACATCTCTGTAAAAGATTTATTTCATTATTCAGTGAAAAGAAGGTAATTTTCTTTCTGTTTCTGTTTACCTTTGGTGCACTTGGCATTTGACTAGACATCTCTGGGTAGTGAATCACAGCTTTTCAGGGATTGATGTTAACCACTAAAGGGCTAAGAAATGGTAGCTAATTACAATTAAGCTCCTTAATCCTGATATTAATGCTATAGATAAAGAGGATAGAAGGAAAAATAAGACCTAATTGTTCAATGAATTCTTTTTGAAGAAAGGACACAATGTACATATTCAGTATGCACAAATTACTTAAGTAATATTCTAACCTTAAATTACTTTCTAACTTTATTTCAATCAGAAAAAAGATTCTTGAGATAAATGAAATATTTTCTAATTTCCACTTTAAATAAGTTCTAAATAAACGCCTTCATCAATTTTCTTAATTTAAACTTTAGAACAATTTTAGTTAATACTCATTGTTCTTAGAAAATTAATCTTCTTCATAATAACTGGCATTGAGCTGTAAGTTCTGAAATATGGGGAATAAAGTTTTGATAGAAGTGGTAGACAGAAAATTCTGTGGGGAAGAAAATTATTACTCACAGATGTCATTTGATAAAGCGTGTCCATTGCCCTTGTTCAAAAATAACCCATCCCATCCTGAGATAATCTCTTTCAACTTCCATTTGGGTGGACTTCCTACTTAAATTAGGATAAGACTATTCCATTTGTGATTTTCCACAGGTATTGAAACTATCTGGTTTGGGAAGTTTTAATTACGTTTTCCTGGAGAGAACAGAACTGGGGTGTGGGGGGAGAGCACTACTTGTTTTTATAAACGTCTCCCTCCCTTGTTGACTCATAAAGGGACAATCATTATTAGCCTTAAGTTCTGTCACTTAAGGTGTTTAGAGAGACTTCTCTAGGTTCCGAGGGCAAGACTTCCAACAATCTGAGTCAAAAACTGTTCTCTCTCTCTAGATCAAGTTGAAAAGATCACCTAGAATATATTATTAGATTTATTTAGAGGGCATAATCACCAAGTTAGTCCAATCTGTGATGAGAAACCAGAGGTTCAGCTACAGGCAAAGGTACAGCCACACATCCCTAATGAAAACAGAATATTAAAGATTAAGTAATGAAAATAGAAAACATGACTCATTCGTTGAAATATAGTATATCTACAAAGCCACCCTTCCACCTGGGAGGCAATCATCTAGCGTAGACCAAGAGTGACTAAGTGAGAGTAATTTGTTTTAAAAAATCAATATGGGCTACACTGTGTTTGACAGCATTCCTTTCTATTTGATCTTCTAGCTTATAAAAGACTATGCCCTTAATAGTAAGCATATTTACATCGACCTGAGCATGGGTCAATAGAGTTCCAACTGCCTTATGGTTCCTTTAATAATTCCAGAAAGATTAATTGAACACCTACTTAATGAGAAACACTATACCAAGTCTTGTAACATGCATCAGAATATACTATGTCCTAATGTATTGTCAGGAGCTAATAAAAAATGCCTGAAATGCAGTCACTTTTAGGCTGTGATCTGAATGCAAAAGTGTGAGAGATTCCTTTAGGCTTTGCCTTCAGAAAGAGCGACCCCTATGGGCAAACGTGGGAACTAAATCTTCCAAAGAAAGGAAATGGCAAGAGCCAGAGTGGGAAAGGAAAGGGAGCACTTTCTGGATGGCCAGAGTGAAGAGTTCATAAGGAGAGATATGGATTTTGAGACTGAAAAGCCAGGGAAGATACAGTGGAGGACTTTGAATACACCATTAAGGAATTTAAGAACTGTTTTTATTCTTACCTGCAGTATTTCTCAGAGCCTCTAACATGTGACTCTCTAAGAAAGAACGTGTCGTGCAACAGTCTCGATTTCTTTGCTCATGAAAATTTGAGTATGAGGTGCAAAGGAAGCCTTGCCCATCTGTGACATACACTCAGGGAAGCCCTGTCATATCCTTCCTTTTCCTGCGATAATCTTTTTAATCTTAATTCTGCCACCCTCCCAGTTTCAAGTCATCTTTAATTTGATCAGCAGTCTTCACCTGAGACTAGATAAAATATTAGATAGGAAAAGACTAAATACAAAACTTTGCAATCAGACCAAACACTCCTGTTCAAGAAGCAATTAATCTATCGATAACTTGTTTTACCAAAAGTGATCACCTAGACTATAGGAGTTATAAGAAACTAAGGTTCACTCGAATCTACTTATACTACCCCTGCCCCATTGGGCCAAGAAGAGGATGATAAAGGCCATAACACAGCTAGTCAAATATATCTGCTTATCTCCTCACCTGATACCACTCAGCTTTCAATAGGTCTCAGAGCTTGCCCTTTCCTTTTTGAAAATTGGTGCTTCTATGTGTAGAATTCTAACTTTTCTCCTATTCTCCATGATTTGGTAAAGTTTACTGACAGCATTTCTGCCATCTTGCCTCCATGTTCTCTTAATATCATGCGTCTTTCCTCACTTGGGACAACCGTGGCTTTACTTTTTCCCTGAATGACAATCTTTTCTTTCTGTTCGAGCAGGACTGCTTAGCTGAGCATCATCTTTTAAACTAATGCTACTCTCCTCAAAGGAAAAGAAAGATGCATTCCCTTATTTGTCTTGCTCTGAACCAGCGTTTCTCTTTCTCAGCACCAGTGACATTTTGAATCACATAATTCTTTGTGGGGTGATGTCCTGTGCAATGTAAGATGTTTAGTAACATTCCTGGCCTCTACCTCTAGATACGAGTATCTACATTCTTCTCCCAAGTTGTGACAATCCAGAATGTCTCCAGACATTGCCACATGTCCCATGGTTTGCAGGGTGGTGATGGTGGAATTGCCCTGGTTAGGAACAACTGATCTGAACAAAAGTAAGTTAATGAAAAAGAATAACCTTTTATCTATGGCTTTTCTTACTAATGTGTACTCTTTTTATTTAATTCCATTCAAACTAATTCAGTCAATGAACAGCATACAATTAAAAAAGGGAAATATGTCTAGAATTTTTGGTTTAAAAAAACCTGTTTATGGCCTTAGAGCAGAAAATTAGAAGGCAAGTGTTACACATTTAAATTAAGGAGAGCAAAACTATGGGCCACGAAGTATCAAATGTGTCTTAGTTCAGGCTGCTGTGACAAATACTATCAACTGCATAGCTTAAACAGCAAACATTTATTTCTCATAGTTCTGGAGGCTGGGAAGTCCAAGATTAACGTGCCAGTCGATTGGGTTCATGGAGAGAACCCTCTTCCTGGTTTGCAGATGGACACTCTCTCGCTATATCCTCTGTAGCAGAGAGAGAGATCATTTCTCATATCTCTTCTTCTAAGGGCACTAATCCCATTCATGAGGGCTCCACCATCATGACCTAATTATCTTCCAAAGGCCCCACCTCCAAATACCACCACATTGGGATTTGGGGCTTCAACATAGGAATTTTGGGAGGGGACTCAAATAGTCCATAGCAAATAGTAGCCACAAGAATCATAAATACCAAAAGACTAAAATGTATTTTTCTTGATATACATTTAAGCCTCACATATGGCTTTCAAAGACCACATAGTCTACAAAATGTCAGTTGAATTCCCTACCCCTCTCACTGGTACCACCAGCTTTCACACTCTTCTTCCCTTTCAATCCCAAAGCCTTTTTTGTCATTGTTTATTTCTCTTTCCAGTACTATTCCACGAGGAAGGGCAATGTTTTTCCATGAAGACAAAATGTCCCAGGGATAGCAACAAGAAGGAGAATACAAGAGAAATGGCAGCACACCCAGTCCCTTTGGGGATATCTCCATTGGAGCATCTATCTCCCCCTGGTGGTAAGATAAGGTATTTCTTTCAGGTTTTATTTTCGGCTTAGACTTAGGGGCGAGGACTTATTTTTAAGGTTGTTTTGTATCCACTCTGTCAAGGAACCAGCAGGAGGATGTCATATATTTTTTTTTCCCCCAAGAAAAAGATCAGGCCAGAATGAAGTGAGGCACTGCTTATTTTGGCGAATGGTCACATTGATTTTCTTCAGTTAGAAAGATGACATGTTTGACATGTTTGTGTCTTTTGAATCAAGGATAAGGTTAAAGTCAAGTTTTGATCCAGTGTCTATGTTCTCATTTTTTAATTATAAAGTTAAAATTAAAAATTCACTCACAAGAACAGACAGTAAATTTCACAGGTCTCCTTAGGTCAACTTTATTCTCTTTCTTTAAAAAATGTTCTAGTAAATTGGAAAAAACAAAACCCAAAGGCCACTGTTCCAATTGTGATAAAGGTATCAAATATTAGATCAGTAAAAAAATTCTTCGAGAGCTGACAGCAAACTGACTCTTCTGCTGTTGTGCTCTCGTGGATTCTGTTCATGAAATGGAACTTGACATCTGTAGATTGGTAGGTTAACGGTAGGAGAAAAAAAAATCCTTGCTTTGTAAGATTTTAATTTTTATTGCTTCTAGTTATTTTAATATAAACTTGGCAAAGGAAAGGAAATAAAAAATCAGAGAAAATAACCTGTCTGAGTTAAATATATTGGTCTGGGTCAATGAGAGTTTCAATGCCTGCCAAAATTGATTTTCAGCAACATGCAGCATTTTCAGTGAAGAGAGGATGGTGCTACTGAATGGATTTAGCATCATTTTAAAGTTTATTCCAGACAGACTATGAGACTTGTAACTTTGATTCTTTATGCTTTAACATACTGATCTACAAAAGAAATGCATCAGCCTTAAACCTACTATGTCCAAGGCTGTCTCTTAGGCCCTGGGAAATAACCTCGACAACTGCTCCTCCCTTCCAGAAATACAACAAAGACTCTTAAAATAAATGACAAGTGCTTCTCTTCAGGGAATAAGTTCTTCTTCAAAACAAATCCCTCTCATTGGGAGGTGGCCTAAGAGTTAAACTTTGCATTGACCCAAAAAAGTTAATTCACTGTAATTCTAGATTGGCCAAGAAGCACTTTGGCAACATGGAAGAAAGACAGTGTATAAATCCAATTAATGAATATGATTATGAACCAGATCAGAACTACACAAACATGCCCCCTTCACAAAGGCAGAGTCTTGATGTATCAATCCCCAGTTCCTTCTTTGCCAGAGGATAATTCTATGAATACTGACACCAGAAGCCTCTGATGTCATGTGCATGAAACCTTGGTCTCCAAATCCCTTAAATAAATGTCACACCCTGGCACATGTGTTGGCTGGCTTTGAGGCACCAAGCTCTACTAAATTTCAAGGTGCAAGGGAGATCCCACCCTGCGAGGTGCGCTGGAACTCCCATAAACCACTGGCCTCATTCTGGCTCAGGGGTTTAGAGAAAAATCAGCAAGCATGAAAGCAGGTGGAACTCTATCCTCTGATGTCTATGGTCTGGGGTGGGGCAACAACACTCTAGAGAATTCTTTTGTACAACTTTTATGGGTCTGGGAGTCCTCTTTACAAGCATTTTTCCCACTCTGAGCAGAGGCAGGTTCACACACTAAGCCGTGGTCCTATACAGGCTTCGGTCTTCCACTCCATATCTTCTGTCTGTATTTAAGTTGTAGGAGAAACAGGATGAAGAGATAACATGGAACATAAATGATGAGATCCAGGGGTGGAATCTTAAAGTAAGAGACCCTGGAGACCCTGAAAACCATCTGCCTTTAAACAGCAGCCTATTCAGGAAAGGGGGTATTGAGTTCAGGGGACTAATTGGACATTTGTAAGGTTATCAAGCAAGAATTGAGTCCACTTTTGGTACCACTTTTTGCACAAACTGGTCCAAAATAAATAATAAGCGCAGCTGTGATGCAGAAAACCTCCTGTGTAAATTATTTTCATGTGTGTGGTTTTTTAAAATGAATTTCCATCAATCTTTCCATGGGTTTTGGTCCACATTAGTCCTGACTATAACTGTGTTTTTCCAAAAAGTTAAAGGAGGTGACTATCTATCAGGGACCATCTCTATTATGGCCTCTTTTTTGTTGTTTTGTTATTTTTTTTTTCAGATTGGGTTTGAGGCTGGCCACATATTTACTCGATACTGTTAATATGCTACAGAAGTTGGTTTGGTTTGAAGCAATGCAAGTGATTAAATGTGGGTAGCTTCCCACCTCTCCCATTCTATCTCCCTCTACCTCCCCTGCGGAACACTCAGAATCCTTGGCTTTACTATTTATAGTTACGGGGCAGCTCTTGCTTCTCCCACCCACCACTGCTCCAATTTGAAACACATGCAGCCAAAGAGAGGAAGGGGAGTTTGTGGCAGGAGAGATGGAAGAACCACACCCATGGTGAAGCCACCATCCCATCCTGTTTGCGTGTGGTTAAGCACCCAGAAAGAGACAGAGTTTGCCGGGACTCATTTCAGCACATCCATGCTCATTGGTCCAAATACACTTTGGTTTCTTATTGTCTGACTCATTCTGACTTTGGCATAAATCAGTTTCTTGTTCATGATGGAGGAAAAACCAGTAAAGGGAAATGCCTCGAGTCATAACCTCTAATACTTGAAAATAAAGAGGAAAAGCAGGGAAGAATAAAACCTTCTCTTCATCGTGTTCTCAGGAATTAGCGCATTCGGAAAGTCCTGCACCTGGTATCTCATAGCAAAGCCACACACACATACAGGCATGCGTGCACGCACACATGCACACACGGAAAAAGGATAAGAAAGTCAGATGGCTTATACTCTAAGGTCATTTAAACATTTTTCTGGAAGGTGAGAAGGTAAGGAATCTGAGAGGAAAAAAAATCCGTAATAGTATTTTGGCAAACTCTCCACGCTATAAACTCTATCCATAGGCAATTATTGGCTTATGCCAATTTTGCTTAACTACAAATGACTCAGGTTAAATGTTAGGGGTGGATGTTTGGCGACAGCTAAGCCTATATTCTTTTTACTTTTTAAAAAGAATCCTAAAAGAGGATAAAGCGTCCTCTCTTATCGCCTATGTGTTGTGTGCCTTCAACAGTTGCTCTGGCTTCCTTCGTATCTTCTGTTTCCTTGAAACTTCGAGGTTTTGCACCTACGTCTGTGACTTTTCCTTCGTGTAAATAACTGACTGGAGTAAGAATCATTTGTGCAAAAGTTAAAGAAAAAGAGCAAATAATTTGCGATCATTACTGCCAGCGACAGCAGGTAAAAACTGGAGAGGAAGGCGATGTTTGACATCAAAATTGGAAGCAGAAATCTAGGGTCAACAGACCGGGGTGTAAATTCTGACTCTTCTCATTTCTAGCTGTGTAACCTTGCGCCGGTTATTTAAATAATCTTCCTTACATGCAGAATGGTATAAGAGTGTGTACTTCATAGGAGTGGTAGGAATTATATCACTTAAAGACCTCTCCAAAAAACTGACATTTAGTTTTAAATTCAGGGGGACAATCAACCACAACACCTTAAACTGGTTGTGAACCATTTCTCCAGCCCTACTCTTTCAAATCAAGAAGATGGCTCTTGAACTCAATGTAGTGATTTAGCGATGGTATAAATTTCCACATTGTTCTACTCTCAAAATCTGTTGTGCAAAACAAAAATCTAACAAATATTAATAACTACTGTTTATTCCAGTCTGCTTTTTAGGATAGGACATGGTTACAAACATATAGCCACCTAATTAACCTCATCCAAGAGTAAGAAAGATAAAAATATCATGTGTATTTCTGTTTATTAGTATTTGCTATTGAGACAATGAGCCCTCCTCTGGGGTTTGGATGATTTCCAATAGGAAGATCAGGCCAGTCCTCAAAAATGTCAAACCACAAGGGAGTTTCCAAAGCTGATTGATAACAGCTGATCACACATCCTACCCATCTGTGCCAGCCTTCCCCATCCACACCCGGAAAAGAGAGAAAGGCAAAGTAAGCACAAAACACAAACTCTGTCACTGGATGTGCCTTTTGTCAAGTCCACTGACTATCTTGTTTTTCTCCAAGACTTGTTTGGAGTGTTGGGTTTCTTAACATCCCAAGCACTCCCCAGATGCTAAGACTAGTACCATATCACATTGAAAAGCTGGAAGATGGAAATATTTCTTCTCCGAAGAAAGTAGCAAATTGAATCCTAATCTTGAGGTTAGTTTTATTTGTCTCTGAAAAGTGTTTCTTGAGCTGTAACGCTTGCTCATGGGTTTTAAAGTATGGCCAATAATATATTACCCATATTTTTATCTGATGAGCAAAGTAAATAAAGTCCTAGAAAAAAGTTAAATTCATAGAGGCCTAGCCATTTTCATCAGTATTCAGTATTCTTAAGAAAAGTTGTTATTTTAGACCTTTATAAAAGTCATGGTATTTCAGCCCTGAAGTCACAGGTTCAGACTATGATAGACATGTGATCATATTTCCATTTTTATTTCCACATTTAGCTGTTTCCTTCAATATTAAATCAAGATCAAGAGGCGTATTATTGAAAGTGATAGAGTAATTCAAAGTCGGGTAAGGGTTTTGTTTTTGCTTCGTTTTTCCACATGCTCAGTGCATCATCCTTGCTTCACACATCATTACAGCCTTGTCATGATATATACCAATCTACATCTTGGCTCTTCAAAAGAATCCCCTAAGGACTAAGAAAAATTTCATCTCCCGTAAAATAGATTTTCAGTAGAGCACTTTGCTCGCGTATTTATCACACGCATGCTAAGAGTTGACCCCACCCTGTGTATTTGAGCATGCACAGCTGCTCTTTCCCCTCCTATGTGTGTAGCTCTTGGTTTGGTGTCACGTCCTATAGTACCATTTGATAAAATAATGTTTTCCGATCACTTTTTTGTTATAGACCACTGGTGAACTTCTTATCACACTGAGAGACATTGATGTTGGAGACTAGTCTAACCTAAAGCAATTATAGAATAGTTTCCTCTTACTGTTTAGGGGCTTAAAGCAACAGCAATCAACTGTTTTTCAACTTTTTTTCGTTAGATTTACCTTTTTTTTTGGAAGAAGATTAGCCCTTAGGTAACATCTGCTGCCAATCCTCCTCTTTTTCTTTCTTTCTTCTTTTTTTTTTTTTTTTTTTTGCTGAGGAAGAGTGGCCCTGAGCTAACATCCAGGCCCACCTTCCTCTGCTTTATTTGTGGGACCCCTGCGACAACATGGCTTGATAAGTGGTGTGTAGGTTCATGCCCAGGATCTGAACCAGTGAACCCCAGCCCACTGAAGTGGAGCACGCAAACTTAAGCACTATGTCACCAGCAGGCCTCTAGATTTACTTTTTATTCTATACGTGTCTGCACTGTTTGAAATTTTAAAAGTATGTAATCATAATAAATTATTTAATAAAAAGTATGCAAAATTATTGCAAATAATATTATATGATCTATATACATACATATATAATTTAAAATTTTAAAGTATCAATGAGGGGTGTATGTTGAGGATAATTGAGGGGGTATGAGTCTGATTCCTAGTTTGGTCACTTTCTGCCTTTGTGATCTTTTCCAAATTAGTTAAAGTGAGTGTATTTTACTCCTCGTTTGTAAAATAAGGATGGTAATGGGCCACCTTCTGATAATGATTCGTGGAGGGCAAACACGCTACGGTTCTAGTTTTTCTTGTGCAATCAATGGTAGATGTCATCATTGCTATCATAAAGCCCCATTGTCTTAGTGGCCTCTGATTCCCTAATCGCCACCTGCACAGTGATTGATTTTTAAGTCCAATGTAAAATTTTCTAGTCCATCAATTGAAACTTTACAGTACAGACTCTCATCAATCGTTCGCCACCTTTGCTTTGCAGTTCTCCAAAGATCGCTAGTAGCTGTTGACTCATCCAGTCCGCATATACGGTCAGCACCCTTGGATCGCATTTTGCTTGGATGGGAAATGCTTTATTGTTATTTGTTTTTCTTCCAGATACGTAAGTAGGATAAAAGCTGTTCAACCTTGGAGAAATGTTTTAACACACGCTCATCTTTCTAAACTAAATTGAAAACAAGAAATATGAATAAAAATACCTACCAATTGAGTTCTAAACGGCTAGTTTCTAATAACAGTCACTAATGAAAACCAAGTTTAACCTGTGTCCTGGAAAGGATTCTCTAATCATTGTGTTGATATCCAGAGATCCTAGTCCAGACATATTTTTCAACAATACTTCTCCTCTATAATCACACTCTAAGGTTTATTTTCAGGGCCAGGATCAGACCTCGGCATATAGTTCAAATAAGTTAATGTGTCCTCTGAAATATATCATTAGGGGAAAAGGTTTGGGGAAACAATTAAATGGAAGACCTTGGCAGGTGGCTGTGCTTCTTTGCAGAAGGATGTGCATCAGCATGTCTACATGGATGAATAAGCTTCCCCCAATAGGCAAGAGTTTGTGCACAATTTAACACTTAATTAGAAAGGTTGCAGTTAAGCTGTGAACGTGTCTAGAGCTTTGCTATGCATTAACTCGGAGGAAAGGAGAAAAATCCCCAGAAACTTCAGGAGAAAAATCAATTGGAATAGAACAACAGGACGATGGAGATCCCTTCAAAAAAATAACGGAAGATAGTCGTCCCTAATAGATACCGCAGAAGAAAGAACCTCAGATAGGAATAATTGTAATAATTGCCTGATTATATCGATAGGCAGTTTCAAAGGAGTCAAACTCTTTTGAAGGTGCCAAATTATTTGTGTGGTATTTTTATTTTTTATTTGCAGCATAATTATCCTCTAAGCACTGCTATATCTATCTGTAGGGCAAATTGATATTTTGCCTGATGCAACATTTCCTCTTTTTTAAAAGCTTCTTTAAAAATTAAAAAAATACAAACTGTGCATCAAAATCTACACTGAGACTCTTAGGGGGGGATTCTTACGGAAGTATGACCTCATTGGAAGTTGTACAAGGAGAATCTGGTTCCCAAGATAGTACTCAAAGTCTAAAGCAGACATTGACCCATATTTATGATTTGGCAGCTTTTCAGGTATTATGTGTTTATGGATATAATTGTGCCCTCCAAGTTCTCTCTCTTTTTCATTTTATATGTATATATATATATATATATAAATGTGTGTATGTATTTATGTATACATACATATATATTCTTCTATAATGCACTTATGAATTTGTTTTGGTGAAAATCTTTTAAATAATACACATTACTAATATTTTATATATAAGCTCTCAATTTTCTCCTTCATTAGGTATAAATTATAGCCCCAGACACACCATTTATTTGTGTAGGGCAGATGACAAGAATTAATAAAGATGAAAATTATTCCAATGTTAACCGTGATTCATGTAGCGCAAAACCCAGCGTATTGCATGGATCAGTTGAGCCTTCTGGACAGTAAAGTCATATTTTTCACAATCCATTCTAACTTTCAGTGTGCATTAAACATTGCCCACACAGAGCTGAAAAGCAGTTGTGTTCCTAACAGAATGGAATTCAGGAACCAAGAAGAACTAAATGAATGGCCAATGTCTTCTCCTTCTAAAATAATTGAAGCCATTAATTTACATTTCTGAGCTTAAGTGGCGGTCTTTTAAGATCCCAGAACGATAAGGCTGATTTGATTTTCGCATTTTACTTAGGTTAATTTAGTCCTCATCAGATTAATGTGAAAGACTTTCTATCAGGATTGCCTTCTGCTCAATGAGACTGGCTCTCCTTCAACACACTCCTACACACACAGCCTCAGTTTTCCAGCATTTGAAAGACTGCAAACAAATTATTCCAAGTGGTACAAAAATGAGAAAAGTGGAGTTTGCTTAAATAAGCTCTTTTTTCTCATTCTCCCCACAGAGATTTGTAAGGCTGTGTCCTTGGCCTCTGGGTAGGTGTTTATCCAAAGGAGGTGGGCAGCGAAAAATTGAAAGTAAATGAGCTGGGCACCAGCACAAACGTTTAAAACAGGGGTCGGGGGTGAGCCTCAGAAAGTCTGATCTCAGGAAAGTAGCAGCGACAATTTTCTTTATATCAAATTGAAGACCAAGATACAGGAAGGAAAGTGTCCTTAAAAGATAAGTTCTATGTGCCCCTACAAACAGTACAACACGTATCATTGAGTACTGTGCTCTGTACCTGTTCTGTCCCAAACTCACTAATTCATGTTATCTGATACAGAAAAGTGTTGTGAAGTAATAACAGGGCCGAAGGATGGAAACTTTCGTAAATGCTGTTTTGTTATTTTTTAAGTATTAGTAATAGCTAAACTTAAATAACCAAAAAAAATTGCCTATTAATTACCCTAATTTAAGTAAGAGTAGTTACTAATTATTCTAACATGTAAACTGGTACCTCAAAGTATATGAATGTGCTTGAAAATGGTTTGTTCTCCTTCCCTGACTTATTAGCCCTGGAATCCCGGTTCATTCACTCTAAATTAAAAAAAGAAAGTTAATGGAAAGCCAACCTCTTACTAGATATTAGAGCCAGAGAGATTTAAAACGACCCCTCTAAGCTTCTCTTTTGTATTCCTAGTTAATTCACGATAATTTAAAATCTTTCAAAGCCAAATTGTTACACATTTAAAATTAGAATCATTTGAATGTATGAGGTTGGGTACGTCTTCAAAATAGAGCAGTAGTATCTGAGTCATGGAGTGAAAGTAAGCACATGGCAAGGGTTTGGCTCTTTGGCCCTTCTCCCTAAGTCCATTCCATTTTTGTGCATCAACAACATTTTGAAAACAAATCAACCAGCCTAGAAGTATCTAAGACACCCCTACAATGTTATGCATTAGTGCATTTATTTATTCAAAAAACATTTGTAAAGCATCTACCACGATCCTGGTTCTAGTTAGACAATGGGATTTAAGAAAGAAATAAGTGTTTGAAAGTGTGTGTGTGTGTGTGTATAGGATGGCAGGGTGTGCAGACATGTAGGCCTTGCCTGTAGTGTGACAACTACATGTATAGATGCCTTTCAGGGGCTCAACAAAGGTAGGTATAATTCTCTACATTAACTATGTCAAGTTTTCCTACAGGAACTGCCTATGACACATACGGGGCTATGTATTCCCAGTGACGCTCACTCCTTCATCTCTCATTTACCATTCACTCAATTGGGAAGGGGTGTGGGGAATGAGTGAGATAGAAACCACTTTTTTCTATTTATATTGACTCATAAATGAGACAGGAGAACAAGGGCAAGACCAGGAGGGCCCAACCCTTCTAAGTAACATATTGGGAGTTGGCTTTCCACTTGGCCTATTCTAAGAGAACTCTTCATGGGTGAATTCTGAGACCTGATCTCTCCTCAGCCTTAATCTGCGAAAAGCAATCAGTCCTGTTCCTACATGACACGTTGGACTGGAGAATAAAAGACCAGCACATCCTTGGCAGGGAATCAAGAATTAGGAAAAACCCTAAGAGTCCAAGGTCATGCCAGCAGGTCAACTGATAGATGCTACGTGGTGGGAACCACTGCCAGAGGACGACATGCTTGTAGATGGAAATGGCTTTTGAAAAGGACTGAATTTTTTGCAACTGTTAGAAAAACATCTATATATCAAGCGTGTGCTTAGATCCCAAGGGCAAAGCATAGCACTGATGAAGTAGAATACAACTTCCACTTGTAACGTCAGTAATAGTGTCTACCATAAGACCTCTGTAATTCAGGAACTCTTTGACTTGGAGCAGATGAAATTTAAGAGAAACATTTCCAAAGCCAAAATGAGTTATGGTAGACATTTTGTTGGCCAGTAAGAAGAAAATCTCTGTTAAAAATAAATGGCCTAGGGAATCTTTTTTCATGGTAATCAGTTGCATAAGTTAGAGTTGGATGTTATTTTTTTAACTTAAATTATAAAATCATCTGTCATATGGAGGGTATTATCAGGAGATAATGTGATACAGAGGCTATTACTTGGCTTTCATATCTACTTAGGCTGCAAATAAATGCTACTTTCTCTTTAAATCAGAAAATTGATCCCATCCAACTTGTTCTCAATACATTTTTCACTTATTGAAGACAAGGAGGGTTGGGGAATCTCTCTTTGCAGTGGAAAGCACACAAAACTTTCAGCGTTGGTTAAAAAATAAATCAATGCCAATTTGTTATTTCTATGATGACAGAGAACATGTAAGTGAATACAGTGATCTGGAAGAAAAAGGAAATACGCTTTTGACTGGGCTGCAAACATACATTTCAGTTAACTCCTCAACAAAGTAGCTGAGTGAGGACCCGAAGCTAAAGCTTGGCAAGCGAAGGTTTAAGAAAGGAGATTTGGTCTCCAAGTAATGAAATATGAGGGGTCTTGCCTCATGCTGTTGACCTATGGATAGCTTGAGGTGGAGGTAATGAGTACTCTTGACTCCATGGTGTTAGTGTAAACAATCCCCTGGGCTCAAGTATCAGCCATTTAAATAAATTTAGGAGACGGAGGAAGTGATGTTTATGGGCTAGAAGTCTGGGCTGCTTTTTAAACAGCCACGGTATACAGATCACAGAATGGAAACCTGATATAATGGGAAGAAAACAAGAGGAAATAGCACAGGGTAAACTTGAAGGGAGGGGTTAGAAATCCTGAAATCTACTTCTGAGGAAAGAAGAAAAAAAGGACTTTATCCATTTAAGACCAATTGCCAAGCCCCACCTTAAAAAGTTAGTGTATCACTGTTTATCTGAGATTGCTAAAAATCTATTTTCTGTAAGACACTTTTAATTTTCAAAAGTATAGTCAATTTTCATTTATCTGTGTAAATAATAGAAAGTTGTAATGAAAATTTGTCTTACTAAGTCAAATTTTTAAAACAACTTATCTTTTAAATATCAAAAATATTATATGCGTTTACATTTAGTATATTTTACTATATCCAGCATAAAAATTATTGATAGTGTAAGAGAAGAGTGTGTAAATATCCCTAGTTTCAAGAATGACCTGGACTAGAATTCAAACATGTAGTTGTTAATTTCCTAAGTGAATAAATATTGACACTTAAATGCATATTATTAAGTGAAAGAAGTCAATCTGAAAAGGCTACATTCTATATGATTCCATCTATATGACATTCCGTAAAAGGCAAAACTATGGAGACAATAAAAAGACCAGTGGCTGCTACGGGTGGGGTTGGTGGAGAGAGATGAATAAGCAGAGAGCAGAGGATTTTCACGGCAGCCAAAGTACTCTGTATGATATTCTAATGATGGATATTTGTCATTATACATTTTTCAAAACCCATAGACTATACAAGACCAAGAGTGAATCCTGAGGTAACTATGGACTTTGGGTGATTATAATGTATCATTCTAAGTTCATCCTAGGTAAAAAGTGTACCATTCAGGCGAGTGCTGGTGATAATAGGGGAGGCTATGAATGTCTGGAAGAAAGGGGCATATGGGAAATTTCTCTACCTCCCTCTCAATTTTGTAAACTTTAAACTTGTCTAAAAGAAATAAAATCTCTAAATAAATAAATACATGCGCACGAGATGGATGGAAACAAGCAAGAAGTAGATTTGTGTAACAACTAATGGCTTTGTTTCAATCCATGAATAAATATTCTAGATTTTCAGGGGAGAATAAAAATATATCCATTCATACATACGAGGAAAGAGGGCCCAAGGCTTTTCCGGCCTCATCAATGATCCAATACATTGTCTGTAATTTGGGGCTTCATTCTTGCCATTGCTATAATACAAATTGTAGTTATTGCCCTCTAAATTCTATTTGGAGCACTAATGCTCTTTTCATCGGCAGGTTCCGAAATACACTCTTAGCCCTAATGGAAAAGTATACTTAAATTGAACAAATCACCTTTGCAACTTGAGGTGTGAGAGCTGAGGTAACTAAGGCTCTAGTTCCAATCAGATTTGGTCTCTTCAACTCTCTTTCTGTGTATAATTCCTCGACATCCTTGTTTCCCATCAGCTCAGATTCAGCACTACCATAATCTAAATCACCATCTTTCCTTCCACCACAACGAGCGCTCCCCCAGAGACCCTCCTATTTCTGTAAAGAGTGCTGTCAGTCTCCCTTGCTGAGCTTGCCCTCCCCTAACAAGCACCAACACACATGCACACACCCCCCCCCCAATAAATATTCTACTAAGTCCTATTTTACTTTTTTTGCTATTTATTCTATATCTGCTCTTTATATCCTGTCCCCAAGGCCATCACTCTATTGTTAATAGCCACAAATAGGTCTCGTTGTCTCTAATCACTCTAGCCCCTGTTCTGTCTGAGATTCTCTTAGCAAATCATTCTTCAGATATGCCTGTCTCTTGATCTGACCTTTCGGGAGTTCTCCATTGCCTACAGACAAAACTTCAAAGACTTTAACAATCTTTTCCACCCAACTCCCTATTATCACCTGTTTTTACCCAACTCTCTAGTCTAGGCTGCTGACACTTTCCTTCTCAGATATAATTTGTGTTTTCCCTCCACTGTGCTGTGGCTTCAGCTACGACTATCTCCGTTTGAAATGCATCTGTTAGTGTCTCTACTTCATGAAATCCAGGTCATCTTTTAAGCCCAATTCTAGTGTCGCCTACTCTGTGGAATTCTGTTCCGGTCACCCAGGCTGGTCTCTCTTCTCAAGACTCCCTTAGTATTTTATCTGTATCTTTCCTCTGGGATTTATCACATACCTCCCTATATCATGTTTGTTTGCGAATGCACTTTATCACTCCTTCTCTTTAACCAGGTTGTGAGATTAGATCCTGTCTGATTCATTCACCTTGAAAGCCCCCTGCAGTGTTTTACACTTAGTAGGAACACAGTAAATATTTGTTGGGCAAAGAGCAAGCAGCCCCATGGAAAGCCTAGAGTTTGAAGACATTTATAAATGTCCCATTCCAGACTAGTCACCCAAAGTTTGGCCCCCTTCTCATGAGATTTTAAAGAACCACGTGATGAAATTCCACGTTATTATGACTATTCTTTTGAAACACAAAGAAAACAAAAATAGACAGAGACATTAGAACTTCCATGATGAAAAAAAAAATTGAGAAGAATGAATATGGTAGATGTGATTAAAGAAAGCTTTTAAAAGTGAGGCATAATCAAAGCTTACTGTATGACTAAAATCCGCCAAAATAAAAAATTAGCTCAGGTTTCACAACCTTAGACTGGATCTCAAGTAGGAAGGAGAAATTTCATGTTTGGATTGGTGCATATAATTAAATCTAAATACCTACAAATTCCTTGTTAAGTGGGTCCTATCTAACTGAGAAACTGTGCTAAGTTTCAACTGCATATCTCTTCAGTCATACGAACACTATTTTTGTGAAATATAAAGTTACGGACAGGTTTTCATAACTTATAATTGTAGAAAAGCTCATTTTAAAGACGTTTTCTTTGGGGTTCAAATAAAACATGAATTACTTCAACAGATTATTAATCGAACTGCCTGTGGAATGACAGAACCACGTTTCCAGCTCATCTGCTCGAGGCCTCTGTTCTTTTTGGAGATTAGAATAGAAAGATTTGAAAATATGTACTCGTTTGTATAACGTCGTGATTTACATCAGTTTTCCTTTTTCTTTTCAAACCCCCAGTGAAAGAGCAATCCAGTTTGAACCACTTAAAAGGAAAAATGTATCCTAAAAATAAAATCATTTTCTGAAGGCTTGGTCAAGGTTCAGGGACAGGTTAACCTAAGTGTCAAACTTCCATTAAGTTGTCAGTCTAACAAATCCATCGTGCATATGGGGAAAAACAGGCTGTATGCAGTTTACCAACCTCTATCTCATTATCTCACATGGTAGCTGCCTTCTGCTTCCGTGGTCTTAATTTTAGATAAGTGGATCAGGAGCTAATGGTGCTTTGATCTTTAGCAATCTATGCCTAACTGGAGGGTTAAATACATGTATATCAATTGTGGCAAAAGTTCCACAAATAGTAAATGACTGTTTTAGAGGAACCTTTTTTTTTTGCCAACTCTTAGAAAAAAAGGAATGCCACAACTTCCATCTTAGTTCCACCACTTATCAGCTGTGTGATATTCAACAAGTCACCTGATACTCTACAGAGATATAAAATAAGGATGAGAATGGTTCTTCCCATTGAGGCTGTGATGAGGGATATATGAAAGAAGACAAGCCATACATATGGCACAAATTTTGAACCATAATCAGCACTCAATCAAGTTTACTTGCCACTACTGGCATATTTATTGTTGTATTGTTATTGTTGTATGGTCCAACTCCTTTATTTTACAGAAGATTAAGCAGCCCAAGAAGCATCAGATAGCTATACATTTATGACCAAGAGCATCTGTTCTGATGTCACACTGCCTAAGTTTGAATCCCAACCCCTCTGCCAACGTGCTGTGGCCTTCATCAACTTAATTAATATCATTGTTGCAGTTTCCTAATTTGTAAAATAAGCATAATGGTAGTTTTCACCTCATCGCATTGTTGGGCAGATAAAATGAGTTAATCTATCAAAAGTAATTAGAATAGCTTAAGTGCTCAATAAACACTGGTTATTGTTAGTATAATACCATTATCATTACTACTAGTACCATGGTTATTACTAACAGACCTACACTGCATATTGCAATAGTGGTTAAAATACTGGTTAACATATGGTAAGCACTCAATAAACAGCTATCTAAAGGTGGCCAGGAGAGAAAAGGTCTATTCTGACTACAGCACAAAGGTAACAATAATCTGAACTTTCCTTTAAGTTCCAGTACTTGAAAAAACATCAGGCTTTAGACCATGGGTTCTAGAAAGAAGGAAAACTTCAACTGTGTCCTGTACTCCAAAGTTTGCTGAGTCCATTGCATGTCCTCACCTGCAGGGACTTTTGTCTTTAGCAGGCTGACCCACAAGAAGCCAGTTTGAGCCAGTTCTCACCTAACACTCAAGGCTGTGTCCACATCCTCTTTCATGAAGCCAGCTGACTTCCGGAGTTCTTCCTGATAAGAAACTGCTGGACTGAGATTAGGAGGTTCAGGAAATAGAGATGAGAGACACTATAACAAAGAAGGGATCAAAATGGGACCACTGTTGCTGGTTGGGTTTGTCAGCATGGCTGGAGGTTTGCCTTTCAGGCCACGTGGACTGGGAGGAACATCATCTACACATCTGCAGTTTGGAGAGTAAGGAGATCATTACTGGAAATTTTGTTTCTTTTCCATTTCCCTCTTTTCCAAAGTGATATCATAAACACTGTGAATTGAGAGAGAGATTTAACAGCCTGAATATGCATTGGATGTATAAATTTGACACATTAAAAAGAGCTTCAATATTGCTTGCCACATCTTTTCATTTAGAAGTGATCTTATCTAAAGAAAAATCATTAACTCTATTTAGAAAGAAATCTATAATATAAAGCAATAAGAAACCATAAAGATTATGTGGGTAAGGATAGACTTTTGCATTCCCCTTAAAATTTTCCAGCAACTACTGAGACTGTTCTCGTCTGGACAAGATGGCACAGACTTATTTCTACCCATTCCTCTCTGCTAAATACAGATATAAACCCTCAAAGCAATGCAAGAGGCAACCTAAGGGAACTCTGAAAGGTGAAAAGAGGGAGGAAGACTGGTGAGGGGCCCAATCACTGAAGGAGCAGTGTAGCAGCAGGGGGTCTCTTAGGTACCCCTGCCCCAGTCATTCATCTAACAGAAGAAGGTAACCAAGGCCCAGTGTTTCCCGATTCCCAACTAGCAATAGAAGGTAGTCCAGGTAGCCTCATACCTTCACCAGATTGAACAGAAATTCCTCCAATAAAACGATGTGAGCTCAGCACCACTAGTAAGAGGAGTATATCGGGAACCTTGCTAATAAGGGCCTGGTCCAGGAAGCATGCTCCTTCTCCACTGGACTGGAGAACCCATTCCTCTACAGAGAGACACTAGGTGGACTGATGGTACCACCCAGGGTTTCCTACTTCAACATGAACCTGGTCTGGGAAGCCTCTTTGTCGTAAGACTGTCTCATCCACCCAGAAACCTTGGGAGATCAGGTGCATAGGTGGGATTGTGCAGTCCCACTACAGGTGACCGAACTGGGTAGCATCTTTGTCCATGGGCCTGAGACTTCCCTGACCCAATCAGAGACAATGGGGCAACTGGACATCACCAGCAAGCAGGATCCCACAGATGCCTGATCAGGAAACTGATTTGATCCCACAGGCTTAACTCCCTTCCCCACCTAGAGGCACCAGGCACCCTGGCCTGGGAATAACCCTTCCACCTCCTTAGGCAGCACCAGTAGGGATCAATGGGAGCCCCAGAAATACCAGATAAGCCCAGCAGACCAAAATAGCCCTGCAAAGGTTCTGAAAATTAAATTGTTATTGCAACCACAGCCCGCAAAAGCAGATCAGGTCTTGTGTGCTAAACCTAAACAAAGTGACTGCCTACTAAAATAAAAGATGTAAGTAGGACCCAGGTTCTAGAAACATAATAGCCAAAATGCCCAGCACACAATGAAAATTGCATCTGTCATATCACATGGACATCACATATCACGTATCACAAGACACAGAAAAATCACAACTTAAATGAGAAAAGATAACCACCTCATGCCAGTACTGAGATGAATCATATGTTCAAATTATCTAAAAAGTCATCAGAAAATTGCTTCAACAAACACTTACAAATTATCTTAAAACAAATGAAAAAATAGAAAATGTCAGCAAAGAAAAAATCGTAAAAAGCAAAACCTGTAGAATTGAAAAACACAGTAACTGAAATCTTTTAAAAACTTGCTGGATTGGTTCAGTAGAAGAACAGAGATGAAAGAGGATAGAATCAGTGAACTTGAGGACAGATGAATAAAATTTACCGAATCCAAACAACAGAGGAAAAAACTAGACTATAAAAACAAACAAACAAAAAACAAAGCATCAGGGACCTGTGGGATAATAACAAAAGAACCAAAATTCATATAATCAAAGCTGCAGAATGAAAAGAGAAAAATAATGGGGCTATTGGGATATTTGTAAAAATAATAGATGAAAACTTCCAGATTTGGTGAAAGGCACAAACTTACAGATTTAAGAAGATGAATGATTCACCAAAGAAGATAAACCCTAAGAAATCTACATCAAGACACAGCATAATTTAACTTGTGAAAATTAATAGGAAAAATATCTTGAAAGCAGCCAGAGAGAAACAATGCATTATGTAGAGGAAACACCAATTTGAATGACAATGTATTTCTTATATGAGATCATGGAGTCCAGAAGGAAGTGGTAAACATTTTTCAAATGCTGAAAGGAAAGAACTATTAACCACAAATTCTATACCCAGTGAAAGTTTTCTTCAGAAAAAAAGAGAAAATAAAGGAAAACTAAAAGAATTTGTTGTTAGCAGCCAAAAATTAGAAACAGAGTTTTTCAAGAAAAAAGGCAATGATAAAAGAAGGAATCTTGGAGATGAGAAAGGAAGAACAGAAAGAATAGAGGTATGGACAAATAATGCACTATTCTTCTGCTTTTCAGTTTTACAAATCATATTTGATGATTCATTCAAAATTTGTCACATCATTTGGAATTCAAGACAATAAGATTTAAAATAAAGAAGGTAAAAGGAACTAAATGCAAGAAAGATTTGCATGCTTCACTCAAAGTGGTAAATGTTGATATGAGTAGACTGTGATAAGTCATACATGTATGTTGTAATTCCCAGAGAAACTACAAAGAAAATTACACAGAGATACACTCAACTCAAAAATACCATGAATAAATCAAAATGGAATACTGAAAAATGTTTAAGTAACCCATAGGAAGGCAAGGATTGAGAGGCAGAGGAACAAGAAAGAGAAGAAACCAACAGAAACAAATGGAAAACAAATAACAATATGGCAAGCTTAAGCCTTAACATATCAATAATTACCTTAAATGTAGATAGTCTAAGAACCAACTAAAAGGCAGAAGTTGGCAGAGTGGATAAGAAAATCATGATCCAACCATACGCTGTCTACAAGAAACTTCAAAAATGATGACATAGGTAAATTGAAAGCAAAAGGATGGAAAAAGATATACCATGCCAATGCTAATCAAATATTTTTTTAAAGTAGGAGTGATTGTATTAATATCAGATAAATTACACTTTAGAGCAAAGAAAATTAAGAGCAAAGACAAAAAGAACATTACATAATGATAAAAGGATCAATCCACCAGGAAGAAAAAACAACCCTAAATGTAAATCCATCAAAAAGTAGAGTTTCAAAAAACAAAAAGCAAAGGCTGATAAAGCTGAAAAAGAAATAAACAGGTCCACAATTATAGTTGGGGATTTCAACAGCTCACTTTCAGCAAGTGGTACACCTACTAGACAAAAAATCAGCAAGGATATAGAAGAAATGAATAGCACAATCAACTCACAGGATCTAATTGACATATAGAGAACAATCCACCTAACAACAGCAGAATATACATTTTTTTCAAGCACAGATAGACTGTTCGTCAAGATAGTCCATATGCCAGGCTATAATTACTCTTCAACCAATTTAAAAGAAATTAAGATCACAGAATGGGTTGTTGGACCATAATAGAATCAAACTAGAAATAACAGAAATGCAACAGAAAATCTACAAACAGGTAGATGTTAAATAACCCACTTATAAATAGTCCATGTGTCAGAAAGTCTCAAAGGAAATTAAAAATACATAGAACTGAATTAACACGAAAATAAACCCAGGTGGTTTCATTGAAGAAGGCTACCATTGAAACAACTAACACAAATTTTATAAAATCTCTTCCAGAAAATAAGAGAAAATACTTTCCAAGTCATTTTATGAGACCATTATGAACCAAGTTGATATCAAAACTAGAGAGAAACAACAGTAAAAGAGAAAGCAAAACAAAACATAAAACTACATACCAAACTCCCTCATGAATATGGATGCAAAAATCCTCAACAAAATATTAGCAAATTGAACCCAAAAATGTATAAAAAGAATTATACACTATGACCAAGTGAAATTTATTCCAGGTATGCGAGGCTATTTTAACATTCTTGTGAAAACCAATATGGTCCATAATATGAACAGGCTAGAGAAGAACGATCATGTGAGATCATATCAATTAACACAGAGAATGCATTTTATAAAATCTAACACATATCCATGACAAAAATTCTCTGCAAATTAGGAATAGAGGAGAATTACCTCAACTCAAAAAAAGAGTATCTACAAAACAACCTATAGTTAATACGATATTTAATGGTGAAAGATGGAATGTTTTCTTCTTAAACTCAGAAACAGCAAAGATGTCAACTTTCACCACTCTTACTCCACATAGTACTGGAAGTTCTCGTCTGTGAAATAAGGCAACAACAACAACAAAAAGTATATAGACTGGAAAAGAAAAAGTAAAACTCTTCCTACTTGCAGATGACATGATTACATAGCAAATCAAAAAGAATCTGTAAAAATCTTCTAGAACTAACAAGTGACTTCAGTAAGCTCACTGGATACAAGATCAATACTTAAAAACCAATCATTTCTGTATAATAGCAATGAATATGTGGAAACAGAAATTAAAGACACGATACCATTTACAATCACTCCAAAGAAAATTAAATGCTCATACATAAAGTTAACAAAACATATGCAGGACTAGTATGCTGAAAATTACAAAATGCTGATAAAAGAAATCAAGCACAACTTAAATAAATGTTCCTGGATTTGATGACTCCACACAATAAAGATGTAAATTCTCCCCAACTGAATGGTAGGTTTAGTGCAATTCCTATCAAAATCCCAGCACGATTTTTTTGTAGACATATGCAAGGTCATTCTAAAATTTACGTGAAATGGCACAGATCCTTGTATAGCTAAAACAATCTTGACAAGGAGAGCAAAGCGGAAGGAATTATTGGACCCAATGTTTATGCTTACTCTATAGCCACAGTAATCAAAACAACTGGCAGAGGGACAGACACATAGATCAATAAAACAAAATACAGAATCCAGAAATGGATGCACACAAATAAGTCTAACTAAATTTTGACAAAGTGCAAAATTCGTAGGATGGTGTTTACAAAAAACAGTGACAAACAGTGATGGAGCAATTGGACATCTGCTGGCAACAGATGAACTTCAACCTAAACTTCAGACCGTACACAAAAATTAACTAAAAACAAATCATGGACTTACACGTAAAACATAAAATTATAAAAAACTGATTAGAAAGGATATAGGAGAAAATCTTCAGTATCTAGGACTAGGCAAAGAATACTTAGACAACTCCAAAAACACAATCCATAAAGGAAAAAATTGATAAGTTGAATCTCATCAAAATTAAAAACTTTTGCTCTGCAAAATATCCGATTAAGAAGATGAAAATAAGCTACAGACTGGGAGAGAATATTTGCAAATTACATATCGAACAAAGAGCCAGTATCCGGAATATAAAAAGAATGCTCAAAATTCAACAGTAAAAAGGAAACAATCGCCTAAGAATAGAAACAACATGAGGGATCCTGTGGTAATGGAACTGATCTGTATCTTGACTGCAGTGGTAAATACACAAAGCTTTACATATGATAAAATTGGATAGACCTTGATACACACACACCTTATTACACTTTATTACAAGTAAAACTAGGAAGTCTGAATAAATTCAGTGGACTGTATCAATGTCAATATCCTGATTGTGATGTTCTATTACAGTTTTGCAAATATGTGAGGAACACATACAATTCAATAACAAAAAAAACAAATAATTTGAGTTTAAGATGGGCGGAGGACCCGAATAGACATTTTTCCAAAGAAGACATACAAATAGCCAACAGGTACATAAAAAGATGCTCAATATCACTAATCATCAGGGAACTGCAAATCAAAGCCAAAATGAGATATCCCTTCACACCTGTTAGAATGGCTATTATCAAAAAACAAAAAAAAGAGAGAGAGAGACAAGTATTGGTGAGGATGTGGAGAAAAGGGAACCATTGTGTACTGTTGGTGGGAATGCAAACTGGTGCAGCCACTATGGAAAACAGTATGGAGGATCCTCAAAAGTTTTAAAATAAAACTACCTTATGATCCCACAACCCTACTTCTGGGTATATATCCAAAGGAAATGAAATCACTATCTTGAAGAGACAGCTGCACCCCATGTTCACTGCAGCACCATTCACAACAGCCAGGACATGGAAATGACCTAAGCAGCCATCAGTGGATGAACAGATAAAGAAAATGTGATGTGCATATGCACACATATACATACAATGGAATACTATTCAACCATAAAAAGGTGGAAATCCTACCATTTTTGACAGCATGGATAGACTTTGAGGGCATTATGCTAAGTGAATTCTAAAAAATAACTTACGGATACAGAGAATATATTGGTGGTTGCCAGAGGTGGAGGGGGGAGTGGGCAAAATGGGTGAATCTGGTCAAGAGGTAAAAAGTTACAGTTATTAAAAAAAAGGAAAAACTGTTGCCATAGTTAGACGCAGATGGCGGCAATAACGTGAGACAAAGTGGCAAGAGATGCCTCTATTTCTGCATTTGGTTAAGCTGTCTTTCACAGCCACTCGGCCACAGCTAGTTTAGAGGTGGTCCTGGGAAACGTCTGGCTGGGTTCATAAGGAGGACTGCGTAGAGTAACAGAGAGAGAAATGAAGCTGTGGTATGGCAGAAAACAGCCTTGCCCAGGGTCCCAGAGATTTCTAGTAGGGGCACCACTGAACAGTCCACATCTTTGTAGCCTGATGTGCACTCTACTTGTCCTGTTTCCTTTGAGGACTCTGATAACTCTGGATTTCTAAATCCACTCCTAATTTCTTTCATCTTGTTCTTTATGATGCAATGTGTGTGATTCATGACATGTCACATACAAAGACGTGTGCTTTAGGTGTTTAGCAAAAATTAGTTGGATGATTCCAATTCAAGAAATATTTTTTTAAGTTGCCATGTTTAATAAATACGCCATATAGAAACAAAAGCAAACCAGACTTAGTTTATTTCCTAATAGATAATGGAGTAGGTAAGCTGTCAGCTCGTAGACAATGCAGGAAAAGGCAAAATTAAACAAAGGATATGAGGTGAGCAGATAACAGAGGGATGATCTTCAGCCAAGGGGATCAGGGCAAAGCTTCAAGGAGGAAATGAAATTTAAATTGGCCCTTAAATGACAGGAAGGACTTGAGGAGGCAGAGGGCGTGAAGGTGTTACTGAAAGAGAGGAAAAAGGGAATAGAGCCAGCCCTGGAAAGGGCAAGATCAGAAAACTCTTCTCGGAAGTGGGTGTGTGAGAGAGGCATACACAATAGGCACAAAGAGAGGAAAGATTGAAAAGTGTATTGGAGACATGGCATTAAGCAGGCTTATCTATCATGTCAAGGAGTTTGGACTTTATATGATGAAGGGAACCAGGAAATGTATGGTTTAGAGCTTAATCTCCCAGTGTTGCATAAAGACGGTAGAACCGAAAATGACTGAGAGATTTTGGGTCTGAATGACAGGAAGATGGGATGTACTTAGTGGGGTTAATGTTTGGGGCAGATGTGATATTTGCGTAAACTATCTGGATTATCTTTAGTTGCCTGAAAATCAAGCTCTCTCTCTATACTCTTCCCCATCTTCAGTTACTTACTCAAAAAGGCAAACTCTTCCTGATGTCCTTGGTCATCTTGGGGCAGGGGAGGCAGCCACCAGTAGGATTTCCCTGGTAGAGTGTTGAACATCCCGCGTGACCATTCCTATCTCCTTCCACGGCCTGCTAGGTGGAACTCCTGCTCCTGCCAGTAGTCCGAAATTTCTTAGAAACATCCCTGTGTGAACTGAGTTAAGATTTACAGGGGAGGAGTAATAGATTAGCCGGCTAGCACATCGGCGTGAGTAAGTTTATCTAAGTAATCTTTCACGAACCCATTGTTACCAGGAGGATCAGGACAATGGAAAATAAAAGCTAAGTAAATGTTTAATTTGAGGAAAGAGAAAGAAGCTTGACCGGCTTCCTAGATTCTGACCAGATTTTGCTGGGTGGCAGGATGAAGGTTTACCCACGTGTTCTCCAAATGGAGGCCAGAGGTTCTAAGCACAAACACACTACAAAAGGACTCTGCCCATGCAAAGACTTGAAGCCAACCAACACTAGCAAAGGTACTAAATTGGAGAGCATGCCATAAAAAAAATCTTTTGTGTCAATTTCATATTTATCTTTTTAAAAAGAAACAATGATGAGAATTAGGATGAAAGGGAGAAAGCTAGCTTTCCACTTCCCATAAAGGTCTTAGGAAGTGCCTTGGCAGGACCTGCCAGTGAGGCAGCTCCTTCTGGGCTATGTTTGCTCACAATATGACTCCCAGGGGGTCACCTGCAGCAGGAGAGACTCCTTCTCACCCTGGGTTCAGAACCAAATAAACAAAGCACACCAGCTTTGGAGAGACACACGTCAGAGCTAAACATGTAATTTGGAAAATTATATGTGGCTAATTGCCCGGAAAAGACCTCTTAGCTCTTCACAGAGATTCATAGGGAAGATGTTGGAAGCCTCATCAGAAAGGCTTAGAACATTTCTCTTCCCAGGATAACGGTGAGAAAAAATTATTCCAGGGACCATACGAAAGAGGGGGCACAGAGGTATTTGTATTTGCTCAAGGGGAACACCGCCAGAGGATAAACAAGAAATGCTGCCATAAACCCCTTACTTCAACTGCATGAAGAGCTCACAGGTCTGCCAAGGCAATATCCTTTTTCTAATCGTAGAGTTCCTTGAGATAAATAAATAAATAGAGACTTACTTAAGTTCAGATTATTCACAGATTTGTATCTCTGTATTATAAATATGGCTCTGTTCTAGCTGAGAAAATTCTTTTCTGTAGATATCAAGTGAGTTCTTCTTATAAAATCAGAACATTTAGAGTTACAGATTTGAGCCCTGAGGTTTGTGTCTCCATCTTACCAGGAGGCATGAAAGATTCCAGAGGTCTTCCTGTTAATTCAAGTTTCTTTACCTTAGGTCTGACTCCCTCAGCTTAAGGTGGTGACATTGATGAATAGATAAATAAATAAAACTAAACTAAATACAGTCACCTTCTTGATGACAGGCCTTGGCTAAAACAAAACAATGAAACTGTGCATATAAAATGATGAAGAGAGTGCTGGAATGTTAGCCAAAATCATCCTGTCATAGGTGATTTTTTGCCCCCCTCTGCAAATGGCAAAAATGAAGAAGAATAAACGAATAAAATACTGTAATCTCTTGATCCCTTCAGAAGGTCTCCACTTCCTAACTGTTGAGGTAGAAGTTGGAAAGTGTTTGTGTCTTCAAAGCAAGTGGAAACTGCTAGAGTTTTAGGCCCCAATCTTACCCTTTTCACTGATGTGATCTGCTTTTAGCCCCACTGAAAAGCTTCTCCTTGGTAAACATGATTCTGTTAAAGTGTATATTATAAACCTTGAATCAAAAGCTCAAGTCTCATCTAACAGAACTTTCTGTAACAATGGAAATATCTTGTAAACCTTGTTGCCCAATATGGCAGCCACTTGCCACAGGTGACTGTGGAGCATGTGGAATGGGCTGGTCTGTCTGAAAAATTCTTAATCTTATTTAATTTTATTAATTGAAATTTACATAGCTACATGTGGCTAAGGGCTACTACACGGGACAACAGAGCAGCACAGAGGGCATCAGTTGGCTCCAGTGGCAACCTCAAGATATCAACACCTATTAGCCTCATTTTAAACACCTTTGAATTAGTGTGGAGGGCCTCTCCGGTAGCAGATTAAAGAGAAGTTAGAATTGCAATCAATTTTCTAAAACAAGGTAATGATATTACTTTCAGATGTGTATGATGACTGACACAAAGGTAGCCAGTTTGCTAAAGGTCCAGTCCTGCTTTGATAATGTAAACATTATTATTTGCAATTAGCCTTTCACACACCCCAAACTGGATCTGCCTTGCATACTTTGCTGGTTCATTGTCTATATGTAAATGGTGTTTTATGGTACTCTTATCTTCTCATAACCCAGTTTCTCTTATAGTGTACATTTCTTCAATGAAGGCTTTAACCACTAATTGCCAAAAACTTATCTGGACAACTGCTCGCTTTGTCTACAACACCAAAGAGCCATGGTCTTCTTTGTTGGTTGATATGGCTAAGCTCTTAGTGGTACATCGTATTGTTGGTGACTTTTACTTTATTTTTTGCTTCCTGAACATGTAGCAACTTCCTTGATTTTAAACTAACTCTTTACCTCTTACCTCTATTCTTGATCCGCGTAAGTGAAACTTTACCACATTACAGGATGGTTCTCAAAATTTAGGGCACACTGGAATCACCTGGAGGGCTTGTTAAATACAGACTCCTGGGTCCTAACCCCAAAGTTTCTGATTCAGTAGGTCTTGGGTAAGGCCAGAGAATTTGCATTTCTAGCAAGTTCCCAGGTGCTGAGGATGCAGCTTGTCTGGGGACCACACTTCGATAACCACTAACCTAGACTCTAAGAACTCTTCTTGGTTTCTTGGACTCCTCCGCCACCTACCTGAACCCCATGGTTGGTCATTTCAGCATAGACTCCAGCAACATCCTTTACAAAATTTGGTGTGCATATGAATCAGTTAGGATATTGTTAAAATGAAGAGTTAGAAATAGTGGGTCTAGAGTGGAACCTGACAATCGGCATTTCTAACAAGCTCCCAGGTGATGCCCATGCTGCTGGTCCAGACTCCGAGTAACAACACTCTAGACTTCCTCAACTTAACTTTTTCCTTGCTCATTTTCAACCCTGTGTCATTCTGAGAAATAAAAGTTTCCTGAAATCTGCTAAGGAACTGGACTCTTCACACGCAGTATTGCCTAAGAGCTCTTCCTGCTAGCTAGCACTGGGGCTGCCACACTCCATCCCATGCTCAAGGCCGACGTCATTGATTCATCATGGCAATCCTGAATGCTGAGTCTGGATGTAGCTTCAAAACCCTTCTCAAAACAGTTTGTGCCAGGCAGCCATTAACAAAGCCCAGTACAGTGACAGGAGACTGACTGTCTCTCCTTGTTCAAATAAATCTCCCAGAATAGTTATACTAAATTTCACCAGGGATTAAATTTTTACTGCCTTTTAGTGTCAATAGATAACGATACTTTTTATGTATCTGAGAATATTTAATTCATATGGCTATTCAGTTCCTTTTTCCAAATAACCTTGTTAATTTTGATATATCCATTTCTTCCTATAGTTTTCAATCATCATCCCTAATGATCCCTTATCTTGGTGGAAGTCATATTCTGCTTTATTAATACTAGATTCTTTATCTTCTAAGGGGATACACATCCTACTTAATGTCTTTAATATTTTCTTCTTTTTATTTTCTCTCTCCCTTATCTAAAATAAGCTCATGTCTCTTATCTCAAAAACAAGTACCCTTGATGCTGCTATTATTACGTCAAAATGCCTGTCTTGTTTCTCTCTTTGCTTTGACTTTTGCTCCTGAAAAGTGGAGTGTATATTCATGGCTTCCAGGTTCAAAGCAGCCACTCGTTCCTTCACTTCCAGAAACTGCTTCCTTTCTCCAGCACTCTAAGCAATGGTGATTCATAGGTTTTTACTAAAAAAATTCAGTGATTTTTTTCCTTAGTTCCCATTGCAGTAGTTACTATTGATTAGATACTCTGAAACAAAAGGTTTGACTTTCCACCAGCTCCTAGCCCACTTTTTGTTTATATCCCTGACTTCACTTCTCCTTCCATCACTTAAATATCTAGAAACCAAAAAGGCGTTCTGTCTCTAGAGTGCTAGAGCTTTCTGTATCCAGTCTCCTTCAGAAACCTCATTGAGTTTCATAGCTTCAGAAAACACCTCTCCTGTGGGTGATGACACCCAAATCTATTTTTCTTTCAAGTTTCAGTGCTGCCTTCCCAAAGGCCTAGTAAGAATTTCCACATGGATTTTCTCAACATGCCTAAAATTGATCTCATCTCTTCCTCATCTAAGTCAGTTTCCTCTTTGGGTTTCTTATTTTGTTCTTCAAGTTAGCTAGGCTCAAAGTCCTGGAATCGGCCTGCACCTGCCCACATATCACTCCCTACACCCAATAAGCTCTCAGGTCCTATAAATACTTCCTTCAGAACGTTTCTCTAAACATTCCATTCCTTTTTATCACCGCCTATTCCAACCCAGTGCAGGTCTTTCATTAATCTTCTAAGCGTACAGTAGATTTTCGATTCTCTCCACATTAGTTAATCCAAGAGGCTATTGTAATGGAATTTCCCAAAACCCTTCCTTCTTATGTCACCTTCATGTTCCCAAAGCCTTCATCTTACTGCCATTTCCTGCAGCAAAAACCCTTTAATCCTGTTCTAGAGACTCTCTAATCAAAACCCTTCAATCCGCATCTCCTCTACTCACCTCCATGAACTCTCCACCTCAGCCGTTAGTCCACTTTTTCTCAGAATACACCAGCCTTTGTGCAGAGAACCACCCCGCCCCACCCCTACAGGCTGCCAGATTCCTAGGCCCTCCCCTCCTCCATTATCTATCCCTAACTCCAGCTGCTAGGTAGACTTCCCTGACTACTTTGGCCCCAGGATGCTTCATATAGCTGAAGCTTCCTTTGAACAAGGTTAGCACTTAGCTTGTCTTTTCTTCTGTTGCTATTTACCTTTTCCTATAAATCTTGAATTCCTGCAGAGATTCAAAGCTCCCTGTATGAGGAACTCTTACAACTGCTATGCCTAGAACGGCAGCCAGTAATAGACCAGCAATGTCATCAGACAGCTGAGTTTAAAAATAAAAATTTTATTCTAATTTTGCCCATTTTATGGATTAGCATTAGAATTTCTATGCAGTTTGAACTGAGCATTGCCCTCAGGGTGATAATTTTATACAGCGCCCTGAAAAAGATATACACACCAGAGCAGGTAGATTTTCCTCTAATGACGAGACCTCCACACACTCAAACTCTGTAGTGGGACTAAATCCTGTTTCATACTCTAGTTAATAAATGCTCCTAAATATTTTCAAGCTTCCCCACCGTCGCTAAGGCTTAGCGAGGCTATTTGTCATACTTGCGAAGGCTTCAAATGAGGCATGATTTCCAGAAGAAAGCAGCTGTGTCAAATTGGCCCGCAAACAGAAAGACGGCATGGCTGCGGGACACCTAGCCTGCTGTCAACAACCAAGACCTTCACTGGCACTGGTAAATGTTTTATTGGTTTAATATTAAATTAACTGCTCCTGCATACGGACTGCATTATGTTTAATGGCATTCTGCTATTTGGAATTGCAGTTTTCTCTTATGCACCTGTAAAATTAGTATTTCATAATATTCCACTAAGTTTGTAAAGCTTCGTTTGTTTTATACGCAGTTTTCAAAAGCTTGACATAGTTCGTGGAGATTGGACCTGGAGAAGACCTGATGGGTAAACTGTTATTCATTACCAAAGAGGGACATTTTTTTTTTTCTATCTACAACACACACTATTTGAAACAGAGATTGTAAGGTTTCTGTTTATCTTGAGTCATCAGTGAGCGATTAATGCACTTGGGTTGCCCTTTGCGTTCCTCAGGGAAAGTCTAGCTGAGGAGATGAGTAATTATAGGTTTACTAAGATCAAACCCAAGGACCATTCTTCAGGCTGCTCCTGTTTAAATACCTTAACTGTTACTAAACCTTGGGTAGGGAGTCATTTCTGGTTTTGCCCAGACATTTTAAGCCTACAATTAGAGAGGATTATTTACAAATAGTATTCATTTAGGGGCAAAATTTCCCCGATTATAAAACAGTTAAAAAGAAAATCAGAAAACAATGAAGCTTAGATTCTGCACTTCCCTTATTGAAAGTCATTGTATGGCTAACCTAGAACTCACCTTTCACATTAATTCAGCTAATTTACAGAAACCATTATCATCCTCTGATTCTGCTCTTGGCACACAGTGCAGTTTGAACTAAGGTACAAAATAAAAACCAGTCTCAATAAATTCACTTGGCATTGTGGCCATCCAACCTTCATCTTTATAGGACTCCCTTTCCAAGGTAAATTGCCTATAGCCTGACCTCCTTCAAACTTGCCCTTTCAGAACTGGATCTTCATTCATGTACAAGTATTTGTTTGATTACCTGTTTTCAATTCTTTTGGGTACATAATCTAGATAAATCCATAGAGAGAGAAAACAGATTGGTGGTTGCCAGGGGCTGGGGGTAGGGAAGAATGACAGTGACTGCTTCATGGGTGTGGGGTTTCCTTTTGTGGGAAGAAAAATGATTTGGAACTAGACAGAGATGATGGTTGCACAACAGTGTGAATGCACTAAATAAATGCCACTGAAATTGTACATCTTAAAATGGTTCATTTTATGTAGGTGAATTTCACCTCAATTAAAAAAAATAACGCTGAATCTTTAGCACAGCTTTGTTGAACATACAGCTTACAAGCTCCGCTCAGGGCAAGTCTGCAAATAGTACTGACCTGCCCTAGAAATGAACTGCAGAGCCTGTGTTCTAAAAGGAATACAGGGCTTCCACCAATTTCTTACATGTGTAATCGAAATTGCCCACTTCTATATAGACCTATTGCACCTGTCTCTATTGACAGAACTACGTAAAGACTCAGTGACCATCTTCCTTCTTGAAGACCCTCCACCCATCTCCGATTGTCTCCCCACATTGTGCTGCTTTTCTTCATTTCCTTTCATTTTCTGAGTGCCCATAGGAGCTGGCATCCCACAGGGCTCTGCCTTAGCCCTCTTCTCTTCCTTTCCTGTGGGATATCTGAAGACTTCTTCCCCCCTGCCTGGCTGCTAAGGACTCCCAAATCTGGACCTGCAGCCCTGCCATCTCTCCTGGTTCCAGATTTGTGTGGCACTAGTCACCTGCATGTCCAGAAGACAATCATGTCCCGAAGGGAGTTCGTTATAAAATTGCTCCCCTTCAGATGGTTTTCAAAAAATTCTTCAGAAAGTCCTCTCATAGACATATCTCTTTAAATCTTCCCAACATCTTGGTAAGATAAATAATATTGCTCCCCCCTTCACCCCTCATTTTACAGCAAAGGAGGTTGAGGTTCATAAAGGTGAGGTGCTCAAGGTCACTGAGTTGATAAATTGCAGAGACGCCCACTGTTCAGCACCCCAGTTCCTTGCCCATCCCACTGTGAGATAGGAATGCCTTTACGTTTCTTCAAAAATGGTTCCCTCTCCTACATTTGCGGTCTTTCTTGGCCACATCGTTCTCTCTCCACCCAGACCCAGGAACCAGTCTTCCAAGTCATTCTTGACTTTCTTCTCCCTCACCACCAACATCTAACCAAAGTCTCTTACCCTGACTCTTAATCTACAGCCATGGCCACCACTCACCCCCTCTTCTTTCTCACCGGACTACTCCAAATTTCTCTTAAGTGACCTCCTAGTTCCCAGTTCAATCCCTACAGGGCCCCATATGATTATGCCCCATCATTCATCGCTAGTCCAGAGAGCCTTGGTTAATCAGCACTGTCTATAAGACCATATCAAGGGTTTTAGCACGGCATTCAAGGCCTCTTCATATCTTCTCACTTCCTGGGCCCATCATTCAGGATTGTTTTCCATGTCCACAATCCAGGGACACTGCACTGCCTTCTGTTTCCTGAAGCCATTGCATTTCACTCTCCTATGCCTTTCCTTGTACTGTTTCTTCTTCTTGAACGCCCTTCTTATTTATTTTCTAGCTAATGAAATCCTTCACAATTCAATTTGAACATCACTACCTTTGTGAAATATCCTGAGTCCCCATACCTGGCCCAGGGAGAATTAGTCAATCCTTAATTGGTGTTCAATAGAGAATATTGTGCATATCGTGCATATCAGTTTCCTAGGGCTGTCATAACAAATTACCACAACTTTTGTTGCTTAAAACAACAGATGTCTATTCTCTCACAGTTCTGGAGGCCAGAAAAATTTTAAAAAAGGTGTTGGAAAGGCTACACTCCCTCTCGAGGTTGTAGTGGAGCATTCATTCCTTGCTTCTTCCAGTTTCTGGGGTGGCCAGCATTCCTTGGCTTGTGACTGCATTTCTCTTTGCTCTGTCTTCACACTGCATGTCTAAAAATGACTTTATTCCGTCCTAACACTCGAATGACAGGTCTGCTGGGTATGGTAGTATGGTTTGAAAATTATATTCACTCACGATATTAAAGGCCTTTTCCATTGCATTTCAGCTTCCATTATACTGTCATCTGATACCATTCTTATGCCTAATTATTTTACATGATCTCATTTTTTTCACCTCTTGAAACTTTTACCATTTTTTCTTTATCCTCGATTTCTTAAAATATTATGAGGATGTTACCTTAGTGTGAGACTTTTTATTCACTATGCTAAAAACTTGGAGTGATAGTTCACTGTCTTTTGTTCTGAGAAATGTTGTGATATTTGGTTAATAATGTCCTCACTGGTTTTTCTCTTATTTTCCCAAATGCTTATTAGTTGGATATTACATCACCTCGAATAATCTGATTATATTCTTATAACTTCTGTCCTGTGACTCATCTCCTTATCTTTTTATTTCTATATTCTGAGTATTTTCCTCAGTTTTATCTTCCAACATTTGTACTGAATTTTTAAAATTTCAGTTGTCATATTTTTAATTTCCATGAGGTCTTTCTTATTCTTTGCTTGTTCCATTTTTAGCAACATTTTAAGATGCAATGGTTACAATATCTCCATATATCTTTTTGAGATGATTAACAATGTCTTTGAAATTTTCTTATCTCCATTGCCTCTTCCTCCTCTGATTTCCTTTTTACTGTTTGTTTTGGTACTTATCTTTCCTGTAGTAGGGTTTTCTGAAATGTCTGCTATTGCTTGGTTATCCATTTACATTTTACAGCAAAACACTAAATAATTGAATAAAAGCTTTTTGTGGCTTTTATGGGGTTTGGACATTGGTGAGGTTGACTCTGAGGAGATCAGATAAAAAGATGGCTAGCTCATCTGGCAGGCCGGATACATGTTTCTGCTGGTCTTCTTTCCGGGCGGGGATTGTTTTGGCTCACCACAAAAAGAGTCTCCAAGGTTCTCTCTGGGAAGGAGTATATCTAAGGCCAGGACAAGACACAGGAAGATTATTTCTCAGCTTTTGGTTTGCAGACTTTTCTTTAACCCTGTTATGATCAATAGAACACCCCAAGCTCATCTTCCTCTAGGCTTCTTATCCCTAATCTTTGAGATTTTTCTGATTCACTTTCTCTAGAGAATAAACTTCCAGGCCCTTGCAAGCATAGCGAGTGGGGAGAATTTTGTCTTTTTATTGCAAATGGTGGGGATGAGGGCTAAGAAGTTGCCTGTTCCTTTAACTGATTTTCAAAGAAATCTTATTCTTTCCAGCTCCACAATTCACACTACTCTCTTCACTCTTGCCAATTCCTTAGCCATTTTCTGACTTGCAAACAAACTGGATCAGGTGACATCAATTTCCATATCACCATCTCCCAGCCTTGCCCCAAAGGCATTTTGGTTTAACTTTCCTCTTTTCTAACTTATTTCCACTTACTTCACACACTTACTCTCTATTACACACAAATATTTGCCATTTTCTCTGCCTACTACATATTCAGGGTTCCAGAAATCTCCCAGTTTATTCAAAGATTGAGTTTCTCACTCTCTCTCTTTTTTTTTTCTTTTTGAGAACCTCTAAAGAAGAAGAACCCAGAAAATGCTTTATTTATTCCACCATTTGGAAATAAAAGCTCTCATCTCTCATTCAGGCTCATGTCCTTTCTCTCTGCTCTTTCAGGTCATACTCTTTATTTTCTTTCTTGCCCATCACTATCTCCAAACTCTTAGACAACCAGTTTTTTCCTCAAAAATCCCATCTTCGACCTGTAAGTCTCACAGTGAAATAATATTTGGTTCTTTATTTCCTCGAATAGGATTAAGTTGAATTTTCTCCATCTACTCCAAATTACCTCTTATCCCTCCCCCCACTTTATAAATTCCGTCTATTCCTTTACCTAATAACATTCATTGTAGAATTCAAAATAGGAAAACTAATAAAATACGACTAACAACAAGTTACTCAAAGGAGTGGAGAAAAGGGAGCGATTACTGTGTATCCAGACTTACCAGTCATTCATTAAACTCTAAACTGATCCCCTCAAATTTTTCCTCGGCATTTTAAACTTCTAGAAATGCCTAATGGAGCATCACAGTATGGATGCGCAATGATTTCTAGCAAACCAAACAGGCCGCAATTGATCTGAGTACAAGTTTCTGGGACTTGTACTCTAATAAATAAATCGATTTTATTTAACAATAAAAATAAACTTCGTTTCCATCTATCATAACTATACATTTTATCCTTTGCTTTGGAAATAGTATAAGGCAAATTATATGTCCCACATTGTCAGTAATAAGCTAAAATCAATTAGAAGTATTTCATATTATTAAATTGTTCTGATGGTTGCTGTCGCTACTTGGCAGATTTATAAGTAGCCCTACAATAGCATTGTGGAGTCATTTTATTTTCTGAATGGACAAACTGAGGCATGAGATAATAAAATATGTTTTTAAAAAAACAGTTTGAGGCCAGCCCAGTGGCGCAGTGGTTAAGTTCGCGCACTCTGCTTCAGCAGCCGGGGGTTCGTGAGTTCACATCCCAGGCGCAGATCTACACACGCTTATCAAGCCACGCTGTGGCAGGAGTCCCACACATAAAGTAGAGGAAGATGGGCACAGATGTTAGCTTAGGGACAATCTTCTTCAAGCAAAAAGAGGAAGATTGGCAACGGATGTTCACTCAGGGCCAATCTTCCTCACCCAAAAAAAGAAAAACTATTTGTAGAAAGAACTAAGAGAATTAAGAGATTAATCTGGGCTTGGCTTAACCTCATGTTTATCAGCCACATGATCTTCCATATAATATGTTCTTCCTGGCATTGCTGAGCTTAAAACTTCAAGACATTTTCACATTCAACCAGATACTTAAAAGTAAAAATTGTCTATTTCCTGATATTTATAACTCCCATTCTATAACATTAAATATATTTTAATTAAAGCAAATTTAATTGTAAAAATGCCTGTAGTTTAAAAGCTGTATGTTTACACTCTGAAATTATTACATTACTGGGTAAATATAATTAAATTTGGTTCCACATTAAAACACAGAACTAGTCATGTATTCTACATTAAATGTGTGCCTATTTTAAAGAACACTTCCAGCTATAAGGATTCGAATCCAAAGAATAATTTGTTGAGTGTAAGACTATACCATGAGCTTCATAGTTGGATAAAAATCACTGGACTCAAAATCATTCAATTGCCTGCACGAGCCAGAGTTTGGATCAGATCTTTGGAAAATGTGGTCTACTATTAAACTCTGAGTTGAAACTTAGAAAAAAAAATACAGAGGAACTAAAAATTTGATGTGAAGAGGAGAGGAAGAATAATATTTTCAAATTATAAAGGAGTCATGTTACAATGGAAATGATTCTTCCTTAAGTATGGTTAGTTCTTGATTGTACCATAGACCATCCCTCTCTAAACCTAACAGCCGCACAGTAATGCCTACCCCAGAGTGCTGCCAGAAGCCTGGACCAACCCTGCTACCTCAGAAAGACGCTCGCACAGAAGATGGGGGAGACCCGTCACATTGCTCTCATGCCTGCCTGTAACAGCCTGAGACCAGAAGACTGCAACCTGCTTTACTTAGCCCTTCTTTGGTCTCAAGCCAAGAAGAAGCCATGGCCCTCGTGGTATACCAAGAGCCCCTTTCTCCACCAGTGGGCACAACCTGGAATTTGTCTCTGGTGTAGCCTTTTTCTTGGACTCACATCATGTAGGCAGTTCTGCCCCAGTTCTGGATTTCCCTCTGGTACTTAATGAGGGATTGATTATCCCGTCCAGCTCCTTTCAGCCCCATTTCTTTGGAGGTGGGACCCCGCTCCTTACACTAGCTGAGGTCCCCTTTCAGATAGTCTTCTTTCTTGATAGATTTCTTAAACAGTCAGCAGAGGTCCCCTTTCAGCCTGAATGGATTCCTCTAGACCACTTCCTTTATCATGGCACCATTGCCTGTAATACAATCAATGACAGAAGCTTGTCCACAGCTCCCACCTCTATACTTGCTTTTCAGGTCCACACTCCACACACAGCCAGAATGGACTCAGTTACTCGTCTGCCTAAAACTGCTCAGAGGGTTCCCCAGTCCTCTCAAAGTGAATTCCAACATGTTAACTCCTTTTCTAACTTCACTTCCTGTCTTGCCCCAACTTAATCTCCATGGTCAACTCCTATTAAGATACTTGCAGATCCCTGAACTCAGGTCCCTTCTGCCCTCTGGCCTATGGAATTATCACAAACTGTACAGACCATAGCCTGAGGCAGGCTTCACGCTGGCTCTAAGCTGGGTTTTCTGAAAACCACTTTCCCTAATACAAATTCATTTAGAAATTAACACCTTTCAGAAATTTTAAATACATTTTGATACTTTAAGATTTTTCTCCCCCAACTTGTCTCAGGACTCAAGTGAATACTTTAGCATTTCTAACTATTTTTTTAAATGGTGTGATTTTATGAAAGATGAGATTTTAAATTTGTTTGCAGATGTCTCATTGTTGTGGTGGTAATTACTTTTGAACACCTTAAGAACATTCAACACTTAAAGGAATTTTTAAACTAGTAACTCACGTTTCTCAGCAGTACACAAGGCAAGAATCACAATAACTTATCTTTTATATTTTTTAAGCTATGTCACTAAAGTCAGATGGCCAAGATTTGACCGATGTTTTGGTTGATGAATATTCTAGGATGCAAGCAAGGAAACGCCCTTAGATCTAAGAGAGTCATAGGAACAGTCCTAAAAAAAGAAATAGAGAGTGAGAAATGATTTAACCTATTATGCAAATACGTAAATTCACTAAGTACATGTTACTGAATAAGATATTTCAAGGAAAGCTTATTTAAATGAATTGACTAGTAGTCAAGGATGCTTTTTTGTGTATGATGTATTTTGATTTCACTGTAGCACCATGAGACAGAGCTCTTATTATCTTCACTTTAGAGAAGAGAAAACTAAAATTCAGACACATTAAGTGAAATGTGGTGTCACACAACTACAATGGGTGGAGGCAGGGTTTGAACCAATATCTTTCAAGAAGCTCACTGCTTTTTCCACTGTGCAGCCCATGAGTCTTGACATCTGAATGATGTCATGAGTCCATGAGTCCAAATGACAGAGTAGAAAATGCCACCACAATGTCTGCTTCATTTTTTCACAGTTGGGTAACTTGGAAGGAAAACAGATTTGAGAGATGTCTAGAGCCATGGGGAGCATTGCGTCAGGAAAACTACAACAACGGAATCTTAAAGCAAGAATAATTTATTACAGCTCACACATGGCTGCAGGTCAGCTGGGGCTTGGCTAATCTAGGTTAGGCTGGTTGGGACAGAAATGGTTTTAGCTGTGGTGTCTGGGGAGATTCTGCTTCATGGGGCAGGTCAGCTGAGGTGATTCAGACGCAGGGGGAAAGTCCAGCTCGCTCAGATCTTTTCCCTGTGGTTTATTCTGCATCTCAGAGTAAAGGGGCAGCTGTGACTTGGGGGTGTGGTTCTCATGACAATGGCAGAAATGTAGGGAGGCAAGTATCATGAGCCTGAGGGCCTAGGATAGAAACAGCATGCTGCGCACTTCGGCATACGAGACATTGGACAAAGCCAGGGCTGAGTCCCAAATCAAAGGGAGGAGAGGTGTACTATGTCCTCAATGAGGCGATCAAAAGATGAAGATGCAAGAGAGGTAAAACAATAGAGCAGTCATTCATTCTGCTCTCTAAGAGGTTGCTTTCTACGTAACCACGGATTTGAAAATCTATGATCAGATGCATTGCTTTGACGGTGAAAATAAATTCACCTTTCTTTCTTCCACCCATCCTTCCATTCATACATCCTTCTTCTGACAAACCTTGAGGGCCTACAGGGCCAATTAGTGCTACAGGCACTGAAAATGCAAAATGAATTAAAAATGTTCTCTGCCCTTCAGGTAAGATAAAACATAAACAATATCTTCAAAGCCCATGGGAGCTTTCATACACTCAAGGGAGAGTAAATTAAAATAGCATTTCAGGATGTTAGCTTCAAATATAAATTAGAATGTCAAAAAAGTTACATCATTTGATACAACTTTTCATCTCAATATTTAGCTTAAGAATAATTGAATAAGTATACCCAGGTGTACATACAAGGGTATTGATCAAATACTGTTTTAAAGAGCAAATATCTGAAAATAGCCTAGATTCAATATTGTCAGATGGATTTCTGATACTAGAGGTAGTGTATCTCTAGTTGGTAGGATTATGGGTGATATTTTTCTTGTTGTTTCTGTTTAGTTTGTATTTTTTCTACAGTGAACAGGGACTAGTCATATAAAAGTAAATTAAATTAAAAATATGACTAAAGAAACAGAACTTGAAATCGTAGTCTAATTACAACTAAAACAGAAAAATTACAGTTGCCAATGACACAGAAACAAATAGTTAAAATAGAGTGTAAATTGATTCATAACAGTTTGCTTTGTATCAGGTACAAAGAACCTAACTCTGCCTGGGGGTGGGCAGGTCCTATGGAAACTATAGAGAAGATTCTATTAGATCTAAATCTGGAAAGATGTGTGGGAGCTTGCCAGGAGGAGAAAGGGCAGTGAAAATACATGTTCCTGGTAGAGGGGAATACTTTGTAGAGATAATGAACAGTGAAGTCAAGTTGAAAGGAGGACAACCCACATTTCCATAGTTATTCAGAAACATTTAGTGACATCGATGAACGAAGGAAGACTTGAATACGTTTATGGAATTCTTGCTACCAAAATCATTATGTCAATACATTTTCTTAATAGAGAAGGTACCAAGGAAAGAAAGGATAGCATATTTTCCTAAGTGGAAGTGGAGGATCTTAGGTTTACGCTATTGAGGAAACAATTGTAAATCAAATGTCCACTTTCTCATGGTCCTTAATTAAATGTTTGACTCAGCATTAAAAGCTTAGGTAGCTACTGAAAAGACTATTGATTTGAATAATGTTTTTGATTTGAAAATGACAGATCACTCATAATCAAGACATTTCTTCTTGGGAAAGGCAGGATAGAGGTTTTCAAAACCATTGGGAGGATGTGGTCCATTTACTGATTTCCATTTCTGGCCTTGATTTATAACCATATGATTTCATCAAATTCAAGCTTGAGAGGAGAATTTCTGCCAGGCAGATATTTCAGACAGGACCAGATTCCTGAACATCATTAAATTTCAGGATTGCTACATTTTCCAGCTACTATCCTATTCATCCATGCTTTTCATGTACCTACTCTCTTTTTTCTTTTCCGAAAACTTTATAAGTGATTATTTTCTTCTGTGAATACATAAATTTGAACTTTTAGACTCCCAGCTTTTCATAGAGTCAAGCACATTTTGCTTCTCTCTTCAATCAATAACTTTAATGGAAAGAATATGAGCTCAAGGGCAAATTTTAAATTGTTTGTGCTGTAAATTTTGGCACAGGTTCACCTCTATTCTAGACGATTTATATTTGATCTCAAATTATTCCATGTATATATCTTATACCCTCCTTGCAAAAAAATTAATCATTTCCTTCAATGCGGCAACTGGAGCACATCCTTATTTTGTGTCTTTTTTCCTATTCCCCCTACTGACAGACATATATAGCACGAAGCTATGTAATTTGGTCAAGTTGGTAAATTTAGAGAAACTCGTGCACACTCTATTTTTCTTGCTCTTCTAAAATGTTTCTATCTATGTATCTTGAATTTTCAACTTCTTAATAAAGTTTTCAACTTATTCCTACAGGGAAAATCATTTGCCAGATACATTTGCACCTAAATCTTATGATATTCCTTGACAGAAAGCTGAATTTGGAGGGCAAGATGTAAAAGGAGGCTGAAAGAAAATACACACACAAAGAAAGTTAAAGTTCTTTCCTTAAATGGCTTTTTATTTACACCTGTATTTCAGTTCTTTCTGTTTCTCTTTAGAACAATAGTTTCTATCTTTGCTGGACATTAGTGTCATCTGAGAAGCTATTAAAAAGTTCTCATATGCAAGCCTCATCCCAAAGCAATTGAATCTGAATCTGTGGGAGTGGGACCCCGCCATGAATGTTTTACACATCCCCTCAGGCAATTCTAAAGGGCAATTCTAGGGTCAAATGCAGAGTTCCTAAACTAGATTTCTCCAAAAACAGAATAGGTTTTGATTTATTCAAAGAAATCAAACTGATAGTCAAATTAATTTTATGATCAACTCAATCCAACAGATACGTTGAGATTGCCGATTAGGCACAAGGTACCGAGTGAGTCAACAGCAAACTTTAAGACCCGAGACTCAAAAATGATCATTCCAAAGAGTCTACCTGTTCAGCCATATCAGTCCACTCGTTTTTTCAACTTAAGGCCGTAACACCCAAACTCCCTCAGTTGTACATGTAGGTTCTGATTCCTTTGAATTTGAATAAAATGGTTGAATTAACCAGATGTTCTGTTCTCTCAGTTAACCAGGTGATCTGGCACCAGATTCAGCCTCCATTTCAAGATGGGCACTGGTAGCCTGCCAAAGCACTTCCTCAACCCAAAGTCTTTTTCTAAAGGTTATCCTCACAGCAGAGGTGAGACAATGCTGCTAGTTCTAACAACACAGGCTAGAAATAAACCCAAGAAGGAAATTGTGTTCCCAGCTTCCGATCTTGACGTCTATATCATTCTGTTAAGTGTGAACACTTGTATTTTTCCTTCTCTAGTGCTCCCTTTTTCTGAGATGATATGCCCTCTGGCTTCATATTACAAACCCCTATTTTTTTTGACCCACTGTTTTCCATAAGTTTTATCTATGTCTTTGAAATATTTTAAGTGCTACGCTCATTTCAACTAGTAATTGTGTTTACATCATCTCTGAGAATGGCACATAGTTCAGAGAAAAACAGCCAAAGCAATTCAGTGTTTTTGGCTTATTGTTTGAATATCTGAAAGCATTGCAGCTGGAAGGAATTCCATTAATTTGTGGCTAGCACCGATACATCAGGCTCAAGAGCTTCCAAGTAAACAGAGGGAAATTGGCATCGCTATCTTGTGGCAAGAAGCAAAGAACAGCGTGGTACAGAGTTCTCCAAGAAAGAAACATTAACCCAGATGTGAACAAGACAATGAATGAATTGTTCATCGGAACTTTTCAACCTTTCAGCTGTGAGCAGCAATTATAATCACCAACGCGTCCAAACTCTCAAAGGGGACTTAAACCTGAAAATCACCCATCGCGGCCCAGCTACAATTAAGTCTACACAGCTCCGTGAAGTACAGGCGTCCCAACTTAACTTAGACACTTAAGAAAATTAAACTTCTTTTTAGGGGAAACCCAGAAGAAGCACGTGGTGCCCTAAAAAACACACATACTCACACACACATTTAAAAACAACTGGCATTTGTCTTTGAGTCAACTCTTCACACTTATTGCATAACACTCCTTTCACTTCTAATCAGAAAGGCAATCTTTCTTCTAATATGGTAAATATAATTTATTTGCAAATCCACCAGAAAGGATTACAGCTGGCTATTTTAGGCCTGTGACTTCACAGAGTTGTGTAGTACCATAACTTGTTTTGCCCTACCAACAGACAGAAGTGTTTGTATGTTCCTTGCCTAGATGCTGAAGTTCTGAATCATGTGTTTTATTAAGTAGCTTAAGTTATTTTAAACAGTGACCAGATAATCAGACAATCTCTATTTTGGGATGTGCAATACATTTTTGCTCTTATTGTTTCTCTATCATGTAAACCCCAAATCAGTTTGTTTTAGTGTTCTTCTTCTTAACTGGTTGTGTTTCTGCATCATTAATAGTTGAGCCAAAGTGTTCCCTCCCGTGTGCCACAAGGAAAGTTCCTTCTAGTAGCATTTAGTTTAACCAGCCAATATGAATTTTAATATAATTTGTGTGCATATCCCATAGAAATCTATCTGATGTTACCTTGAAACGTATAACATAAAAACTTCTTGACTATATCATCTATCCATCTTCTGGAAACTGTTCTAACATTATTAAACTGTTAAAAAAAAATCAAGTGTATAAAATATCTTTACTGATTTTGATTAATTGAAAGTATGTACACATTATTTTAGGGACCATTTTAGAAGTGTGTAAGGACATACGTAAAATGCAGTCATACATTTTAATATAAATGTTCACCAAAGATAAAGCATCGAGCTTTTAGAAAAGGGAACAAAATGACTACTACAAATATTATAGCTTAGGGAACAGCAAATGAATCTTAATTCATGTAAGTCAGAGCATAATAACTGATTCTGATAATACGTTATTACTTTATTTTTTAAAAAAACTTTTCATGCACAAGCTCCTACTTATAAACATGATAGCATATTGGCTCTTGGCCAATAAATATTTCTGTGAAATAGCTCTTCTAAAGAGAACAGAATGAAAATCTGAATAATTGCATATCATAAGGCGTTTTGATACATTAATTCAAAGCTGTAGGCACAAATGACTCCACCTTATTTTTATGAGGAAGAACTTCACTGTAGTAAAAGGGAACTCTCTGCACTATTCTTTACAAATTTTGGGTTGAAAAAAACCAAAATGCCTCTTGCCATTAAACGTGGCAAGCTCATGTGAATTTGATGATAAATCCAATGAGGATATTTCCAATCCTTTCACACTCAACTAACAAAATGTTACTTGTAGGAGAGATTTCATTCCCAAGAAGTTTTCTGGATGAAGTCTTAAATCTGACTTTCTTCTTATAAATTTGATATGATACTTTTGTCAGAAGAATGCCCAAATAATGGATGGCTATTGCAATTCAAGAATCATGAGCATCAACATTTCCAAAATTCTATTTTGTTCTCAAAATCCATAGTTCTAAGAACTAAACCAGGAACCCATGTGCCTGAGGAAACACTGCGCTAATAGTGGATTTCCTGTTATGATCCTTGTACAAATTGCGAATAGTTTTTGTGTAGAAATCGTAACACATAAATATCATGGATTTTCATCTCAAACTTCTAATATAAAATATAGCCTATGATATTTCACAGTGAGTGAACCTCCTTTATGTCTCTACGTAAGATTATATTCAAAGGTATACTCTAAGGCAATGACTTTCAAACTTTTGACTGGAGGCCAATGCAAAAAACACATTTTGCTTTGGGACTTGGTATACATATGCATGCATATGTATCATTGAAACATAAGTTTAACAAAATAAAACTTTGCCTTACTACAAGTACTGCTTTCATATTTTCTATTCCACTCCATTTATTTCTGTTCTCAGCTATTCCGCTGTATTTTTGCATGCTGGTTATGATCCACTATATTAATTTTATGAACCATCCAGGGTTCCCCAGCCAGAGTCTGGAAAACATTTCTCTAAGAAGAATCTTGGCCCTGCCTACCTCTGGGCTGTAGGTGGAAATGCCTTCTGTACACACTTATGTCCCCAACAGGTCCCCCATTATATTCAGGACCCCAAAAAGTATAAGTACAATCCAGACCCTGACAGAAAATACAAGTGGAAAATCACTGATGTTCAATATATAAACTCTTGCCTGTGAGAAGCTGTATTTGCGGAGATTGTCTGAAGGATGAGTAGACCATTCATGTGAGTGGATAATGTTTGACATCTATCTCTGGGTTAAGGCCACATCAACAAAATTCATGAAGTGATTTTCGTGAAGCATCCATCAGCATAGTTCTCTGAGAGATGCTGAGAGAATCGAGCCTCAGGAAAAAGTGCGTCTAACCTAGGAATGCTCTAGTTCAGGGCATCTCACCCTAGAATGTGAGGTGCACAAATTCCCTGGGGGATCTTGTTAATGTGCTGATTCTGGTTCAGGAGGGCTGGGGTGAAGCATGAGATTCTGCATTTTTAACAAGCCCTGCGGTGAGGCCAGTGCTGTTGGTACAAGGACACTTTGGGCAACAAGAGTCTATATGAAATGATGTTATTCTTGAAATTGGGCAGTTGAACCTCTTTTTGAGGACTCTCAAGACAATTCTTTTTTGGATACGTATTAGGAAGAACTGTTATTTTCTAGATCAATTGCTTTGCATTTGGGAAAAGCTAATTGCATTTTATTAAATTAGACTCATTCCTGGATCTATGTTATATACGTGCCATTCATTTTCCATTAATTTCTTCTTTTTGCTTTCTCAACTGTTACCAATGTATTGATGCTGCCTCTTACTTGTCTATATTGTTAAGAAATATTTCATATATGTTAAAATAAAATATTGATGAGACAGCATTGTTCAAGACTCCAGGATGTATGGGAGAAATGAATCAGTATCCACAGGTCCATGATCTGTGCTCCAGCGATTTGTGAGTGGTACTTCTCACCGGTACCTGGTCCTGCTGAATTTTCATGGATGCCAAGTGAGAACCCTTCTTTGACAGAGACCAGCATGCCATGTGGCCTGTACTCAATATTAGAACCTTGAGCCTGTAGAGTAAGAGACGGAACGTGGAAGGAAAAGCCTCTCTACCTCCACTTGAGGATACTGGGCACTCAGTGAAACTAGCTTGAGATCCCTATTTCCCTACCACCAGAGGAGGAAAACATCCTTCTCTCTGATAGTTTTTAAAATGAAAGCATGATTACAGCTAGGCAAAAACTATGCATGCCTTTGATTCAGGACATGAAAAAAACCAATGAATTTCTTTATTATCTTTACAAAGAATTAAATTTAAAATGACTTTTAAGTTGAGTCTTTATTGATAGTAAGCAACAAAAGCTCGTAAATTTTCATTTTAACAATAAATAAGATCTATAGTGGTGAAAAGAAAAGAACTAGTTGGAAAAAAACAGAGGAAGAAATTATTTATAGACACAAACCACAACGATGTCTTAAATTCATGGACCCATCTTTTAGGTACAAAAGTAAAAAGTATTTCTATGACTGGAATGTATGTCAGCCATATTAAAAAGAAAGAGTCAGCTTATTAGAAGGAACATATAGGAATTGTGAAACAGTCTTTGGAATGTACTTGGTGTAAGTCAGATTCTTATCTAATTCTTGCTGATTCCCACCCACATCAACATTAGAGAGATGCTACCGAGAATGTAACTTTAAACAAGAAAGAATAACATGACCAGCTTGTCCCTTTTAGCTTGAAGAAGAAATAGTGAAAGAAATCTGAAAACCTCTATTCCCTAAAGAGCTGTCCCCATAGTGATCAGTAAGCAGGTGATCCTTTTCCCCTTGGAAAAAGAAATGGGAAACAGGAGTAGAAACAAAAAATAATGTATCACAGTGGAAGTGGGTGGAAATTGGAGCTGCCGGACTCTGGTATCTTCTGTAAATGGGCAATATACAGGCTGGACTCTCCTCTGAGCAGTACGAGAGGGCTATGGCATTAGCAATCAGGATACCATTGGAACTAACTCTCTATTTCCATTTTTGCCAAAGAAGGAAGTTAGACTCAATATCTAAGACTTGACATTCTAGATAAGATACCACCTCATGTTGAGCAAAATTCAGGATAGACTAGATCAGCAACTCTAAGAGGATTAGGGTTTTGTTTTGTATATTTTAATCTAGCAAGATCTCATACTTCATATCACTCATATACACACACACGCACGTGTGCAATGCGCACGTGCACTGACATAGCCAAAATAAAACAACAACAACACTTTTCACGTGAACTTAAGAAAACTTTATAAATGAGCTGCATCTATTTCCTCATCTGTAAAATGAGGGTGTTGGGTTAGATTAGATCACCTTCACGATCTCTTCCAGCTCTAATGATATATCAACTAAGTGACCTCAGAACAGGAAGCGAGCATGTGGGGAAAGGTGCATGTGCTTCTTAAGGATAAGACTCCATGAGCCCTGAAGAAATGTCATCATAGCCCTATTTTGACATCTCTAAGATTCTCCCTGGCCCTTGAACCTGGTGAATACTGTAATGTAATAGTTCATTTTGTGAAAGTGCACAAGGTCTTTCAAGGCCTAGGCTAGGAATTGGCAGGTCATCACTTCTATTGCCTTCTTTCAGCCAAAACAAGTCACAAAGTCAATCCAGACTCAAGGCGTGGGAAAATAAACTCCTCTCTCTATGGGTGGAGCTACAAGTACATATTGCAAAGGGCTTGTAGGGAAGGGTGGAGAATCTGGGATATTTTTACAATCAATCTACCCCACGCATCATATAACCATTACAAAAAAAATCTGCATGCTGCCAATAAATGTCTTCATCTTCATTAGTGGGGCCTCCAGTCTCATATTTTAAGTCCATGAGGACTCACATTCCATTCCAAATACTGGTATACATATGGTTGTAAATTATGCCCATAGCCAAACTCATGGACTCACATCCTTTGATTGTTCAATCTTAGTAAGACAAGCATAATATTCCCCATCCCTAAGGGCTCTCTACTGTTGGAGACAATGAACTAAACGTCATCACATCTTACCGTCCAATATATCTTTCCGCAATCTAGGCAAAGAGATCTATATCTCGACCATTTCAAGATCTCATTCTCCTGGAAAATTAATGGTGAGCCAAGGGATGTGAGAAGGAGTGGTAAGGGAATTGTTAGAAGCCCACTTTGATTTCTGTAAGGAGTCTTGTGCTTTCCTTAACCTCACACATTCATTGGCATCTGTACGACAAATCTTCCACTTTTCTTTTTGAATTAAAAATTAAAGTTCCCTAGGGAAATTATGCAATGGGAAATTGACACTTCAATAAACTTGGCTCACACATTTTATTGATTATGGTAAATCCAATTATTTCAATAAAGCCTGGGAAAACCAAAAAAGTTATCCTTTTCATGCTCCACTGGTATATATTTCTTTCTATTAGGGTAATACCTGCATGATTCTAAAATCTACTTCCTCAAAAGTAATAAATAAATCAGAGAGTCATTCCAAACTAAGTTTGCCTGAATTGTCTTGCAAAAATCTTGATGAGTTTTTAACTATTTTTGTGGACTGATGGACGCTAAATGTGATAACACTTTTAAGTACTCACTCCCATAAACATTAAACTTAAAATATAATGCATGAACATTTTAAACTAAAAACAACCTATCAAATTGCACGCTTGCTGCTACTCAGAAATGTGGATTCTAGCCTCTTTTTTCTTTTCTTTTCTTTTTTCTTAATTAGAAATACTGAAGTTGTGCCTGATGCAAATCTTATTTTTCTTGTGGCAATTGCCCTGGGCTCAGTGACCTGTAAAAAGGCAAACCCTTGGACTTCGAAGACTTCTTTTGACTTCACGACCTGGGACTGACTGCTGTGTGATTTCTCTGCCCACTGGCCTGTCTCTCTCCCACTGCCCTCATCTTCAGCAGGTCACATCAAGAGGTTGTGCCACGAGGTTGGGAAATAAGGCTGACAAACAAGGTCCACCAGGGGTGAGAAGATCCCTGCCCTTCACCAGTGTTGGGGGTTTAATCTGCTCTAAGATCCAAGTTTTTATTCTTCTTTGAAACACAACCATTTCTTTTTTTTAACTCTGATTTTTTTTCAGGGATAAGAGAAAAAAACACAATAGAATACAATTTTATTGACTTTATGACAAACAAAAGAAAGGAAACCCTCCAAACTATTCTAGACACATATATGTAAAAAGTCAAAAATGAGTTTTTAAATTCTGAAACCTCTTCCAAGGAAAACATCTGTATAGTACAGGTCATCAGTTCAAGGTTCAGTTAAGATAACTTTAACATTACTTCTTTGGTCACTCAAACTTTCCACCCACAACAATGTTGCTGTTGCCTATTTCTCAACAACGCTTTTCTCAGTAAGGTGAATAATAAAAAATAAATGAGAGCAAGCTGAAGTAGAGCATAAGGTGTGGAGTACATTTGTATTATCTGCATGCAATGAGGTGTGATAGAAAGCTCAAAAGCAAAACACACTCCATTCCCAGGTCTCCCAGTCATCAACTGTGAATCTTTAAGGAGGTTACTTACCATTTTTGAACCTCAGTTTATGCATCCATAAGAAGGAGATAACAAAAATGATTACAAAATAAGATAATAAGAAAAGTATTTTTCATTTTTTACACTGTGGTAAAGCAGCGTAAGAATGTTATTTGCTGGAATTGTTTGTCATGAGCCCAACCAGGGAGGCCCTGACAATGGAGGATGATTTAAAATCTCATGAAGGTACACTTCGCTCTTCAAAGTCAAGACGAAATAGACTCTTCTTGTGTCTGTCATGAAAACACTGATTTATGGGCTGGATTCTTAAGTAAATTACAGAAGTTGCTCGATACTCAGTTTGACTTTGGAGGGACCATAGAGGTAAAGAAGTGGATCTTGGTCTATATTGGTCTAGGTGGAGAAAAAATAAATGAAGTAATCATATTTCCCCATGTATTGGGAATATAGACTGCAGGTCTCAAATATTGCTTTTTGATTGTTTTTAATAGCCATCTTTCAGGGCCAGCCCTGTGGCCAAGTGGTTAAGTTCGTGCGCTCTGCTTCAGTGGCCCAGGGTTTCACTGGTTTGGATCCTGGGAACGGAGATGGCACCACTCATCAGGCCATGCTGAGGCAGCATCCCACACGCCACAACTAGAAGGACCCACAACTAAAAATACACAACTATGTACCGGGGGATTTGGGGAGGAGAAGAAGAAAAAAAGCAAAAGATTGGCAACGGTTGTTAGCTCAAGTGCCAATTGTTAAAAAAGAAAAAATAGGCATCTATCATCTATAAAAAGATTCTTAATGAATATTTGGGACAAATTAAAATCTATTGCTAAATATTCTGTGTTTTTTAACACTAATTTCTATTAATTCGAGCCATCTGTTTTTCTCTCTCTCTCTGTTCTGCTTTCTATCTGGACGTTCTCAAGTCAGGGCCATATCTGAGACTGTCATAATTCCTACAGGTTAAAAGTTTTGCCACATTTATTCCTTTTCAGGGTGCTACAAGCATAACTATAGAAAACTGTTGTCTCCATAACTCAAAATTCCAGAATTCTTCCTGGATACGGTGCAGCGCTAGTGAAACATTCTGCAATTGTTAGAAATGGATGTTGGCTTTGAAGAGGAAATTGAATGTCCCTCTTAAGTTTGAGGTGAGGGTGACAGTCAAAAGTCAACGTCAGATGTATTTTTTAAAATTTCTTCTACTGCAATATAAATGGAAAAAGAGAAATGTCCTTAATTTCCTTCGAGTTTCAAATGAAAAATAAAACACAAATTTGAGATAACATTTAAAATCAGGAAGAAACTGCTTGAATCTTTGCTGGAAAGAAATTATTTTCTGGAATGGGCTTTGTCAATGTATATATCAGTGAATCTTTTCCCTCCATTGCCCTGCTAACCACAGATATGTTAATGCTATTTGAATTTCGTATTTCTCTTCTCTTTATAATGTCTTCTCGACCACCACATTTGTCCTTCTCCTTGGATAATTGGTCACTGCAGAAAATCTCACTGCTCCTCATTGTTTGTCAACAGAAGGAAAGCAACTAATTAAAAATTCTTGCTTCCTCTCAGCAAACCAATGGCTGATCCTATTCTTGTGACCTGGATTACCAGGAATGAAAATCTAAGTCTGGACCACCAGCATCGCTTCCTTCCCTACCTTATCGTAAGACCCACCTTATCGTAAGACCCGCTAAAATTCATCCACTCCTTTACTGGGAAGCATATAACCCAGAAATGAGTAGTGCACAAAGCTGGAGTAAAATATATCATGGCAACTGGGTCACAGAGCCATCAGTGGACACTGTTCTGTGGTTCCTTCTGTGTAAACCCTATTGCTCATTTCTTGGAACTAACCAAAGTAAAATGACTTAATAAAACCTTCACAGAAGAAAAAGACAAATAATACCCATAGCATTTCAACTAAATTACCCTAATGTATCACTGACCAGAAACTTGCTAGTCTTCAAATACAATTTATCTGTTAGAATCTAATTGTTCGTCTTTATGCAGAGTTCTTTTTGAAGTTCTTCGGAGCTCTGGGACCAGAGGGAACCAGCAGGACATGAGGAGTAGGATAATCACTCTTTAAACAATCAATTATATCTCTGGCATTACTGAAATAAATTCTTTCCTGGAAAAGACTTAAGAAACCTTGTGTCAAGTGACGATGCTAACAAGAAGTTTCTGTTCCTTGAAACCATGCTGAAGGACATGCGTAGCTGGCAGGCTCTTGATCCTGGCACTCAGCTTCAATGTCATTTTGATGGTGGGTCTTCTCTTTCAAAACATTAACTGTTTTGGCTGTAGAGCAAGTTGAGAAAAACAAAAGCCATCACCCTCCATGTCACGGCTTCTCTGTGTTTGTGGAGTTAACCGCCTCCAGCTGGCGTGTTAGGTTGGCCATGGGCTGCTTGGTACCTCCACCGCACATGAGGAAATGGTGATTTTTCTCAGGAATAGTTTGGGATGAGGAAAGAGGGTCCACGACCTTCCCATTAATTCATTCCAAGTCCTTGAAGTGATCATTTAACTTCTCAGGGTCTTACTTTCTAACTTTGAAAAAGAGAAAGCAAAAGCATTTCCTCCAGCCTATGTGCTGGACGGCTCTGAAATTTGATTGAGTTATGTAAAGTGGTTTGGAAATTATAAAGATTTGTGTAAATGCAAGAAATTATATATCACCTGGCCATATTCACTTCCTGTAAATGCTAAATTATTTAGCCTTATTACGAGGGATTAGCCATTTTCTGTGTGATGCTAAAGTTCTGTTAGAATTCAGCATCTGAAAGAAGCAAGCCCTTTTTTGAGAATCATGACATTTAATCTAATTTTGTATAGTTTGCTCATTCTCCAATTAGTCTCTACAACACGCTTAAAAAAGTATTTACTAACTAAATAGTTCAACCATGCTTTGTCTTTCCTTTTGTTCAATGTTCTTAGGCTGATATTTCTATGGGTCTAAGAACCCATTCATTTTCCTCAGATTAGAACCCCTGTCAACTGTTCATTTGTAGTCTGATAAAAATTCAGTACACGATATTTCTACATCACGTTTTTCTTTCTCTATCCATTCATCATCCTGTTTCCTCATTTTCCCTCATATTCTCACACATCTAAGGATGGATCCAGCATTTTCTCACTTACATCTCAGAGCTCATTTCCTGGCAAGAAGTTCAAGCTCTCATTTCATGTTCTGCACCTCAACCCCTTAGTCCCTTAACGGCTCCTGCGCCCCAGATGCCTAATTCATCTTTGTAGTCACATGTAACATAGACTATTCACGACTTCACATGGAAGGTGATTTCTGACCCATATTTAACATTGGGGGGACCTCATTTGAGTCATATTCCCCACTAATTAGTGAAATAAGACAAGGAATAAATTCTAGAGAATTAAAGGACTGAAGTAGAGGATCAGGTACAAACATTGCCCTGGATGTCAGAGAACAAGAGTGTATACTTCTCCCCTCACTACAACAAAAGAGTATATGACTATTAAGAATGGTTATTTCAGGTGTAAAGCTGCCTCTAAAGTTCTCCAACCCATAAGGATATTTGACATGTATATGTTATATTAGTTTCCTCAGTCACCTCCAATAAGAGACAATTCATGAAGTGTACTAACTAAACACCCAGGATCTTTTATGTGCCTTGGATAGGAAACAGCATTGAGTCACCCAAGCTGCTTGATTCTGTAGTTTAGAGGCATCAGTTACTAAACTGCTGTGATATCAAGCACGTGCACAGGGAGAGCATTTTGTTGAGTATTTTTATAAGGAATTAGTCAATGTAATTGCGGGCTGTAAAGAGATTGTTACACAACCTCATTACATGTTGTAAACACTTCATCACATGACATCTTTCCATGTCATAAATACATCATCAGAGACCATTATGCTCTCTAATGATGACTTCTCACATCCATTCATCATACAAAAATGAATAAATGCCTAAGGAGAGAATAATCTGTGCAGTTTTTCACTGCTGTGATAACTCCATCTGTAGAATTTCTTATGATGTGCTGTATATTTACACATGCTATTACACAGCAAGAACATAGATATATTTGCTCTTTGCTCTTCATTCTTACAATTACCTTTAGCTAAAGGGAATAAAATCTGAGCTCACCTCTATAGTTTGTAAAAGAATATTTAAAGAAAGAGGAAGGAGAAAAGAGGAAAGAAGAGGAGGAGAGATGGGGAGGAGGAGAAGAAAGAGAAGGAAATGGAAAAAAAACAATTTAAAATAATTGTGTAATATAGACCTATTTGTGTGTTTATGTGTTAATTCTTCCAGACATATTTGACTTTAGATATGCTTTACAATTAATTTACATACGGCAATAGAAGTGGTCGCTCTCTGTTCATAGGGTTTTAAAGTTAATTTCAATTTATTCTCTAGGGCTACATGGTGTCTGTTGTCATTCATTCACATTTCCTACCTTTTTGGACCACTCCTTCCCAATACCCATTTCTCAGAGTATCAGATGGAGGAAGACATCTATAAAACAAGATCAGACTAAAGCAATGGTCTCCAAACTTGTTGTACGAAGCCATTTGTTATTATTCTTGGGTCTGGAAAGCCTCCTAGACATGAGGCTGGTGAGCTAGGTAGTCTCAATACCCACCCCTTACCTCAACCAGGAAAGGTCCACTTTCATCTGTTTTCTAATGTGAGTATCAGAGCATAAAATCCACTGAACTAAATAATATCTGTGTTTCTTTAAGCCTCAGCCTGCCCCGATCTTTCAGTTCTGTGTCGTTACTGGGGAGTTTCATGGGACGCTGGAGGTGGGCAAGAGGAGCTTTCAGGCTGGCCCGTGGTCTAGGCCTCTCCTTCACTCAAGCCTATAAATTTAGACTTATGATGTTATGGCAAAGTGAGGTCTTATATAACCCACGTGTGTGTGTTGTATGTGCGTGCCCATGTACGTATGTGGTGTTAATTTGTTAAACACAAACATTAAAACATCTCGTAATTTTTATGACCATGAATTGGCATTGCCTCATTTTTAAATGTACAAGGAACCTCAAACCATGCAAATTGCTTATCCGTTTCTTGCCCTCTGAGGTGTTCCAATGATCGCTCAGCAGTATGTTGATAAAAGCCAAGCTATGCCATCCATCCTCAAGTCTAGGATGTCATCCATGGGGACTGTGACTTTCCTTTGCTAATCAGAGCATACTCCAACACTAACTGAGTTCTTCTTCAGGGCTAAGAACTACACAGATCACTTCACTAGGTTTGTTCATTTCATCCTCACAACATCCTGTTATTATCTATTATCCCAATTTTCAGATGAGGAAGGTGAGGAATTTTTAGAGAGTTTAAACAAGCAAAAATCACATAGCCAGTAAGTGGCAGTGTCATTCCAACCCAGGCAGGCTGCTGCTTAGACCAAGAGATTAATTACTGAGTTCCAATTGCATTAATGTTAACACAAATCACTTCCGTTTTCACTTTGGAATATACTGGAAATGTCCAAGAATTAAATAATCCAAGGAAGGGGCAATTTGATTTTTGTTGTTTATATACTTTTCTTTTAGTCTCTTTAATGGAGGATAGTAAAATGAAACAAAAAAATAAATTTAAAATTAATTTTCTAACATTCATGAAAATAAATAGGTATAAATTAAATAACTAAGTGTCCAAATGATGTTTTGGGTTGTGTGCAATTATTTAAGCTTAAAACTACACAAATTCTGTTATAATTGTGTATATACACATATAATATTACGTACATATAATACATATGCATATACATACATATAATACATATGCATATAATACATGCATATACATATGTATATATTATGCATATACATAAAAATACATATATGTATATAATTGTACATATGTATATGCATACATATACACAGATATATACATAAAATTTACCTACACACATACATATACAAAATAACTTAATAACATAGTAAAATAATTTCTTTAAAGAAATTCTTTTAGAGGTAGCATAGAAATTTCTGACTAAAAAGAATCAATGGTCAGAATATATAAAGAACTCCCACAACACAACAAAAAAAGAAACAAACAACCCAATTCAAAAATGAGCAAAGGATCTGCAAAGATAGTTCTCCAAAGATGATATACAAATGGTCAATAAGCACATGAGAAGATGTTCCTCATCTCTAGTTATTAGGGAAATGCAAAACAAAACCACAATGAGACACTATTTCACACCCATTAAGATAGCTATTATAAAAACAAAAACTGAAGATGTGGAGAAATAGGGACACTTAGACACTGCTGGTAGCAACGTAAAATGGTGCAGCTGCTGTCAAGAACAGTTTAGTGGTTCATCAAAAATTTAAACGTAGAATTATTATATGATACAACAATTCTTCTTTGGGGTATATACTCAAAAGAATTTAAAGTAGGGACTGAAACAGATACTTACACATCAATGTTCCTATCAGCAGTATTCACAACAGCCAAAAGGTAAGAACAGCTCAAATGGTCAACATATAATGGAATATTATTTAGGCATAAAAAGGAATGAAGTTCTGATACATGTACAAGATGGATGAATCTTGAAAATATTATGCTAAGTGAAATAGGCCAGACACAAAAGGACAAAATACTGTATGATTCCAATTATACAGTAATTTGTATAAGAATGGGCATATTCATAGAGAGAGAAAGTAGAATGGTGGTTGACAGGGGTTGGGGGGATGGGGATAAGGAGTCATTCTTTAATGGGTACAGAGTTTCTGTTTGGAAATGACAAAGATGTTCTGGAAATGGATAGTGGTGATGGTTGCAGAACATTGTGAATGTAGTTTAATGCTACTGAATTGTACACTTAAAAATGGCTAAAATGGTGAATTTTATATTACCATTTTATATATTTTACCACAATAAAAATAAAAAAGAATCCCGGGGCCAGCCCCGTGGCACAGCAGTTAAGTTCGCACGTTCTGCTTCTCGGGGGCCCAGTGTTCCCCGGTTCCGATCCCGGGTTCAGACATGGCACCACTTGGCAAAAGCCATGCTGTGGTAGGCGTCCCACATATGAAGTAGGGGAAGATGGGCATGGATGTTAGCTCAGGGCCAGTCTTCCTCAGCGAAAAGAGGAGGATTGACAGTAGTTAGCTCAGGGCTAATCTTCCTCAAAAAAAATAAAATAAAAAAGAATCAATTGTTAATGTTTTTTCAAAGACTCCTTCTGAATTAATCAAAATAATATCCTCTAGGGGGCGGCCCGGTGGCATAGCTGTTAAGTTTGCGCACTCCACTTCAGTGGCCTGGGGTTTGCGGGTTCGGATCCTGGATATGGACCCATGCAATGCTTGTCAAGCCATGCTGTGGCAGGCATCCCACATATAAAATAGAGGAAGATGGGCACAGATGTTAGCTCAGGGCCAATCTTCCTCAGAAAAAAGAGGAGTGTTGGCAGCAGATGTTTGCTCAGGGCTAATCTTCCTCAAAATAATAATAATAATAATAATATCCTCTAATTCATAATCTTGTTATTTTCTTAAATTCTGGACATATATGTATACATGGCTGAGATACTTCAGGTTAAAAAGCTCAGCTCTTCCCTGAATAAAGAAATCATGACCTACCTCACACAGTCGACTTGCTTGCTCTCTGTACATTTAAATTATAATGTTACCACGAAGAGGGAAAATTATACCCTAAAAATAGATTCATTCAGTATGTACTGTCTATAATACATTTATAGCTGTGTTCTTCTCTCACAGCTCATTGGAAAGGAAGAGAGAGAAAGAAAAAAAGAGAGAGAAAAACTTTAGAAATGAATCGCATTGAAAGTTAATAACCTTTCTTATTTTCCACGCATCCTTAAATTTGAAGAGCTAAACCCAAAGGACTATATCATAGCTTTACACTTCCTAGTGGTGACAGACGAAAATAAAGTTTGACTCAGCCTAACAGGAAAAGCCTGACTCATTAAAACTCAAAGCCCTGACTCCTGCAGGAGGTGTTTGGGGCAAATCCTTGATGTTGATCCCTAGAAGAGAAGAACAGATGGGGGATGAACTCACACTAATAGATGAAAACGATGAAAGGAACACAATTATTAAGAAAATTACAATGAAAGGAAAAGATGAATGAATCCATCGCAATATTGATATTTTGAGGAGTTGAATATATGCATATTGATATTTAAGAAGTATATTATTAAACAATTTCCAACGAGAATTTATAAGACCCAGAGGTAATGCTACTCATAGGCAAGTTTGTTAGCTTGCTTTGTCTAAAGAACACTGCTCGAAGGCCCTAAATAAGCACATGTCTCTTGACTTAGTTTGGCTGTACAAAGTAGACAACGACAGGAGAAACTAATTTACTAAAACTGGTCTATGCACTGTTTCATCTCCCAGTATACTTTTGTGTCCCCAGGAAGGGGTACAGTAATTATCCATTCCTGTGGCTTCTCTCACAAAACGGGAAAGAGAAAGAAGAAAGTAGACAGACAGCTTTGCTTTATGCGTACGTGGTTTGAGGGGATTTCCTTCAGAGCAGGCTTCTATGTGTTAACTCTGGCATGCCTTCCACTCTAGGGCATGGATAGGGGCCAGACACCAGCACAAGCAATGGCCAAACCCTTCACTCACATACGCACACAGGCACACATACTCCCTCTCTCTTTGCAGGTTTTCCTCTCTCTGCTCGCTGCGTAGCTTTTCTGTACTAATCCACTGATTGCTGCTTTACTGTGAGGGAAGCATACCCTCATAAAACCACCTCATCTTTTCCTACAGAGAGTCCTACTCAAAGCCTTAGGAATTCTCCCCAAAGTATTCAGAGGCACACACAAATGAGAATGACTACAGAGACTACAGTAAGAAAGAATCCACTATTAGCTTCAGTTCAGGTAAAAGAAGAGGTTCGCAGGGCCCCAGGCTAACTCTGCACTCTCTGCTTTCCTTTCCACCTACACTCCCAAATTAGAGGGTGGCTAAAGGAACCTCTCTCACTGGGAAGAAGGGACCGTGTTGCTATGGGCATGGCTGCAATGCTTTGGGAGGGGAGGAACTCTCTGGAGGGAGTGGGGACTGTGCGTGTTTAATGAGTTCAAACCTCTTCCACAAATTAAGTGAAATATTTTAAAAGGAAACAATATTACTTAAGTTTTATTTGTTTCAGCTACTTGGTTACAACTCCACACGGACACAATTAATGGAGGAAATAGAGTATTTTATAAGCCCAGGACTCTCAGTCAATCTGTGACCAAGAGAAATTCTTTGCCTTAATCACCATACATTCCTTTTGGATAGCTCTTATATTGCCAAAATAATTATCCCAGGCTTAAGAAAAGATTTTGTCTAGTCATTCCCCGAAAAGTTATAACATTTGGGAAGTAGAATGCTTCAACGTGTAAATTAATAATGAACTTTGTCCTCTTTTCCAATATTTGCATGTGTATTTTTGAGCAACCCTTAATAATGTACTATTTCACGGGTACGTGTGCACACACACGTGCGCACACACAGGCCATTGAAAGCCAAGCTTCCCATAAATCTAAGAATTGAAGGGCAGCCTAGATGCCCTGAAAATTCTGTTCCCAGGAAATGAATCCCCTTGCCCAGCCTAGAAGTGCTCACCAATAAAGAAGCAAACAGCTTTAATTGATCATGCAAATAACGAAATGCCCTGGAAACTAGATATGTTAAGAAGCAAAGGAAAGAAAGCAAAAGAAGCAAACCAAATTGCTCAATTTTCCCAAATTTTAAGGAAAAGAAAACTAACTTTAGAAACTACTGAGTGGAGAAAAACATCAAAAGTTTATGGGAACAGAATGCTGGCTATTTCAATTCATGAAGACTTTTTTGTTGTTGTTCTCTTCCGTCAGATGGAATGATGAAAGACATTTTACAAAATTCCTATATCGTTTTCTCAGAATTTTCCACAATTCTAATCTTTGAAAATAAACTGTTTGACTATTTTGTTCCTTCTCGGAAGGATAATCTTAAAGATAGCATATAGCCTTTATTTTCTTTCTTTCATATGCAAAGAAAATCAGAAAGAGAGATCTCAAGTTAGGGCACAGTGAAGATGCAATGTCAGCAACCCCTGAGTGACAGAGACAAGCTACGGTGTCATTTTGAGTATTATTACCTTCAAATGTAATGCCATCCTAGCATTCTGTTCAGACACCATAAAAGGCAGCCGGTCCAAGTTCAGCAGCTGAGGCGTAGACTGTGCGAACGTTCCTAATCTCTGAAGAGCACGGCAAAATAAATAACCACTCGACCCACTTTGTTTCTGCTTTACCCTTCCCTCCACACCTATAAATATGGTTTATTGTATACATAGCTTTTGGGGTCAAGTATTAATGGTGAGAACCATTAAGAGGGCAAAGGTCAGTGGCTCCTGACTTCAGTGACCCTTAAATTTAATCTAGCGTGGTAGGAATAGAATTAAAAGTGATGAACTTGCAAAGTGTGATAAAACCTGCTTTACTCACACAATTGGGCAGCAACAGAGGAAAGAAAGAAATTTAAACAATAAAAATGAACTTCATGATCTAATTACAGCCCCAGAGTTAAAGGTGAACATTCACAGCCGACTGCCATGCATGAGGGCCAAACTCTGACATCTTTAAAATACCATGTGGTTTTTGGACTCCAGCAGCCGTTTTGGAATTTTATCAAACAAACACTGGTCTTTATTTTTATTTAGCTTTATGTCCTCTTCAATAAGAGAGATGACAAGACAGCATTTTGGAAAATATTGAAACCAGTTTCTTCAGCCTGGCCGAACTTTATTTTTCAAAATAAATCCTTCAAATCGGCCACATTTATACCAATTTTTTAATCCCTTTTCAACTTGAGAACTTAATATTCTAGTCTTTTCTCTGGCTCTCCCTTTCTCCACCTGTTTTCATTTAAATATATCAATTATTTTCCCTTGTGATTTGAAAGATAGTCTCAACTTATCCGTTTTTGAAAATACCAACAGTGCATTCTTTCTGATTTTATATTATCATTTCCCTTCAATAATTCTTTTCCTGAATTTTTTAAACCTATTCTAAGAAATCGACTTCCTAGAGTCTATTAATTTAGGAGTGGTTTTCAATTTTTTATTTTGCAATAATTTTAGGTTTTTAAAAAGTTGCAAAAATAGTGAAGACAGTTCTTACATATCCTTCACACAGCTTTCCCAAATCTTAACAACTTACCTCATTCTGAGGAAATTAAAATTGTTAATCGTATTAACTAGTCTACAGAATTTATTCAGATTTCACCAGTTTTTCTGTGAAGGTTTTTTTCTGTCCAGGACCAATTCAAGAGCCCACGTTACATTTGTTTGTGGTGTTTCCTTCGACATCACAGGTCTGTGACAGTTGCTCCATCTTTCCTTAGCTTTCTTGACTTTGACTGTTTTACAGGCAGTTATTTCACAGAATGTCTCTCAGTGTGAATTTATCTGAAGTTTTCTCAGGATTAAGTTGACGTTATGCATATTTGGCAAGAATATCACAGAAGTGATATGGTGCCCTTCTCAGTGCATCATATCAGAAGGTGCACGATGTCAATATGTGTCATTACTGGTCATGTAACATACATGTAACTGGTCACGTAAACCTTGAGTGTTTCGCTACCTTGTGTCTGCTGGATTTCTCCATTGTAAAGGTACTGCCTTTCTCTTTGTAATTAATAAATATTTTGTAGGGAGATACTTTCAGACTATGTAAATATCTTATTTCTCATCATATTTCTGCCCACTAATTTTAGCATCCATCAGTCATTCTTGCCTGCAATAATTATTATTGTGGTTGCTTAATACTGATTTTCTATTTCCCTCACTCTTTCTCTATTTGTTGATTGGAATTCTACTGTAAGAAAGTGCTGTCCCTTCTCTCTTTTTATTTATTATTCAATTATTATTTATATCTGATGCATGGATATTTATTTTATTCTATGGATTATAATTCAATACTGTCATGCTTTTGGCTCAGATTAGTCCCAGTTTTGGTGAAGAGCTCCTACAAGGATCCTGTAGGAGCTCTTGGCCGAAAAGTAGATCCTGTCTTTTTGACAGGCTGCCATCATTTTTTCACCACTTCCTAACTTTCTGGCACCGGATGATTCAGCGTTCATCTTGTATTTTCTCTACCCCAACCCTGGAATCAACCAAGAAGCCTTTCTTCCTTTATTGGAAACGATATTTAGAAACTAAAATATTGATGGAAGATATGTTTATTGCTACGTAGGAAAAATATATATGCATACTAACCCACATATATACAACCATGTATATTTATTTCTGTATCTATCCTTCTGTACATGTATATGTAAAACCATGAATTTATACTGATACCTCTGATTTCAACCCACCACCACAATGTTCATGCTAGTCCCTATTTCCTTGTTTGTGGCTTCTTTCTCTGCCGGTGAGAAATCTAGCTCTCACTATCAATTTATTTATTTATTTGTTCAATCTTAGTATACACATAAAGTAGTTTCAGAGCTGCTAACCTATACATACATCAGAAACAAATTTACTAACTAGAGTGACAATATTTGTGGATAGTTCTTTTTGTGTTTTACCTTAAGTATACAGACAAAACATTGCCTTTTTAAAGTTACTTAGCTCTTTTCTTCTCCACCCCTTCTGCATGATTCTGTTATCCATTTGTAATAGTTAGGTTCATTTGTTATTGTTTGTATTCACATACACACACACACACACACACCCTGATAATTTTAATCATTCATGTATTTTTTGATCATGCAAGCATTATCATGGTTTAGAGTCAGAGTTGTACAACAAGATAAACTCAGAGAAGTGTCACTTATCCCCTGTGCTATCCCATTTTCTCCACTCCTTTCATGCACGCACACATACAAACACGCGTATGTCATAGGTAACCAGCCTTTGTATTTTCTGGTTTATCCTTTATATGTCTCTTTTTGGTGCAAATGAGTAGATATGTGCACATTTTCTAACATCCCTCTCCTTCTTATGTGAAGGTGAGCACCCTCCAGGTCTCCTCCGTGCTTTGCCTTCTTCGCTTAATGGCGTATCCTGCACATCACTCTGCAGAAGCTTTTAGAGATCCTCATTCTTCTTCACAGCTCCGCAGTCCTCCGTTGCGGGGCTGTACTGTAGTTTACTCAACTATTATAAATGGGCATTTTGATTTACAATATTTTTAAATTATAAACAATGCGAGAATGAATATCCTTCTTTGCAATTATTTTTGTGTCATTGGAAGTGTGTCTCCTTGTGGCAGAACTCCTGGGTCAAAAAATGAGGGTACATATAGTTTTGTTAGTACTGCCAAGATTCGCTCCAGAAGGTTCTTCTAGTTTGCATTCCTACCAGCAGTATAGGGGAATGCCTCTTTCCCTACAGTTTTGCCAACACAATGTGTTGCCCTAGTTTTAAATTTTCATCAGTCCAATAGGTAAGAAAAAGTATTGTTTTAATTTGTGCTTTCCTAATTATGAGTGAGTATAAACATTTTTTGTGCGTGTTTAAAAGCCACTTTTATTTTCCATTTTTTTAATTGCCTGTTTATGTCTATTTCTCATTTTTCTATCAGGTTTTTAGCTCTCTGAACTTCAATTTTTAAGAGTTCTTTATATACTAGGAATATAAACTCTATGTCTATTCCAGGTTTCACTTGTCTTTTGACTAGTTCATGATTTTTTTTTCCTGAAGAAGATTAGCCCTGAGCTAACATCTGTGCCTATCTTCCTCCACTTTATATGTGGGTTGCTGCCATAGCATGGCTGTTGAGTGGTGTAGGTCTGTGCCCGGGATCTGAACCCGCAAACCCTGGCCACCAAAGCAGAGCACGCCAAACTTGCCACTATGCCACAGGGGCAGCCCCTTGACAAGTGCATCATTTTTTAATGCAACTTTTATGTAGTCAAATTGATCAATCTTTTCTTTTATTACATCTGGATTTTGAGCCTTGGCTAGAAAGTCTTTTTTCCCTAAGCTGAGGTTAAGAAGAAATTTATCCATGACCAATTGTCCTTACACCATAGATCAAAAAGTTAATTTTTGCCCCAGTGGTTTGAGATGCTACTTTTATCATGTGCTAAATTTCCATATATACTTGAGTCTATTTCATGCTTAATGTTATATTCCACTGATTAATTTGTCTATTCATGCTTCAGTACCACATTGTTTTAATTTTATAAACTTTATAGTATATTTTTAACTCTTGGTAGGGCTACTTCCCCCTTGGGTCCAGATTCTTCTTTTAATCCATAGACTATAAACTTGGGTGTGTATAGGGCCAAGAAGGCAACACAAGTAAGTGATGCTGACAAGGCTTAAGTAATAGGGAGTGTTGGAGACTATGGAAAATAAGAGAGTCGTTTGCATGTCCAAACTAAAGGAAACAACTGCTCTTCAGCTCCAGCCAACTGTTTCCCAGTGGGAATGTAGGTCCAATATTATAAGATCTTCTAATTTTTCAAGATGAGATAAGACACTAGACTTTTATGAGAAATCTCCCAATTTTAAAATGTTAGTTCATTGGCAATGAATTACATTTTTTTTTCAGTTTTATGTTAAGCACTGTGGTGAGTCAAAAAGTAGAGCCTACGTAAGCTATATATGGCCCAAAGATTTCTAGTTTGCACACTCTGCGATGTACAAGTTGCTAAGGAGTGAGGTAAACAGAATTTTCTGATAAATTTTGCCCTGAATTGTTGAAGAAATCAGTTTTTCAAAAGGTACTACACTTGTCTCAGTGATGAGCAAAGGGAATAAGGGTGTCCATAGATTATTCAGATTTGTAAATAGTTCCTATCCTTGTATTTCAGAAAGAAAAGGCATAAGTTATCCTTATGATTGTTGTCCTGATTGCTGTCTCAAAATGTTGATTATACAGATTATAATATACAGATTATATAAATAAGGTTAACTGCAAGAGAACTTTGAATGAAATTTTAGTATTATTTATAGTTTAAATGAAATGCATAGATATAAGTCATCACACATGGGAAGAGAAAGACTAATAGTATTTTTTATTTCAGATTATTTTTCAAATATATTTTAAAAGCTTCTAATCATAAACTATGGAATAAAAACTAAATTTAACAATACCATATAGGATAAAATGAAAAGTCTAAAATCTCTTTACCTCACCTCCATCAAAAACACAGATTTGTATGAATGCTTCCATGCACATACTTAAGCATAAATGAAAAAATATATATCATCAGAAATGTATTGTTCTGTATCTTCCCTTTTTTTCACTTCCATATCACTTTATATTGAGCTACCTCATTCTTTGAATAGTTGCAAAACATTCTATTATGTGGATGGTATTTAATGAATCCATTAATCAATGAATATTTATGCTGTCTTTAGCTTTTGCTGTTTCATACAATGCTGAAATGCTAATCACAATAGTCAAGATATGGAAACAACTTGAATGTCCATTGATGGAAGAATGGATAAAGAAATTGTGATATATATAAAAGGTGTATATAAATGCGTTTCACATACATATATACGTATTCGTACACACACACGTATACTGTTAGCCTGCTGTGTGATAGGTATCTCAATTTTATTGTAATTGCTTCTCTTTCTAAAATTAAAAGCAAGTATAGAAAATTACAAAAAATAATATAAAAAATGCTATTTATCTGCCATCCCAAAAATGAACAAAATTGGGTGATACGTGCTTTAGATATTTTTAAAATAAAACATTGCAATAAAACATGAGGTCTTTTATACTACCCTCCTCACTCCTCTCTGCGTCTCTCTCCTTTCCACATGCAAGTATAGTTGTAAATTAGTGTGTCTTTGATGTACGTTTTTCTATTTTACCTTATGTATATGAATTCAAAACCATATATTGTACTAATTTATGTTTTCAATTTTCACATAAATGGCTTTTGTGCTGCAAAAAGCTTTTAAAAATCTCAACATTGTTTTTCTCTCTTCTGTGTATATATTAGACTGTACTACAGTTTATTTACTTTGTTTTTAAGTTCTTTGATTATTATAAAGTAATGATAGATCTAGTCATAAAATGACCCTTCTTCTTTTATAAGCCATCCATTGCCCACAATTATCTTCTGGCATTTAATGTATCAATAAGATGCCTGAGATCACCTTGACTTTTATAATTTCCTCAGGTGTCCTTCTGTACCTTTCCCATGTCTGGATGTTGGCAGAATTCTTTAAAGTCCTCTTATGTTTGCCAGGACGAGATTAGGTGCAGGCTCTCTTTGCACTGATTTTGCCCAGAACAGCATAGTTATTCTTGAGAAGGAAAATGATGATTTCTATAGTTCTGCAAAACTCCATCTTCAACTCATATCCCTTTGATTATTGCTTCTGGTTATTATCCCCAGTGGTTCATTCGGGAACTCACATTTTCCAGAAGTCGTCTTTCTATTCACTGTTCTCGTTATTTATCGCTTATTTTCTCATCATTTTCATTTTGTGCCCTTTGTCTCCAACTTCTCAACAAGCTTCTCAAATTTATTTATCCACAAGTTCAAAGATATTTCTTAGCATCACCTCCACTGCACAAGTTAAAATTTGTTTCTGATGTTGTGTTTTGTCCGTTTGTGCTACTTTAGATACCTCCTTTTCCTTGTAAGAGTTACCTTTTCGTTATCAGGCTATATGCCAGCTTCATGGAAATCATGTCTTCCTAGATTCTATAGAGGAAGCAAATTTCCTGAAATTTTCTTCTGTACATGCAGGAGATTGTTGTCAGAGGTTTGCACTATTTCTGAGTCTTCTAGATCCTACTCCATTTCCATTATTCTAAAATGTAGTTTAGTCAGTTTTATCAATGAAAATACGGGAACATACAAAAATTAATTAAAACAACAATAAGAGCCAGAGATTATATAATACTAGCTCCATTTAACTTAATAAATATTTGCCATATACTCTCAATGTTTCAGAGACTATACCAGATTAGTAATGCAAAGATTAAAAAAGCAATTTCCCTGCACTTGAAGAATTTACAAGCCAATGAGCAAGATAACTAAGAAATGACTCATCATTCTGCTAATCAGACTAAGAGGAATGCTTTGTTAGAAGCAAAAAGGAGAACACAGCTCAGTAGGTTTAGGGAAGTTTTCATAGATGAAATATCACTTAGTTGGGTTGTAAAATAATACGCATTTTAACAAGCGAAAAAGAATTCTGCTGAAGATCATTTGAATAAAGGATAAAAGTGTTTTGATATTAGAAAAATGTAATTATACATATACATATATGTATGGATGCATATATATTTATATATATAATTACATAACTATAAATATATAAAACTTGCAAACATTTCTATATATGGAAACACAAGACTTTATGCCTTATTACAAGTTACATTATATGCAAAATATATGAAAGATTCACCTGGAAGCCTCAGGCCTCTGGTTCCGGAAAGTATTTAATTATCCAGACCTAAGTATTTCAAATTTTACCATGTTTTTATTATGTTCACTTGCACTTCAACAGCCCTTCTGGAAACAAAAACATTTTCAATGTCCTGGTCTTGAGTCACTCTTTGAGGAGACTAGACACTCTGGCTGGAGTTTCTAATTCTTCAATCATTTGGACCATTCTTGCAAGTCAACGACATGGCCCCTCTACACTTGAAGATTTGGTTGCATAACATGAAAAAGCAGGGAGTCATGAGTTGAAATTTATTGACAGGAAGAGTCCTCGCCCCATATGCTTAGTATTGCATGATGCGCAACCAATTCTCATGTGAACTTCTCTTGCTCCACAAACACCGAGTCCTATATTCACACAACCATCAAATGTTATAGTTAGACTCATCAGGAATCATCGGTATCAAGACCCGGAGACCTAAAGAGGTTAAGTGACTTCCCCAAGGCCACCAGCTGATTGGAGACACAGAGAAGAATAGAAATCACCTCTCCCAAATCTACATTCAGTGTATTTTGCTATGCTTATTGCAGTCTACTATTTCTTCAAATGCCAGAATTTGACACCAAGGATCCGAGGACTGTTAGATGTCAAATACTGCAACCATCAGCCAGTGATGACTCAAGGAGAATAAAACTTCAATGTGCATACAGATCACGTGGGGATCTTCAAAATACAGATTCTGATGCCAGAGGTCTGGGGTGAGGCCTGAGATTCTGCATTTCTAACAAACTTCCAGGAGGTGATGTCAATGCCACTGGGCCACAAACACACTTTGCCTAGCAAGTAGTCTGCTGACCTTTCAGGGATGTCTGTAGACCAAAGTTGTAGGTTTCTGGTCTTTATCAGACAGGATGAGGATAGCGTTCGGGATGAGAAAAGAGAATGAATAAAAAGCCTGGGAGATAAATGGAGCAGGGCACTCAGGGAGAACAGAACTGAATATAGAAACCTCACACTGGCTTTGGATTTACAACTATACATTAGAAAAGAGGGGTTGATTTACTACCACCCTCCAAAACCTACGTACCAATCACCTCATGTGGAACTTATAGAGGGGCGTCAGTTTTAAGTCTGCTTCCCAATAAGCATTTCAGTAGGAAACACTTCCTGTTAGTGTTTTCTCACGATGAACCCCACCCTGCTGCTCTCTAAGGCCATCCCTTCCACACCTCTGGCCCTGCCTCGCGACATATACCCAAGGGCGCGCACACAATGAAAAGATTATTAGGGGGGCAATCACAGCTATCGATGACCTCCTCGCTGCTGAAATGCCCCAGCTGTGGGAGAAAGATAGAAATCACTCAACTTCACAGACAGAGGGTCCATCACCAAGAGCTGCAAAGATAAACCCTGGAAGAATCAGAGCTGGCTTAGGACTGACTAATTATCTTTACCATTACCCAGCCAGCTTTATCTTGGGCCATTGAGGAATTTATCTTCATTTTGTCTCTTGTATTTAACTTGTTTGAATAGGAAATAAACTGCTTGAATTTCATGGGGCTGAGTGTTTCACCTGAATGGAATCACATGGACTAACTGCAAATACTGAAATGCTAACGGTGACTCAAAATAGGAGATTCTTGAGTCCTGCACTTGTAGCTAAAGACAGAAATGCTATTTATACCAAGTCAGCTGGCTTAAAGATATGTAAGTTATCCACATGAATTACATGTGGCTTATAAATAAAATAAGAAAAAAATCAACATGGTCCCTTAGGAAATCAGGCAGTATGCTTAAAAGAAACTTTAATGACCCTTGCCTTCATTTATTAATGTGTTGCTTTCCTGAGAATTTGGGTTTTGGAAGGAAGTTCTATCTGTGTTAGCTGTGAACACACCAGGTCCCTGCAGACTCAGACCACAGGGCAAAAGGAAAAGGGCATTTGTGAGAGAGAACAGGGATATGTGGTTTTACTCCAAAATAAGAGACTGTTTTGCAAAAGGAGTTTGGCTCCTCCATCCCAACAGAATAAGGTTCATAGCTCAAAGTTTTCCTCAAGATGGCTGCCCTCATGCAAAGCACAAGAGCATTTGTATTCTTCACCAGGTAACTACAGATAACAGGACAGAGAACTTGTGTATTGAAGCCACATGGGACGTGAAATGACCTTTTCTCTTCCTTAAGGGAGAAAAGAATAATTACTCTGTGGGTAGAAGACAGAGGAGTCAATGGCCTAATGGATTGTTCAATTGTATCCCCAGAGCATAATTAACTACATTGATTTATTATGGTCAGGCAACTAGAAACCAAAATAATCCTTGTAAAAACAAGGGGCATATGTTGCTTGTACCACAAGACACAGGCAACTGGCAGGGCCCAAGAGAGTTATCCAGCCCAGGAGGAGCAACCATCTGATTCACTTCCCTGTATTTCTAAAAGGTCCTCTCCTTCTCTGTAGACAAAAGAGCAAAATAAAAGGGGCTGGCCCTGTGGCATAGTGGTTAAATTCAGTGCATTCCACTTTGACCACCCTGGTTTGGTTCCTGGACATGGACCTACACCACTCATTGTCAGCCATGCTGTGGCAGCAACCCACATACAAAATAGAGGAAGATTGGCACAGATGTTAGCTCAGGGCAAATCTTCCTCAGCAAAAAAAAAAAAAAGAGCAAAATGAAGGATGAAGGATGTTGCTTCCATGTCAGAGAAGGATGTGTTCTTCCATCTGATGATTAAAGATGACCAACTTAAACAATACATTTTTAAGCCTCTTTTAAGTAAAAACTCATCACCTCACCTCCTCTCCACAACCCCCAGAGAGGAAGACCTAACAACCACCCAAGCAGGTTAGTACAAACCAAAGAGACCCACCACCCCTTCTGTCCCCGACATAAGAGCCTCTTCCTCTCAACGGCCTTTTTTCTGAACTCGTTCAAATATTTCATACCTATTGTGCAATACACCTGGTTTCCAAAGTCTTGTAATAGGCATCAAAGAACAAAATTCACATTCAAATTTCAAACTAGAGTGGTTTTTAATTATATCAAGATTCTAGCTCATAGAATCACAGGATTCCAGAGTTAAACCAACCCCTTTCATTTGGCTGTTAAGGAAACTGAGCTCCAGCACTGTCAGATGGCTTGTTTGAAACAGGATAACCCTCATAATAAAAATAATCATTGTTAGTATTCGCTGCATGTTTACTATGTCACTGGCACTGTTCTAAGCACTTTTGTGAGGATTGCCTCATCTCTCACGACAACCATTGCTTGAGGTTCTGTTATTACATCCATTTTGCAGATGAAAAAACCGGAGCGCAGAAAGCTCAAGTGACATGCCCAGGGTCCTCCAGCCAGTGAAGAATGGAGCCAGAACTGAGGCCCAGGCATTCTGAAACCAGATCAGAGCCCCACTTATAACTTGAAGTGTAGCAGCAGAGCTGGGACTGGAAAGGAACTTCCCTCTCTCCCTGTTCAGTCTCTCTTGCCTCTCCCACGTCCCATCCCAGAACCCATAGCTCAGCTCAAAGGAGAACCTTCCTCTTAGGAGCTGAAGAGACCTGAGATCTCATTAATCTCTCTGGTACTTCTCTCAAATGGCCTCATGGGTACCCATAAGTATTATTTTAATTCTGGCTCATAAACTTTCCACCAGGACAGGACACCACATCGGTGAGGTCATTAACTCTTTATAATAACAATATTATGCTAATGGAAATTATTAGTCTATTCCTCATCCCCCAAAAACCATCTGGTAGGTTTACCTGGCAATTACTTGGAGATGTCATGGTGGATCTCAAAGCATAAAGAATATAGGGATTCATAACTTTCTCTGAGCAATGGAGTTTTCCATGTAGTAACAAGCTGGCATGGCTGGACTATTGGATTTAGACATAAACAGGATACTGGAAAAGACTTGGGGAGAGCACACGGCAGCTCTCAGATTAGAATTCAGGTGGTAGAGTAGAGAACATTGGTATTTCCAAGCCTAAGCTTTCTACTGAGAGAATTTGTTGCCAATATTTTGATTGCATTATGAATTTCTTTTTAAAATGGTTTGTTCTTTAATATCAAATAATAAAACATAGGTATTAGAGCCAATTTAAGTAATTTAGGATAATTAGAGTCTTAAGTAGGCAGCACATGTTCTGAGCAGAACAATCTGTCTCCCAACAACAATGATGTCAGAGGTTTTCGGTTTGGGTCTGTTTTCTCTTGCTCTCCTCCCTGCGGCTCAAACGCGTGGCGTAGTTTCCCTTCCTGGAGCCCAGTTACCCAGTAACTCCTGAAAGGGCTGGATAAACGTTGGCCGCCGTGCACGTTCAACCTTGAAAGCACAACAATCTGGGATTTTAATTCAAACAAATGTGAAAATGGATTATAAATAGGATCCAGCTGCATTTCTAATAGTGAAGAGAAAAAGTAGCTGAGACCAAAAAGTCAGAAAAAGGAAAATGAAAGCACCTTGCTCTCTTTTCCTATGGCCTTCCTCCATGCTGCAATCATCGACCTGTGGAAAGAGGCCTTAAGAAGGTCTGACATGTTTTAATTATATTTAATTAAGTTGTCATTTGTTACTGGGCTTCCTGAAAGTTCTGCCTAATTAAACCAGCCTCCGTTTTTCAGATCTACACATTCACCTACAGCCCAGCATTTGGTCAATGAAAAAGAAGTGGTTAGCTGAGGCTGTCTTCTAGAGATTTCCCATCCTGCTGCCAACCCTGCTGTTGATATATTATTAGCACAGATGCTGGCCAACACAACCCAAGGCTTCCCCAGGGGTGTTGACAAAGATGATACCTCTCTGACTCCCAATAATCCTTTTCTCTTTCCCATAGTAGTTTTCATATAAGTCAATATTTGAAGATGGAAAAATTGTGAGCAATTCACCTCAAATCATTAGCATCCCACAAAATGGAATGATGTTACCTCCAGCCTAGATCAGTGGGGAAATCCAACTCTCTCAGTTCAAAATGTCAACCGTCTAGGTTGAAAAGGCCTATCAATAGACAGTATTACCAGCACTCACTATTTCTTAAAGGTCAACCTATACCAGATGATTTGATTAAGCCTGGTAACAACCCCTACAGGGCCACTGTGTATGATCACGCAAGTTACACTCTGCACAACCATCTAGGGTGCCATCTGTGGCATGGTCATCATTGGTTTGTATTTTCACTATGACGATTTTCTGGCAGATGGCAGTAAAGCTTCTTGAGGAAAAGGCTCCAATTTCTAATTCATGCATTTGGCCTAGGGCACTGCTGACCCATAAGATTTCTCAATGGACTGAATTTTAAGCAAAGAACAGGCCATAATGTACTTTAACATTTTTCACATCTAAGAATTAAGTCTATTTTTTCATCAAATGAAAACACTATTTATTAATAAATCCCACTATAAAATCATAGGAAACAGTAGGAGTTTTCACACTGACATACAACTCCTACATTTATTTTTGAAGAAATAAAAAGACTTCACCTCCGAATTAAGTAATTAATCTTGAAGGAACCCGTAACACATGTGCAATGCTCACTAGACTACTTATCTCCCCTTTTTGTTTTTCAGTTTAGTATAAAAACTTCTCTTCTTCCCCTGTTTGCTCACAAGAATCAACGATACAGGTCAGACACCGAATTTGCCTACAATGGCAAATGCTTCTCAAACATTCCAGCAGTCTCTAAGTTTGTCTATTCCCTTCCAAGCGTTCTTTGTTTTGCCTACAAACATTTCCAATGTGAAAATGTTTATCCCATTCTTTGTGGGGAAGCAATTATTTGTTTGAGAGGAAGCTTAGGTAGATAGCAGACAATTTTGCAAACAAGCCCACAGATCAATGGTGACTCAAAAGCCTCCTGTTCCTCATTTCCATCTCCTGGAAATGTTTCTGTCTGGGGTTTTAGCAAATATTCTTGTGGGGCCTGTAAGATGCAATTATATATCCTGTGCACAGGCAGGGTTGTCCAGTGCATCTCCAAAAATGTGTATGAGGCTTACAGACCCACTAACATCTAGGGATCAGTTTTGAAAAAGCACAACCCAAGTCCATGTATGGGACATTGAGAATCTACAACGACCAAAGTCCCCAAGCTGCTTATATTCAAAGGCATCCAACACTTCATTGTAGACAGGAAATAAATCTGGAGAAACAAAAACGAAGACAAAGACTAAAAAAGTAGGAGAAAGGTCCAAGGACATCAGTAGATACATTTCATATATGTTAAATATGGGACTGGTATTTTAAAGGAGGTAAGTTAAAAGATACCAACATTGCTGTGATGGATAATCAAACCTCATTTCTTCCTATTAAATTTATTTGTTAAATTTATTATTACATTTAATTTTCTTATTAAATTTTCCTCTAATGAAGACTAAACAAAAAAGAGATAATAAAGAAGAGAAAGAAGAAGAGGAGGAAGAAAGAGAAAGGAAGGAAAGAATGAGTGAAGGTAAGGAAAGAGGGAGGGAAAGAAGCTAAAGTTAAATTTGGTTAAAAGTTCTAGAAGATCTTATGCATCAAATTCATTAAAAAAGCAAACTCTTTGGCTAATCAGTTTCACTTCCAGTAATTTATTCTATAGAAATAAGAATATGTAGAAAATATATTCATAATGTATGTATAACGTTTCCTACAGGATTGTTTATAATAGTGAGAAACAAGAAACAACCAAGACGTCCAGCTAAATGGGATTTGTTAACTCTACTATGCTATAAGCCCCCGCTGACCCCTCCTTGCTTCTTAGCTACTCTTGGCTCTCTCCAACTTCCATCCACTTCACTGGCCAATTTTAGACCCTTCACAGTTCCAAATACCCCATTCTCAAACGCTCTGCCCCATTACTTTGTATAGATACTCCTCTCATCCTTCAAATCTCAGGTTTATATCACCTTACATCTTTCCCATTAATTATCCAAACCAGCATGCAGTGCACTCACTTCACCATATTTTTGCCCATTGTAAGTGCATATTTTTGGGTTTATTTGAGTGTTTATTGCCCAATTCCTCCCAAGAGCTAACATCTCCGTGATGCCCAGGACCATATTCACTACGATGTGCCTTGTGTCTATACTATAATCTGCCCCAAGGAAAGGGTTCAGAAAATGTTTATTGAAAGAATAAATCTACAAAACAAGAATATTAAGCATGATATTGCCATTACAGGACCTTTTTAAACATGAAGAGTCATTAAATCTGATACTGTAGGAGATTATTGAAGACCAAAGAAATAAATGAGGAAAGCACAATACAAACCAATATCTCAACACCGTCTAAATTTAAATTTTTTAAAAATTCCTTTGTGTACATTCCTAAACTTTTTGTATCTATCTTCTATGCTGAATATGTACCATTTTTAGAATCAAGAGGGAAAAGTTTGAAAATGTCTTATTTAATTCTATAATCTACTTATATGCTTCCTATTTCTCAAGGTCCTAAATGGTATCTTGGTCATAGTAGAGTAGCTTCTCAGTTGATCTATTCAGTCCTCTACATTGAAGATTTCTATCTCTGCATCAGCTATCTATTGCTGTGTAACAAAATATCCCAAACACAGTAGCAGAAAACGGCAAAAATCATTTTATTATTCTCTCACAGTTCAGGGAGTTGACTGCTCAGTAGGCAGTTTCTGCTCAGGGTTTCTCAGGCTGTCGTGGTCAGATGGTGGCTAGGGCTGGAGTCATTCCCAAGCCTCCCTCACTCACATGTCTAGCAGTTGATGCTGGCTGTCAGCCAGGAGTTATTGGCCACAAATCTACACATGGCCTCCCCGTGTGGCCTGGGCTTCCTCACAGCATGGTGGCTGGAATACAAGAGTCAGCATCCCAAAGGAGCCAGGAGAAAGTTCTATCCCCTTTTATGATCTAGCCTTAGAAGTCATGAATGATCATTTCTGCCATAGTCGTATGCTCACAGATTCAAAGGGAGGAAACAGATCCCAGTGCTCTATGGAAAGAGTATCAAAGTCACATTATAAGAATAGCATGTGGGATAAGAGAGGTGATGATGGCCACATGTAGAAATACAATCAACCGCACGTAGAAATACAATCAACTCCTTTAAACTTTAATCTGTAACTCCTCACTTCTATACTAAATCCTCACAATATGTAAGGAATGCACAGTGGAATATTTTCAAGTAAGCTAATATTTTTGTGTCATACACTCACTAAACACGTCGATGAGCATTAGGTGTCAGAAGTAGCACTGAGTTAGCTGTCTGGAGCCCTGGATATTCATTCAAGAACTATCACTGTCTAATCTTGCATCTCTCACTCTGACTTTTACAATTTGTCTACCGAATATCAGCTTGTCCTTTTAATATCACTGGATAGTTTTGAGAATAGAAAAAATGGGGAAAACGTAGCATTTCGAAAAATGAGTTCTTCAAAGTGTTAGTTTCAGGGCATGTTAGAGGTGTTACATTTGAAAAATAATAATTAGGAAATTTTGGTTTGGTGCATTTAATGTCCTGGTGTAGATCTGAAATATATAAAGGAGGGATCAGAATTTGGAAGATAAAACAAATAATGGAAGTTTCAGCCTTCCCACACTTTTTTGAACATAGAGTCATTTTTTTTGATATAGCATCTTCCAGAATTCCTATTCTGTAGAAATTCAGTTGCATAATCCAAAGTAAAATAATGTATGATAAATTATTACTTAAAATACTGCGATATGTTGTTTCCATTAATTAACTTGCTCAGTCCCTTTTCTGTGAGAAGTGAGCAAAGTATGTGAACATAGGCATGGTATATGACCTTCTGAGTTTTAAACTTTTATCTGTTAAATGGAGAGAATAATAACCACCTTGAGTTTATGATATAAAGGTGGACATCAGTGTACTTAATGTGCTCAGAACAATATGTGAAATAAAATAAGTCCTCGACTGGTAATAATTTTTTCTACACAAAGAAAATAAGATCTTGTGTGTGACCTTTGGGAGCTTACAGCCCGCTAAATAAATGTTATATAAACACAAGATATTACTGAAATGTCTATCATTTATTTCCATATCTGTCCTCATAAGCACACTATGATGAGTGACATTCATTAATCATCTTTTTAAATGAAGAATTCTGTCTGTTGGCCTAAAAAAATGGTAATTTTTGTTCTATCTTGGGCTTTTGGCAGAAATCAAATCTCAAAGTGATCTGAAAACCATAAGTCTAGGACACGTGTGTGAGATTTGAATTTATATCCCAGGCAAATTGGGAGAATCTCAATCCATGGTATTCGTCCCAACCATGAAGCTGCTGGGTCCTGGGCTGACACAGGAACACAATCACAACCCATCGCCTCTCTCAAAGATAGGTTCACTATTAAAAAATCACAAATCATAAGAGGAAAACCACCATTAGAGAGTTATTACATGTAACAATCAGGACAATTAGCATCCTAAAAACGAGAAATTATAAAACAATCTAAAAGTCTACAAAATAAATGTGTTTAAAATGTTTAAAGAGCTAAAAGTAGAAATAGAAAATATACTGAAAAAAGAAATTCTACAAATAAAGAATACACATACTTTAAGAAGCACTAAATGGAAATTCTAGAAATAAAAAAGGAAAATGAACTCATAAAAAGTAGGACGTAAGATACAAATTGGTAGACATACAACGATGTAAACAGCAATCATTGTATATTTACTAATTTAAGTGTGCTTGAAATCAAGGAGAAATTAAGCAACAAAATTAAGGAGGATGGGAGTGAGTTCATCAGCATTATTTTTAGTTCCTTTCTTTGTTTTGTAGGAGTACTGAGATATTGATTAACTCTAGACTTTGTCACATGAATAAAACATGTTTAAAATAAAAGAGTGACCACAGCAAATAAAAACAAATAATGTATAATATCCAAACTAAAGGAAGAAAAAATAAAATAAAGAAATTGATAAAAAAAAAAAAATTAATGAAGAGGGCCAGCCGTGATGGCCTAGTGGTTAAAGTTTGGTACACTCCACTTAGCGGCCCAGGCCAATTCCTGGGCACAGAACCACACTATGTGTATAGCCATGCTGTGGCAGTAAAAAAAAAAAAGTATTACATTCTGGAAAAAAAAATTAATGAAGAAATCTCAGTTAATCTGATAGAAATCAAGAAATAACAAAGAATATTCAAATTAAAGGGAAAATTTAACAGCAGCTGGTAGAAGTTAGTCCAAATATAATAGCAATCAATAAAAACAAAACCGGATTATACATCCCTGTCAAAGGTAAATATTTCAGAATGTATTTTTTCACATATATCTATAAATTTTTTACAAGAGATACTTCAAAATGTATTGCTTGTTTTCATCAACTATACTGTTATTCTTTGTCATTTAGTTTTCAATCTAGCATATCCAATTAATTTTAGACATTCCTTGTTTAGTGAAAAACTGGAATTTGAATAAATTCTGTAAACAACATGGATCCCTTTTTAATTCTTTATTACATCACAATTCTTAATACACAAAGAAGGTTATTTGGGGTTAATCTCTTTATTTTGTATTTATTTATTTATTGTTTTTGCTAAGGAAGATTTCACCTTGAGCTAACATCCATTGCCAATCTTCCTCTTTTTTTTTCCTTTATATGAGCTGCCACCTCAGCATGGACACTAACAGATGAGTGGTGTGGGTCCACACCCAGGATCTGATCCCAGGTCTGAAGCAGAGTGCACCAAACTTTACCACTAGGCACTGGGGCTGGCCCTCAATCTCTTTATTTTTAAAATGAGGACAAAAATACTTGCTCATTTTATCAGGTAGTTGAATGTAAAATAAAAGGGGAAAATGGACACAAAGAATGGTAAATTTATGAAAAAAAATTTTTTTAAGTAAAATATTCAAAACCAAACAACCCAATTAGAAAATGGGTAGAAGACATGAACAGATATTTTATATGAAGGCATATACAGATAGCAAATATTGACATGAAAAGAATGTTCAACATCTTTAGCCATTAGATAAATGCAAATTAAAACTATAATGAGATATCAATAACATCTGTTAGAATGGCTAAAATAAAATATAGCAACACCGCTAAATGTGGGGAATACATTTCCATGGGAATATAAAATGATACAGCTACTCTGGAAAAGAGTTTAGAAGTTTCTTATAAAACTAACAATGGTCTTACTATGTACCAAAGCAATTGCAATCTTGAATATTTATCCCAGAGCAATGAAAAATTATAATTATGTTCATGCAGAAACTTATACATGAAAGTTCTTAGCAACTTTATTCGTAACAGCTGAAAACTGGAAACAACCTAGATATGTTTCTGTTGGTGAATGGTTAAACAAATTGTGGTACATCCATATTATAGAATACTACTTAGCAATAAAAAAGGAACACATACTATTGATACAACCAACAACTTGGATGGACCTCAGGAAATTATACTGAGTGCAAACAATCAGTCACAGAAAGGTTAATTACTATACGGTTCCGTTTATACAATGTTCTTGAAATAACAAAATTATAGAAATGAAGAACAGATTAGATGTTGCCAGGGGTTTGGAATGTGGGTTGAGGAAATGACTATAAAGGGGTAGCACGAGGGAGCCTTGTATGTCTTGATTGTGATGGTGGTTACAAGAAGCTACATGTGTTATAGAACTCCACATTGACACACACACACAAACACACACGCAAATGAGTGAATGTATAACTGGTGGGATGTCAATTTCCTGATTTTGGTGTTTACTATAGTTACACAAGATGTTAACATTGAGAGAGGCTGGGATAGGGTGCTCAGGACCCCCTCCTGTACATTTCTTTACAACTTCCTGTGAATAAATACTTATTTCATAATGAACTCTTAAAAAAGGGAAAGTATTGCTTCCTCCTTTTCTTGTTAAGACATAAGGTTGGCTGCAGCATTTGGCTAACTGACATCAGATACCAAAAGTAGCCCTCGTCACTCTCTTTCTTTTCCTCTTTCTACCCTCCTGTGGTAAACCAATAGGACTATTTATCAGAACCCCCTTAATTTAATTCTCTTTGAAAGGTTTTTTAATCCATTTGTGTATTCTAAAGGAAAAAATTATTAAATGTTATCCTTGGAAAAATTTTGAAAAAATTTTAAATTCCAATAAGATGGAGGTGTTGGGGAGGGGGCATGGGACAGACAAAAGAGGAAAAGAGCTGACAAAGAGAACAATCTGTCATATCAGCTGGTTTCAGGAAAGATCTACTAGAGAGCTTCACCAAGGAGATTCGAGCGCAAGTATTTTATCTGAGATGAGATCCCAGAATATACTCATAAGGATGTGGGGAAGTAAGTTGGGAAGAGAAGATAACCAATAAAATGTGCATTATCAAGACAGTTACCACTGTGGGTAACTAGAACTTAATCTTGCTAGGAAACTCTAGGAATCAGTGTAAAACATGCACCTCAAAGTTGCCCCCAGGCAAGGGGCAAAAAAGCCGGGGTGTTGATACGCCAATGCCTGTAGGTCATTGGTCAAGAGCGCTTCCTGGGGACATCAATTGCCTGATGCTTCCAGCCTGCAGTGATCATGGTCCCATGGTTTTGGATAGCATATGACAGCATCTAATATTCACCACTTTTGGTTTCTGTGTATCTTTGTTCAAATTTGAGCAAGAATGTGATTGGCTCAGCTTGGATCATAGGTCCTTTTTGGTCCAATTAACGTTAGCTATTTGAGCAAGGTCATCTGACATGAACATGTCCACATAGGCTTATCTCTTCAGCAGGGGCTTTGTGGCACCTCCAAAGAACAGAACAAAGCCTGGGAAAATTTCCAAATGTGTCTACGACTATAACATCCTCTGCCACCATAACTAGCCTGTGTTTTACCACCACTTCATCTCTTTGGTTGCCAGGTTACCAGAGTGAACATCCATTCCTGCCTTCAAAAACAAGGCAATAGTCTCATGAAACGATCTGCCTACGCTCTGCACAGCCTGTGTAATTACCATACGCATGGCTACCTACTCTCTTGTGAAGTTCTCCTAGCCTCAGTTCCCTTGGGCACTATTTCTGTTCTCTACTATGTGCTGCAAAGATCATCTTAAAGAAAAACAGTACCTTCACATAAAGAATCCTATAAAAGAAAGAATAAAAACAGTTTGATGACTGACTTTGAGCCAAACCCTGAGTCCATTCCTGTCAATATGCACATGGACCTTCCGCATGCCCTTGGATATTTCATAGTGCTTATGGATAATTTCATTCTTTCAGCAGTGAGTTACACATTTGATGGAAAGAAAGACTGGAATTCTCACTAGTGCAGAAGATCAGATAAGCAAAGTGGTGATTGTTTCCACAGTTTACCTCTGTTACGGGTACAAATACAAGCAGGACCGGCTACTAACAGAAATTGACAACAGTGCCATGTTGTACTGCTCCTTGTTGGCAAATGAGGATGATGTTATGAGAGAAAATACATGCCAAAGATGCCCAAAGTTTGTACTGGAACAAAGGAATTCACTTGGCAGTGCTTGCAATGAAAAGTAGAATAACATCCTTCTTAATACTGGCTTTCCACAATTCTCTTCCTGTTAAGAGAATCATCTTAATAATATTGCTTTCACTGAGCAATGATGTAAATGATTTAATTTCATTGATTCCATAAGGTTTTAATCATCTTGAAATTTCTTAATATAGGTGGAAACAGATAGTATCTTATGTTGTAAGCCCCCAAATGGATAAGGATCTAATTCTAAAAGGAGCTCCACTTGTAAAGTGTGTAAGTCCAAAATTAACAACTCCAGTACACCTTCCTAAGAGGGAAAAGTCATCTTTAAGATCTTCATCCAAAACTTGCTATTGAGAAATAAGCTAGAGCTTTCTTTTGGAAACAATTTTGTGCTGCATTAGAAGTTCTAATGATCTTAACAGACTCCATAGGCTTCAAAGTGCCATTGTAGTTTCAGAAAAGTTAGCCATTCAATACCATCTGAACAAAATACTTTATTTCAAAATAATTTTCATTTTCTTGTCATATAGACAATTTACCACTTCTTCTTAAAATAAATTTTCTCCTACATCTATAGGTTACTCAGTTAATTTTGAAATTATAATCAATATTGTGCCCAACTGAACTCAGCTCTTCTATTTTATGTGTTTTTATATTTCATTTTTCAAGAAATATATTGGAGGTAAAAATGCCAACACAAATGAAACAAACATAAGACCTAGTTTTCAATTCTCAGACCTTAAAGAAAAATCATATAAGACCCTGGCACCATCACAGCTTTTCTGCCTCACTATCTAGAGTAGAAAACTTTAATAAAGCTCATTTTCAAAACAAACAACAAAAAGCACTGTTGTTCACTATAACATTGGAATTCTAGATTGTAAACTCAGACAAAATTTACATCTAACTTCTTTACCAATAAATAATCTATAAGATTTTATTGAAAATGGTAAACTCCACATTATTTCATAATTGTTACATTTTGGAGCCTAAGACTTAGAAAATTGAGATTGAGAAAGATTGTGTAAATAACTTATGTTCCTTATACTTGTTTTCCTAATTTGGGCGGGAGGGTACTGATTCAAACTTTCTCATGCATGCCTTGCTAAATACAAGTCCTTTCTCTGGAAATGAGCCACGCCATTTCATGTGGCACAAGTACACTTTGCCCAATGTTTGTCCAACCTTTCTTGGGTGCCTACTTTGAACCAGGGACTTGTCTAATGAATGGAGATATAGAACAAGACATAAGATAGCTGTTCTCATGAAGTTTATATTTTCATAGAGAGAGAGAATAAATGCACAAGCAATATAATTTCAGATAAGTGCAATGAGAAAAGTAAATATAGATATAATTTGTGGGGCCAGCCCTGTGGGTGAGTGGTTAAGTTCACACACTCCGCTTTGGCGGCCCAGGGTTTTGCTGGTTCCAATCCTTGGCACAGACATGGTGCCGCTCACTAGGCCATGCTGAGGCAGCATCCCACATACCACAACTAGAAGGACCCACAAGTAAAATATACAACTACATACTGGGGGGATTTGGGGAGAAAAAACAGGAAAAAAATAAAAGAAGATTGGCAACAGTTGTTAGCTCAGGTGCCAATCTTTAAAAACAATAAAGTAATTTGTAGTCAACGGGGAGTGGCAACTTTAAGATCAGGAGTTAGAGAGAATCTGTATCAGTCAGGATAGGCTAACATACTGTGTAACAAACAATCCCTAAAATTTCAATGGCTGAAATCAGTGAATGTTTATGTCTTACTTAGGCAGAGTCCCCTATGAGTCTGAGAGGCTCGGTGACTTTCCTGCTATGTGAGGGCTCAGCATTGTTCCTCCATGTCAGCAGAGACTTCCAGTGTCCCAATGACAGAAGAAGAAAACATTGTACAGTTTCACACTGTAAAGTAAATGCTTCTACCTGGAAATCAGATGTGTTAGTTCCACTTATACTACATTCACCAAAGCGTGTCATCTAACGTTCCCTAACATCAAGGGGCCAGCAAGTTGGTATCTCCCCTTTGAAGTCAGAAGGAGGAAAATTGGAAATATTCGCAAGTGGCTGCTGCATTTATTCTGACACCAGAGTGATGAGGATGAGTTATTATTGAAGACTCTGAGGGAAAAGCATTCCAGCCAGAGGGAGCAGTGAAGATAAAAGCCACAGACAGGTGAGAATGAGCATAGAGTGTCAAAGAATGGAGTTGAGGGGATAATGAACATGAAGGAGAAAAGGAGAAGGTGTCTGAGGAAGGCAGAGGGCCACAGCATAATGGCCTTGTAGCCATTCTAAATGGTTTAGATTTATTCTGGGATGCGTTAGGGAAGCACTGGGAGTACTTCAAGCAGAGGACTGACAGATCTGAATTGTACTTTTAAACCATACACACCTGCCCATACAACTCCTCTTTGTCGGTCAAGTTCCAGCTCAGGGGCCTCCTTCTCTTTGAAGCTTCCTCTCCCTCTCTCAGCCAGACTTGAGCAATCTACTCCCCATGTTCTCTCTCTTCTTGGCATAGACCTCCATTTAATCAATAGCCTTGTTGCAGCACAATGATGGATTTGCCTGCCTTTCTCTTCATTTGACTATAAAATCCTTGAGGGCAGGGATCATATCTTTTCATTCCTTTATCCCTAGGGCCTAACGTGATACTCATAATACTGGACTGTGTTTCTTCTTCTGGGAATGAATAAGCTCTGAACCTGGGTCTGGCACTCAGGACCTCCAAGGATGATAGATCCAGAGGAGAGTTTCAAGGCCATATAGTACACTAGCTTCCAAAAATGTTAAGTGCAGAAGTTGCTGTTCAGAGTCCTACACCAAAACCCAAAACAGGAAAGAATTCTCAGTGAGGTGGGGTATAGGGAGCAGAGTCCTTCTCACTTGCCCTATTTGTCTACCAATTCTGTGGGAACCAGGGAAATCGTCTAAGGTTCCTAAGGACCGAAAGACCTCCAAGGCTCACAGTTATAAAGCTCCTGATTTGACCCACCATTTATATTTCTTCAAAAGAAAAAGCAGAGAGAAAGACGGGTTAAAAGAGTTGCTCAAGTCACAAAAATAACAGCATGACTGGGTCACATCACTCTGCCTATGAAACTCAAAATAGTTGAGATTCTGAACCACCGTTCTCTGGTTTAAGGAGATCTCTCAGGAGTAACACAATGCTCTCCTTGATCTTCAGAATGAATCTTTAGAAGTGGGAGGCAGGATATTCTCCCAGCAAGGCCATAACTTCAGGATTCTTCTCATTTCATGTTCTGACAGATCCCCTGCTTGCTGCCACTCAGGGCATCCATCTATTCACTCGGGACTTTTCCAGAGGGAGGTGCCTGACTCAGTTTTCTGGGATTTTTATTGTTCTCAACCTGTGTGTTTGTTCAGTGTCTTCACACAGCAGTGAAGCAACCCTCCCATCCTAAAAATAGAAGAGGAAAAGGAGATTTACAAAAATATATCAAGATTACCCTCCCCTTCATAGCCCAGGAAAAGTGGGCACATGCTTTAAATCTACTTGCCTCCACCCTCAAATTAGAATGCAGAATCGTGCCTCCACGTGTCTGGAATCATCCTTCCCAAGCAATTATTTTCAAGTTGTGCTTACCTGGTTTGAAAAGTGTCTTATAAACAGAATCACATTCGTGTATTAACTGTATTATAGATGTTATCATGGCTGTCATCCACATTATCACTCATAAATTGTTATATAGTAGAACAGAGACATGACAAATTCTGAGAAGCTATTTTCACTCTTCGTTTCTCTGAGTGGGAGGAGACTATATTACTACCTCCAGCTACTTTCCACTCATCCCTCAGTCCAACGTTACCTCAATTCAAAGTAAAAGTTAAAAAATCCTCTTTTCCATCCAAAGATTTTAACTACAGAACTCTGCATCCAGATACATGAATTCAAGCAGAATTCCAATCTTAATGCTGCTGCTTGCTCAAGAAGTTTTTCTGCTTAATTGTGATCATTTAGGCAGCCTGGATACCAACTGTCGGAACACACACAAAGCCAAGAACAGTGCCACCCTTTAAAATCTATTTTTTCAAGTGATTAGAAAAGTCTCCAAATCTAAACCACCCCAAAAGCTAGAGGTCAAAAGTGATTTCAAGAGATTACCCGATTCAGCCTCTGTTTTAGACAGTTCAGTTACAGGATCGCCAGGACGGGCAACTAGTCTGTTTTTGTTTTAGTTGAACTTTACAACTGTGCACTCTCAGCCACAGGCTGTCTAGAGATCTTTTCACGCAGTAATGCATTAACTCCTCACAATGGATCCATAGCGCAGGACAACTGTCTTCCCCTGTACGTGACAGAAAAGTGACCCCAGGTGAGTCTCACAAGACCCTATTTTTGACACATGACCAACTCAGGTTGACGTCCTTTCTCTGGTCCTTACCAGAATTTGGGAATTTGGCCACATTACGTAATATCACAGAGCCTCATTTAGCATAGTAACTGAAACACAGGAGACACTTGAAAGAACGACAGCCGTTATTATTTATGCATTCAGATATTCTCCTTTAGTTGTATACTGTGTGGTATTTACAATATTTGCAGACTGTGATACAAAAATTTCAAATTAAACAAATTCTTATTGAATGCCTACATCATTGATAGCTATATCTTTCATATACGACTGAAATAATTCCTTAGTCAGAAAGAGGAACCTATATGATGTTCGACTTATTTCAAAACTAATTTCAACATTATTCATATTAGAAACAAGTCAGAAGCTTGAATCTTTCAGAAATACACAGTTCTCAGGGCTAAAAAAAAATCAGTTGTCATTGTTACATTAACTTGTTTAAAATATTTTGCATTGTTTGTTTAAAACACTTTACATTATTTATCACTATATTTATAGCCCTGTAGATTTAAAATTACATGATTTGATAATAAGTAGTCCTTATTTCCTTTGGTTTAAATTCGGACTGTGGTAGATTCGATTATTGTTCACCGAATATTCACTCCTTTCTCCCCACCTCCATGGAAGTTGCCTTTCCCCACTCCTTTGATATTGGACTTGACCAAATTACTTGTTTTGGCCAATGCAATGCTAGCGAACATGACATAAGCAAAGGCTTGAACTATGCTTGTATGTTGGTATCACCATCTGGCATTCCTGAAAGTCACTATGGAAAGAGCAATATGCCCCAAATAGCCACCTATCCAAGGAGGATAAGAGACACATGGAGTAGACTTGACCCAATCCCAACCGGAAGCTTGGCACCAAGCCCAGTCCAACCCACCTCAGACTAACCCCATCCCAGCTAACTCACAAATATGTAAGAAAGAAAGAAATGACCTTTCTCAGATGCTTCTAAGCTTTTTAGTATTTTGTTATGCAACATTATTGTGGCAATGGCTGACTGATACACGGGCTTTATAAAAGACGGTATATTATTCAGAGCACTTTCCACTGCAAGTAACCAACTCAAACAGGCCTACGTAAAAACAAATCAATGAACTACACCACTGGCTGTAGGCAAAGCTGGACTGAGATCCTCATTTAATATGATACAAATGGTGTTATCAGGAGTATACCTCTCACTGTCTCTCAACTCTGATTACCTCTGTGTTGGCTTCATTCTCAGACAAGCTCCCTCCACGTGGTGACAGAGATGATCTCTGGGAGTGCTAGGTTTGCATTCCATCAGTATATCTACCCTAGAAGAAGGACAGCATCCTTTTCCTAAAATCTCTAGCAAAAACCCTGAGGCTAATTCACCCTGATTGGATCGTAGATCATGACTGATCTGATTAGAGATCTAATTGGTCAGGTATGGGCTATGTGACACTGACTGGAGCAAGTGGAGGTGGAAAGAAAGTGAGTCAGTCCCATCCAAACCTCGGGGACTGAAAGTGAAAAAGGACTCGGTCCCCAGGGAAAAATTAAGACCCAGTTACCAAAATGATGCACAGAGGCAAAAGTAACTGAAGAACATAAAAGATAGAGCTATACAGTATTTGAAATTTTTTCTGATTTAATGTAAACAGCCCCAACGTTCGAGCTTCATATAAGAAGTGCCATCAAGCCTCTTAAGAAATCTCTTAGGCATGCCCTAACATTGGTTTTACGCTCTATGCCTCAGCCTGGCTGCCCTAAATGGCACTCCTCGTTTCACTTGCCCTGGTATTTTCCTAGTGTCTTGGCCTATTTGGGTTGTGGTTGTTTGGTCAGAACAGAAGGCTTTAGTTCTCTCCACACTAACCAGAGGGAAATGATCAAATCTAGGCACTAAAAAAAGCTAGAAATCAACCTAGAATTCTGCCAGTTTAGCATAAACTAACCTAAATGCATAGCCAAATCTTGGATTAAAAAGCAGCAAATCGTAATTCAAAATCTCTGAGCTGTTCTGGCCAAGCACAAGAAATGAGCCTCCCTCAAAGCACAGTTTTCAAACCAAGCCTGGATGTTGGCCACCAATTTGGTAAAGAGCTCTGTCTTTGTGATTTCTCAAGAGGTACTCTGCCAATAAGTTATCACTCCTAACTATTTTTAAAGCAAGCACAGCATCACTTTGAATCAGGAAGTGCCAATGCAAACTAGCCAGTACTATTAATAATAACCATCGTGCAACTAGTCCTGGGTGAATCATCCTGCAGGCGTGGATACAGCTGCCCTGCTGCCCCTTCGGCTGCCAGTACAGATACAGGTAGGTGAAAATCACATATTCGGGAGCCAGTCAGTTTCTTCTCACTGGTTTGAGCAGGCCCTGACAGCCTTTTAGACAATGGTTGATCATTTTATTCCTAAAGGCAGAATCACATCTTAATTCTCTTTGTTTTCCTTCCAGGATCTTATTCAGTCAGTTTTGTACACAATACTATGGCAAAATGAATCTGCCTATGAGATTTCTCTGCTCACAATCAAACAAGTTGAAACGTCTCAGTCCGAGAGTAGTTGAACTATGTTTTTTGTTGTTGAACTCTTTTAAGAAATAGGAAACAGCTTAATCTAAGCTATAAATAATAACGTAAAATATATTTATTGGTTTAAACAAGCACACAGTCAATTCAAAGCAAGGCAGCCTTCATTTTCACTTCAGTCCAGGTCCAAACAGTACCATGGAAGAAAACTGGAGACCATTATGGGGGTTTTCAACCACTCTCTGAACTTCTTGAAAAGTCCTTACTAAGATATGAATAGATTTAAGAAAGGTGTTGTTTTATGAAGGAGATTTAGATCATCAATTATTGGAAGAAGCAAGAGGGTATTTGCAGGACCACTCAAAATTTCACCTGCCATACTCTCCATCAACCACTTTTTAACATCATTCTCCAAGAACAGTTATAAAAAGGCTGACCACGGGTCAAGTCCAGGATATTCTTGTCCCACAGAAGAGCAAGATGAGATTCTAAATAATTCAGGAACTTCCCTGGTTCCTTGGTGATCATCCGGGGCTAAAGCCTATAGATCTTACACCCTCCAAGGAACTTAACTTCTTCCTTGAGAGTGGGCTAAAGGATTCCAGAAGTGCAATTTCCCGATGACCAAAATATTTTTATTTTGAACAATAATAATAAAAATAAAGCTTAGCTTTTAATAATGTTTTCTGTTTACAAGACTTTGACATGAATTATCTTATTTATCAGTTAAACGATTACCCCATTTAAAACATTAACTAGGCAGTCTACATAGAAAAAAAGCCCGGGTACAGATATGCATCTCTAGACACATTTACCTTAGTGCTCACACCCTCATTATGAGAGTAGTGGAGTCGCTATCTTGACTTTGAGAAATAACATGACTTCACATACACACTAGTTAATCTAGCTTTTGAGATAGGTAGGTATTAACTGTCATTAAGACTCTGATTTTTTAGTTAGAAAAACGGAGACAAGCCAGTAAGTCAATAAAGCAACCAAGATTACTAAGAGTAAAGGAAGGAAGCCAGGTTGCTGGCAGCCCAGTGTAGACAGCAGCCTCTTCCCAGTGGAGCAGGATTGGCTGGTTGACCACAGGGACAAACCCAGCAGATGGGTCAAGATAGCAGCTGCTTGCATGCTTGCCTCTTCCTGCTGACATATTCACTGGGTCTCAGCACTACCCCTGCAGGAGCCATACTCTATTAAGTTCTTATTACATGGCACCAGGCACTGTGCCAAACATCTTGCACATCATATGTCACTGAATTTTCACGATGTCTCTGTAAATTGGTACTGTTATTGTGTCTGTTTTATAGACGTAGAACTGAAGCTCAGAGAAGCTGAGGGACGTGCCTAAGACTACAGAGCCAGGCAAGTTGCAGAACTGGGATTAGAACCCAGCTCTGTTTGACTGCAAAGTCTGTTCCTGTCCCCCACTCCCCATAAACTTCACTGCCCACTTTCCTCCTCCCTTCCTTTCTCCTTCCCACCACTTTGCAGAATCAGAATATATCATAGAAGGAAAAAAATAGCTTTTCCTGACAAGGCCTCTTCTTCTCAATATTATTCTAATGAGGATATTCTAACAGAAACTCTGGGGGCACATTACATCTCATTAGACCCATTTGATGTCAATTATTAACTCCCCAGGTTAATTTAACACATACAATGGCTATCAGCTTACATCCCTAGGCCCTGCTGATGTAGGGCTTACAAGTAAACCAACTTCCCCCACAGATAATCCTAACTCTAGTAGCGAGTTGGCCTTCTGTTCTTGCTGTAATACCAGAGTCAGGCAGGACAGCTTGTAAGTGTGCACAGGTTCAGGAAAAGGGCTCAGTCAACGGACCAGCAGCTTCGCCTACAAGTGCTTCTGCAAAGTGACATCGAAGCGGTGAGTATCTTCTAGAATACAGAACTGCTTAAAGAAAGGGAGTTTGGGGATTGGCACCAGGAAAAATACATATAAAAAGTGAGAAGAAATGATAAGAAACTCTTTGTGCTGTAGGATTTTCAGTGGGTTTAAGTTTTGTTTTGTTTGTTTTGTTACTTCCCTAGATGCTTCTGTCTAGCATGGGCTTTTATCTTTCTGTCTACCTTTTGTGAGGGTTATTCGGATGTTTAGCTCCGGACACAGGGCCAACAGAAACAAGCAGAAGCTCTGCTAGGCCCAAGACAAACTTCAGGGTCCCCTCTCTCCTCTTCTACGCCGCTCCACTTCCCCCAAGTCAAGGAACCACAAAATGTCTAGCTGGAAGATTCATTTAATCTCCAGACCAAGATTCTTCAACTTTATCATGCCACAGACTCTGACAATCCAGTGAAGGCCGCTGACTCCTTCTCAGAATCATGATTTTAAGTGCATTTAATAAAATGTATGTGATTGTTAAGGAAAACAATTACATCGGAATAGTTATAACATTTTAAATTGTCTGAAAGTAATATATGTGCTCCTTTATTAAAGCTTTAAATAGAAAGAGCTAGTGGTGGATCTAATATTTACCACGATTTCAAAGTAGTGGTGAGGATAAAGGACATTTTGAGATGTCAACAACAACTGTAATGTGACATATGAGAGAGTGCTGATATTACAATGGGTCTTTGTCCATGTTTATAATTGATGGGAAAGCTACCTTTCTACTAAAGCATAAGAAATACAAAGAAGTAACTTTTTTCCTATCTAAGTTCCTGGACACCCTGACTTCTATCCATGGATCCCCTTGGACATCTCAAGATAAGAATCCCTTTTGTAAAGATCTAAATACTGCTTATAAATCTTCCTTCAATTTTTTCACCTCATGAGCTCTGCACCCTCTCTGCCGTGCATCCTTGACCTGCAGAGCAACCCTCTGTAAGTGAGGAGCTTATGTTTCATACCTGGATTTCTAGCACCTGTCAGTAAGGCTGTTTGAAAAGGCACCTTGAATATAATTGAACCTCTAGGAAACCTGAAATGAGAGAGATTTGTGTTAGTATTCTCCAGCTATTAAATTTAGAGCTTTGGAAATAAAAGTCAGCCTCCAAAGGCCTTGATGGAGAAAAAAGCCCATCTGTAGGCAGCCAGAATAAACCCAACTGAGCCTTTACCTACAAAAAGTAAGGTGTCAGTGTAATTTAAACTTTGAAAAGAAAGAAGACAGAGAAAAAGGTTTTTTTTTAAAAAAAAAAAAAAAGGAAAAAGATAAAGGCCAAGAAATGGTAAGGACAAAAAGAGAGAGAGGAAGAGAAAGTAGAAGTATACAGAAAGAAAGAGAAAACAGAAGATTTTAATAAGACTCTCAAAAGTGTGACAATCTAACAGAAATGAACAAATCGTCATTGTTCCTGGAGCTTTAGGCAGTCAAACAGCTCTGAATATGAGCATTCCGTTTTTCAGGGAGACAGTTTGAGATCCGGCTCCTTAATACCAAGAGGACTGTGCAGAAAAGCAACCACCACTCAAGTGAAAATTACACTCCTTATCTCGGAGGAGTCCACGAAATTCGGGCAACTTCAAGTAAAGGGTCAGCTCTCAAACACAGTGTTTTTGAAAACGACTATGACTATCTTAAACATATATATATAGCTATGCAAATTCCACGTTTCCTTTCATGCTATTTTCAGATTGTTTTTCAAATTGAGCATTAGACTCCGCAGCACACAGAGGATGTTAGATTAAAGGGCCAGTTGCCTTCCACAAGGTTTGGGTTTTCCGCATTTGCCTAGAAATAGCTTTTTGCTGGGTGGGCCAGGTGAAATGCAACAAAGTTATTGTTACCTCACTTCCCTTGGCTTTTTGGGTGGAGAAGCCAGATGAAAGAGAAAAAGAGAAGAAGAAAAATAAAGGAGAGGCCAGAGAGAAAGAACGAGGAGAGGGAGACGCCGTTTTGGACTCAATGAGGTCAAATCCATCTACCACCAGATTTTTGTTGTTGTTTAAAGAGTAAATAGAGAAGAGGTTAAAAAAGAAAAATCGGGCTTATAACTATGATGAAAGCAGAAATGTTCGCCCCTCACGTTGGACGTCAGTGCCAGTTTGCTCAAGATGCGACAAGGCAAGTGCACATAGACCCCACGCATTCAGGTCCCATTTGACTTTGTCCTGTCAACCAGATGGCACTTTTGGCTGCATTGACTTTATTTACACAAGAGCGATGAGCCTTGGCTGGGAGTTAAAAGAGAAATGTTCTGTTTGAGTGCTTAGTATTATACCAGAAATGAATGCACCATCACACTTTTTAAAGGGCTCCTTCTACAGTTTCTTCATTAAATTATATAACCTGGCACAACTAGTCCCTTTTCTTTAATTTGGAGTAGACTGGTAGATTTTTTTCCCAGTCAGAGGAGTATGCTTCTAATTACGTGACCGTTCAGTTACTGAAGCACACCATACTATTAGCAAGGTGATTGAAGAGCAGTTTTGACAAGCTTGGAGCCTGTCAGGGACGTGAACTTAAGGCCTTATGCCAATATCTGACTCTTTCCCGTCCCTAGGATCTGAATAATTCCGTTTTATACTGAGGGGGTGATGCTTACATATTCCATAGACCCTATTTTTAGCAATCTAACAATTGCTGGAAAAGAAGCAAGGGCTTTACACTTCTGCGGAAAAGTGGTGCTTCCAAAAAGCCCTTCCCTCCATCTCCTGTTATAATTGATGTTATGACGAAGCTATAAATCAGTCATCATGCCAGTTAATTTTTTTTTTCCGACAGCGATTACATCTGCTAGTTTTGCTTCAGGCCACGAAGTAACAAACACAATTGTTATCAAGGAATGAATTGTGCAGAAGAAGAGCTTTGCCATACTGTTTTCTCCAGGAAGCTGGTGATGGAAAGAGATGCTCCGTGCTCACGCCATCCGCTCCTCGCCTCCTCCTCCAGCAACAGCACAGAGAAAGTCAGCATTGGCTTCTTGAACGCTGAGCTCATGATTCTTTTCATGGTTAGATGCAGATGCTCAAAATTAAATCTTTCAGAGACCTCAAACAAGGACGTTTCCCCCACCTCTGGAAATCCCTCACTCAGCTTGAGTTGTTGTTGCTTCTGAAGGAGGCTTGTCCCCTCAGTGTTCCCCTCAGCTGCGCCCAGTGCCATAGCTGGCTGGTCAAGAAGGGATTTAAAGGGGCTCTAAGTCAGTGGGTTTCAAACTTGACTGTACTGTAGAATCACCTGGAAAGTTTTAAACAATACCCATGCTTGGTACCACTGCCTGAGATCCCAATTTAGTCTGAGCACTTCTCTCTGCTAAAAATTGGGCAGAATTGATCATTTCAAGACTTATTTTGGGAATAATTGTGCAAGATTCCTGTTAATGGGATTTCTGGGAAATCTGAATGGACGCAAAGAGTGTGCGTGTGTGTGTGTGTGTGTGTGTGTGTGTGGTTGGGAGGGAGAGGGAAGTTTTAGAGGTCCCCTAACATCAGTGTCCTCGCGATGCTTCAGCCACATTTCATCCTTTCAGGTTGCATGACTGCACACCTTCCCTTGCTGTTCCCTGTACCTGAAAACCTTTCTCTCCTGTCATAGCCCCACTAGAGCCTTCTATCTTGCTTCCTCCAGAAAGCCTCTCTGGGTCCCCTGGGCAGGGCTGGACCTCTGTTATTCCCCCAAGGCATTCTGGGCTTCTCCTTTAGAATCCACGCCACATGTTACTTGATACCTATTTCCACCCCCAAATTATAAGCACCAGGAGTACAAGATCCTCCTCTGTATTAGTCAGCTTATATCCTGCTGCCCAGCACTGTGCCTGGTACACAATAAATGGTCAATAACCATTTGCTGAACAATTGAATGTGGATCATTATTTACTCCTCCCACTATTTAGATTGGAAATGTCCTTGCTTCCAATGGCCATGCGACACCAGTGTCTATAGGATCCTGTATTCCAGTGGTGGCAACCCGTTTGGTCTATCTTCAAGGGCCCCTCTTGCTGGCCTTTGCCCTCTCTGTGTAAAGCAGGTAGCAGCATACAGAGATCATCTCTGAAAGTCTGACCTCAGCTTGGGCTGGAAAGAGCACTGACAAGTCTAGAGATGGGGGTTCAAGCTTGCCTCTCTTAATATAGTCTACTTGAGGGGTTGTGTGAAAGGTATTTGAGAAAGCCTATGGAAGTTCTATTTAAGCAGCAAAATGTTGAATAAATTGCGTTAGCCACCATGTTCAGCACAGCGGCCCTTCTCTCAGGTCAGCACCTAAAGGACCTGCAGGCCCCATTTATTGGGTGCCCACCGACCTGTGATACACAAGAACATACTAAGGGTTGTCTGTACCCTGCAGGAACCACCAGTGTAGTCTCACCATTTTGGGGTTAAAAAGTTAGCTACCCCAAGAGTCTGGAAGTTATGAACATCCTGTCTTCCTTGGGATTATATCTCCTCGGGTACATTTTACATAGTAACTATTTCACCTTGTAACTGTGTCTTTTCCTGGCCAAGTCACCTCCTACCTTTGAAACACCTTGTTTCTGAATTAGATGCATACGTTATTCACTCCTTTCTATCTTAAGCACATTTTTCAATTCCTTTTACTCCATCAGCCACCTGGGTCTGGACAGCCTGGGGTCAGGGTGGCAGCTGGCTTTGGAGGTGGTCATCAGACTGCTGACCAGTTTTATGTCCAAACTGAAAGAACTGATCTCTCAGCAGAGTCAAAGAAGTTACGACATCCTTTGGGCTAGAATAAGGAGTCAAGCTTCACATAGAAATTTTGACACCCAGGAGTGGGTGCAATTTTCTAGCTCTCCTCAAACTCCTCCCTCCTCCGCAAAGGCCCTCACTGGGAACAGAATCCTTGACTTCCGGTGCCCCCATCCTGTGCGTGAACCTGGCAGGAGTTCACTTAGGAGCACCAGGCTCCCCTCTCAGAAAATGCCATCAGTCCCAGCTCCTCCAATGCCGTCCTGAGCAGTGCCTGGGAGGGCACTTCATTTCTGTGAGCTTCTGTTTCCTCATCTGCAAATCAGGAGGATGAGCTCCCTTGTCCACAAGGCCCCCTCCATTCCTAACCCTAGTAATATGTAATGACACTCGCACACCTATGGCACTGATTGAACAGACAGGGCTTTCCTTTTTTCTCTTTTTTTGACAATATTTGAAATGATAAAAAGACTATTTTCTTTATTCTTGGCTCTGAAAGGGTGAGACAAACCTCTAATGTGTCTACTTAAAAGAAAGGAAAAACGTTAGCTCCTAGGAGAATGTGATATATAAACATATCACACTGCTTTAATCTATGCAAAAATATTCAATTATTCATTGAGTTCCTAGTAGATAGCAGACATGTGCTAAATATTACACAGGATTACTTATGTACATTCTTAATCAGCCTTACCATCCAATTCTGTTCTACCTTACCACCCAATCAGAGAAAGAAAATCATCCCTGATGTGTACTAGAGGTAGGATCTGGTGTAAACGTCACTGAGCCAGGATTTAGGAGACCTCAGTACAGAGTGAACTACTTCTGTCTCTCTTTCTAGCTGGGACACGGCTCCCATCCAAACAAATTAATTTCGGGCTCAATCATTGCAATGGGTTCCTCCAATCCTTTCCAGCTCTTAAATTATACCATCTGCAAAAGACTGTTGCAAAAGATATCCACCTTCTTTAGCCATTCTTTAATTTGCAATTCTTAATGCAAATTAAAACAATAAGATATCACTACACACCTGGCACAATAGCTAAGATAAATATTGGCAACACCAAATGCTGGAGAAGATGAAGATAAACTGGATGCTTCCTACATTGTTTGTAGACTATAACATGGTACAGCGCCTCTGGAAAACAGTTTGGCAGTTTCTTATAAAACTAAACATGCATCTACAATACAACCCCACAATTGCACTCATGCACATGTATTGCAGAGAAATGAAAACAGGCTCATACAAAAACCTGCACATGCCTATTCATAGATTTATTCATATTAGCATAAAATAGGAAACAACCCATATGTTCTTCAGTGGGTGAAGGGTTAAACAAACTGTGATACATCCATACTGTGGAATATTATTCAGTGGTAAAAAGGAACAAACTATCGATACATACAACATCTTGGATCAATCTCCAGGGCATTACACTAAATGGAAAAAAACAATGCCAAAATGTTATATACTGTATGCTTCCATTTATATAGCATGTTAAAATAACAAAATTAGAGAAATGGAAAATAGATTAGTGGTTGCCAGGGATCAGCGATGGGGGAGGGGTGAAATGGGAAGCTGGATGTGGTATAGTATGTCAACAAGAGGAATCTTTGTGGCGATGGAATTGTTCTGTATCTTGACTGTATCAACGTCAATATTTCGGATATCACACTTTAGTTTTCAAGATGTTACCATTGGGGGAAACTGGGTAAGGTTTACAGGTTATGCAGTACATAGGATTTCTGTATCTTATTTCTTACCACTGCATTTGAATCTGCGATCCCCTCAAATAAAAAGTTTAATTTAAAACAAAGACTATTGCACATTCTGATTGTGTTGTGCTTCCTGGTTTCAGCTTCAGGCCTAGTAGAAATTTGGAGGAAGGCTGGGGAAAAATAGGCAAGGAGTTGACCAAACGAGCAAGGTCCTTGCCTACTCCCTTTGTGATGCCAAAGGTGAGGAATGTGTGTCTGCCTTCCGCAGCTGTGTGGAAGCTCCAGGACTCGGCAGAGACCCTCTCAAGTTATAAGACGCAGGTGGCCTCTCCAGGGAAAAAAGTGTCCCTTGGAGATAACGCAAAATAGCCCCAAGCTGAATAGAACTTTTACTGTCCGGACCACTGGAAAAGCCATTTGCAGGGCTGTGCTAATGAAGTTAAAGTGGTTACCTTCTGTTGTCAGAAGCAGCAAATCTGCTTCTAGTGGCTTTTCTTCTGAGAAATCCAGGTGCCCTGCATGCAGGACCCTTACACTAGTAAATGCAAATTTATTGAAGATAACACTACACCCCTTCTGATGATAATATTGCAATAAGAGATGTAAAGGCTTCAAGGCCTGACCAAGAAAGCTCACCTAAAGTCCATGGACAGAATAATAGAAGTAACAAATGTTAGCATTTATTGAACACTCTCAGTGCACTCGGATGTATTATCTCATTTAATCCACATGAGACTCTGAAGAATTAGGTGTAATTATGTTTATGGTTTACAGAGGGGGAAACTAAACTTCAGAGAGGTTAAGTGACATGGCCCAAGGTAATAAGGGACAAGGCCAGGATGTCACCTGAGGCACAGAGCCGAGTTCTCTATCCCCATGCTGAAGAGCAGGCCTTCCTGGCAGGTATGCGGTAGGACACAGGATGGCAGAATGGGAAAAGGTATGCCGTGAGACACTGATCCGGTGGAGAAAAAAAGTTAGAACTTATTTTTTATGGCCATTCAATAATTCACAACAGCTGTAGTTATAACAGCGTATAACTTGAATGGCTTCTTCTATCAATTTCTGAATTTAGTAATTATTCTTTTGGGGTATACAGCTTTAATATCTGATACCCACCTCCAGAGAGGGCCCTGGAGTGGCTGCACCCTGTAGTGACTCCCCCCGCCCCTTCTCCCACCTTCGCACTGAAATATTCCAGCCAGTTTGATTAAGACTTTAGTCTGCATTTGGACTGGCATCTGGGAAGTTCTTTATTTCGCACGCACATGTAAAACCTATATCTTTGCTTTAGATATAATTTGGTCTTATTTTCACATTTTTTCTTCTGCTAACAGAAGGTATATATGACTGTTAGTTTGTTATTGCTGTTATTATCATCTGTAAATAGTTGTTCCTCAATTCAAAAAGATCATTTTATTAAATTTCTCAGTTGTTCCTTAATGGCAATAATTAAAGTTTGACAATTGGCAGAATTATAATAAATGACAATTTGCTTTAGGAAATTAAAAACAAGGTGTGTTTCTAAAAACAAAAGTTAAACATTATAGTTAAATTAATTAGTTAATTAATGAGAAACATAAGTTTCTATGGCCTTAGAAAATGATTATTCAAGATAGTTATTGATCATAGAGGAATGTAAATATTTCATGACATTTTTTTCAATTTTAATTATTAAATTCAATAAAATGAATATACTTTAGTAATTTCTTTGATGTTTACTACATGGTTAACTTTTCAAACGTTGGTGTGACTTGTCTCAAATATTCTGAAGAAAGTGAACTTTTAAATTTTTTAAATCAATTTTCTGAATCTTTAAAACCCTGTAGTTCCTTTAAGTAATTTATATTTAAACAGCTTTAATTTGTGCAAATATTTCTCGAGAACTTGTAAAGTCAGGAGTTTTGCTGGATATACACAGCAATCTCTTTCTGTCAAAAACAAATTTTTTTACTCACTAATCAGGCGATCCAGGGAAGACTATCGCAAATTTAGATCAGTGCAGCCTGGTAATCCTGATCAGCTTCAACTTAAATGTCCTACTTGCTAGGAAAGTTATCAGATGAAGCCATGGTGGCCAAGCAAACTACGTCAGCAGCTACCACAAAGCATCCAGTTTACCCAGGGGGGGGAATTTGGAACATCTTACACATCTGCAAGTGTGAAATAAGAAAGTATCAGATCAAAGAGGGGAAGCTAGCTACAAGGTCAGTTGAGCAATTAATAGGCAAAGACAAAAAGTCTCATACAAGTCCAGAAGCGTTCATTCTCCCTTCCTGTGTGGAAATTGTCAAATCCATGTTTGGGAACAAAAACAAAGGGAATAGAAAATGTGCCACTTTCAAATAATACAGTTAGTGGATTGGTGTCATGCCAGATAAATAAAGACAACTATTCTAAAAGTTATTCCTGAAGGATGGATGACTCTTTGGCAATCGGTAACCGTGGTCAGTTAACGGCATTGTGAGTCTTTGTCAAGAAGTCTTGGAAGAGCATTGTTCTACAAAATAATAATAATTAGAGTAATAACAGTAAGTTAATTGACAATTTTTAAAAAAACAAGAATGTATTCAGGTAGAACTACTCAAAGTAGTAAATGAATAATTCGAAACACATTTAAAATATTACGGAACAGCTGGAAAGTTTGCAATAACAGAAGTGTAAAGGTTTACATAAAAAGTTTGTTTTGAAAACTCCAAGATTCCAGTAACTTATTGTTTTACTCACAGAGAAATTCACTGTTTTGAGAACTGAGATCACATGCAAAGGACAAGTTACTAAACTCATTTCCCCACAATTTCCTGATCCAGATATTGAGTGGTGGTTCAGCTCACTAACCCCAGGCAACAAGAGTGTACATTTAACTACTAGTTAAGTAAGTAACGACTACACATACATTGATTGAGCACCTACTGTGTGCATATATGAGTCAAGCACCAAGAACGGAGTGATGAATAAGACTAACAGGTTCCTGCGCTCATGGAAGTTACTTTTTTAGCAGCAAAGACAACACTAAGGACAATTAATTACAATTGTGATAAATGCTCAGAAGGGGAAGTACCAGGTGATACAAAAATGCATCATGGGGTCCAGATATGGTCTAGGGTATCAGGAAAGATATCCTTAAGGAAGTGACGTTTAGACTCATGTCTGAATAAAACCTTAAGGAGATCAACCAGGTATTGAGCAGGACAGGGTGGCTGGGAGGTGTAGTCGGGAAGCATTCCAAGCAGTATGAATTCTGGAGACATTGTAATGGCTCCACGATTGAAGGAGGCATGACATATTTATAAAACTTAAAAGAAGGTCTGTGTGACTATGGCCATGTAGAAACCTCTAGCAGAATGTCCAGGCAAAAGTTGATGGTAACTTGGGTCATGGTGGCAACAGTGGAGATGAAGGGAGCTGAATGAATTTGAAAGCTATTTTCCAAGTTAAATCAATTAGACTGGAAGATGGCTGAGATGGGGGAATTAATGCAAGGAGATGAAGGTGTCAAGGATGGTTTTTGGATTTCTGGCTTGGCCGACTAGATTGGTGCCATTCAATGATGTAAAGAATACCTAGATTGGGGCTGGCCCCGTGGCCGAGTGGTTAAGTTCGCGCGCTCCGCTGCAGGCGGCCCAGTGTTTCGTTAGTTCGAATCCTGGGCGCCGACATGGCACTGCTCATCAGACCACGCTGAGGCAGCGTCCCACGTGCCATAACTAGAAGAACCCACAACGAAGAATACACAACTATGTACCGGGGGGCTTTGGGGAGAAAAAGGAAAAAATAAAATCTTTAAAAAAAAATTTAAAAAAAAATGAAATTTAAAAAAAAAAAAAAGAATACCTAGATTGTGGAAAGAGTCACACATTCAGTTTTGAACATGTTATATTTAAGAAAGTCTCAAAGAGAAGTGCTCATTGGAGATATAAAGTTGGGAGTCACTGTTGTAGAGGTTATTGAAGTTATAAGCATAGATAAGATAACCTAGACACAGAATATGGAGCCAAAATGGAGAGTCTTTGACTCATTCCTGAAGACTTCCAACATTAAAAGACTTAGCAGTATTTACCTAAGGAAAGACGAGAGAAGTAGAAGGAAAAGCAACAGCTTAACAGCATCACCAAAGTCAAGGGGAAATTGTATTAAGCCAAAGTCCCAGTGTACCTCACAATTTCAGTCAATTTCTCTTTGTGGTTATCTAGAAACAAGGTTTAGACAACGACTGTGACTGTAAATAAATAGGATTTTTGTTTTCCCAGAAACTATAATTTAAATGAAATCTTTAAAGAAAATGATGCTCTAAGTTTGCAGTCCAACATGGTAGTCACTAACCACCTATAGTTATTTGAATTAAGTAAGTTAAAATAAAATTAGGTTAAAAATTCAACTTTCAGTTGCACTAACCATATTTCACATGCTCAGTAGCACACGTGCCTAGTGGCTACCGTTTTGGACACTGTAAACGCAGAATGTTTCCATCACTGTAGAATAGTTCTGTTGGACACTAGTCTAAGAGAATCCTGTGTTGATGAGAAGCCATGATTAAGTGAACCAAAGTGAAGTAAAATACAGCCCACATTCTAGGTGAGGAAGTCACGAGGGAGGAGAGAGGAGGACAAGGGTCAGAATGAAGACAGAATATGGCATTTGCCTCCATTACGGATGAGAGGATTGGGGCAAGTGAAGAACGTGCTTCGGAATGTGTTCCAAGAGGAAAGGGCAGAAAGTTGGATTGAGGAACTGTCAACTAGCAACCACGGAATGCAAAGTCTTTCAGTTCAAGCTCCGACATGTGGGGAGAGGGTTTCTTCAAGCAGGCAGATAACCCCCACTAAGATGTCCTTTTGACTTACTTGCCTAAGATCAGCTATGCTTCCTATTTCTGGATAAGTTAGAAATTCTGCCAATACTACCTGTTGAAAGACACATTTTAATTTTAACACTTACTCTATGAAACCCAGAAAAGAACCTTAAAAATGATGATGGAAAGAGTTTTTCTCTCTCTCAGAAGACTCACAGATGAAGTTTGGATGAAGTTTTTGATTTAAATTCCAGGCATTTCTTCCTACCCACCTTGCTATAGTCAATGTACTCTCATATTAAGGGGAAGAGATAACTGAATATCCCAGAACCATAGCTTCAAACAGTGAAATTCATGTTTCAGGAAAAAAAATAGTTTTTAAATCTGATATCACCACTCATTGAATGCCATTCATGAGTGTACCAAATATTAAGAATTGAGTTAATTCAGTGAAACCATTTTACCATTAACATATTTTTAAGTTACTCAATGGAGTATCTACTTTTTCACTCAAATAGTAACAAGTGCAATGGCCTCATCTCTGTCCTGAAGAGATAATAAAAACAACAACAATAATGACTAACATGAAGTGAGCCCTTATTATGGGCCAGGCTCTTTGTATTTATTAGCTCATTTAATCCTCACAATAATTTTATGACTTGGGCACTATAATTATGCCTAGTTTCAGAAGAAAATACCAAATTTGGGACATTTTAACATGATCAGTATAATAGAGTAGTACAGATCAAATTTCCAAGCCTAAACCAACCAACAGAGCAGGAAAGTATTTCATCAAATATTTAATTGAGAGATTAAAACTAGAGATGACATAGGACTTCACTGGAGGAAAAATTCTAGGTGGGCCAGAGTGGTTGGGAAATGGAATTTTTAGAAGTATTTTAAAAGAGAAATGTGTTCATTCATGTATTTAAAAATCATTTACTAACTGTCTGCCGTGTACTAGGCACTGGACTATAGGCTGCAGATTAAACAAGCTTAATAAGGTAAAATATATACCCTGCATGCATACAAAAGAAACAGGCAGAAAAGGGAAAAAAGGTTGCAGGTAGAGGTGGGTCACAAGGGATAACAGATAACATGACTTATCATCATTCTCTCTCTCTCATTCCCTCTCCTCCTCTTTTCTCCTCTGCTTCTCTCTGTCCTTCTCTGTTCTTGTCTCTCATTTCTGCATTCACATACTTCCAGAAAGATTTGAGGTGGTCTACTCCTTTATAATTAGTGCAGACATACATCTTCATTTGCCTAAGGCAGTCCCCACTTATGCCTACTGCCCAGGTATAATTATACATAGTGCCTCCTTTTACTCTCAAAAGTGGCTTGATTTAGTTGATAAATAATATGATCACTCTGCAAATAATACTTGCCTTTGCAGAAATTGAAACAAGGAACAGGAAAGTACACATTCTTGTCAGCGCATCCACCGCTGATCATCTCCCAGAAAACCCCAAAATTTGACTTTCTCTTACTGGAAGGAATTTTAGGCAGGAAACTGCTTTCCACTAAGTCAGAGCAAGCGGTGCTTAGGGGTGTGTGACAGAGTCGGAATTAGGGGAGGAAGAAGGCCAACTTGGAAGACAGCAGCTTCCACCAATGTCCTGTTCAAAAGGCCTAGGTTCAAGTTCCCTAAATTTTCTCCGGAAAATGTCATCCAAATCCTTGATAACTCCAAGTAAGGCACAACAGCCCGACTCTCTCTTTATGAACCCCACCTCTGCATTTCCAACTGCCTATGAGACATCTCTGGCCAGTATCCCATGAGTATTTCAAAGTCATCATGTCCATACTGAATTCATTATGTTCTTCCCCCAACTTGTTCTTCCTCTTGTCATCCCCATCTCGGAGAACCACAGATCTCTCTATTAGCCACACAAGGCAGAAGGGAAAACTAACATCATCTTTGAGACCTCCTGTTCTTTCACTTTCATGTTCAATGAATGACTACGTTCTGTAGTTCTCTCTTTTTTTCTTCTATGTTCTCATCTCTCCAGACCCAGTGAACTCTCAGTCTCAGTTTGGGTTTCTCTCAAAGCAAACCTTGAGACCAGGCTTAGGTGCAAGTGGTTTGAGAGGTGATCCCATGAAGAACAGTGAGAGTGTGGGGGAGGACAGCGAGTTACCACTGTGGCCACTGGAGCTCAGTCGCATTGGCCCCTCTGAGAGGCTGTGCTGAACACATCTCAGAAGTGTCTTCCTGGGGGTCAGGGAGCTGGAATATCTTTCGTCCAGCTCCCATCCCTCATTGCTCAGGGTTGCTCCTGGGATGTTATTTTAGTGCCTTCAGAATCCCCACACGGGCCAAGCATCCTCCTTCTGCCAGAGAACTCCTTTAGGAAGAAGGTTTCAAGAATGCTTTGGTGTGTTCTGGAAATTTAATCAGTAACTTCCAAGTGGGCCAAGCACACTGGTCTGCTGTACCCTTGCCTCAGGCCTTCATGACATCAGGCCCTAGATTCTGGCAGAAGGACCCTAACATCTCCTTATCTCCCCTCCTTGCACTTCCCCTTAACCCTCCACACTGCAGCCCGGAGGATGATTCAGCACGTGGTATGTGGATGTGATCATGTCCTGCCCAGCATGGAGTCCTTTGATGGCTCTCCAGGGACTTACAGAAATACTTCAATCTCACTCACCTGGCTCCTGCCCAGCTCTCTCTGCACCCCCTCCACCTCTCTGTCCCACAGGATGCCCAATCATTTCTCGGTACCTTACTTCCTCCACTGAGAGCCTGCCTTTTCTTTGCTCTGCTCCTCCCTCCCTGGCCTTCTCCTGCCCCTACACCACCCCTTTGCCCACCTCATGGGCATGAGCTTGTCTTCTAAAGCCCAGTTTAGATAGCACCTCCTCTATGAAGTCGTTCCCTACCCCTCAGGTAAGTTAACCTGCCATGCTTTGTGTCCCCAGTGTGCCATGTGCATAATGCTGGCTGTCTCCCCACAGTCAAAGAAAACCCCTTGAAAGTAGATACAGTGCCCTCAGTACCTTGCATAGGGGTTCTTAATGTTTTCTGTGCCATGAACCCATTTGACAATCTGGTGAAGCCACATACCCCTTCTCTAAATAATGTTTTAAATGCATAAAATAAAATGCATGGGATTACAAAGGGAACAAGTTATATTGATATATAATTATGAAAATATTTCCCAAAAACCGTGACATTGCAATATATATACTTCTTTAAGTATATATCGACCAAGCTACCATTTTTCAAATAGTGATGAATATAAACAATAATGTTAACAAATAATCATAATGTAATATAATATATCCTAATACGACTCCTAGTGTGTTTTTTTGGTCTACTTTTATAATTGAAGAAAACAATACTAAGTCTCAGGTAGAGGTTAGTGAAAATAAATGTGTGATTTTTTTCTTCTCAGTCCATGGCGCCATGAATTATACCCAGAGGCCCCTTGAGTTCAGTAGACCCCAGGTGGAGAAGCACAAGCCACATGTGCTTGTCTTACAGGTGTTCAAACATGTTTCCAGAGTGGGCTGTTTCTCCTCCTGTGTGCTGAATGAATGAACTTCTGGCCTGGACTTCAGATTCTCTTCCTCTAAATTTCCATGATTTTATGTTTAAATGGTACCCCAGATTTTACAAGCATGGGGGTACAAAAGTGTTCCCTTAATTGTAATATCTCATGTTACTGGCTAATTCCCGTGCCCAAGTGCAACCCAGTATATTGCAGACTCCATCTCAAGTTTTTCTCCGTCATTTCTGAGTCTCCAAATTTGTTTCATGTGAACTCAGAAATAGTACTAAACTTTTCTTCCTTCTTGGCCCTGCCTTATTGATAAATGTGACTTTAGAAGCCACTTGTGTGTCATGACTAGCGGCTTCTGCTGAAGCTGATATTCATGCCAAGGGTGAAGCTTCTTAATGCTCCCTACCTTGCCAACCCTCAGACACTGTGGCAAGGCTGCTGTCTCTTTCATCCGCTTTCAGGCCATGTTCTTATTTGAAGTGGAGAGGATGTCCCTTCCCCAACTTCGGGCCACCTTTTGGCATCTGATCATCAAATAAGCATTGCTTGGTGTCTTTGTCTCAATGTCTCTCAAACTAGCTCCCTCATTTCAGTGCTGTGCCAGAACCGTCCCCCTGCCCCACCAGACTCCTTCTCCACGGCCCACCCTGCTTTGTCCCCCAAGAGGTAGCATGTATGGACTGCATAAACTAACTCCCATGCCCTCTGGCTTGTACTCCTTGGTCAATGGCATATGGGAGGGCAGGAGAGGAGAGAAGTTGGTGTATTTCTTCCCCTGCCTCTCTTTTGGTCCGTCTGTGGTTGGAATTCAGTCCACCACCAGCAGCTCCATCAGACAGCCATCTCCTACCATATCAGTTGCTCAACACAGCAACTGCTCCCCCACCTTGCCCCTTCAGTCTTACAGGTGGCAATGGCTCCCTGCTGTTGTTGGACCTAAGGATCTTCGCCATTCCTTGCTGGTCTTTTTAAATCTGGCCACATCTTTGTGAATAGTCCCTTCTCTAGATGTTCCTCAAATATCCCCCATGTGAGTCTGCCATCTCTTCCTCTTCCCACCCTCACCCTGGTGGGTCCAAGTGTGTAGCTCCTTCACAGTGCTCTGATTTAACCCATGGCTGTAGATTTATCAGCACATCAGACACACCAGGAAACATGAGTCCCAGGGCAGAGTCACTGGTACCCATCCCTGACAGTCCTACAGAGAGAGGTTTCATTGAGTGCAATTGACCACCCTCCTTTCTGTCTGCTTTGATATCTCATTCATTTATCCATTCACTCAACAAATGGTCCACATGTTTAATATACTTTAAGCTGCCTGTGCTCTTTTTAATTATGAGGCAGCATACAGATTACGGACTTCGAAGAAAGGTGGACATTTTTGCCATTTACCAAGAGAGAAATCTTGGGCAATTTACTTAGCCCGTCCAACCTCAGTTTCTTCAGCTGCTAAAGATGGTGATTGTGGAGACTAAATGAAGTAAGGTGTGAAAAGCGCCAAGAGCCACGACTGGCACATAGCAGATGTCACAGGTCAGATTTCCGAGAAAATCTTCTCTAAGATAGAGATCTGTGTAAAGAAGCTACTGCAGAGTGTTCTCAGTATTAACACATGTGGGGGAGCGAGAGAAAGAAGACCGAGCAGAGGCATAAGTTGCAACAAAAGCCTCAGCCAACGCCAAGAGCAGCTCGGAAGCTGAAACAACCCTTCTGAGTTGTTCCACTAGGAGGCAAAGGGGCTGTCTGTTATACACTGATATCGACCAGTCATGGATGAGGGCTGCCCCAGGAAGGGGACCTATCTTTGGATGTGAGGCTTCCCTCTAGCTGAGGGCGAAAAGACCAGAGAGATATGCAGCTGAGAGATGTTGGCTGCCAACAGGCCCAGCACTTGGGGGAATGAGTGCCTCAGTCCTGGAGGGGAATCTAGGCGGCACACCACAGTATCCACGACACTGAGTATTTATTAAATAGCTGTGGGCTGCCACCACCAGCTCCTTTAATTTGCATCTCTTAAGGAGCGTAAGGGCACAACAACTTTGGAGAGCACCAATATCAACTGAGATAACTGGATAAAATGACTTTTTGCATAAGCATTTCTCAAACTTGATTTGCCAGGGTAGGGATAAAACCCAAAAGGTAGTTGAAGAGAGGTTTCCAAACCACACTTCTTAGAGTGAGGTGGGGTAAGATAAAGAGAAAGACGTGAGGATAGTGTCAAAGCTGGAAGAGATCCAGGCTCTAGCTCCGTGCTTGACTTCATCCTACGTATAATTTTTCTAAAGGTTTGTCTTCAAAAGAACACCCTTAGAGTGCACATATGTTACCTAGGAGGGGAGGGAGGCCCCTCATCTTTCTTCAGGCTGTGGCTATTGAGGGGGATGCTAAAAGGCCTGGACAACTTTAGCTGTGTTACCAGCAGGCTCTCTGCCCCTCTTAGTTCACCAGTACACCACAGTGTGATCAAGGCAGCCGGATGGTGGGGCTGGGAGGACCGGGCATGGCATATGCTGAAAGCTTGAATAGAAGAGATTATAATATTAATTTTTCACGAGGTCATCGGCCCCAAATTCCCACTGCTCATGGAGAACAACAGAATTCACAGAGACTCAAGGCCCTCCCTGGAGCCTTTCACATAAGCAATAGCCATACTCAAAGGCTACAATGCAGGACTGAGCCCTCAAAGAGTAGTTCACAATTTCTGGCATCCTGGATTCCTGTGGACAAGCCTTGGAGTCAGGATGGAAGCAGACCCGTGGGAAGCGGCACCTGCCCAAGGAAGGGAAAAGCTCAAGGAAGTTCCGAGCAGAGAACACAGGTTTACAGCTGGTTTTTTTATACACACATGCTCTGTTCTTTCTCCACACCAACAGCAGGATTGGGAATGACAATTCACCTCAAGGATTTTAAAAGAAAAGTGATGGAAATGAAGGGTGTTTAATCCACCTAAAACTGTAAGCACAATCAACGTTGTAAGTCCACATTGTTTTGCTGTTTTGCTTTTGTTCTTGCCTATCCAGGAACACCCTCCCCACTTCCTTTCTTGCAAATTCTGTCCAGCTTCTGTGGCCTAGCTAAAAACTTCACCACTGAATCTTTTCCAAGTACCCCTGCCCACGCCTGCCCTTCTTGTCTAAAATCTTTCATTAGATTTGGGTCATAGAGTGATCAGAGTCATCATTACAAGCATAGCTGACATTTATTAAGTGCTAATTATGTGCCTGAACTGTGCTAAACGCTTTACATGGATTATCTCATTTGATCCTCAAAACAAGTCTATGAGGGAGGTCATTTTATTAACCCCATATTACATATAAGGAAATTGAATTATTGGCCCTAGATCTTTACCCTTTCTGTCTCCAAACCTTGGGCCATATGAGCTCTTCCCACTAGAGGAGTGGATTGTGTTTCTTTGCCTGTTGTCTTTAGGCTCAGCCATGTGACTTGCTTTGGCCAATGGGATGTTTGTAGCCATAAGGGGGCAAAGTCTTGAAATGGATTTGCACAGGGAGCTTTTTCTCTTGTGCTTCCACCATTATCGTGAAAATAATATGCTCCAGCCAGACTGCTAATCCAAGCAGGATAACAGAAATGGAAAGCAGACCTGAGCCAAACTGCCAGCAAGTAACCCAGGCTGGTTAGAGCTTCACTTTGAAGCACAGATGTCCAGCCTGTATCAGCTGACCCTCGTGTAGTCACATGAGCAAAAATAAATAATAGTTATTTTAAGTCACTGAGTTTTTGATTGGTTTGTTACTCAGTGATAGCTGACTGATACAGGCACTAAGAGGTTAAGTTAGTTGCCCAAGTTCTCAGAGACAGTGGTGGGGAGATTCCAGCACAGATTGCCTTCAATTCAGGTCCCACCTTTTTAACAACTATGGTTTGCATCTCTGCTACCACCAACGTCGTCTTCTTTTTCTTCATTATCCACATCCAATCATATTTATTCAATGCTTTCTACACTCCAGGCACCCTGAAAAGTACCATTCATGTGTTATCTCATGGAATCATCAACAACTCTCTGATATAAGTTCTATTACTGACCACATTTTATAGGAGGCTCCGTGGAGTAAGTTGCTTGCCCAAGATCACACAGCTAATATGGGACAGAGCCTGCATTCATCTCAGATATGCCTCATCTCAGAATGTTCCAAACTGCCTTGCTCTATGTCAATGCACTGCTACCTTTTAAGGGAAATCATAACCATCATTAGAGAAAAATGTTAATGATCAGTTATTCCAAGAACCTCTTCTTGCCCAAAATTTTCCAAGAAGCTACCTTAAACCATACAATAATTATTTTTGAAAATTTTTGTCTTGTTTTGAATAGTTTTATGAATATTAAACTTAGTTTTTAAGTATCTTGGAAATCTACTTTAAACTGTTAATTTAGAAATGAAGAATCTGGAGCTTAGAGAAATAAATTTACCGATTCAATTGCATGCAGCAAATTAGCAGGATATTGAAGGCCATAATTCTCAGTGTTTAACTTCAGCCCTCTGCTAGGAACAGAGAGGGACAGCAGCCCAAATATGTAGAGCAGAAATGGAAATCTTGTATATAACTTTTCCTTAAATAGATGTTTAGCCAAAATTTCTATGTTTAACCTTCTTTAGTTCTCACATATATAGGTATCTGAAGGCAGTGCCAGCTTCATGCGTGTGCAACCTGTGCAGACATGTAAGGCCCCACACTCAGGTCTCCATGCTTGGCTTAATGCTCTACTGTCACCGTCTTTAAGTCCTTAATAATTTTTTAACAAGAGGCCCTGCTCTTGCATTTTCTGCTGAGTCCTACAGACTATATAGCCAGGCTTATGGAGGTATCTAGTGTGTCCAATTCTTAGCTTTTGGGGGATTCTTCATTATGCAGAGAGTCACTTCGCAGTCTGCTGGCTCTCACCTACAAGACTCCACAAGCCCAAGAAGCAGGATATTAAGATAAGAATTGAAGCATGATCATGCAGCAAACAGATCCAATGGTACCTCCATGCAAATTCAGCCCCACTAACTCTGGGTTGAGGGTGAGGCTAAAAACAGAGGAGTTGGTAGAAACTCTAAGAAGAAATGAGCCTCCCTGGAGATCTCAGTTTCCCCTCTCTTGGACTATGCCATGGCCTTAAAGAATAGAAGGGAGTGAAACTCAAAATGTCTGCAGTTGCGTTTCAGCCAATTGCTGAAAGCGATCCTTCTTAATTTGGATACGCACTTCTCCTACGCTCACGTCATGCTTCACACAAGCCTTTCTTGCCATGAAGTCATTCCGAATTCTCACCATCCCTGAATCATCTTACCTCCACGTCATTTTGACCCTGAGGATAACACAGAATGATTGTGCAGTTATTTTAATAAGAACAAATCACGAATTCGCTCCTCCTTCCACTTTTTCCACCTTCATAAATAATAAAGTTAATATAGGACCTTACAATTAAAAAAAATCCTACCTCATAGGACAAGGTAAGATTTATATAAAATATAAATCATAATATCACAGGGATTTGAGTAAGCTTATGTCTCCCCTTTCCCCAACCTTGTTCTTCTATGTGAAACACTAAGAAATGGAGAAATTAAATCAACAGAAATACACGTTGGTTACCAAAAAAAAGTGACTTTTTTACCCCATGAGATAGGAAAGACTAAAACGGCTATAAAGATGAACTAATAGGAAACTATAAATGAATTGTGTTGCCACATAGAGTCATCTGAAAAAGTTTTATTAAAAATGCCTCCAAAGTATATTACATTTTATATTATGCCAGGTGGGGCTAGGATGAGGGAGAGAGTTTATAGAGGAACTGTTGAACACAACTTTATTAGAATGGTTGTTCCCTTGATTGTAATAAGGAGAGAAATAGGACTTATTGGTTTGGTGAAACACGCATACGCACACTTTCTCCCACAACTCCAGCTCTGAGCAGGGTAAAACTTCCTTTCTTCAGCTGAGACTGAGCTTGAAAATGTTTTACAGGAAACCTGATTCAAGTATCATCTTTTATGAAACGCTCCCATTGTTAAGAAGTATTCTTGGTTCCATTTTCTGCTATTATGATGGTAAATACTGATTAAACGTAAGGGATTGTACATAACACAGAGAAAGACCAACGTGCAACCCTCAAGAAATTTAAAGTCAAAGGTAGATAAGACATTTTAGAATGCTAAGGTAATTTGCCAAATAAAACATGGGGAGAGGGAGAAGAAAAAAGGCATATTCTTTTATGTTTCATTCCGTACGGGGGTCATCTAAAACACATATCGATTTAACATGGCTCGGAAATTAAAGTTATGATATCAATAACATATACCTAACCACATGTTAGGATGAAGAAAGATTGTATCTTGGAATACAGGAGTCTTCCTTGTGCAAATCCCATTAGGACCAATAGGGAGTTATTCATGTGCCCCAATCCCCGCCGGCCTGCTCCTCTCCACCCCCAGACACAGACACCCTTGTTCTGAATGATCCGTGTATTTATCTATTTCACATAAATCAAGAATTTAATTAAAAAACTCCACCAATATGGCCATTTGAGACATGAATCATGAGCACTGTATGTATAAATCATATAGACCTTAAAAGCATTTATGATATAGCCCCTTTCATGCAAACCGCCCAAATGTTTTAGAGAGCTAAATCATAGAGAAAAAGGGAAATGTAGCAAATAAAATGGAAAACCAATGGTTAACCAAACCAATGAAGGAAATGTCTAGATGCCTCTCATCTCTGAATAGATTCCTTAGAAATTTTAACTGGATCAGTATTTTTAAGGGGCCTTTACATTCAGCAAGGCAACTGAATATGTTTGTAGTCAATGATTTCTTTGAGAAATGCTTCTGGAAAAAATTTGAAACTTCTAATAAGAAAAAAAGGACAATGGATTCAGAAGACTATATCAGAAATAAGAAGGGAGAGTCAGTGAGGAAGGGTAAAAATGGTCACTTGATGTTACTGATGTTATGCAGAAATCTCATTGTTTACAATCCCACTAACTTCGAATCTTACTTTTAAAAAAAATGTTGTTTTCTCTGAGTAATGATTTTTAACTCATTCCCTTTGCCAAAAAGAAGCCCAATTGTACTATAAAAATAAGTTTTCAATTACTTACCATAAGTTTTAAGCAAGTTTATTAACTTCGTAACCTCTTCGATTGCTGGTGAACTGCGTATCTTGTTGGATTATCATGAAGAGCTTTTATCCCACTGGATGAGAACAAAAGTCTTTCTCGTCTTTTTCTCTTCAACAACATATGTGCATATGTTTATTTTTTGGTATTTCCTATCTGATTCTTTTACTTCCTTAAGCATTTAGCTGTTTCTGAGCTGATTTTTTTCCTGTTTGTCTCTTTATGTTGTGTCTCCCTCACTAGATGAAGAGCTTGCTAAGCACAGGGACTTAATCTTTTATCATTAGAGCACCTAATATCATTTCCAGCATTATAAGCAGTATAGGTGCAATAGATAGATAGAATAAGAGAATGAAGAATTGAGAATGAATGAATCAATAGTTAGGCAGCAGATTCGACAGATCAAGGCTCATCTTTTTGGATGCATCTAGTTTAGCAAGCAGAAGATGAGGTTCTTAACACGCATTGTGCACAGACTTCAGCTGTCAGCCGTTTCAGAGGCTGGCTCAGTAGCAGTCCGTCCAAGCAGCCACATCAAATGACTGATCAGTGTGGAAGTGCAAAGACCCAGCCATCATAATCAACTTGGGACAATTCCAAAGGGGCACTTTAGCTCCAGAATCCCCCATAAGCTTGGTCAAAGCTGCTGACAGGTCTGCCTCACAGCTCAGCTCTTCCACATGCCCACTCCTACTAATAAATAGCCTGCACCCTAAACCAAAGAGGTCAATCTACGAAAAACAGAAAAGCTAAAAAGCAGAAACTCAGGTACAAAAATGACTCAGGTTACTTCTTTTGGCCATGATGTCAAGCACCCTCACCTTCTGACTGTCATGACCACCAGTCAGCTACAAGGACAAAGCAAGGACCAGAAGGAGTATGACAGAGCTGTAGATTTCTGGAATGAGATAGTGGGTCTGGATTAGGAGTAGTCATGATGTGCTGTGAGACTCACGGCTGCCAGGGCTGAGGTCAGAGAATGTGGTCACTGAAGTAAATACCCAGCCTGCCCCATCCTGCCTGGTTTAGAGAACTTGCTGGAAGACCTCTGCTTGGAAACAGACGCCTACATCTGGCCTCATCAGAGAAACAGGGGCCTCATACGAGGGTCTTTTCAAATGCTGCACCTGCCCTAGGATGTCCTCAGGCTCTCCTTCCAGTTGCCGGGGCCTCAGTTTACCCACCTGTACATATTTCCTACATTACTTCAAAGAGGTGCTGGGAGACTTAATTAATGTTTGTCAAGCACATCTTATATGAAAGGAATCATGTGTAGTAAGTTCAAAGTAGTCTTGGCCCTGCTGTTTCTTTCATGTGTGCTTAGAAGATTTTTCAGCCTTGATAAGCAGTCAGAAAAAAACGCCACTTGCTCAAGTGCTTGGATTTGGGTCCTCACATTGTGATGCTGTCAGGATTTCCTTGGATACCACAGAAAAATGAATACAAATCAGTCAAACAATTGCTTCCATGAGTCACATCACCATTCTCTAGGTGGTCAAGTTTTAAAAGCATGAGAATCCTTCTAATGTCCCCCTACTTTGTCACTGCTACCCCTGCCACATACAAACACACTCATGTATCACCAAGGCTTATCAATTATTTCTACTGCTTCATTTTTCCCCTCTTTCCTCTCGCTTCAGATCCCCTGGGGGTGACTTCTTTAGGTTTTTATCACTTCCTCCATGGTCTTGAAACCTCCAGTCTGGCAAATTTCTGGTCAGACAAACCCCACACAATGATGAGAGAGCATTTTTTCAAACATATGTGTCTGTTTATGTCCATCTCGTGCTCAAGTCCCTTACAGAATTCCTATTGTTTCAGCCTAAAATCCAAAATTTTAGGAAGACGTTCAAGGTAATTCAGAATCTGGTCTCTGTCCACATCTCCAACACCCCCTCCAACACATACAGCTCTGCTTTTACTTCTCCAAGCTTCTCAGGGCATCCCCTTCATGGCTGTAGACATAATGCTTTAGTCCTCCTTTCATCATCTAAATCTTGGTTTTTGCTTTCTCATCAAGATTTATCATCTCCCTGATCTAACGTATACTCCAACTTCCCTAACATATGTATATCTCTACCATACCTGGATTGTAGAATAGTCATTTTCTTAGCCAACTTACCCATTGGTCTGTGAATTCCATAAGGAAGGACACGATGGTATCTTTCTTCTCTGTATCTCCAGTGTTCCTAGCAAACTAGAGATGTTCCATACATATTTATTGAATAAATATAAACGAGTAAGTAGGGAGAGGGAGATGAGTTCAGGCATTTCTAAAACCCATGGATTTTAGAAGCATTCTCATTTCGAAACAAAAATGAACAAGCAAACAAAGCAAGGGACTCTTAGTTTGCTTGTGAATGGACAATTCCAGAACAGTTGAGATAGAAGAGGACAGGGAATCTTCCGATTATTTTAATTTAAAAGTTTCTAAAGGCAAATTCTTGCAAAATATCACCAGGTTTCATTGGCAACATACGAGCATGGCAAGCAGGCGAATCAGCTAGTTTGCTCGAGGAAGGAATAACAACCGATTAATGTCAATCTGCAACTAAATTCCATATGGGGCCAATCATAGCAGGAGTGAGATTATAGCTGGGCTCTAGGCCTTGGGTTCCCAAACCTGGCTGACCTTGAGAAGCAGTTGAAAAATACAGATCCCGCCTCCATTTGTGACCCAATCAATCAGAATCTCCAGGGGAATAGCCCAGGGATTTGTATTATAAAAAGGGCTCCCAGTTGGTTCTGAAGATGAGCCAGACTTAGGAAACACTGACCTATGATTCATTCATTCATTTATTCATTCAAAAATTTACTTATTCACTGTTTCCTTATCCATTTATTCATTTATTCAATGAAGATTGACAATAAAGAAAAGGGAAAGAAAGAGTGTAGAAGGAGAAAGGAACAGCTCCTCCTCGTCTTTCCTGATGGACTCTTTCATCTAGGTCTGTTCCTCAACTGCTCCTGGTTTTCTTCAGTTGTTTGTTTTTTTAAAACCCTTTTTCTATTTTTTCATGCAGAGATGCTTCAAAACCACAAATCTTCCTTTCTTTTTCCAGGATTACCTTCTCTAAAGAATGGTCTGAAAGTCAACGCACCTTTTCCAAGTGTCAAAATCCACCACAGAAAAATATTAACAAATCTATAAGCAATTATATTCCTCTGGATGCTCTCCTTCTTTCCCTTCCCTTGCCCCAGGCTGGTATCAAGGTTCTGCAGCCAGAGTGGTCTGAGGGAGGAGAAGGGTTATTACTCCTGGCAGAGGAAGCTTTAAATTACAGTGAATAAATGAACACTTAGCAGGCTGGTCCTGAGAGGGTGCCAACACTTGCTTTAATCATTTAGATAGAAAATGACTGGATGAGTTGTAAAATTCATGGGAGGTTCAATCTAAAGGGAAGGAAGCCGGAGTGAGGAGGAAGAGGACTTTTCAGATAATTAAGGGAACCTAACAGGGCAATGTTTAGTTAACAAGACTTGTACCAGGTACGGTTTCCACTTCTGACCCTTCATGAAGGTTTCCTCCTTCCCGCCAAGAAGGTGGGACTGTATCTATTTGACATTCCAACACCTGTTTATTACATAGTTGAGTACCTAAACTCTTGTTCTCCAGTTTAAAATCCATCAAAGAGAGGAGAGAGAAGCACCAAAAGCAGGAATTATGAAATCACGGACTTGTACTATGGAAGACACCCTAGGGAACAACCAGCCCACCTCCCAGTTTGCTGTTGAGTTTCTGCCATCCTTTTAAATGAGAGATGTACAACATAGTGATTATTTTTAAATGGGTGACAGCAATACTCTTTCTACCTGAATGAGAATAATTTAACCTCATCTTAGGAGTTTCCAAAGGAGGAAGCTTCCTGCTCAATCAACAGAATCTACTCCATTTCCAGTGGGATAAGAGGTCCACAGAAGTTCAACAATTTGCCAAAATTCACATGATCAGTTGGAAATGGTCCTCAAACAAACTTAAATATCAAGATGCCTAACTGAATGGAAGGTGGTGCCTGCTGGCCAGCTACACTAGCCATTCAGGTAGCTGAAACTTGTTCCCAATTGGGTTTGGAGATTTCACTTGGCCTTAGGTTGTTAAGAGTCAGCTTGGCAACATGCAGCTTCTAAGCATGCAGTACCTAAGTCATTGAGGAGGTCTGGAGAACTCATGTACAAGGGCTCACAAGGTTCTGTGGGCATCAAACAGCTCACACAAAACAACATTTTGCAAGGAAAGGAATCAGAACCATGTGGATTCGGTTTTCTTGGTATAGTGACTCCTCTCTGTCCCCACCACCCCAAGTCCTAAAAGGAGAGACTATTGGGAGAAAGATTGAAAAAGAGCTTTTGGGCACGGTGGGCTTGGGACTTCTTTGAGCCCTAGATGTTTGTGAAAAAAATAAAAATATTAGATAATATCAAAACATGTTCAGCGTGACTTTGCTTTAGACAAAAACACATATTTCAAAGTTTAGCCATGTGTTTCCCAAAAGTACCTCTTGGTGAACACTAACCCAGTTGATTAACCCCAATGAAGTTAGCAACCGAATGATGAATTTATGCTTATGTTTTTAGCAACCAGTGGTTTAGTCTTCAGCTTTGTAACTTAATAGATGGATGTGTGAGCCTTAGAAAGAAATGTATCCAAGAAAGAACTTGATCTATTTACTGCCTGTTATGTGCCCGTTCTGCAATAGGGGTTTTCCCAAGAAATAAGATTCAATCTTCTAACCATCCCTTAAAGTAACCTGGCTCAGTGGTCACACTATGGGCTTTGGAATTATTCTCTTCTGATTTACTCTGAGATCTTCCACCCACAGATGGATGACCTAATTTAACCTCTCTGTGCCTCAGTTCCCTTATCTGTAAAATGTGGATAATCATAAGACCTACTTCTTGGGTTATAATGAGGATTAAATGTGTTAGTACAAGTGAAAATTCTGAGGATAATTGTTTGGCACAAAGTAAGGAGTTAATACATATAGGTTAAGATCTTTATAGTCTTCTTATGGTTAAGGAAACTGAAGCTCAGAGTTGGTAACTTGCTCAAGACTTTAGTAATTGGTAAATACCTTTGTAAGGCCAGGAATTGTTAGTCGGGGGGTGAGGGGAGGATGTCTCTCTTTTTCAAGTCACAGATTCATTTACATTTCTATCTGTAAGAAATGATACAGCTATTCATATTATAGATAATATGAAAATACCTGAGAAAGTATCCTACTGTAACTCTAGCTATGATTTGCATTTTTTCCTTTTCTTCTTCCCCCATTCAGCATTTTGCTGTAAACTCAGTATGTAAATAAGCTCCTATTTAACATTTTATCTAGCATTATATCATGATCGTTTTTGCACTATATCCATAACCATCATTTTTCAAGGCTGCAAATTATTCTGTCTGGTGCCTACCCCATGATGGGCATAATCATTTTGGGGATTAGTACACTATTACCCCACCCCCGGAACTCTCAATTTAAAGACAAGTTAACAGAAAGGAAAGTGAGATTTGCTTTGAATGATTCTTGAACATTTGTGAGAAGCAGCATTGAAACCTTGGTTCCTGGCTCTTCATCTAGCTCTCTTGGCACCACTCTCAAAATGTGCAGTAGGATATCTCCTGTCCATCTCACTGGGTTGATGTAAGTGCCACACGAGATAATGCATGTGCTAAAACTTGAAAAGATTCATTGTTGTCTACTTATTTTGGGGTTCTTTGTTGATGTTCTATGCTGAGGTTCTCAAGAGGCAAATGAAGATTTAAATAGTGGTTGGTGCTGCTGTGCTATGTAGCAGACAATGCAGAAAGTGGTATTGCCATTGAGAGTCCAGAAGATCCCCTCATGATCTACTTGGGTTGTCTTAGAACATTAGTTGAGGCTCTGCTCCCACATGGACCATCAAAAAAAACGTCCCAGGATGGCCTGGTGGTGTAGCAATTAAATTTTCATGCTCTCCTTCAGCATCCCGAGATTCACTGGTTCTGATCCCAGGCATGGACCTATGCACCGCTTATCAAGCCATGCTGTGGCAGGCATCTCACACACAAAATAGAGGAAGATGGGCACAGATATTAGCTCAGGGACAATCTTCCTTAGCAAAAAGGGGATTGGCAGCAGATGTTAGCTCAGGGTTAATGTTCCTCAAAATAAAAAAAGAAGTTCCCAATAGCTGTTCTATTTGGTGAATGTCAGTTCAAATGTCTATAAATGTCTTAGGGCTGCAAACAAACAGGTTTTTAGCAGAGTTTGGGAGGAGCCTTCTAAAGCCATCGAGGAGGGGAGGGGAAGACACTCAACTCAAGGCAGCTGGATTTTACTAGCACATAGTTCTGCGTCTCCGTCAACCATTTAGCTCCATGCTTACTCCATGTCCCTCATTTTCCCACGAAGCTACTCTTCTGACTGGAGCTGTAGCCACGTTGTGCCTCTCTGGGCTGGCCCTGGCTGTGGACTTGCCTGTGGGAATCAAGAAGGGCTTTGCACCTCCTTTTCCCATCATGAAGAGCACCCTGACTACACACTCAGCCAGGTCTGGCATGAGCACCCACTTCCAGTCTAGACGGCAGCCTAAGAGAGGGGCTAATGCTAGGTTTCACCAGACTGAGCCTCACATTTGTCATGGCTCTGCCCACGATGATTCCTTTGATCTTGATCCTAGCAAACCACAGTCATCGACAAAGGTAGAATGGATTTCTACTTCTGAAATGCTTTGATGGAAATTCCCTTGACTCCCAATTCCCTCCCTAGCTCCTTTCTGCGCCTTGAGATTTACCTCCAACATTTAGCCCTAAATCCTGCTGTAAATCCAGCATTAAAGAGGCTATCAAGGCAGTGTGAGTCATAGGCCGCCCTGTTGTGGATATCCGGGGCCATCACTGACCCATTTGGGAAAGTACATGATCATCTTTACTTAGCCAGGCATCCTAATCATAGATTCCAGGCTCAGCATTCTTCGTTTAATTTTCTCTGAGAACTGGCTGGGCTGTGATCTGATCCTCAGAGAGGGGCAATCACTTCTAAAGGGCAGATTGTTAGAAAAGTTTGCAATTAAAAACAACAACAACAAATATATGCAGGCTCTTTGTGGTTATGGTGAAGGAATGTGCCCGGCATGCATGCTGCTGTCATCTCAAGGCTCTCCTCTAAAAACAAGACCTAGTCCCTGGGCTCTTTGCAAGTCGGTGCTCTTTTTATTTCCTCTGCGAAGAAAGAAACTGACTTGAACTAGATCTACTTGGTTCATAGGCTTCAGGTTAGGGTCGCTGGCTCCACAAAGTAAGTATGGCCAAATTCATGAAAATCATAGCATTTTGGAGGTGGTGTCTAACCCTCTCATTTTACAAATGAGGGCACTGAAACTCAGCAGAGGAAAAAAACTTGCTGGAGGCCCAAGCGAGTTAACAACAGAGTCGATCTTGAACTTAGTTCTTTTGATTCCCAAGCCAGTGCCTATGTTTCCTAAGGCAGACCAGGCCAGACCTGCTAAGCCTCTTCGACGTGGACTTCTGAAATGTCCATTTCAATTCATGCCCAGAGCTTTGGGGTCCATTCTTCAATGCCCTCTCACTGGGATCAACCCAGACGTAGCACACCCAGAAATTAAAGAATCTACACAGCATTTACTAACATTTTAACTCAGGATTGAGGAGAGAAGAGGGCTAGTCCTTCCGGATGCAGATTGCAGGTTTCAAAATCCGGATGACAGATATGCATTTGAATCCCTTCCCTCAGCACACCTCACACACACAGTAAGATAGATCCTATATGCCTCCCCTCCTCCCCAAGAACAACAAAAAATGGACATGCTGTGCTCAATAGCCTCATTTAAGAAGAAAATAAAGACATCATCATTTTCCCTTTTGGGCATCTTTTTTCTGCCAAAAAAAGAGTGAGAGATCGAGAGACAAACAAACTTGCTTAGGGGGTCAAAATATTTGCTGCAAAAGGAATTTAGAGGGATGCTGACAGCTGGCTTTCCATGGAGGGAGAAGGTGGTGGTGTGAACTGCCATTCTTAGAGCAGGGGCGCTGGGGAGGGGGGCACAGGGAAGTGAGCAGCGCAGCACTTGACAAGTGCCTGGCTCTGGCTTCCACCTGCCAGGGCAATCGTCAGCTCTGCTGTTTGGCTCCCTTGGACAACAAGTTGGGAACCAGCTGTTTTCTGCACTTGGCTCTGAAATCAGCAAGCCTCTCTGCTCTATTCAGCTGAGGCATCCCCAGCAGGCAGCAAGTTGAGGTACCAGCTAAAGCCTTCATGCCTCATAGTAAGAGCTTATTGAGGAAGCAATTCTGCAGCTGGAACTGGGAAGGCCCTTTGAGTAGAAGAGAAAGAAAAGATGGAGGTTCTTGTCACTTAATGCTTAAAACAGTGATCTCTATGCCTGGCAAAGAGAAGCATCTTAATGTTAGTGGTGCCAAGCGCAGGGATCCCTTCTCTCCTGCTCCCAGCATGTAGTTACTAAATCAATATGGGAAGTCTTGTCCACCAGACGCCAGTGTCAATGTCACCCCCATCAGACCAGTAATTTTGCAGTGATCAGTATCCATGATTCTCTCTCATGCCATTTGCATTTCTTAGTTGTTTCTGTGTTCCTGGATGTTCTTCCTTCTCAGTGTTTACCCGCTTAAGCTACTGATTATGGTTGCCTTTTCCCAATTCCTCCACTGTAATCAGATTCCTCCGGAGGTCAACGTTACTGCAGGGCAGGTAGGAGGGCAGTGGACTTTCCCTCTGACACACTCAACACCCTTGGTTAAGAGACCATGACCCAAACTGGAGTGTCAGTCCCTGTAAGAAGGCTGGTTCCTCCCCTTTGGAGAGTCCAGCTCAGAGATTTCTAGTTCCAAAGCTACCTGCCAATCAGAATGGCCACGTTGCAAATTTCATTTTCATTTTATACAAGATAGCCACTTCAGAACTTCATCCACACAAGGCCTTGGAATTTTATCTTTTAAAAGAGTCACAGTAAATGAACTCGTGAAAGAGCCACTAATTTTCATGACTTTGCAAGTTCAGTGATTCGCAAGCTTCTTTTTAGCCTCAGAAAATCTTCTTTAAACAAAAACTTACTCTCAAGAGATAAACTAGGGATGGCTCTGGTTGAGGAAGTAGGGGAATACTCCAGGCTTTTTACCTTATGCCCCACAAAGCAAGGTTTAATAAACTCATTTGTCCTAGTGACTCCCTCTTTGGGACACTTCTTCCTTTCATACCTCTCTCTTCAGATAGTTTTGTTTATTTCACACAACTTTAGGTTATTATGACTTCTTTAAAAGCGACATCAAACAATTTTATTTCCTCTCCAAGCTTTTTTAAAATAATTATCTGCCTGTTACTCAATACAAAATAAACACTCCTCATCAAGTTCCTTCTGCCTTCATTCAATTTTCTCATTATTCATCAGCCTTTGCTGGGTACCATGCTTTCTCTTCCCTACTTGACACTCTTCTCATCCAGCTGGGTCTAGCTTCCAAATCACCTTTATTTAGCACTCTCATCATACAGAAATATTTAATTTAGTACTTTGTGGTTGAGATGATCCACAGAGGGTCAGAGAAGTGAAATGACTTGCCAAAGGTGATACCACTAATTAGTGGCAGAGTAAAGACAAAACTCAAGCTTCTATAAGTCTGCTTGGCACACTCCTTCTTCCTTCTTACTTCTCACATGGCTCTCCAGACTTCACTCTGGTCCACATCTGTATAGGTTCAGTCACATAGCTCCTCCAAACATCCTGACTTCCTCTATAAAATAAGCAGGTTACTCTACGTAATTTCTAATATCACCTTCCAGCTTCATCTTTCTGTAAGGGATGGGAGTGGTTAAGAGCATTGACCCTGGGCAAACCATTCAGGTTTTATTCCATTAGAGGTAAACGTCTTTTGACAACTCTCAAGTATCCAGGTAACTTTCTATTAAACTGTTTCCCCTTGCACATACTTCTGTCTCCAGCCCTGGCCAAACCCAGGCACGCAGAAGTGGCAAGCTGCTTGGAGAAAGACCTTCCAAAGATCTTGGAAGCTTCAAGAAAGACTTTTGTGGTATTTCTGGCTCAGCCAGAATCAGGAAGTACTGGATCACTCACAAGGAAACTCGTTCTTGCACAATTTCCAACAACAACCCCCCCAATCCACCCCCAAGCCTTCCTCGCGCCACACATTCCCTCCCCTTGCTCAAACATGGGTTTCTGCAGAGTCAAAACTTTTGATAGTTCAGATAAGGTTCAAATGAGCTACTGAACTCTTCAGGGCTGGAAGCAAACCCAGCATTTTGTTCTTGGTCATCCCCAGTAATGACTATACCAGGCTGTCGCTGTCAAGGTGGTTTGGGTCACAAAGTGAAAATCGACATAATTGAAAGCATTAACTAACAAACAATTACATATAATGGTACAGAATGACTACTTATCAGACCTTACATGATTCTGACGAAGTCTGTCTGTGGTAATAACAGGAGGCACACAATTCTATCACAGTTTTTTGAGAAATAAATGGTATCATTTTTTTTTTCTGATTTGTTAAAAAAAAAAAAAGAGAGAGACTTTTGAAGTTGGAGATGAGGAGACCCAGATTAATGCTTAGGAAGCCAATGAACTTAAAATTACCCCCCAAATGAAAAGTTCATTCTAGGCATTTTTCTAGGTAGGTAATGCTTCTTAGATTATTTTTTTAAATGGTTCCTTTGGAAGACAGACTTCGTTATCCTTTAGTCGCGTCCAATCATCAGAACTTTAAGGTTGATTTAAAAACACTTATTTTTCTCATGAACTTGGGGAAACAGGGGAAGCAATTAGATCTTGTGATTTTTAAGGCTGCACTGAGGATAAGGTAAGAAAATATCATAAATTTTATTTCATGCTTTCTTGCCAATTGACAGAAATGTGCAGTCCATATGAATTCATATAACAAGGGGTGGAATGTTGGAAAAACCAATAAAGATTTTGTGGTCTGACCTATAATAAATGTAGTTTGATTTAGAGTCTGTTTTTCACAACATGGCAAAATGAATCATAAAATAATGGGCCCTGAAACTCCTGCATTTTTTAACAATAGCCTGGGGACAGTTTACGGTGTAATGAATTGTAATTAACCCACCTTCAAAATCTTTTATGAGTATTTTGCCAATTAGCTCCGCATGCTTGCTAATGACTCATGGCTAGTGCATGTCTTTACAGAACTGGATTTTACAGCGCACATCGCCCTGTTAACTCAGCACAAGTGTGCAGCACGGTAAGGATGACACAGGTAGATTGGAACACCCTCAACAGCATCCCCTCTTTGCCAACCCAATGGACTCAGCCATCATTCCTCCAAGCCGTAATGGCTTGTGGTGTCAGAGGGCTTTAGTTTCTGATGGATTGCAAAGAATGCTTCACTCCCTGTAGACACATCTGTTGTTACTTAGCACTAACATATATAAAGCTACTAATTGTGGAGCCATCTTTGTTTTCTTTACTTAGCACTCTGGTTAGCATTATTTTATCTTCGTGGTTCATGGCTTTCTGCCATTGACAACATAAGTCCACTCTAGAGAAAATAAAACAACTACCAAGCTGTCTCCTTGCATTGCTTTGCTTTGAAATTAGAGGGACCATGTGCAGCCAAACTTACTTCCTAGGATCCTAGCTCTGACCTTTCTATGTCAAGAGTTGGCTTTTCCTCGCAAAAACTGGTGCTTCCACTGGTCCATGAGCCAGCTGAGGGGACTGCAGCAAGGAGCAGGGGTCTAGTTTTAAACCCTGTGCACTGAGAAAGTTAATTGTAGGTGAGGTTAAATTTTCCCAACTCCTCATTCTTCAGAGGCCAAGCTAACAAATTCTGAAGCCAACTTAAGGAAGCTAACCAAAGGTGACAAAGGAGTTATTCCATAATTTCCTCTACTAAGTATAAAGAATGTTAAGGACCTATAATGTTACCAGTATTTTTCTGCCAGCAAAGCCTTATACCAGAATGAAGACCTAGAGGCTAATTTTCAGAACTATACCACAATAATGTTGTGCATGGGGAAATCTAAACAACATAGGAATGATTTCATCCTGATGCCAGCAAAAGTGAACAGGAGCTTTTAAGCTCACACTTTTGAGGCAATGGTGGTTCTAGAATAGCAGAGAACTCTTGGAAATTGGAAAAGGCTTCTCTGAAGAAAGACAATGACAAAAGTAGAAGTGTGAGTCCCCCTGAGAAATCCCCCTGAGGGGGTATTGCCTTAGCAGGAAGGTGAGTGGAGCCCTCCCCCACAACGAAAAAAGGCAAGGGATAGAGTAAGAGGGCAAGAGATCACATTGCAATACTTGGATCCTCTGGAATCCCCAGGTAGGAATCCAGCAAGAAATTCCTTCTCTCACTGAAAGGTTGAAGAGCTATTCTTTCCACTTCCACTCACCTTCCAGGCCCAGCTCCCTCACCCAAATGTAAAGAACCAAATAATGGGAACAGGACTTCTCTCTTGCCAAGACTAACGAAATAAAAGTGACTGTAGTCCTAGGCAGTGTAACATTTAACGAGCCCCTATCATACTCAGAGAAGTGAACTGGGCCTTAGATGGCTCCTTCCTTGGCTCTAGTCCATATACAGTTCATGTGAACAACACTCAAGTTGCCGAGAACTGAGGCATCAGGAGTTGACTGACGTCTGTGAATGCTTCTTATAGGCCACTGGCCAATGGCCTGATGATAAGGGGATGGCTGGCTGTAGGCTGCAGTGTCTCTATCCTTAGCCTAGTCAATGGCTACTCTGGTCTAGTCTATGTGTCTCTTGCTCTCTTTCATTTATGGATTGAGATTATGCATCTTAACAAGACAAGTCATTGTCCATCCAGCAACTTATTAGTGATGAGCTGAATCAACTGGGGTTACATCTCCTAAGAATTTTAATTAAGAAACACATAGACTGTTGTTAGCTAATGCACGACCATGTGGAAATTTGAAAGCAGAGAAAAACAACTGAAGAAAGTAAGAATGAAGAAAGAGCTGGAGAGAGATCCCTGATATGATGAAAGAGATTTGGGCTCCTAATAGCTTTCCAGCTCTCTGTTTTAGTTTCCAATGAACCCCAGGTGGGATTCTGCCCTTGTATAAGTTAGTGTAGATTCCATTCCTTGAAAATAAAGCAGCCTTTACTGGAAAACCAGCATATAAGGAAAAGGTTCTGGAACCAGACAACCTGGGTCTGAATCCCATCTCTGCCAGGTACTAATTCTGTACCCTTAGACAATCTATGACCCAATTTCTGCCTCCACAAAATGGGTTATCTACTATTCCTCAGCCAAAGGGCTATGAGGACTAATACATATAACGCACATTGTTTGGAGCAACTAAATGCAGGATAAACATTGTTCATTGTTAATACTCTGTGGCTGGTAATAGACTTCTTTTCCTCTCTCAAAACTTTGCCTATTTTTCTCCCACTAAAACTCATTAAATTGAGAAATTAATCTCCCCAATTGATAAGGGGCATTCTTTAGACAGTGGTACGTATTCTGCGTTCCCCATATACACAGCCCCCTACCACCCCAGGGAATCAGCTGACTGATAATTACATAAAAATATTACTTAAACTATTAAATCTACGTGAACCCTAGTGATCCATATTGTAGACTTCAAGTTTCAAGAAAAACCCAACAGTAGTAGATTTGCACACTCCACTGTTTCAAATTAACATTTGAAAGACCAAGTCTGGGAATTCATTTTGTGGTTTGAGAATAAAGTGAAATTAACTGCCACATTGTACATGGCTTATGCCCTGGACTTTGTCTAATTAATACCATTTCAGAGGGCATAAGAAATTAAGTTGAGCTCAATATTTTTTAGTTTAGCCACAGAAGAGCAGATCTGCAAGAAATAGCATTTCCGCGATTACTCCATTCCTTGACGCTAAGCATCAGCTTGCCATGTTCAGAGTGTTAACACTGTCCTTGCAACTGGATAGCTTGTCAGTTTCATTTGCATGTGAGCTGTCTAATCTATTAGGTAATCAATTCCAGTTTAGCTCCAAGCAGTTTTGATAGAAATTGGCTGATTTTTTAAAAACCCACATTGTTAGAATCTGAAATAAAAAATACATCGTCATTCCCCCATCCAACATTTAGAGATAGTGCCAGAGTTGACAATTAGCCAGCTTCTATTTAAATTGTTTCTTCTGTTTTAGGTTAACACTTAATTGGTTGGCCCTTCAGAATTGAAGAGAATTCAACTCTCTTAAATTCAGAATGCTAACATCTCCTTTGGACTGCTTAAACCATTGTAGTTTCTCATTCATCTCAACATTCCGACAAATATGAGAAGTTTTTACTTAGTCATAGTTTAACTCCTTTATGTAATTTAATTTCATTTGGTTTCATTGCATTTTGCCCTTAAGGGAATGGAAGAGAAGACAGTCAGCACACTTCATATTATAGCCTGCCTTTCTAAAATACACCGGAATAATTTAGGAGAGGTCCTTTGGGCAAGGGGGGAAAAGTGATGACGATTGCAAATCAACAATCTTGTTGCTACGGGAGTAAAAGTAAAAAGATGAAATCAATCTCAAAAAATGCTATTTATTATTCTGGAGTATTTAAAAACTTTAATAAAAACACATAGATCTTTCCAATTTGAAATGGAAGACTAGTTTCAGGACCGAGATAACTTTTTATAAGCATGCAAAAATATTCATGTCTGAATATAATTTCTGTTTGTTTTTAATCAACAATGGTATAGATGTGTACATATACAGTGTATAGGAAGAGGAAGAATTTGTTTTTCCTTTCAAAACATTGAACTGCGTTTAAATTCCCCTAATTTAGTACCCTCTGTATTTCTGTTCTTTTCCATAAGGTTCAAATTAATTCAGGTTTTTTTAAGATGCATTCCTTGATATTATGTACTTCCACTTTATGTGACTTTATTCAGAGCCACACTATATAATCACACCATATAAATAATAAATAACCATATAATCATAAACCAATTTTTATGAACCGAATTGGGCTTAATATCATCCTAGGTATATTATAACTCAAAGGATATAGACTTTGACACAGCCCTCCAAGAGTTTACAGAGAAAAAAACATCCAATGCATTAGATTTGCAAACAGGAGAGAAACTTAAAACCAGTTCAGCAAAGGTCAGCGATGTACTCCCATCATTTACAGGTCAAGAGGGGGTGTAATTAGAGGGAAGAGATAAGGCTGAGTATGTAATTTGGATGGAGATGAGAGAGTAGATAGGAGACTCTTATGTAGGTAGTGATTGTGTTGGAGCAAATTCTTCCATTCCAGTGGAATATTTTTATTTCTTTCATTTAATGGGTTTTTATTAAGCATACACTATGCATGACACAAAACGTGCTGAGGGATGAGAGTATCTATCAGATTCACTTCCTATGTACTATACACTTTTAATTTAATAGGAAAGATAAGGATAACACACCAAATAGTCATGCAGAGCTTTAGTGAGAACAGGGTGAGAGATGATGTCTTGTCTATCCATTAACAGTACAGAGACATATAGTAAATATCCTAAATTTTAAAATAAGCAAGATAGAAAATAAGCAATATGAGTTACTTCATTATATGATTTGGTGAGATGAAGAAAGGGGCCTTGAAGAGGTGAGACTTCCCAGAGAAGGAAGAATTGAATGCTCAAAATCCGAGGAGGAGGTGTTCTCCAAATCAAAGAAAATATTCTCACCCCAACAACATTTTAATAAAAGTTTTCAAGTGCAAATCACCAACTGGATATTTGTTTCAGAAAGGGGAAGCATGGCCTTCGTGATTGTGGTATGTTTCCTACTTTTGAGAGAATGTGGATGAATCTGGAACCATGAACTTGTCTTCCTGGGAACCCATCCCCTCCCCCTGCCTTCCATGCGTAGCAGCCAGGAGGTTTGGGAAGGACTCACTGCCGCTATGGTCCCAGGGTAAGCCTGGGTGATCCGTCCCAGAAACAAAGAGTAATTCAGGAGTGGGAGAAGTAGAACGCAGCTTAAGACATTTTTTCAAGGGTTTGACAGAACAACACTTTCTTTCTGCATGACTTATGTTCAGAGTTTAATACACAAATTTGCCCACCTTAGAGAAGCAAGTCTGAGAACAAGGCTACAGGTGAGGGAAAATTGATGAGCAACCTGCTGTTAGAAGGTAGAAGGAATTGTCACTAATTAGAATGTTGATGGAGTTGGTTAGATGAAAGGAATAAATGCTTACCTGATAAAAAGATAAGAATCGATTTTACCCTGCTTTACTCTCTGTCTCTCATTTAGAGATATAGGCGCTTTACTAAAAAGAAAGTTGGGCCGCTCCGTGCATAAGGTGATAGCATATCTGAGGCATTTACCACGATGCCTAACAAATAGCAAGTGCTCATGAATGTTGCTGCTTTTATTATTATTGTTGTTGCTACATTGCTGTTGATGCTTGAGAAGGCTAGACTAAGTTTAGCACAGCCCTTACATTTCTGCATTTATTTCCCCTTTCCCAGAAAACAAAACAGAAGTTAGCATAAAGGGGTGGACAGAAGGGGAAGATAAAGAAGGAAGGCAGAAAGGTGGTTCACAAAAATAAGTTATTAGAGGCTCTGGAGGGACTCCATGCTGGGTTACAATTTCTTCTGCGGGTCATGGAAGAGACGGAGCAATATGGCAGAGCCTAGACCGTGGGAAGAGGAAGCACAGGAGCGTGGCCTGGACTGTGTGCATATGAACCCGTTCTCCGCCTTTGCATCTCAGAACGGACAGCACCCAAATAGGCAGTGGGTAAAGTCAAGGGAAATCCACATTCCTTGTCTTTGGTGAGAGCAAACATTAATTGCACCCATCTCAGATGAATAAAAGGAATAAACAGAGTCCAAGAAAATGACTACACAGTAATATTTGTAATGAATCTTACAGAAATTTGGATATTTGACCAGTTTTGATCTTAAAAGTGGTAAGTTTGAATGATTGACATTTATAGAAAAGAAACATCAGGCTGGAATTTCAAAAGATACCATCCATGAAAATTAGTTACTATGGAAATTAAAATAGCATTTTAATAAAACTGGTGGCATCTCTACTAGATGGAAGAAGAGACAAAAAGAATTTGACAGACTGAAGTCAAATACTATAGCATATAATGGAAAGGGAGGGCATTGAGGTAAGGGACAACTGGAGGAAAATATTTTTTTAAAATAAGATAGTTAAAATCCATATTGCAAGGTTGGAAGGAGTAAAGCACTGGGATGATGCTGTAAGAAACTAAGTGATATGTAGTTAGGGTAACGAAAATGGCTCAGTTTGCCCAGGACTTTCCCAGTTCTGGTCCTGAACCTTCCATATCTCAGGAAACCTGTCAATCCAGGTCAAACAAGGACAGCCGGTCACCCGAGGGGAAGACAAATTTGCATATTTTTCCTCAGTGTGGACGGCAAGAAACAAAGAAATGAAAAATGAGGGAAAGATGACCCAATCAATGACTTAAGTGTATTCTCAACAGGAAAATCAGTAAAATTAAAACATAAGTAATCACAAAAGCATTAAAAAATTTGCAGGTTTAGGGGGAAAAAAGTAAGCAAGCAAATTGAAACTGAACCAAGTTTAGTAAAGAGAGACCAGCCAATACATAGACATGTCCTGGCAAATTTTTAAATTGCAAAGTAAACAAAAAAGTCAAACAAATGCCTAGGCAGGAAGAAAAACTTGGTGCATAAATTTTAGTCAGCTAGTAAGTAGAAAAAATTGTAGAATTCACTTCTTTTTAACTTTAGGAACTCTAAATAAATGTTAAATCTTGGAAAAATGAAAAAGATATAACTGAGAGAATAATTTTTTAATTTAAAAGAGAATGCACACAATCGTGTAAAATTTGAAAATATTTATATGATAAATTATTTTTGAAGAAGTGAAAAATGTTGGCAAATGAAGGACCAATAATAAGAGTAAAATTGATGAGTTATAAAAGTCTTACTTCTAAGATGGGGTTCTTATGAGATATTTCACTGTTGAATTCTGTTAAACAATTATAGGAAAAAATAATTCCTACCCTGTATCATCTATTCGAAAATTATTCAAAGCTAGCCAATTAATGTCATACTGCTAGCATAATATGGATATCCAAATCTGACAAATGTAGCCCAGAATAGGCCAATCTCACTTAAGAATACAAATTCACATGTTCTGGCCATTTTTTAAATTGGGTTGTTGGTTTTCTTATTGTTGAGATGTATGAGTTCTTTGTATATTTTGACTATTAACCCCTTGTCTGATATATGGTTGGCAAATATCTTCTCCCAATTGTTAGGTTGTCTTTTCATTTTGTTGACGGTTTCCTTTGCTGTGCCGAAGATTTTTAGTTTGATCTAGTCCCATTTGTTCATTTTTTCTTTTGTTTCCCTTGCTCGGTCAGACATGGTACTTGAAAATATGCTACTAAGACTTACGTCAAAGAGTGTACTGCTATGTTTTCTTCTAGAAGTTTCATGGTTTGGGGTCTTACATTCGAGTCTTTAATCCATTTTGAGTTGACTTTTGTGCATGGTGTAAGGGAATGGTCTACTTTCATTCTTTTGCATGTAGCTGTTCAGTTCTCCCAACACCATTTATTGAAGACACTCTCCTTTCTCCTTTGTATGCTCTTGGCTCCCTTGTCAAATATTAGCTGTCCATAAGTGCATGCAAATGCAAATCAAACCTACAATGAGGTATCACCTCTCTCCGGTCAGAATGGCTATAATTAACAAGACAGGAAACAACAAGTGTTGGAGAGGATGTGGAGAGAAGGGAACCCTCGTACACTGCTGGTGGGAGTACAAACTTGTGCAGTCACTATGAAAAGCAGTATGGAGTGTCCTCAGAAAATTAAGAATAGATCTACCATGTGATCCAGCTATCCCACTGCTGGGTATTTATCCAAAGAACTTGAAAACGCAAAGGCATAAAGATACATGCACCCTTATGTTCATTGAAGCATTATACACAGTAGCCAAGACTTGGAAGCAACCTAGGTGCCCATGAAGGGACAAATGGATAAAGAAGATGTGGTATTTATACATAATGGAATACTACTCAGCCATAAGAAATTATGAAATCCAGCCATCTGTGACAACATGGATGGTCCTCGAGGGTATTATGCTGAGTGAAATAAGTCAGAGGGAGAAAGTCAAATACCGTATGATCTCACTCATAAGTAGAAGATAAAAACAACGACAAACAAACACATAGGAACAGAGATTGGATTGGTGGTTACCATAGGGGAAGGGAGGGGGAGGGCAAAAGGGGTGATTAGGCTCACATGTGAGGGGATGGACTGTAATTAGTTTTTGGGTGCTGAGCATGATGTAATCTACACAGAACTCAAAATACATTACGATGTATATCTGAAAGGTATATATTGTTATAATCCAATGTTAATGCAATTAAAAAAAATTTAGAATTTTTTAAAAAAGAATACAAATTCAAAAACCCTAAAGAAGGTATTAGCTATTTGAAATCTAGCAAAGCTAGGCAAGGTATGGTGTGCGTGCCAAGACCTTGAGCCACTCCTTTCTTGGAAATGAAATCCACAGGGGTTAAGTGCCAGTCTGCCACATTTGTATGAACTGATCCTTCTCTTAGAACATGGTCAATTGAATCAGGGTGAAGAATAGCAACAAATTAGATTCTCTCTCTTGAAAATCCACTCATGAGGCACGGTGACTTATAATTGGGGCTTGAAAGTTATTAGTAGCAGAGTTCTTGAAAGAAGATCCCTCGCTCTAAGGTCTTTGAATTTTGTTCAACTATTCCATAGTGTGCTGGTCCTTGGCTTGTCTTCAGATCCATTCCTTGCTCTTTCTCTGCTCTGCTCTGCACTATGGTGGGTCTGATCTCTGTGAACTCTATTTCCAAGGCTTCCATATCAGCACTTTTCTTTCTGGGTTCAGCCAATAGGAGGCACTGATGGAAGAATGGGTGGGAGAGGGTGGAATGTGATGGAGAAAGCAGTCTCTCTCCTTGACCATGCCCACTTCTCCTGCCTCAGGTGACATCTATGGCAGTGGCTATATCTCCTTCACGACTCCAGCCCCTATCAGGCAAGCCCACCATGGTTCTAGCTTCTATTGTGGGAACCTCGTCTCTGGGTTCTGGTAGTATCACCTCCTCTCTTTGCTCTTCCAGCCATTGGGGTGGTAATGGCTTCCTGTTGTTGCTACTATCTGAGTTATCTCAACATCCAACGTTTAGCTTCTTGGCTCTTCCATCACCTGTGCAGCTAATTTTTTCACTGATATGTTAATTGCATTTTGTAAACAATAGCTAAGGATGGATGCAGGATTTTTTAAACTTGTAGAATAGTGATGTCTTCCATATGCCATTGGTTTGGTGATATATGGACTCCTGAAGAATTAACTTATACATAATTCATCAGCCTGTCTCTCTTCTACTCAAGCGCCAAGTGGTTTTCATTTGGCATTCTGTGTCAATGTACTTGTGAGCTGGCAAAGAGCCCCAAATGCAGGTAGGCATTCAGAACTAGCAGATAACACTCAGCTCACCTTAACAATATTAATAACATGTGTGCAGTGCAAAGGTAATACTTGGAGTGAAATGTTTATAAAATCCACGTGTTGGAGTGACTATAATGGAGGCAGACAGAAGAAGAGATTAGTAGGAAAGACAGAGATTCTAATTTTCTGAGCAATTTATATAAAATATTTCACCCCAATGTTATCGAACATTTTTTACATTTCTGGATAATTTTTTCAAAGGACCTACTATGTTGTACTTTATTTGTGAATTTCTCTTCCTGAATTTCTGTTGTAAACCGTATACATTATCTAGGTTATTATGTTGAAAATATTGGATTCCGACTTAAATTAACTTAAGGAAATATATTTGACACATCCAAGGCTGGCTCATGGAATCAAAGTGATTCATCAGTACCAATGAGGAAAATAGAAATGATTTTAACTGTTTACAAGGGCAAAATTTAATCTCTAGAATACCATTCTTCTTTTTTGGCCAGTATATTTTCACAATTTCTTTTTATTCCTTATGACTGGGCTAAAATATTAGCTGCTCTCAGTAGGTGGCTTTGACCCTCCTTTTGCTTGGGAAAATTAACTATTCCTGCCACAATTACCAGAGAACATTAACACTACCTCTGCACGAGAATGGTCACTGCTACTTCTTCTATTGCTTCTTCTATTGCTGCTGCTACTGCTACTAAATTCTCACTGAGAGCCTATTCTAACTAGGCAACAAGCTCAACCCCTCTATGTTAAACATTAATATTCTCACATTACAAATTAAGAAATTTATTCACAAGAAGATCTAAGTCTGTCTAATTCAAATCTATGATCTTTTCACTGTACCTTCCTGCCTATCACACATATATCCATTCAGATATTTATCCCGTGCATTTGTTTATTCATTTATTCATTCATTTATCACTTTATATTTATCACTGACTGCTTCTCCGACCTCGTTTCCTATCACTCTCGCCTTATTCTGCTCTAGCCACATGAGCTTATAAGCTTATTCTCAAATGTGTCAAGCATGTTTCCATTTCAGAACCTTTGCACACAATCTTCTGGAATGCTTTCCCCCCGGATATCTGCACAACTTGCTCATATGCTTCACTGAAGTCAAATGTTCCTCCTTAGAGATATTCTCTAAGATGTTTCAACGCCACCACCTCCTTATATTCACTGTCACCTTTCCCTGCTTCCTCACGGCCCCATTACTGTTGGAGACAGTCATTCCTCTAGGAAATACGGAGCACCTTCTATACCAGGAACTGTGCTAGATATTAGCAACGGAGAAAACAGTCAAGTCCCTGCCCTCATTGAGCTTACATTCCTCATGGAAGACAATGCAGGGTGACAAGTGTTTACAATGAGGCCTCAAGGCTGTGTGGGAAGACAGGAGGGAGGCTCATTCCACAAACGTCGAGAAGTGTCCGTAAAGATTCAAGTTCAAATAGTTCATTTAGGAGATGATCCTAGGAAACATTAACATGGTAGTGGAGAAGTGAGATAGGAAAGAGAAGTAAGCCAATAAAGTATTATCATAGAGCAAGTTATCACTGTGAGCAAATAGAGATTGATCCCCTGAAAATCACCAGGAGGTAGTAAACACCTCTCAGAGTTATCCCAGTAGTGGGAAGAGAGACTTGGAGTTATTATACACAATTTTAGTTAGTGATTTGTTGAGGGCAGCTTCCAGGGGTGTGTGGGGGAGAAAGTTAACTCCTGGGTATTTCCAGACTGCTCCACTTGTGAGCTAAGTGGGCTCTGGCAGTAAAAGAAAGCCTTCAGGCAAAGAGTTGCAGGTGTTTGCAGTTCAAAGCCCTTGATTTGGTCATGCATGAAAATGGTGAGTGCCAGAGTGTGTGGGTGGGGCACCAACAATGTCTGCTACAGAGTCTGCCAGTTGAAGATGTGTATTACTGGTATGACTGTAGCATAGCACAACTGCTTTGGAAAATCAATGGGCATTATCTAGCACAGTTGAAGATGTGCATACACACGATCCCACAGTCCTACTCCCTTCTATATAACCAAGATAAGCTAGTTTACGTGAACCAGAATAGTCATTAAAAGAATAGCCATAGTACCATCATTGTAACAGCCCCACACTAGAAGAAACTCAAAGGTCCACTAATAGTAGAATGGAGAAATAACTTGTGTAATATTCATAGAACAGACTGAGAATAAATAACTCAGATGTAGAAGGGAAAGGATGAAGCCAAGAAGGTAGAATAATTATCACTTTATAAAACACAGTGCAATAAAGGGAGAAAATCTTAAAGCTCTCGAACTTATAACCTAATTGTATTGCCAAGAGTAATATATCCGTCAGACAAGAACCAGCAGTCATGTAAAGGTATCACTCTGAAGACAGTAGAGGGTCCTTCAGGATGAGAAATGAAACTGACCAAAAGTCATTGGAAACAGTGAAAAGCAGGTTGGATATTGCAGAAAATCAATTAACTGAATTAGAAGATAATCATGAGATGTTTTCTCATAACATAAAGGGAAGGATAAAGAAATTGAAAGCATAAAAAAAATAGGTGGGAAAAAATAAGTCATTCTGAAGGGTATAGATAATGAACAATAATCACTTCTAAGTTATTTTGATGGTTTCTTTTCTGAAGTCAAGTGGTCACATCACGTAAGTTATTTCTCTATTGTAAAAAGATTTCTATAAAATATTACTCATCTGTCATCTAAAGAAAAGCAAGTAATGCAAAAGTAGAACTATAAATTTATTCCAAAACATGTGAATGAAGACTATTTAAATTTTTCATGCCCACGCTTTGCCTTCGCTAGGTTAAGTTTATCAGCTCACTCAGATGTTCACACATCTTTTTAATCTCAACTGTAAACTCAAAACATGTTCAGTGAAAGAAGACTTTCCTGAATGGGACACAAAAAGGTGTTGTTTTTTGTTTTTTCATGAATCCTCAAGAGAAATCATGGGAGAATAGAAAGATTTAAAATTGGTTTGTAATTACTATAGATTCTACGAAATCACCCTGCTTACGTTTCTGCATTCAGTCGCCAGCCAAACTTTGATGGTAGGACATTTCATTTCCTAAAATCAAGAGAAACATTTTAAATGTCCATGAGAAACATCTGTCCCCCAGTAAGAATATTTCGTGTCTTTTGGTAATTCTGCACACTGTGTTCACAGCAAATCTCTTAGCAGTTTACACGATTTGCAGTCAAAAAGAAATATTGTGTTTTCCTTCCCTGTCCTAGATTCTGCTAAAATCCCACTATAAGAATAGTATTAGATAAGATTAGATATAGATTATGTATCGGGTAACTTAAGGAACCTTATTTCACATAGTCCTCAAGGGCTCCAGAAACATTTTTACAAATTTATTGAGGCATTATTGATAACGATAAACTACATAGATAAAGCGTAAAATCTGATGAATTTTGACATATCTATACATCTGTGAAGCCATCACCACAATCAAGATACCAAATATTTCCACCACTTTCCAAAATTTCTTCAATCTCAGTTCTATCCATCTCTCTCTCCACCCTCATTCTTGGGCACCCATTACCGGTTAGCTTGCACTTTATGGCATTTTATATAAATGGAACCATACAAAATGTACCACCTGTTGTCTGGCTTCTTTTCCTTAGCATAATAATGTTGAGATTCATCCAGGTTGTTGCATATATCACTGGTTTCTTCTTTTCACTGCTGAATAGTATACCATTCTATATACATACCTCAAAAATCCCGACTTTAAAAAAGTGATCTCATGAAACACAGGCTAATGAATGCCTGTCCCTCAAGGTTTAAATCTGTTGATCTTTAATGAAGAGTTATATATCCAGATATGCAAATAAAATTAAAATTTTAACATCACAGAGAGTGCCTGGCATGTAAAAGGTACTCAACAAATATTTGTTAAATGACTAAAAGCACTTTCTATATAGACAACTTTCATATTGGAGTCACTAGCATGGCATCCCTTTAGACCTTTCAGAAGCCTGAATGGCCCCTAGAATTTTATTTCCAAGCCATTTATCACTTTTATTAGCAATACCTAGTTTTAGTAGACAAGACCAACTTAGCCAGTGTCCAGCTAACTTGACTAATCTAATCACAATGAAATAAGGGCAATATCATCCTCTCCTGATGTTAGTTTCTCTCAGTTTCATGAATGAACGCTCTTCTCTGCCATGTCTATCAAGGGTGTGTCAGTTCAATTAAATTCCATTCAACCTTTGAAAGAAATGTAAGAAACTGGAATCTATTGAGGACCACTATGTCAGACACTTTACATGCATCATGTCATTTGATTCTTACAAAATCCTGTAAGGTAAATCTTATCTCACAATAAATATAAAGCAGCTATAGCCCAGAATGGTTATGCGACTTTCTCAGAGATACACAGCTAAGAAGTACTGTAGATGGAATTCATTCCCAGGTGTGACTTCACTGCATCTTTCCCCAAAACTGTGGGAGTGAACTTTCTTGTACTGGTGGTCAGTGATGTGGGCACAATTTGAGAGGGAATAAATAATTGGCTTAGTTTATAAAATGCCTATTTCTGAGAAATAACTCAGGAATATATGCCTCTGAAAGCATATAATAATTATTAGCTAGAGTATTAGTTATCTGTTCTTTTTTTAAAGATTGGCACCTGAGCTAACACCTGTTGCCAATCTTCTTTTTTATTCTTCTTCTCCCCAAAGCTCACCCCCTCTCCCCCAGTACACAGTTGTATGTTCCAGTTGTGAGTGCCTCTGGTTGTGTTATGTGGGATGCCGCCTCAGCATGGTTTGACAAGTGGTGCCATGTCCGTGCCCAGGATCTGAACTGGTGAAACCCTGGGCCGCCGAAACAGAGCACGCAAAATTAACCACTCGGCCACAGGGCCAGCCTCTAGTTATCTATTGCTATTTAATCATATTATCACAAACTCAGCATCTTAAAACAACACATATTTATTATCTCAGTTTCTATTGGTCAGAAATCCATAGCTTAACTGGGGCATCTAGCAAGGCTCAATCAAGGCAGCAGCTAGGGCTGCATTCTCATCTGAGGTTCAACTGGGGAAGGATCTGCTTCTAAACTCACATGCTTCTTGGCAGAATTAAGCTCCCTGTAGACTATCAGACTTAGGGCTTCAGTTTCTTGCTGTCTATTGGACAGTGGCTGTCCTCAGTTTCTTGCTATGTGGCCTTCCCCAACATCACAGCTTACTTCATCAAGCCAGCAAGGAAGAGCGTCAATGGAGAAAGTCTGCTAACAACATGGAAGTTACAGTAGAATGTAACATAATCACATAAGTGACAAACCGTCCTCTTTCCCCAATTCTATTGGTTAGGAGCAAATCACAGTTCCTATCTACAATCAAGGGAAGGGAATTACATGTGGGCATGAAGACCAGGAGGTGGAGATAATTGGTAGCCATTTCAGAATCTGTTTGTCACATCCAATTTATGATGGATAGTCACCAATCACATTTACCTTTCTAAAAATAGTGTCTCACAGAACATAAAGAGAAGAAATATGTTCAACATGACCTGCCTTTTCCAAAGATAAAGTGTGACACTGAAGGACCGTCTTTAAAAAGATCAGGTCCTCACAAACAGTCCAACTGGAAGACAAAATTCATTCATGGCTATAGGACTGACAACACGTCTCATATTTCACGTTTTATGTTTTGAGGTGCTTTGAGATACAGTGACATTTCATTGATTCACACGATAACTATCATGCACAGTAAACAAAGTGGTTATTATTAATGTGAGAGAGCAGAGAACCAGAGAGGATAAAGTAATTTGCTCAAAGTCATACAGCTTCCTGAGTCCCTGTCTAGCGATTGCTCTAGGCTGAACAAAGCCTCCAGCTGCGGGTCTCAACCCCACCTCAGGGCAGCCTGCATCCAACGTCTGGTGCTTGCGAGGGGTATGGAGGCCCAGCTCTATTTCCACAAAATACATGATTAGAAGTGCAATTGCTAAGTAAAATTGTAAGAACTCTTTTCAGCTAGTCAGATCTATGACTGGCAAGGTATTTCTGTTTTCCCATTTGGAGAAATTATCCACAGCAATGGTCCTGAGCTTTCTCACTTGCTGGGACTTGCTACCATCTTTATGATGCTGTAAAAGTAAAATAGGTGCAGGAAGTGTACAATAGCTAAGAATATTTTCAAATTGGCAGATTTCTGAAAACCCAGATGGTAATATGCACAGGATTCTTTTCATCTCATGAGTGAGTTATGCTGGGCTGTTTTTATTATTTTATTTATTTATTCAGTCAGTCAGTCACTTTCATAATTTCTAACTTCTCTAAAGTCAATGCTACCCCTCACATGTAATATGCTGTGGCCTTGGGCAAATGACTGTACTTCCTAGAGCCTTGGTTTTCTCATCCATAAAATAAGAATAATGACAGCCCTCTAACCGAGTTACTGTAATGGGTTAATGGATATTAAATACACAGTACAGTTTCTAAACATTATAGCAAGAAAAAAATCCGACTTTGATTTTCCCTTTTTCTTTTCAAAAATCAATCACTGAGTAAGTTTTTATTTGCTGTCCAGTTACTCCTTAACAATTCAGCCCAATTTGTGTAAGATAATCCCAGTTTATTCTGTCCTGAATAATTATTAGTAGCTCTTCCTTTCACACTAAAAAATGCCCTGGTTTTAACAATAAATTATAGAATGACTCCACTAATGGGCTACCCAGTGATGAGGCATAAAGCCAGATGACTTTCTGCAAATGTGTTCCACACATAGATTATTTTGGCTCTTTAGGATGGGACTGCTTTCAGGAAATCAAGACTCAAGCAATGGAAAAGCATATTGTCTGATAAGTCAGCAGCCATTGGGAATTTCTCTCTAGCTTCTGGGAAAGAATGACCCATAGTCAGAGTCAGGGAAAGATTAAGAAATTTTAGACAGGATGTCTGTTGGGGTAAGACGTTATAAACTCTTTTAAAATACTTTCTTCTTACACAAATAATGTGTCTCTTCTTATGCATGTAAATGGTCTCTTCTTGAACTATCATTATTAATGACTGGTTATCTCAGACCTAGTGATGTTTTGACACTATCTTGATGAGAAGTTTCTAGCTTTGTGCAGTAGAAGCGAAAGCAAACAAGGATTAACAGACTCTTATCTGAATTCTTTTGGCATATATTTCATGTATCCTTAGAGCTGCCACAAATTGATGACGTTACCAAAGGCTATTGAAGTAAAGTAGAAACAATTACACATACCTGGCTTTACAGAGGACAAACTTCAAAACAGAGTCAACAAATGGAGCCAGGATCTGTACAAGAAGAAAAACCATGTTTTAGGTCAAAATTGAAAAGTTCACACCTCCAAAAAAGGATTAGGAGGCCATTCATCCATTTTGCATTATATGAAAGAATAAAAGTCCTGTGACATGAAAACCTGAGCATTTATTCAGCCTGTTGCCTGACAGAGAGGCACCTTAATCAAGTTCATCTGTTCTAGAGAGAGCCTGGAGAATAGAGCCTGAGTAAGTAGATGGGTTTCCTTAAAATCTGAGGGCTTAGTTTCTGTTCCCTTATTTTCTTTTCCTTTCCTTTCCTTTCTTTTGTATCTTATATAAACTTCAAGTTAAGGAATGGCTCAGGCGCCATCAGGACCATGAAGAGGAACAGAGAAAGCAGTACGCTTGTTGACTTATGTCACAACCTGAAACAAATCCCTAAACCAGGAAAACCTCAGCACCCTGAGCACCATGAGCTTCCAAGAAGGTCTTTAAAAACTTTCCCCAATAAGAAGGACTCTAGAAAAGTAGCATTTTACTATTTAAGGGGTTGTACGGAGGGTGAGCAGAAGCCAGAGAGTGAAGTCAGCTAAAGCCAGTTGATTTCCATTCACTCCCTAACTAAAACTATTCCATCCTCATCAGCTTTTCTTCTTCATGACGATAAGAATGATGAAATTTTAGGGCTGGCCCAGTGGCATAGTGGTTAAGTCCGCACACTCTGTTTTGGTGGCCTGGGGTTCGCGGGTTCGGATCCTGGGCACAGACCTACACACTGCTCATCAAGCCATGCTGTGGCAGTATCTCACACACAAATAGAGGAAGAGTGGCACAGAGGTTAGCTCAAGGACAATATGCCTCAAGCAAAAAGAGGAAGATTGACAATGGATGTTAGTTCAGGGCCAATCTACCTCACCAAAAACAAAATAAAAAGAATAATAAAATTTTTATAAGCTTGAGAAAAAGAAGGAAAAGAAACTATTTAAAAATCTCCAAAGGTGTACTCAGAGGCTTTTACATTACTAATATGTGTATTTTACAAGCAGAAGGGCTCTGAGCCACAAGCAAAACATCCTTGATTTCAAGGGAAGAGTGACATGTGGATTCCAAATGACCTCAAATTGGAGCACTTTAATTAGGCACATCTTGCATAACTGAACGATAACCTACTTCAAGACCGCTTGAATTCACAAATACGAGATTCCTAAGACATTTAGGGTATTACAAAAGAAACATGTATACTGCATATGTAAGTGTAATAGCACCCAGGTACTATTTTAAAAATGATGTGTAGATTGATTTGTTTCACTCACATCCTTTGAGATACGTGGAATTATTATCCTACTTTGTAGATGAGCCAACTGGGCCTCAAACAGTTTAAATAATTTGCCCTAAGTCGTATAGCTAATAAGTGGCAGAGCAGGAATTTGAGCTCGGCAGTCTAGTTTCAAAGTACACACCTTTCACCACAACTTTATACATTACCTGTATGTCTACTCCAGGTACTATCAATTGTAGATAATTTGTTGTTATGCAAATGGAGGGAAAAATGGTTGGTTAAAGAAATGCTTCCTTTTTCCCCTTTTTGCCCTTGATTGTGTAACATGGATTTTAGAAAGCTGACACTTGGAAACTTAATGTCTAGGGTGCTTGGTAGACGGATGGATGAAGTGTGTCTGTGGGTGTGAGGTAAGGAAGGCAATTGAGTTTGAAATTTTAAACACTCTTTGGCAAAGGGGGGGATGATAAACTTACATTTAATTTCGTTTCCAATGGAAGATCATAGAATGCTCACTATATATATATAGTACAAAGAAAAAGTAAACTTAAGAAAGTTTAAGTATAGGCAATTCCTATTTTGAAACGACTTGAAATATGCAGTAAGTATCATATCCAACTTTTAAAAAAACCATTCAGTTATGTTTTGAACATACCAGTGGATAGAATTGAAAAGATGATACCAATTTTAAGCATTTAATTATAACTCGATGAGAATAAATGTCACTAGAGTGTATATTCATTTTATTGACTGCTTATGCCTGTTTAATTCGTTTTCCAACTGTTCATTTACTTGATTTTTGACCCAAATCTCAGAATTGAACAGATGTTTAGTCATCTTAGAAGCAAAATTCACCCCAGGCTGGAGACTTTCAAAACACCCATTTTCATGGTTTCCATCCACAACGTAACAAAATTAGCGCACTTGAAAAGACTCACAACCTTGCGAGTTTTAATCAGCTTGGGCTAAGGTTCAAGGTCTTGGTGAAGCTTGAAGCCAGGCTCCTCTTGCTCAGTCCCAGGTCAGGTTACAAAAGTTTCACACAGCGGAGTTTCCGTACACCTCCCACCCCTACCCCACAGGCAAGTAACTGGGAAAAAGTGTCAGCTCTTGAGAGGTGGGACTGGCATTCCCTCCCAGATGCAGATGCCGGGAACCAGCTCTCCTACACCATCTTTGATTTACAAGGGTAATAGGGGAGGAATTTTGTGATACGGGTGGATTTGCACAGCCCCCTTTAGGTCATTGTGTCCACAGTATCATTGCGGTTAGAGAGAGAATGCAGCAGTTTTTCCAATCCACAACTTGTCCTAAACCAAATCTTCATTTTATGAAGACAATAGCAAATTCAATTAGAAACTCTAAGCGCTCCATGGATCAATCAGGTCATATACAATTAGCTCTAATTGGTACCTCTCCAGAGAGGTACATTCTTTACCTGCAGTCAAGGGATATTCGCAGAGGTGTAAAATTCTTTCTTGACTTTGAAAAACATCAAAGCAATTCCTTCCTATCTAAGCCTTATAGCCAGTCCCGAGCAGGGGCTAAAGCTCCGACACCAATAAAGAAGAACAGAGGATTTAAAAGAAAGAAATTCCATCGAAATTTTCTAAAAGAGTAAATGGGGATGTTGAACAAGAAATTCATAGACACCGAACCTGTAGGCTACAATTCCCAATTGCTAAATGTCCCCCAAGAAATACCAAACTTGCACCCCAGATTGCAAAGATGATTTTGTAGGCATTTCACGGAAAACACCATGAGGAATAACCACATATAACATTTCAATCATTGTCTTTCAGGGAGTTCCTTTGTAAAGATAACTAACTAAAAGCAAATTAATGATAACAGCTTGTGCCTTGCAGCTGGAATGAAAATGCGGCTTTCTGATCCCTTTGGATAATCAGACACATGATTTAGACTCTTTAAGAAATAATACAACTTATAATAACAATATTGTAATGATAGTAACTAGACATTGTAGTGATCATTTAAAAAAAAAAAAAAGAAATGCTAGGAGATGAAGAGACGACTTTTTAAAGAATTATGCATAATCAGTAAAGACTAAAGTGATAAACTGAAGTCCTTTCAGTGGCAGAATGTCGCATGAAGCAGCTGGGGCCTGACCTGGGAATCAGAACTAGATTCTAGTCCCAGGTGGGTAGCTGGGCAGGACATGAACAATCATTAATTACATCAAGACTCAGTGTTTGCGTCTATAAATGAAGATGCAACAATAGGGTCTCTCCAACGGCCCCTCCAGTTCAGAGAGATTGGTGTTACTTAGGATATTAGAAAGCGCTATAGGAAGCCTGCATAGGGCCAAGTTTTTTTACAGTACCTCTACCATGAGATGCCAGAAACAAAATCTGAAATTGAACGTTTCTATTTTTATGCTAAAATGGAAACAGAGGTGGGAAAGATGAAAGGAATCCATCATGCAAAAGAAACAGTTTTTGTTTTAAATTTCAAACCCAATAGAAATTCTAGACCTCCAAGGATATTATGAGGCTGTAATCTTAGCCCTCTACTTACCTGACCTTTAGCAGCAGGGAGGAGGCAGCAGCAAATAAGGCTTGGAAGTCTACTTCCTAAATCAGTCTCATTCCCTCCAACTCCTGCCCTTTCTGTGAATTATTACACCACCTGGCACCAGGAATATTATTGACTCTGGAGCAGGGAGCTTAATTCTGCAATAAATTTTACAGATTGCTAACTGAAAAACAAGAACAAAAATGAACTACTAGGTAGTTGAAACCGCTGACTCTCACTGCTCCTTCCTGCCCCTGGGTAATTTATGGCAGCAGAGCTGGGCTCCCACACTGCGGCTGCCACTTTGGCTTGGCTGCTCTGCTCACCGCGCGTGGGGGCAGCAGGCCAAGGAAGGAAGCCATGCTCCCTCGTCTGTGGATTTCAAACCACACAGTGCATGCTGGAATTCCCACAGCCACCCCTAACGTCTTAGCTCCTGAGATCTCGGAGGTAAAAGTAAGGGACAAAGTTGGGGGCGTAGTCATGACATTTGGTAGAAAGAGAGGAGAGAAAAAATGCTTTGCAACAGATTGAAATTTTCATTCCATTTCTTCTATGCTTTTCAGTTCAACATATATTTCCAGACCACTCACTATGTGTTAAGAATGCAGTTAATGTGCGAGAATAAAAAAGATGTGTAAGGCACAATTTTTAATCATGTCAGGCATTGCTGTGTAACAAATCACCCCAAAACTTTGCACTTGTGAATTCAGGTAGAGTCGGATAGGGGTTGGATGGTACAGGATGGCTTTGGTTAGGATGACTTGTTTCTGTTCCAAGGAAACTCTCTTCCTCCAGCGGGTTAGCCCTATGGGAGCAGGAATCTGAGAAAGTGAAAATACATAAGTTCTTTTCAAGCCGCTGTTCACCTCAAGTTTGCTACTATTCCATTGGCCCAAATAAGACACATAGTCAAGTCCAAGTATGCAAGGGCACTACCAAAGGGAACAGATACAGAGAAACATGAAAAAGTGGAGTCCTTAATGCAAATCAGTCTACCACAATGACTTTGAAGAGCTTTCAGTATAAAGAAGGAAGTAAACATGTAGGGACTGTCCATACAACGACAGAGGTCGGCACTAGAGCCATAGAGGCAAATGGAGAAGTTCTTCCTGTAGTGTAGATGCATGGGGCATCGAGTCAGGAAAGTTTGCCTGCCTTTAAGGCGGCAATGCCTCTAAGTTTTAAGGGATGCGTAGGAGAATATGCAGGGGTATAGCATGGAGAGGAGTCAAAGATAGGGAAAAACAGTCAACAGAGGGTCGAGATGCTCATCATGTGTAATGTAAATAGTCTACTGGATGTTTTCCATCTCCACTATCTTCCATGTTTACCATGATGACTTCTGGAAACTACCTCTTTCCTATCCATGAGGCTATACTCTAGTTCCCCCTCCTTCTCTCCTCTGCCCCAACCACCACCACCTATTCCTTCTCTGTATCCTTCCTGGGCTCCTTTTCCTTTGACTTCTTTTACAAGTCGATGATCCTAGTCTATCATTGCTCATATGTGGATAGCTTGCCAGCATTATTCCTAAATCTCTCTTTCCTGCCCAGACATTTCCCAATAAAGAAGTAAGAACATGTCTGTATGACAAGCTATGTTAATGAACAAAATCAGTGCCCAGAAAGTCAAATTAAATTTATTGCCTGTACCTTTGCTCCCAGATGCTCACTATCTCTTAACCTCTCTGCCAAGACTTGGTATCACCTTTTATCATATCATGTCCCTTATAGGAAAATCACAGCACAGATCATGCTCCTTGTGACTGCTGGTTTACATATTTAAAAATCACTCATTTGGGAATAGAAGGCTTACGTTGGGTGATACACTGTTTGGGAAGATATCAGTCATCTGGGATCATACAGAAACAAAACTTTGCTCTCCCCAGAGCTATGAAGCAAATCCAGTTGCAGAATATTTTTCTTAGAGTAATTTCATGCATTCCTCACTCCCCCATGATTTAAAAGAAGACAAGCACAGAGCACCAAAGTGTAGAAAGAAAGGTGTTCCTCTCTAAATGCTATCACATAAGATTTCTATTGAGAAATTTATCCTATCATTTAGGATAAATACAAGAGGCTTCGAAATTTACACTAACCTGACGTAAGTCACTTTGGAACAATATAACATATTTCAGAGAGGAAGAAAATCCGAAAGATCCAAGAGATAGATTTTATATATCAAATTGTGCATTTTTGTTTGAATATTTTAGAAATTGGTATTGGAGCTTCTTTTTTTATATAATCAATGACTTTTCCCTAAACCCTTGAAGGAGAACTGGGGTCCTAGGAAATCTTGCGTAAGTTAAATTCTGGAAAATGTAAACATTTACTTCCATTTTTTTCACCTGTGCTGTTATTTAGGCGGTGCTGGCTAGTGCTGTCTTCCCCAAGTCAATCCTCACTGGGAAAATTATTTAAGCTCTAGTCTAGGGCTACACTATCCAAAGCAGCAGCTACTAGCCAGAGGTGCCTATCTAAATTTTGGTCACATTAGCCACATTTCAAGTGCCCAATAGCCACATGTGGCCACTGGCTATCATATTAGATATGATAATATCTATATTATATATTATTATATAAATATCATATTACCTATTCTATATTATATACATATTATAATATATCATATTATATCATATTTCCATCATCTCAGAAAGTTCTCTTGGACAGCTCTGCCCTAGGACAAGTGTCCATAAAAAATGGAGAGGGAAATGAAGGGAATGGATTATCTTCTTTGCCTCTACTCGAAGTTTACAAGTACATGCTGCCCTCACTAAATACGACTCTGCACAGCAAAGATCATAAATCTCTTTGGAGCTACAAGGTGTGAGAGAAGGCGGGCTGTTAGCAAGAGGTTCTGACCCTATTACAGGAAATGGGAGCCGCTGCCTGCCACATCCTGAAAACAAATTGGTCTTTGGTACCTCATTTTGACTCAATGTAAAAATCCCCCTCATTGCTCTGCATTTTGTAAATATCTTATTATGGAAATAACGTCCAAGATACATCACTGCCTTCTTCTATGATTTCCTTGCATTTGTGATTACTATTATCAGGACCACTAAATATTCTGGTCACTCTAATTTACCCGGAATACAGGCAGAGTAAGCAAATGGGTTTCAGAAATACAACATCCAAGTCTGCCTAGTGACCAGTAGAACCTGCAAGTTACCCTTGGATTTTCAAGATTTAAAAATGTTAAAATTTCATTGATTCCCAACATTGGTTAGTTTTCTAAGAGTACAATATTTTAACGCCACTCAGTAGTACATCTTTGATCAGTTAGGCATGAGAGAGATCAGGTTTGGTCAAAATCAGAAACAAAGTACCAAACTGTAGCCATTGTTTCACCTGACTGCGAGCAATAGAAGGAAAAGGAAAAATGTGAATGATAATAATGTACAGTCACATTTGTCTGAAATACGTCTTCTGTAAAATGTATGTATAGAACTGGGAAAATTCTCCATATATTTCAGTCTCCAAGAGTCCATTTCAATTCAAATCATCTTTCTCCTTAAAATTCCTAGTTATATTTTTTTTTTTTCCAGTGGGTCTCTCTCTCTCTCTTCATGTTTTCAATTCCTACTCAAAAATTCAATATGTTCCAGTTTCCCTGCCCATCAGCAATGATAACATCCTTAAAATGTTCATTGGAGAGCCAGCCTGGATGGTTAAAGTTCAGTGTTCTCACCACTTTGGTGGCCCAGGTTCATTTCCCGGTTTCAGAATCACACCATCCATCTGTCGGTTGCCATGCTTTGGTGGCGGCTCGCATAGAAGAACTAGAAGGACTTACAACTAGGATATACAGCCATGTACTGGGGCTTTGGGGAGGAAAAATAAAAGAGGAAGATTGGCAACAGATGTTAGCTCAGGGCGAATCTTTCCCTGCAAAAACCAAATACACATATATACATTGGAAAGGCGACAGTGCCCTAGCTGTGCATATCAGGAGGTTACCCAGGGATATTTGTGACAAGCTTTGACAATGTGTATTGCACTCCAGTGAGGCTTTTGAAGCTCTCTCACAGGCAAGCATGCTGCAAGTCCTCATAGGACTCAAAAATCCGGCCATCAGAGAGGAGAGAACAAACCAGAGAACTTGCAGTTGTCACCAAGGACTCGACAACTGTTCACTGCCAGGCACTCGCGCCAAGGTACCTAGCAAAGCTCTTGGACTTCCAAGCTTGTGCTGTCGCCATCAGCGACAGGAACTGCTCCAGGAGCAGAAGCCAGCTCACATCCATACTTAACCCAGACTTCCTAACGGTATCACATCATAAAACCATAGCGCATCTGGCACACATTTAAGGCCAAGTTGGCAGTATTTGATATGAAAAAGAAACCAAAGACTGAATTAGCATCCCACATGGTTGTTTTTGCAAGTCATAGATGGAGTGCAGAGGCTTATGAAGCGAAGCCCACAGGACGCCCACAAACCTTTCTTTAAATGAAAGCTGAACTGCCGAGGTCCAGCGAACTCCTGGAAAAGACAAGTCAGCAAACAACAAAACACACAAAAACAACAACATTGGGTGCCCCCACCCCCGGACTCTGTTTCCCTTTTCTTGCCCTGGGGAAGGTCTTGTTACCTGGACACTGTTTTTTGGCTTATGTATGGGTCAAGTATCTGAGCCATCTTTTAGATGGGAACCTAAATTAGGAACAGGCTCTTACCCCTTCCTTAACCTGTAATTCCAAGTCACTCTTCCTCCGGCTTCCAGCGTGAGCTGGGTCTCATCTTGGCAAGTCTGGAATGTTAAGGGGAAATCTGGCTTTCAGAAAACTTTGCTTCACGTGAGAATACATTCATTCTCTGCAGGTGGGATCCTAGCTACCTTCCTACTGCAGAGTGTTACCTTCCAGAAAACCGAAATAATGATTGGAAAGTTCTTTTGGGAGCATGAGCCAGGAAGGAGCTGGAGGAACAAGTACAAACAGTTTTGAGAGATGCTTAATCAATGCAGAGCATGACACAGCTATGTTGTAGTAACTAGAGTTACTGGAAATAGTTGTGCTTTTTCTAAATTTAATTCTGGTGACCTATCTGATACTAAGATGGAATATTTATCATCAGAACAGAGACAGATGCACTTCTTTGGAGGTAAACAAGGAAATCCTAGAAATTTTAGAACAAATAGGTGTGATTTTTTAAATAATTTTGGAGCAGGAAAGCATTCTAAGTCAGACAAAGAATACAGAAGCCACAAAGAAAAACATTGTTAAAGCTGATAAACAATTTAAAAATGTTTAAAAAACTAACAGAATTTTAGTTAAAAAATTAAAATCGAACTGCAAAAAAGAAAGAAAAAAATCCTATATGTAAGCTGTGACATAGCCTCAAAATTACTTTTACCATGGTATCATTTTATTCATGCTCCTCACTAGCATTCAATACTCGCAAAACATGACAAATAATTTCCACAGTCACCACAAATCAATGGAAATGAGCCAAACAATGACCTTTAAAAGATACGAAAAGGGCAACTTTTGTAGAAAAAGAAATACAAAAAGCAAATTAAACTAGAAGAAGATGTTCAAAACCATTTATCGTAAAAAAGTCAATCAAAACAACGAAACAAAAATAAAATTTTTACCAATAAGATTGACAAAAATTAAAATTCGTCAGTTGCCACAGTGTTTACACGAAGTCCTGCCCTGCTGGGGTCCCTGTGAATGATACAACAGTTTTGGAGGGAAATGTGACAAAATTGAGGTTAAAAATTTACATTCTCTTCAACCTAGAAATTCTCCTACTAAGAATTTATCAAACAGATAAAGTCACAAAAGTATCCCAAGATATATTCATTTTATCATTGTATATAATAGGAAAAAAATGTAGGTAAATTGAATGTCCAGTAAGAGGAACGGACTAAACACACTTTTGTTTATCTGTTGTACGAGAGACCTCTATAGCACTGGTCCAGAGAATAAGCGGCATCTATATCCTGAGATATTAGATCAAACCACCAAAACAGCAATTTCCTATAGTTCAGCCTAATAGAAAAGATGTCTCAGATATATTATTAGGGGGGAGAAAAGTAAGATATATTATTATAGAGAAAAAATGTGAAGTACTGTATAGAGTAAGGAATTATTTGTATATTTCAAAGAGCATGCGTTTGGGTATGTGTGTATATCCTCTTCCCCAGAAATATACAAGAAAGAGTTAATAATGGCTATGGGGTTAAGGGTGCAGGGAGTGGTATGTAATTGCTATTTTTCATATTGTTCCTTTCTGTACACTTTGATTTTTTTAACATTTGCGTGTAATACTTTTACTGAAAAAATAACAAAAATAAAATACCCCTGGCAACCTAGCTGAAATGCTATTCAGTGAGAAAGAATTACAGCGGCCTTCAGCTTGAAAGAGCTGTCTTCTGGTGAATGGCAGGGGCACAAAAGAAGCTCATTATCATCTCCTTCAAATCCAATGAAAGGGGTAAATTTGGTCCTTGAGCATAAACAGTAATTATCCATGCATTTCCCTTGCGACTTCTTTATAAAGATTTCAAGAGAATGAGTTACAGTGGATTGAGTTTCATGTAGCAGTGTTTGCCCAACGCAGGTGAGATTCTGAGCCATCTTTGATCCAGGTGGTATAGATACACGAAAACCACAACAGCCAGGGCACGTAGCTCAGGAGATCCTAATCTTGCCAAAAGAAGGAATGTACGAAGGGAGGTAAAAATTCCAGGTGGCAAAATTCCCTTTCTTTTACATGTGTGGCTCAGGAGAATAATGCCTTGTCTTAAAAAAGAATGGTATGAAACAAAATGTATATGCAGGTCCTCTGATTTTTAAATGCATTCTCAACGTGGAGCTTTTTTTTATGTTTTAGGATGTTTAACTTTTATTTAAAAATAAGTTTAAGCCTATAGAAAAGTTGCAAGAAGAGTTAGAAGAAAAACCATATACTCTTTACCCATTTTATATATTGTTAGTATTTTGTCCCATTTGCTTTATTATTTGCTCTTTTATATACTTTTTTTCTAAAATACATCAGTGTAAGTTGCATACATCACAGCCCTTTACTCCTAAACTCTTCAATGTGTATTTCCTAAGAAGAAAAATATAAAAATATTCTTTTAAGTAACCACAGTCAATTACCAACTTGAGTAAATTTAACGTTGATACAATACCCCTCCTCCTCTACCATCTATATTCCAATTTTGTCAGTTGACCCAGTAATGTCCTTTATAGCATATTTTCCCCTCCAATTCAGGATCCAATCTAGGTCACGTATTGTGCCTAGTTATAAAGTCTCCAGTGGTGTGCTGGTAAATGTTTAACAATCAGTGCTCCAGTCGATAAATATCCCCATTTGTAATATTTGTCATTTCTGTGATGTAAATACTCTCACAGTAACCAATTTCAAGCTATCAAAATGATATCACTGAATGTGCAGCTGGAAAAAGATATGCAAAATTGGCTGTTGCAAAACAGTGCAAGCTGACTGCCAGTCTCTTTAGTCTGCTTTAATCTGGAACAGTCCCTCAGTCCGTCTTTATCTTTTAGGATATTGACGTTTTTAAGGAATATTTTTCTTTGTTTGAAAAAATTCATGTTCCTCATTGGGGGTTTGTCTGATATTCCTTCGTGTTTACATGCAGTTTATGTGTTCCCACTTGGAATATTGCAGACGGTGTGCGTCTTTCTCAGGCTGTCACACCCGGAGGACATACACTGTCCATCCACCCGCATTTACAAGGTTTTTTTTTTTTTTTTCTCTGAGTAAGATTAGCCCTGAGCTAACTGCTGCCAACGCTCCTCTTTTCGCTGAGGAAGCCTGGCCCTGAACTAACATCCATGCCCATCTTCCTCTACTTTATATGTGGGATGCCTACTACAGCATGGCGTGCCAAGTGGTGCCATGTCAGCACCCGGGATCTGAACTGGTGAACCCGGGGCCGTCGAAGCAGAACGTGCGAACTTCGCCACTGCGCCACTGGGCTGGCCCCTAAAAGGTTACTTGTGATCACACACTAAGGTGTTAACTGATTTCTCCACTATGTACTGAATATTTTTCTCCCTGTCTAAAAGGGGGGCACTTTAAGACCATGTTACTACCCTCCTCCTCCTCATTAAACTTCCTGATATCTTTTGTGCTTCAATATTCAAACACAAAGATCTTAGAGTCCATCCAAAACGAAATGTTATCAGAATGATATTACTTACAGAATAAAAACTTGTAAACTTCTACTCTGAATGGAAGTTTATGGACATAGATTAATATCCTAATGGGGATCAGAGTTGAAAAATGACAAAACCCAAAGCGATAGATTTTCAGAATGTTAGTGTTTTCCTTTAAATGCAAAGCTGAATATTATTTTTAAAAGTGGCGTCAATAATACCTACCTTGCAGGGTCCTTGTGAAGACTGGAGAGATATCATGTTCCCAGTAGGGACCTGCCACATCACGGGGCTCAGTAAACGGGAGCTAAGGAAAACACGCACTGAAGATAGTTTACGTTCCACTAGGATTGAAACAGCTCATTATGAAATTATAGGGGAAGATAATGGTTTGGGGAAAATGGATCAAAATCAATTGAATGAAATAAGAATGAATGATTCTGTATATAGGGAACTGTTGGCCCATAAATGTGGGTGTGATATTTAGAAACCCGGTTAACCAATGATCTGACATATTTTCATTGTTCTTGGGAAATACTGGGAGCTGCAGGACAAACCTTAACAACTTTGAGAAAGTCCAAAGCCCTCTGAAAAAGGAAACCTAATATAAGAGATAAGTTCCCAAGAACAAAGTAAGGAGCACTGGGGATGAAAGGAAAAAAAAGATAAAAATTAGACTTCACCTGAATTTAAAACTGCTCATCAAAAGACACCATTAAGAAAATGAAAAGCCAAACCAAGGACCTCATGAAAATAATCACCATGCATTTATCTGACAAATATCGAGTCTTGCGTTAGTTTTCTATTGGCGCTTTAACAAATTGCCACAAACTTAGTTACTTAAAGCAACGCAAATGTGTTACAGCACAGCTCTGCAGGCTGAAAGTCCAGGTGGGCTGGACCCGTTCCTTTGCTCCGGGTCTCAGAAGGCCAAAATCAAGGTGTCGGCCATCCTGGGCTCTTACTGGAGGCTCTCGGGAAGAATCCACTTCCAAACTCATTCGGGTTGTTGGCAGCATTCAGTTCCTTGAGACTTTTAAACTGAAGTCCTCATTTCCTTGCTGGCTGTCAGCCAGGAGCCTCTTTCAACAACTTTAGGTCGCCTATATTCTTTGTCACATTGTCCCCTTTATATTTAAGCCAGCAATGATGTGTCAAATCCTTCTCACGCTTCAAATCAATCTGACTTTTCCTTCTGCCTCATCTCTTCACTTCCAGACAGAGAAAGTTCTCTGCTTTTAAGGGTTCCTAGATGAGATTGGGTCCACGCAAACAATCTAAAGTAATCTCCCTATTTTCAGGTCCCTAACCTTAATTCTATACAAAAAATCCCTTTTGCCATAGAGTAACATATGCATAGAATCCAGGAATTAGGGCATGGACATCTTTGGGGAGCCATTCTGCCTGCCATAGACTTATATCCAGAATATATAAAAATCCCATGCTACTAAATAATAAGACAAACAACCCAGTTTTTTTCTAAAGGGGAAAATTGAATATTTTGATACAACATTTGAATGAGCACATGGAAACATCGTCAAAATCATTCACCATTAGAGAAAGGCAAATTAAAACTACAGTAAGATACTACTTGACACCCACTATAATGGTTAAAAGAAGGCTGGTAAGAATGTAGAACAACTGGAATTCTCATGTATTGCTGGTCAGAATGTAAAATAACACAATCACTTTGAAAAACAGTTGGGCAGTTTCTTATAATGTTAAGCTTACACTTGTTATATGATCCAGCAACTTCTCTCCTAGGTCTTCACCCAGAAGAAGTGAAAGCATATGTCTACGAAAAGACTAGTATTTATATGTTCATAGAGACATTCCTAATAGCCAAGACCTAGAAACAACGTAAGTATTGATCAATAAGTGAGGAAAGAAACAAACGGTGGTAAATCCGTACTAGTCTACCAAGCCATAAAAGGGAAGGAACCACTGATATGTACAACATCGATGATCTCAAAAACTATGCTTAGTGAAAGGAGCCCAGTTGGTAAAAGAATATACTATATGAGTTCATTTATATGAAGTTCAAGAACAGAAAAAACTAATCTTTATTGATAGAAATCAGACCAGGGTTGCCTCTGGAGGGTTGGGTTTGAGAGTTGACTGGAAGGTGTCACAAGAGAACATTCTGGCAATGGAAATACTCTAATCTTAATTGGGGCGATTGTTACTTGTGTGTATACATTTGTCAAAGTGCATCAAACAGTGCAGTTAAAATACACTTCAATAAAATCTATTTAAAGAAAGAGAATAACAGAGAAGAAGCCACAACCAAGTTGGAGGGTAAGGTTAATATCAAGCTTGATAATTGTTGAAAATTTTGTATCCATAATAATCTTCTGCTGGTTTGATTTGTCAGTTTCTGCGAGAAGTGCAGAAAAATATCCTTTCGTGATTGTGGATTCTTTTCTTGTAGTTTCCGGGGGATGTTTTTCCATTTCTCAGCTTTTCAACCTGTTTCATCGTTTTGCTTAAAGTTTGTCTCTCATAAAATATTACAAACTTGGTTGTTTTTTATTCTAGTTATATACTTGTTTTAAATATCCAAGCTAATAATTTTTTATAGGAGAGTTTAATCTATCTGCATTTATTCTGGATCTTAGTCCGTTCATCTGTCAAAAAGGAGATCATAACTTAACCTACCTCAAAATTATGGGAGGACATAGACAATCCTTAACACACTGTTCTCCTGGGACACTGCACACAATAAACTTTATTTCATTCATTCACCAAATGTTTATTATGCTTCTTTAAGTGTCAGGCCCTGGGTATATAAGAATAACGAGACAGCAAAGGTTCTGTCTTCATGGAAATTCTTTTCTAATGGGGAAAACTGAAAAAAAATGAGTGAAAACACCGAAACGAAACAAATGCAAACATTGTAAAAGAAAAAGAGCCAGGATTGGGATAAAGAAAAATTGGTGGGAAAAATCCTCAGGAATGTTCTGGGAAGAATAAAAATTGAGGGCAAGGTTCCCATAGGAATAATTTATATATAAAAAGTTTGGGCAGAAATACGTAAATGAAAGCTGAGGTTAACATTGAAGAAAAGTTCTAAAACTCTACGACATTTGTAAAATTTCGGTCAAATACCTACGGTGATTATGCTTTGCTGAGTGAAGGTTGTCTGAGGATGGAGAGTTCAAAGTTAATTGGGTTTTCTGTCCTTATTGTTACTGGCTCACCGGGAGACTCAGATATATCATTCCACTTGGAGAAAGCTCCAGAAAGAACCTAGAGTTTACTGTCTTCTAATTCCGTGTAGGCTTACCTGAGTTGTGCTCCTTCATGGCCAGTAATTACCTACAAACCAAAGGAATTGCATCTCCATGCGCTGGATTGAGACAAGAGGTACACAGTTGGGTCCCATATTCGTTACCTGTCCCATATGAATGTGCCACCATTGAGTAACTTCTACTTGGCTAATTCACCCTGTGAGATTAAAATTTGAAATAGAAGGACATTTTAAAGATGATCTACTTCAACCCTTTCGTTTTATAGATGAAGTGACTGAGATTCAGAGAGGCAAAGCAATTGGCCACAGTCACACAGCAAAAACCACAGAACCCTTTAGTCGTCTTTCTACTCAATCCGTTGGCAAATGGAAGAAAGAACATGAGATTTCCACAAACCTACCACTTAAGTACTGTAGTTTATGTCAAGTTCATAGAGACAAAACTTCTCCTTAATATTTACAAATTGGTCAACACACATCTGATAGCAGTGGATGTGAATGAATAAATACAATCCTGTTACCCAAGGCGCATTGTATTCCTTAAAATGGTACTCAGCAGAGTGAGCTTGTAATTCATAATTTATTTTCCCATCAAACACTAGTGTAGTAAGGGGTCTGATGCCAAATGCCACCAGCCATAAATATGGTACTTATGTGCTCTAAGTATAAAACATTTTAAGATGCATCTAAATTTTTTTTAAAGATTTTAGTTTCCTTTTTCTCCCCAGAACCCCCCAGTACATAGTTGTATATTCTTCATTGTGGGTCCTTCTAGTTGTGGCATGTGGGACACTGCCTCAGAGTGGTTTGATGAGCAGTGCCATGTCCACGCCCAGGATTCGAACCAATGAAACACTGGGCCGCCTGCAGCAGAGCGCATGAACTCAACCACTAGGCCACCGGGCCAGCCCCAGATGCATCTAAATTGATTAAACAAGACAGTTCTGGTTCCAGGTATATGAAATTGTATATCATGTAATATACATGATATGCTAGATAAAGGCTATTTTAATTTTATTTCAATTATTTTATTTTAATTTTATTAATACTTTACTTTCTATATTGCTCCAATTTTACTGAAATAAATTTGAGAATAAAAGCGTATCCTTCATCAAATGCATCAGATTCAAAGTGGAGTCTTTACAGATTTTTTTAGGTAAAAACCTGGTCCTCCTCCGTAAGTTTGGAGGCCTTGACCAAAGAATTTTTTCCTACTAGTCCCTTTTTTTCCTAATTGTAAATAATTTGTGGTTAGTCATGTTTAAAGCGCTTATGCTTTTTGCAGCCACCATTTCATCAGCACTAGGATGTTTTTACTTCTCCTAGAATTAAATTTTACAGCTTTGTAAGGCATACCCCACTCTAAAATTTACCCTCTGCAAGGAATTTATCATCCTTTGATAACACATTTTATTACTTCCTAGTATCAAAAAGCCCCAAAGTTTCATTTAACTGGGGATCAAATTCCAAGAAAAGTAAATGCACTTGATGGTGCATCTCTAAATGCAAATCATCTCTCCTCTCATCTATAACCTATAAGGGGAATGTGTGTACACGTATGTATGTGTCCTTAAGATTCAGTAGGAGTGATCTTCACCTGACGATGCCAGCAAAACAATGTCCAAGTACATAGTGATTGATTGATAAAACAAGTCTATTAATTGATAAATGCCAATGCTTAAAGGTGACAGGTAATGGCATTTAATAAGAATTGTATGCATTTCTGAAGATTTATTTACTCAATCTTTGAAAGAAATTTAGAATTTCTCATATTGTCTAATAGCAAACTAGTGTCTCTCATTTGACATTTAATATAGCACATAAAATATTTTTAAGAATCCTATGACTTTCTAATCATTTAGTTACTTCATCAAATAATTATATGTGTTTCTGAGACTTAAGCAAAGGTTAAATGTTTTAGGATGTATTAAAATGGTTGAAACTTGGAAAAGAACCCAGAGAAGTCAAGAAAGAAATGCTCAGGAAAGATTAGGAAAAGATTAGGAAATGATTAGGAAAAATCACATGGATCATAAGACTGAAATTAACCACTAATTATGATAAAAACCTTCGAAGGAAGACAGCAGTTGTTACTAAAAACAAGATTACCATAGGAATTAAACAAGAAAAGTACCAGAGATGAATAATCAACAAGCAGTAGTGAATATGGAAGAGTATAATTTGAGAAATATGTTACCGCTTTGAGAGTTGCAAGGCAAAACAATTCAAAACATAAATACATTCAATGCTGCCAGGATGCACAGCTTTCATCTGATCTGCTGCTTAAGACTCCTGAGTTTGTAAAAGCAGCTTATGAGAACAAGATTGCTGGAGATAAGCCATTGGAAATATAACAAAGTACAACCCAGCAAGGCATGGCCATCAGTCGACCTCGCCCCCTGAATCCAGTCATGGCCAACTGTACCTTGTTTTCTCAAAATGGTATCATTGAACACTCTAGGTGTTGACTATCAAAAGGGGTAAATTATATGGCATTGTAAACAAATGAATACATATTAAGAGTTAACCTTTTAATAATAACTACTAGTGAATAATAATAATGAATCATGACCACCACTACAGCATTTTTATTTGTTGGCCTTTTGCAATGACTATGATATGGAGCCGTGTAGTAAGAAGACAAATCTTATAAGCTACTATTATTAAATTTAAATATTCAAGAGAGTGCTGTCCTTCAAATTAGCACCTTGGAATTATAGAAAACATAAAATTAGTAATAAATTATTATGGATAGATAATAATTATATGTTGTATAATAAATAAAATATTAATTTTATTATTTATTAATTATTAATTCTAATATTAACTCTCTCTCCACTTATTCCAAATCCTTTAGCAACAGTATCTTTTATAATTATCAAAACAACTCTAAAATATAGTAACTACCACCTTGAGAGTACATAAAATGAACTAAATTTAGTAGCAATAAATTATTGGTATAATTTTGGCCATTAATTCTACTAAATATTTTGTGCCTATTTTAGGCACCATCCTATAGTAAAGACTTGAGAAACACATCTTAGATAATTATCAACACAACCCTGCACAATAGTAATTATTATCCATATCATATAGTTAAAAAAATTGAGAGAAAAATAAACCAACCCACCCAAAACCAGATAGAGTAGGGTGAGGGGACTACAATTTTTCCTCTTGTTTGATGCAACCACTTAACTTATTTCAGTGATACTCACTTTGATTCAAACAGTTTTGATGTAGGCTGAGTCAGCTGCAGAATAAAATTAGCCTTGTTACTGTCAAACTCTCCTTTAGGCCTTTCTTTCTTCTCTCTCCCACATTCACTCTTTGCAGTGGGTACCATGGTCATCTCTCTGTCATCCTTCCATGCCTCCCTTCATGTGAATGTGGTTCCAGAAGCACAGACTGAGGATGGAGAAGATACACTCTCTCTATTGCTCCTAGCATAGAGTTAATCTGGGGTGGATGTGTGAACTAAGTCCATCTAATCATAGTGACTTCTGGGAATTCCCTAAGGATTCTGGGACAGTGACTCCTATGCTCTGGGTGGTATAGGTTGTGAATGTGGTGCCATGGTAGCTCTTTTGGTACCCCGAGCAACAAAAACAACACACAGAAGAAGGCTGAAGTGAGAAACTCACTGAGAAGAGGAGTCTTAACTCTAAACAAACCAGGCTTTAGGCTTGTGATCTTTCCAGATGTAGAAACCAAGACAACTCCATGTTGTTGAAGCCAGTTTAGGTTGGGTCTTCTCTTAATTGCAAGCCAAAGCATGCTGATAATCTCTCTTGCTCTTTCGTTCAACACATCACCATCTCTTCCCTTCCTTCTTTGTTATAAAGATGAGCTTAAACCACATTCTGAGTGCCCCCCAGAAAAATGTCATACCAACGCTGTGGTCCCAGGAAGGAGAGGCTGTGCAGTATGACAGAGAAGCATGCATCGTTCAAGCTGCAGGATGTTGTATGTCCTATAAGCAACACTGATGGAAGCTCAAATAGAAACCTCAGCTGCCAGGAGTCCAGTGACTCCAAGTTAAAGATCACTAGCACTAGTTCATTTCTTTGAATGTCTTCCGAAAAATTCTTCCCCTAAGCCACTCTTCCTCCACCTCGCCCTACCCCCAAATTCTTACTAGTGGAAAGCAATGCTGAAGATCAAAATCCAAGTCTTGGACTTCATAATTTCTCTGAAACCTGTTGACCAAAGATCGAAAAGGAAAATGAGGTCAAAATCTAGGTCAGGGTAGAATATTGCTCCCAGGCCCATATTCTAAAATATGGGGCTTTCCACATGGACAGGTCAATAGTTAAGAATTAAAAAATAAAATCAAGGAGATTTCCTTCAAACATTTTAATATGTTGGAAAGAAAGCATTGCTAGAAACCCTATTGTTCCATTCCAGGGGTATCTATGGCAACCATTTTGAGCTGCTAACTTTACAGATAGTTATTTGTGTCACCAACTGACGGCGTTGTCCAGCCACTCCTTAATATTGTCTAGACACCTTTCCCTTGGATTTCCTTCAGAACGTTCCCTGGCATACTTGACTCGTAAATTTCCACTCTTCCAACTTCGATTGTGGTACTTTCATTAGTTAAAGTACAGCTTTCCCAGCAAACAGATCAGCACCACATTTGATTCCACTTCCCCTCATCATTCCAAGCAGCGCGAGTGCTACTATTATTTCATTTTGCAACGTACCTTTATTAGAACCTAATTCTTTATGGCCTCAATTAGTTCATTTTGTGAAAACGTGTTCTTATGCCAACATAGTGAAACTTCTGAGGCTCATACGAGTGTACAGACCCTGCTAGAAGTGGACTGTAAGCTTCTCGAGGGCAGAGAGAGTTTTGCCGATGGGTTCCCTGAATAGGAGGTTGGAAGGAAGGAGAAGAGAGCTGCCAGGATAATTAACACTGCAGCCTCCTGGCAGGTTACGGCGGGCAGGCTATGGCTTTTGCAAACTTTTAACTCCTGTTGGCTGGCCTGTCCCTCACAGCCCTCTCTGTCCTCAGTTCTGATAACTATAGCTTCCCTTTGCACCCCCAGGCCTAGGATTAATAACATAGACCCAGAGATACTGCACAAGTCCTACTTTTTCTGCACCTTGCCTACTCCTTGGTAAATAACTCTATTACTAAACTCTCCTCAAATTATCCCAATATGAGTGTGCCCCCTGTTTCCCTCTGGGGAGATGGCAACTGCTTTTTTGCAACATGATTACACAAAGACATTTCCAAATATCAGTGACTTGCATTCTGAATAGAAGTATGTGGACAAAAATATGCATTTTTAATGATTAAAATAAACAAAGCAATATGCAGCGCAATGTGTTAGGGCACCTAAAAGAAAACAGAATGTTAATAGTACCTACACTCTTAATTGATATTTCTTGATCTTCAGTTACGTGAAGTGTATTGATCTGGGCTCTGGCAGTGACGTGCTGGATGGAGCCAGCTTGCACTCGGAGAGCTGGTGGCGCATTTCTCATCTCATTCTGAGGTTAGTAATATCATGTTGGTAGCTTCAAATTGGTCATCCTGGGAGTATTTACACCACAGAAATCAGCAAATGCTACAAATCAGGAGTTTCTCTTTGAGAGAGCTGATAACCAGCACACCACTGTCTGTGTGGGTCATATAAAAGTTGCAATATTGTCTGTGCCCTTACATGTGGCAGTTTGTCTTAGTTTGGGTTCTCCCAAAAGAACAGCCTGAGATAAGGACTTAGGTGCAGCGAGCCTCTCTGAGAGGTGATTCCATAGGAAGCTGGAATGATTCCAGGAGAATGAAATAAGGAACGAGCGAAAGCCACTTAAAAGGAGAATTGGTCTGTTTCCACTGTGGGCAATGGAGGGTTCCATCTGATGGGGACCCTTGGATGAACGGCTCAGAATGTGCTGCAGCTGGAATCAAGGTCTTCAGAGGGAATGCAGTGTGAGGTACGACACTAACTCCTACACGTTAGAATCTCCCTGGACCTGGCGTAAAAGGAGCTTGATAAACAGACACTCTCATTCCTGGAATCTGGGACCATAAGGCCAGGGCCATTTCATTCAAGGAGATAATCTGTAAATATTACAACGTTTAAAAGAACCTGAAGCGTAGAACGCTCTGCTTCATTTCAATACCTGACTCTGTGTCCTGAAATTGTGTATGCTTGGAATTTCATAATGTGTCTGTTAGAGAAGAGAGGAAGCCCACCTCCCAGGGCCTCAAATGAGAAAGGAAAAGTGGTAAGTGGATGTCACCAAGGTCAACCATCTGCTTATTAAAGAGAGACTCAGGTTTCCTTGCCCCCGGGAAGCTGTAACCTGGCCGTGGCCACAGATCTCTCCGGTGAATTAACTTCTGTTTTTCTTTATTTAAGAGGGGGAGGGGTGGGACAGGTCTCTACTCTTTGGACATTTAAAACAAGAGGAAGACGCCTCCCCAGCAAAGGCTAAGGATCCCACATCAATAGTGCCTGATTATAACTGGCATTACTTTCAGCAGGAAATAAAAGGGCTTTCTGGGAGAGGCAGGGAGCTGGGAACATTTGTCTGATTTTTATGCCTTAGAATATGTAGTCTTCACCCCATTGCATTTGGAAGATCCAATTAATGAATCAGAGGACAGTCAAAGGCATTTATTCTTCCCTAAGATTGACAAGACTCTGAAAAAAAGGGCTTTGCTCTTCTATCATCATTAGTAATTTTAAAGGAAGAAGCAAAAGAGACTCTGGAAGATGGTTGCAGGGGCTGAAAACTTAGGGACAATGGCCTGTGTTTACCCCAGAGATGTGCTGGGGGAGCTGTAGAGTTTGTGTGTTTGTGTTTCTTGCAGGAAATATTTTTGAATATTTACTACATGCCAGGAGCTACAACAGTAAATAAAACAAATACATACATGAGCTTCTTCTTATTCTTTCTTTCTTTTTTTTTTGGTGAGGAAGATTGTCCCTGAGCTAACATCTGTGCCAGTCTTCCTCTATTTTGTATGTGGGACACCACAACAGCATGGCATGGTCAGTGGTGTGTAGGTCTGCACCCAGGATGCAAACCCATGAACCCCAGGCCGCCTGAGCAGAGCACACAAACTTAACCATCATGGCACAGGATCAGCCTGTATGAACTTTTTTTTAATTTTTATTTTCTTCTACAGGAGAACCACGCTGCCCTAAATTGCCATTGTAGGGTTTGCCTGGTGTTCTCAGGCCCCCTTCCCATGACTCTTCCTGCCATAAAATCACAGGTAATCCTCTTTTCAGCACCCTGCTTCTTGCCTGCTGCCTCCCCATCACCACCTCTGTGAACTGGCAGAAGGGCCCATTTACCCCAGGGATGACCTCTCTCAAGTTTTTGTGGATCCATAATTAAGATGGGTCTATGCAATTTGCTGGGCCAAATAAGTGATTGAGAGCTTGTGTTGAAATCAGCAGAACGCTAAGAAAAATGTTGACAGTCAAGGCAAACATCTTGGGAAATAGCTGACAATGTTATGGACCAATATACATCTCCATTTTGCTTTTCATCACCTGAGAAATATTCTGAACAGTGTTATGCAATAAACAGACCAACAATAGTACAAGTAGCCCCTGTGGGGAAGCCAGTTCTGTCCAGCCTCCTCACTGGCTGGCGATCCAGTTCGCCTTCGCACCGAGAGTGCTGTTCTGACCCACAGCGCAGACAGGCTGCCTGACCCTGGTGGCCCCTCTCCAACAAAAGGGGGACTGCAGACACTGGGGAGGGCCTTGCCTTTACGTGGAGGGACTCTGCTTACCGTTGTCTGGCACTGAGCACTCCCTCTGCCCAGTGTGGTCCCAACACTACATCCACACCTGGTAGGTTGGATCCCTGGGCTACTAAGGACTGTCAAGATGGTTCTTAAAATACCACCCTTCTCTCAAATTAGTTGCTGTCCAAGTTCTTTAGGGGCCAGCCCTGGAGAGCAGCTCAGTCCTGCTAGCCTCAATCTTACCCCTCCTTGGAAACTCACTCCTTTTTACATCACATCTTATTTAAGGCACTTCCTGCCCCTTGACAAAGCGAAGGCTTCCCAAATGATGGTTGTGATTAAGCATGGAATTCACACTTGCTGCTTTCATTCCTGATGTGAAACCTCTCAGGATTCATCCATCGCTGTTTCTAGAAGTCTGAAATAGGCCCAAGAACAGTAGCATGTCATTTCCTAATATGATAAGTTGTTAGAAAATTAAACTAATCCTGGGCAGAGTTCCAAAGATTTTTTGCATTCAAATCATGGCCCAGGGACAAAGTAAAAGCTTCAGAAAAGGTAAGACAATGACTATTCATTGTAGATGGTCCCGGTTTTAAAAAAGGTGGTTGTACCATTTGATCATTAAGTGTTTTTCAAACTCTTTGGCTAAATCCAAAAATGAATTTCTAAACTGTATATAGGTTAGTTATCTATTTCTACATCACAAGTCACTCTAAAATTTGGTAGCTTAAGATAATAACAATTATTTATTTTGCTCATGAATTCAAGATTTGAGATGATTTGGAGGGGACTGCTCATCTCTGCTCCATGTGACTCAACTAGGGCCTGGGGGACCCATTTTTGAGATGGCTGGCTCACTTTGTGCTGGATGTTGGCTGTGAGTTTAGCTGGAGCTAGGGGCTGGGGGCTGTGGTTCCTCTCAAAATGGCCTCACCATGGGCAGCTTGGGCTTCCTCACAGCATGAACATTCCAGATGGTCTGAAGTACACATTTTTATGACCTAGCCTCAGAAGTCACATAGTGCTTACTTTCGTTTTACTTTATTTGTTGAGACAATTACAACGGCCCATCTAGGTTCAAGGAGAGTGGATATAGATTTTAGTGCTTGATGACAGATTGTCAAGATTCCAGAACATGTGGGATGGAGATCTCATAGCTGCCACCTAGAAAAATACAATCTGCACAAATTTCAAATGATTTCCATGAAACAGATTGCAAAAGTTTGGCCCGTAAAAAGTATCAGCCACAGAGAGGTATTTCCAGGTGAACTAATTGAATAGTGTTGCTCAAATGCAGTTGAACATTCAGAGCAGAGGTATGGGTTTTCCTCTTTTGAGATCCATTAAAATGCTCCATAAAAATTTTTGATCTCTGAGTGCTAGAGGATATATTTAAAGAAATATGAACAATAACAATTCAATTTATCTTTAAAATCAGAAAAGGAATATGAAGACATTTGAATATGAAGACATTTGAATTGAAAGTCAGCAATTCATAGTATGATTCAGTTGTCAAAGGAACATGAGGAAGGTATGAAGGAAAGTGGAGAAGAAGAAAAATAAAGACAGAAAATGAGAAGAAAGAGAAATTATACAGCAAGAGGGAAGGAAAGAAAGGCAGCAAGAGGGAAGGGCAAGATGGGCAATTTTATCAGCAAAACACAAGGTCGTTTTTTGAGCAGCTTCCAAATTTCAGACACCACATCTCCAACACAGTCTCTTTCAGCATGCCACATTCCCTTCCCACAAGCCTGATTTCCTAGAATTCTGAGCACGGAGAATTGGTCAGCCACTAGCAATCCCTTCCCTTGTTCAGTGAAGGAAGCTCAGTGACATAAATCCTTGTGGTTTCAAAGATTTAGGGAAGTGAAAAGTGACTATATTGAAATATGATTATAGAAGTGGACACCCTATGATGCCCAGTATCCACCCACTCCAGGAAGAATTCACATGACTCTAAGAGTGTTCATTGGCTCAAAATGCTTGAGCAGACCATATCTACGTGTAACAGCAGCTTTTACTCTGAGTGACGTGGGAAGTCAATGGAAAGTTTCAGGCAGAGAGGGATGGATCTAACTCAAGTTTTAAAAGAATTACTCTGCAGTGTGGAGAACAGATTATGATGAAGTGGTGAAGTTGGAGGGAGTTGCAGGGGTAGGGTAGAAGCAGGAAGAGTAATTAGGAGGTTCTTGCAATAATCGGGGCAAGAGGTGATGGGGCTTAGAAAAGGATGGCAGGGTGGCCTTGGTGAGATGTGACTGGATTCAGGATTTCCTAATGTTGCTGGAAATCCACATCATATTAGCCTGGTTATGTTGTTTGACTTGATCTCTCTAGGAAGTTTGCCCCTAACTACCAACAATGGGGGCAGAATTCAATATCAGCTTAAGGAGAGTGAGCTAATTAGTGCTTCTCAAACTTCATTGTACCTACAAATCGTTTGAGCATCTTGTTAAAATGCAGACTCTGATTGAGTAGACCTGGGTTGGGGCCTGAGATTCTGCATTTCTATATTCCCAGGTGATGTGATGGTCCAGAGACCACAGAATGAAAGAGTAACTTCCTAAATAGCAATTGGTCATGTACAATCTTGAACCTCTGGTGTAGATACTAAAAATCTTGACTTCATCCAAAGTTTCTGAGGATAAGTCATGAAGACACTCCATTGCTGCTCTTTACATTTTGGCAAGTAGGTTTACATGGAGATAGACTGCTATAGATCTCTATTCTGTTCTTTTTAAAATAAAGGCTGATTTTCAATTTACAGATGCTTATCTATGCACAGGTTTCTTACACAAATTAGTAGCAGTAAGATACACGAATTGAGCATGCATATAATTGTATAACATGGCAAATTCAAAACTATGTACACATATTTAACTCTTAAAGATCACAACACAAATGTGAAGTCAGAGCTCATTAAATTAGAGACTGATTTAACCAAATGATTTGTGCAGCCATTACACAGGTGTTCCATTTCAGAAAGTATTAGAGCATAGTGCCGGGGGCCTCAAAGCTAATTTCTAACCTAGACTAATCATGCCAGGAATAATGACCTGCCGTTACTGCCTTGTGAATCAGACCCTATGATATTTAAAATAATTAAGATCAAAGCCGAAGTAGAAGGTCACTGAATTCACCAGTCATAAAATGTTAGTACAAAACCGAAGGCTGTACTTGTTTGCTTAACAATCTTTAACGCTCAAGTTATAAAATGGCATTGGGAGGGACACAAATATCATCTTAAAAAATGATGCTCTCCTCAAAGAAACTGCCAGTGAGCACAAGAAGCCTGTCAATGAATGATTATTCAAAGCAAAGGTATCACTCAAAAGCCATTCTAAGTATGAAAAGAGCAGGTAACCTAAGAGACGGGCCGAGGGGATCTATCAGCTTGCTGGCTGCAAGCCCGATAGATGAACTGGGATGAAGATTTGCTTTCCATTTGTAGGCGGTTGGAAAGAAGTGTGAAATGAATTGGTTAGTCTGGGCTGAGTTCCCAGGAAAAGGGTGTCTTTCATACCAAAAGCTCCCACCCAAACTGGCAGGGTGCTTCAAGCCGAAGATTTAGACAGTCAAATAAGTGCTAATTGAGTTAGAGGTTTGGTTAGGAAGTGGGCTGACAATTAAGTTCAGCTCAGGCCTTTTAATGGCCCAACCACTTGCCTTGAGAGGAATAGCGCACCAAAGCAGAAGAAGGTTTTTCTAATCCACTCCTAAGGCTTTGATTGAAAGTCCTAATCTTTGGCTGGAACAAGTGTGAGACAGCAGAGAGATAAGTGGCCCGTGGAGATAGAGGCAGAGGAAGTTATGAAGTTGTTCCTGAGGATGTGTCTATTCACGAGATTCTACTACAGATATACAAGTCTGCAGAACCACAAGGGGAAGCTCCGAGAAAATAAAGTTCATCTTTAAAAGAGGACAACTCTAGTGAATAGCTTTGTGCTGCTGTTTTCTGCGGCCGATTTCACAGCAAGTTTTACTACTAAACAATTACCAAAAAACATCACACATACACGCAGTATTTTTATCTAACAAACACTTTTCATCAGGCTTGTTATTGCCAGACACTGTCCTTATTGCTTTGCAAATGTTGCTTTACTTATACCTCATAACAAATCTTTCAGGTAAATAAAATTATTATCATCAATTTACAAATGAGGAAACTGAGGCACAGAGAAGCTCAAGCACTAATAAGTGGCACACCTGGGATTCAGAAATGGTGGAGGGGGTGTCTGGGTTAAAATAGATGAAGAGAATGTTACAGGAGAAGAAAAGAAGCAAATTTTTACTATTCTATCTAGAAGGAAGGAAGATATATAAAAACCGAAGAGAAAATTTAATAGGCCTCTTCACTGCCCTTTTCCCACAAGTGCCAAAATGAAAGCCCATTAATAAAGCTTAAAACTGAAATTTAGTACAGATAAAAGCAATCCTCATTACCCAACATATAATTAACTGGAGAATTCACAGCTGTGGGATAGTACAGGGGGAGGATGAGGCTTGCCGATTCAGGCTGCTGATTTTCAAACAAGGTGTTAAAACCAAGCCACCAGATCTCTCCATGTGCAGGTTGAAGCACTGCCCACTCTGCCACAGAGGATGGTGAGAAACCTAATGTGGCGGATCCTAAGAGTCTCATGGATTAAGCAAGCTGGAGATCAAACTGTGTCCCCTGCTAACCCAAACCAGCCCTTTCCTAAATTCGCTCCTTTCCCCTTTGCAACTTTCCTAAGCGCAGACTGTTCAATCTCCCACCACGCATGGATGAGTTCAACAGCAGCATTCTTCTTGCTCCTCATTACCTTCCAACCTCCTGTAACACCCCCTTTCCATGAAGCCTTATGACACCTAACTCCATCATTCTCTGTCCCTCCACAGGGTTGATACCTTTCGCTCCTAGAACACTCCCTCCGTCCCCTGAAGACTTTGGTACTTGGATCACAGCCTTCTTGAATCACTATAGCTCTTGCCAACACGCAACAACCAAGTAAACAATGCAGCCATTATCAGATACCTATGATGCTTTGTCTGCCTGACCCCAATCACTAAAATTTCTACTGCTATTGCTAATCTACTTCCTTGGCCATATCCTGAATTTCAGGATTGTTCCACTTCTGACATTTTAGTTCCAAATACCCTTCCTTCTGAGCACATCCTTCCGTCTTCCTCAGTCGTTCATTCCTTCCCTCACTAAGTCCTCCAGACCTAGCTGCCTCCCTTGCCCTCCATTCCAGGATCCTCCTCCTGGCTTCCTTTTCTAAGCAGTCTAGCCATCCTGGTTTGTCGTTTCAGCTTCTACTTTACCTTTTAACTCCTTATCGTCTTGCCCTTTTACTGCCCCTCAAACCCTAGATCAATCCAACCATACGCTTTCTCTCCTTTTACACCCAGACAGTCAAATACTGGTGGAAAAATACCATGAAACTTTGCAGATGGGTGACACTGTTGAGAAGTACAAGACTTTGAAAACAGATCTATACAATTATACAGTTTCCAGGAAACATGATTTAATCCCTGGCCTCTGGCAAGAAGTGACTAATTAGCTCAAGACCCCCTACCTCAGTGCCAAAGCTCATGGGAAGTCAGGCTCAACCCAGGTGGATAACAGTATTACACTTCAGATAACTTGGGCACAGTCCAAGTTCTCTTATACAATAAGCTCTCAAGTTTAACCAAGTTATTTTATAGTTCTGGAATTTTATTGTATGCAATGCCATGTAAAATTAGTGACATTTGGGAATCTTTTTTGCATTTTAGTGCCATTTGTTTGAGAAGAATTTGACCTACACTGCTACATAATGTGCTTAATGATGGGGTCCAAAGACGGTAATGAAATGGAGGTAAAAGACATGCATCACATAGCCGCGAGCCGAAATCACAGCTTCAAAGGGTTGGGGAACATTCTCAAGGCTTACGTTCAAATATCCTTTTACTTAACAATATTACCTAAAGAAAAAAAACCCTCCTGGGCCTGTGTTAATCGCTGTCTTTCCAAAATCGCCTTCAATTTCAAATCCAACATTTTGTGCTCCGCTAAACAGCTCATAGTAATATCTCATGTATCCAATATCATTCCACGTTAGTAATTTTTCCGCATAATTGAAGATTTCCACTTTTGATGTCATTAAAAGGTATATCTGTTAGCCATCTTTCTAAAGTTGATTAAATTCTTCCCTGCCATCCTAAAGATAATGTATAAACAACATCTAGCTATTTCTTGAATTTCTAAAATCCTCTTGTTAAAACTCAATTATAGAACTTGTAACATCTGTTTGGCGCTCAAAGAATTTTTATGATTCCCTCTGGGTTTTTGTCTTTGTTCCCGAAGTTGAGGTGGCTAGAAAAAAGTCCTAGAGATAGATCTGTTGCTAAATCACAATAAATATGTGCTATTATCTCAGAGGTATCAGGAAGTTTAATAATGGCCTCTAAACATTTCCCTGAGAGCTTTCCTTTTCCAGTTAGCACCAGAAATAGTCTCTAAGATCCATGGAGAGTAACATATTCCACTCAGAAATGTGAAAAATAACTCCTTTGTAATTCTTAAACCTTCTCACACCACTTTTGGTTTCAAAGTAAGGACAATGTTGTTCAATTCCCAGTTGGCTTTGGTGACTTTATGTTTATCTGTTTGCAGAGCCTGGTGAACAGGGTGGCACAAAGGTCAAATGACTTACCGCTCCAGGCTTGAGGTACCTGAGCTCTCAACTAAGGGTGAGAGCCCTGGCTTCTCTGCTCCTTCAGATTCCAGAGTCCACACTCCCAACACTATTGTGCACATGAAAGCACTCTGAACACCAGAATGAGATTTCTTGATGGAAGAGCAAAGCCAACTAAGATCAGGAGAGCTTTTGATGACTGGCGAGAATGTTATTCATCTTTTACAACCTGTAACCTATTGTGTGTCAGGCACTCAGTAAATGTTTAATAAACAAATGAATGAAGGGGCCCACTTTGATATTGCTGTAAAGGAATTAATAACATGAAACAATTTTGCCTCCAAAGCTAGAAACTCCTTCTTAAAAATTTTGAAGCATGTCTAAATCTGACCTGGTCACCAGACACCTCCTTGGAAGGCAGAGTGGCAAACCCTCAAAATTAGGCCAAAGGAGTTTTCCTTAGGAAATTGGTCAAGTAATTGAAATTATTGGCTCCACAAGTCAACATGTTATCTTTCAGAGGGAAATTAATTTTAAAAATTCGTTGCTCATCTATGTGAAATCCTAGTACACCCATCAAATACGTTATCCTGAAGACATAATACTACACTGTTCGTTACTGATGGAACAGACTTCAAATATTAAAAAGAGAAAATATAAAGCAGTGTTGACCATGTCACATGAGAATTTATTGAAGAGACTGGGGTAGGTTTGGCTTGTAAAAGGAAAAAAAAAACAAGGAGAGATGTGGAAACATGATAGCCTCCAAATTAACCTCTCTTAATGAAAAAGAGAGAATAGATTTATTCTAATTAGCTCCAGAAGCAATATGTGAATATTCAATAGATGTGGTTTTTAAGGAAGAGCGTGTTAGCAGCTGGAACTGCCTAGGAATGAGACAGGCCCTTTGGAGAAGGGACCTCCCTTTCAAGGTATCAAGCCACAAGGAAAAGGAGCAGCCAGGTGGGATTCCATATTACCCCCGAGCTCATGGCTTTTCTTCAAAGCATTTTAAAAACCACCCCAGTTACGACCCAGAAAATGAAGAGGAGCAATGTGAGGGGCCAGATGAACGATGCTCTCAGAGCCCACGGCACAGACATTTCTTCATTGTTTAAAACTGACCAGGTGAGAACGAAGTGACAGACACAACAGAAACTAAATCTCCAGAGGGCTCCAGATTTGCAGTTCACAGCACACAAAACCAGAGCCCCTCTTTGCTCTAAGCACAATAAATACTTACTGAATTAAAATATAGGCAGAGACCGAAGGCAGGCAGAGTGCAATAGGGAGACCTGCCCTCCTTGACATTTCTAAATATGCCAGAGAAAGTTTCAACCGCATGTTTTAACTTTATAAATTATGTGTAAACATGACCTCTGAAAAAATGCCAAGGTCGATGAGGCTGAGAGTGACTTCTTTCGTGAATCATAGCTGGGACAGTCATTTTCGAGCTCTGCATGCAATTTTCCACATCTTTTCCAAAATAAGCAGTGTAATGAGTACACACACGGTCCAGGCTTCCTCCTGCCAGCTTCCCATCCCCCCATCACACGTCATTTTCCTGGTAATAATTCTCTGCCTTGCTTCAGGATGTCCCACCCTTCCATTCCAATCCTTCCTTTTTTCTCTCTGTCCTTCACTACTGGAACATCTATAAATCATCCTCGGCATTCTACAGGCAATTTACAAAAGGGAAAACAAGGCAAAATCCTACCCACTATTTCATGCTAATTTTGATTTCTGCCTCTGATATACTGACTCCAGCAAATGGAAGAGACTTGGGCAGTCATTGAGAATGTCTAGGCTTTCTTGCCTAAAAAATTTTCCTGATAATATAAATAACCAAAATTTTTGGAGCACAGATTTGTTTAGGCAACTCTATAAAACGGGTTTTATTAGGATTTCTATTTTAAAGATAAGGAAACTTCACCAAAATTACACTCTTAGGAAGTGAAGAAAATGAGATTCAAGCTATAGCTGTGTACTCCACAGCTCAAGCATTTAATCATTGTATTACCTTTCAAGCAACGCACAACCCAAAACCTCAAATTCCTCTCTGGTTTCTCCCATTTCATTGTCCCTTTCATATAAATGATTTGCAAGTCTTGTTTTTCCTCTGAATCTCTTGGGGACTGTCTCATCTTTGACAATTCCACCACTATGTCTACTCAACACATTTTAATAATTCCCTGTGGACTCGAGAATGGAAGTCTTTTTTTTATTAACTGTTGTTCAAGACCCTCAGCATTAGAGTCCTTCCACAATTTGAGCTACTACCCACCATTTTTCTTGGATTTGGGTGAACAGACTTTGCCAGTCCAGAGTGGAGACGCATGGTGTGACAAGGGGTTTTTGTTTTTATTGATTCACAAATTTATTTGGATGAAAAGACAACAAAAGGGAATATTTGAAATTGTCTGGCCACACACATCTGGGATCCAAACCAATCTATTCGCTTTTTCTAGAACATTCCTCACACTCAGCCTACACATCATTGCTTAGGAAGTCTCCCTCTCACTGAAGATGTAGGAACCTGTACCCATCACTCACAGCCTGAACCCCGTTTCTCTGCCCACGTGGCGCTGTTGCTGACCTTCAGGCAGAAGTTGTTTCTTCTTCTCACACTCAGTTAGGGTCAGTTCTACTCGCTCAGAGCTTTATGTGTGTTGAAATTACTGGCAAGTGCTGTATTTCCCATTCTGGATGATAAACTTAGAGGCAAGTTAGATCAGGCCTTTTAGACTTTCGTTGCTCATTTTTTACATACTATTGGCATTCAGTGGGTGTTACAGAACTAATAATTTAAAATATTTAGGGCATAAATTGCTTTTTGGTATGTAGCCCTACACAAATTGTCTATAATTTCTGTTTTAAAAAAACACAACTTATTGTCAATTGTACTGTCCAGAAACTGCATTTCATTGATTTTTCAAGTCAATACTAATTTTGATTACTTTCTTCCACAAAGCCCATAAAATAGTGAAAAGGTCTTGGAAATTTTAATGTTTGGCCTTACTCTCAGCAGCTAATGAAAACTCCTATGTCAGACAGCACGCGCTGACTCTGGATTCAGAAATAAGGGCCAAAGGAGCAGGGCCTGTTGACCGAGTAGCAAAAACAGCATGGCATAGGGTGAGAGTCAGAGAAACAGTCTTAGGCCCAAAGGACGACAGGGAACATGTAATGGGCCCTGAGGTCCAGTCTCCAGGCTGCCTAGACATAAGATTTAAAATGCAATCTGAAGAGAAAGGGGCTGCTTAATAATTTAATAGTGACAGCTTTTCTTTTATTTTTAAATATGGAAGAAATAACGCAAATAAATTTCATATGCCAAGATGGTAGCTTCAACTCTGACCAAAGGTTTATGCTTATACAGAGGAAAGTTCTATAATATCCTGGATTTTATGTAATTGTTTTTTGCACATATACAGAGGAAGATGATCAGAGGTGGCCTTCTGTTCCGGCCTTCTGTGGATTGGCATTAAGGGATTGTTTGCACCGGCTTTGTGTCTCACCTAATTATCATCCAATTTGGTAGAATTCTGCACTTCATCCGGGAATATTACAACAAAGCAGTATCCCTGGATATCGCTCAAAGGGTCTGATGATCAATCTGTAACATTCTAATAATAAAAACTATCATTAATTGAGTGCTTAGTCTAGGTCAGGCACAGGCTAAGCCTATTAAGTTCATTTTTTGTCTAATACACCAATCAAATAGAATCATTACCATACGTATTTTACACTTAGGAAACTGAGGCACTGGGAAGTGAACTTCTTGCCTGAGGTCACTGACCAGAAAATGATAGAGCTGGAACTCCAACCGAATCAGAATTCAGAGCCAACATAAGCAACTACTGTGTTATGTGTCCTTCTCAAACAAAAATTACCAAGTGTTCAAAAATACCAACTGTTAAAAAAAGCACCTGTAGGGGCTGTCCCCGTGGCTGAGTGGTTAAGTTCGCGTGCTCCGCTGCAGGCGGCCCAGTGTTTCTTTGGTTTGAATCCCGGGCGCGGACGTGGCACTGCTCATCAAACCACGCTGAGGCGGCATCCCACATGCCACAGCTAGAAGGACCCACAACGAAGAATATACAACTATGTACCAGGGGGCTTTGGGGAGAAAAAGGAAAAAAATAAAATCTAAAAAAAAAAAAAAAACACCTGTTCTTGGTGGGGATTGGAATAAAAAAAAGTATTCACATATTGCTCATGGAAATGTCACTTGATGCAGCTATCTTTAAAAGCCATGTGACAATGCTTATTAAAATTAATAGCGCACATAGCCTTTGACCTTGCAGACCTACTCCTGGGTGTTAATCCTGTAGGTGTAAAAGCATAATATGCACAAGGGTATAATGTGAATTCTGGTCCACAGGGGAAACGTTGAATCAACTGCGTCATAGTTGTATCATGGAAAACACAGCCATTAGAAGGAATGATGTAGATCCACCCAGTCAATTGACTGGAAGATATTGAGAGAAAAGCAAGATGTAAAACACATCCAATTTTTGTAAAAACGTGATTAGAAATTTTAGGACAATGAGACTCTTCTGTGTGATAATGTGATGGTGGATACATGTCATTATATATTTGTCAAACCCCATGGAATGGACAGCACAAGAGAGAACACTAACTATGGATTTTAGTTAATAATAATGTATAACAATATATCAATACTGGCTCATCAATTGTAACAAATGTAATATACAAGATGTTACTACTCAGGTAAACTGGGGGAGGGGAGTTGAGGAGTTTATGCAATCTCCCTGTACTTTCCACTCGATTTTTATGTAAACCTAAAACTGCTCCCAAAAACAGTTTACAATTTAAAAAAAATGATGAAACTACTATATATTTATTTAAACATAAATTTAAATATAACAATGAGCACAGAGAAAATTGTATGCTGTTAACCTCAGTTGCAGGTTTAAAAGGCAGAAGAGAAGTGGATAAGAGAGCTAAACCAAAAAAAAGTGTTTTCTTTTTTATTTTTAAGCTTACAAGATGAAAACAATAGGCATTCTGTGATCTGATTCATCTAAAATCGTGTGTGTGTGCGCATGCACATATAGAAGGGAAGATACAGAGTTGGATAAACTCAACTAGTATTTTTTCCAAGTACCTTTAGAATGCTTAATTCTATCATTTCATAAATGGTCCTTTCCTCAACTCACCTTCAAACCATGAGATAGTAATAAGAATAGTAAGAAACTATCATTAAATGAGGAGCTGGATCTTCAGACCATACTTTGTATCAAACAAAATCCCAAACAGTGAATTTGAAGTTGCTAGAGGTAGTAACTTCAGTCATTATTTTTCCTTTTCTTCCTCACTCCAAAGCCAACACAAAATAATGAGTATGCTACGAGACAGCCTGAGAACTTCTCCTGGTGTTTAAATCAGCGTACAGTTCTTTGCTTTAGATTTCTTTCAAACAAGATTTTAAGATCTTGGTTGGAGAACTCTACATCACTCACACACACCCCCCCCCCCCTCCCCAGCACCACTGCGCTCAAACAAAGATCCCCAACAAGAAGAAGCCCATTTATGAAACTTCGGATGTATAGATATGTCACTTAATTCTCATATTTGGAGACTGAAATGCTGAAGTCCTCTGGTTGGATTTACTTGGACAATCGAATAGAAGTCTGATAGCTCCTAGTGCAGCCTTCTCACCTAGGGCTGTTATAGGAGGTTTCACATACCTCAAGGGACAATTTCCAAGCATATCCTTCAAGGCATATTTTCCTCTAATTAAACCTAATCCCTATTACCTCCTGGTGGCCTCTAAGGGCTCAGTTTTCAAGTCACTGTGTTGTCTGGTTTGCCTTCTCAGATAGTTACAACGGCAGCCGGTCCCACCCGTGCTCAGCTCACTGAACCCTGAAAAGACCTGAGCAGAAACAGCCAGGGCCTCCTCTGCAGGGTTTACTTGATGAAATGCAGCTTACAATTAGTGGCCCCGGCAATTTTCACACCTGGGACTCTGGAGCTTTGCGGGTGCAGGTGGCCTAATGCAGGAGTAATTAGTTCCGTGTCATTAATTATTTATATGGAGCTTATCACTCTGGGTTGGCAAATTTTGTTGACTCAAAACTGCAGGTGCACAAAGGAAAAGTGCATTGTGAACGCCCGGCCTCTTCAAAGGCAGGGAGAAAATGGTGCTCTTTGGGGCTGACTATCTCCGAGGCATGCTCCAGGAAAGGCGATGTCATTCATAGCAACTGCAGGGTTTTGAGAGTTGACAAGTAATTTAGAAGGGTGACTCATCATGGCTACAGTTGCAAAGGTGATTGCACTTGACTCACACAGAATTCTGTTTTTAATATGGATTTTACGGGAAAACAGTCTTCCCATTTTGTTGTTGAAGAAAAGCAAGGAATGAGAATCCAGTGCCACTGTCTTATCATTTCGATCTAATTATTCCTGGAAAACTCAAAGGACTTGAAATAACACTGCCAGACATTCCTATTATTAACTCCACCTTCACAACTGCCAGATGAATCTGATTTCAATGGTGCTTATCAATACGTAACTTGGTTCTTACCAACTAGATTCCTCTAATCTTCGCTTGAGCAATCGTCGAGACAAACCCATCCCTAACACGATGCTTTCTTTATGATTTTAAACTCATCAACTTTCCTCTATTTTCTTACTCTGATGTTGTTTTTCCATCTATTTTCAGTTACGTATTTCTCCAAAAGAAAGAGAGCAGTGCAGGTCTTCCCTACCCAGAAGATTTCTGGCTCAGGATTTTATTAAGCGTTTATAGCACAGAACCAGTTCAGATCAATTTGTTGTAAACTTTAATCTTCCTTCCTAGTGGGGCTTGAAAGCAGAGACTCCGTGAAGCCAATATCTCAATGGGAAAGAATTTTTGCGATGAAGACTTCTTGTGATGCCTCCTCAATGTCAGGGTAAACTAGATGTGCCACCTCCAGTTCCGTTACTCGGTTTCACAATCCCTCACTGTGGCAAATTAACCAGGATGGACTGAGGAAGCTCTCACAGGAGACCCAGCATCTCCTAACTCTGCCTTTCCAGTGATCTCCAGATGTGCTGATGGTTCATGGACACACTGTGAATAGCAAGGTTCTTGAGCATAAATGCACAAGCAATTTCTCCCTTCCAACTGGATAACCTTCCAGTTTCTCCCTCAAGAGTGGTCCTGTGCTCCCTGATGAAAAAAATGATCAGCCCAACCCCACAGCCCCCTATCTTCTTCCATGAATTTGATATTTCAAATTAATTTTCCACTCCACTTCTCTAGGTTTTACTGTGAGAAAATTCTGGCATGTGTAAAATAAATTAGATATTGAGAAGAAAAAGTGAACATTTACAGCTGGGGAAGGGGCGCGCTCACGTTTCTACCTTCACCGTATGAAAAAGTTACTTTAACACCGGGTATGTCAGAGGTTCTCAAAGGGAGAGCATCACCAGGCATCATTAAGCATGTGCTGTCTCGTCAAAAGTCTAGGGGTGTTTGCATTTATCCAATTCATCTGAAACCACGAATAGCAGAAGTATCATAAATTTAACCCTGGTCTAGAAGTTAGAAGAGTTCATCTCTACTTTGCCATAAACTTAGTTTGGTCTAGTTGAAAAACTTCCGCAGTTCTTTCAAGGCTTGAGGTTCAGGTCCCTCATCAGTAAGCTAACTATATAATTTTCACAGGGACAACATGCATAAATTGGGACTGTCCTAGGCAAACTGGGACATATGGTCCTAAGCAAACCAAGACTTCACTCTTTGGAAAATAAAGATTGGTTTGGACAAAATGGAGATGGTTCAAGTGTCTTACAGGTCTGAAAGTTTTACAATAGGGACCCTAAAATTTTCAAGCAGGAAGTCATGCCTAGGCTCTTTTTTTTCATGACTCTGAGTAAGAGGAATCAATGCACCTCTCAATTATGTCAGTACATTTTTAATTGTCTCGCTTAACTCAAAATTGTCTTGGAAGCTCTAGGATATCAACCTAGTGGATAGAGTGGTGAGGGTAAAAATCCCAAAGTTTCAAAGTCCTGGGTACGAGAAGAATGCTTCCTGAGCAGCTGAAATATCCCACTAACCATGTGTTACTTTGACTTATTCAGAAATAGCAAAGAGAACAATTTCATCTAAGAGTGCTGTGTTGGTGTTCGGTTAGAGGGTTTTTTTCTTTTTTTTCCTCTGTTAAATAAACAAGAGTTATGTGATTTCTTGAAAGGTGAGGGCATTCAGCCTCCTTCAAAAGTTTCAACAGACTGGAAAACTGTGGTAACAGTGCCCCCAGCCCACCCCACAAGGAAAATTAAATCAGAAGGAAAACGCAAATGATGATCATAGAGAACACATAGAGAAGTTCAGAAAATACCTTCTTTCCTTTCTAAATGTTACTAAGCCATAAACCATGTGTGTTCCAGATATTGGGAATATTTTCTACTTCATTTGTCATCATAGTACAAAAAATAGTCCTTGGAAGTTCATCATTCTCACCCTTTCTTCGGGCCTGACCTTCATTTAGAAGAGCCTAAAATACATACTTTCCTCCAGGAGATCCTTAAATTTCTGTGCTTTTCTTAGCAGTTTTATTTCCCAGTAAGCCTCCCAGTCTGAAGTCTAACCTTCAAAGATTTACTCCCAATATCTAAATGACACTTAAACCACTGTCGTACGAGTACCGGAGAATCAAGAAGCCAACAGGCATTTAATGGGCAGTTAATCTTTTCATAGTAGTGATCGATAATAAACGAAGCTTTGTTTTTTTAGGTTTCATCATCTAAAGTATGTTTTTTCTGAATAATATTGTTGAAATATAGAAAGGTTTGGTGATTTGTGCTATTAATTATCCATTCTGACAGAATATTACAAGATATATTTAGAAACCTCATACTATGCAAAACAATATGTGGAACTCATAATATGCAAAAGAATAATATGAAGTAAAAAATCAAACACAAAATGATACAGAGAATGTGAAATGTAACAGTAGAAGAAAGACAGGAAAGAAACATTAAAACATTAACAGTGCTCATTTTTGAGCTGTAGGGTCAATGTTTTTCTTTTTCACACTTTTTATAAATTTACATGTTTTCCAAAATAGGGCATATATTATTTGAAAGTGGAAAAAATCATAAACGTTATTTTAAAATTACATGGTACAGGGTGACGAGGAGCTGCCAGCAAAGATATGTATGTATTTTTACCTCCTATTTAACAAGTATCTTTGGTCAAATCATCAGAGGCCATTAAGAAACGGAAAACATAAAAAAAAAGTTAGTCTTTGTAATAATGTGGCACATTTTATAACTTTACCGTTTACCAATTCCTTGAGCCTCAATTAGGCAAATATGGAAAAATTTGATGAATATGCAAAACACTCTCCTTTGCATAATATCATAGGTTGTTATATACTTAATATATAATTTGAATATATATTCAGTGACGGCTACTATTAAGTCTTCAATTAAGACCTTACTAGTTAAAATTCTATCCATGGGCACAATATTTGTTTACTCTGATTAAATATTCCTAATAAATCACCTTGCAACCTTATTCTACTGCATTGATTTTCCCTCTAAAGTTCACAAAACATCTTATAAACTTTGAAACCAAACTCATTTATTCCCCAAGTTCTAGAAATATGTTGGTAAATGGCAAGACACAAAAGCCCAAGCTCGTCAAATAAATCAAAATGTTGAGCTATCCTGACTAGGACTTCATGACAGTTGTGAATGTCCACCTGTTTACAGGCCCATTCTCTCATTCCCGCGGTGAGTAGTTCTATGAGACAGCTTGAATGTTTCCAAAAGCCCGGGGGGTCCTCTCTTCATTTGCTAGTAGACAAAAATGACTACAGAGGTAGAGCAGAAGATCTGGTTTTGAAAATGATCCTTGTAGTGACTACACAATTCCACACGCCGCAAGAATCCTCTTTAATATTAGCTGTCACTGTGTTTAGTTTTAAGTCGAAGGTGATTTTCCTTCATGATTCTTTTTACCTGCTCTATTCTGCTATTTAATCTCCTTCAGATGATTCTGTTATCTGGGTCTGAGAAAAAATATATAATTTTGCCAGTCATCGCCACGTGTTCAGCTATTTCTCACCGCAATCCAGAATGTGGAGGTGAAACTAGGAGCTAAGACATTGCCAAGGTTAGCAAACTCCCTCGACATTCCCTTGCTTTTGATCAATTTGAAAGAGTTAAAGGATCACAATTAGGACTTCAAGTCGTCATTGAAGGCCAGCCTGGTGGCGTAGTGGTTGAATTTGTGCCTTCCGCTTTGGTGGCCCGGGGTTCGTGGGTTCGGACCTGGGCATGGACCTACACACCACTCATCAAGCCATGCTGCAGCGGCATCCCACATACAAAAAATAGAGGAAGATTGGCACAGATGTTAGCTCAGGGACAATCTTCCTCAAGCAAAAAGAAAAAGATTGGCAACAGATGTTAGCTCAGGGCCAATCTTCCTCACTAAAAACAAAAAAAGAGACTTAAAGTCATCATTACTGACAACACAGCAGCTCTCTGGTGTAGATACGTGCACTCTGCCTGCCTTCCCTCACAGTTGTTCACATATGTCCAAAGATTTGGACTTGATTCTTGGCTGGATTTCATAGTATTTGGACAGGTTCTTGGTCAACCTGTACTTCAGCATTATCGTCCCTAGAACAGTAGAAGCAATGATCAGGCTCGGGGATGCTTTGCGGACCCATGATGTCAATAAAAATGTCTACAATCAGACCTGAAAGAGAGAAACAGCGGTAACACGGTGCCCACGTAGACATCACCATAAAAAGTCATGTGCCTCATTTTCAGTTGGTGTATGTCTCCAAGTTGCCTAGACGGAAGTCTCGGCAAAGCAAATTCTTTTTCCTTTTCCCTTTGACTCTCTAACATTCAGAGAAGATTTCTTCCTGGAGGCATAAAGTACAAGATCACATTTAAGAATGAGGTCAACCTCAAAAAATGATGATGTGAACTATTGTGTATGTGCATAAATGCTTACTTTCTTAAAAAAATATTAAGTGGACTATTTGGTCTGGAGAAGTAAAAAGTAAGGTATCATGTCACTCTTGGCTTTCTTGAGAAAAGGATCTTGACGTGTAAGAGAAGAAAGAGGTAGATAGGACCTTATTACACCATTAGATCTACCGCCAATGGGGACAATCCCAAGGAGTCAAATTTTAGCTGTATATGAGGAAGGACTTTCTAATATCTGTAACTATGCAATCACATAATGCCCCATTTTGGAAAATAGTAAGGCCTGCAGGAGTGTTCCAACCCAGGCCCGGTGGTCACTCTGAGGCAGCTGCAGAGACACAGACCCTAGAATCTCTCACTCCAAACAAAGGAAGACACCAAGTACCCAGTGAATGTAGCTAGGCTTCGTTGATGCAATGCCCCAAAAATAAATTGAGAAAACTAAACCTAATATCAGGTGAACTAAATAGAGCTGACAAGTCACCCCTCATCTCTACCACTGATATTCCTTTGCCAACAAACAAAACCCACATTCTTGTGGCTTAACCATTTTCTGAATGCCGTATTTGGAAGGATTCTGGAGAAATAAATGTGAATATGAGTAGGCCAAAAGTAACCATCCAAACAAATCACCAGATCTTTATTTTATGGAGTAACACTTTTTTAAGAGAAAAAGAATATCATTAATTAAGACACTTTGTGATTTATAATTTGTGACAATGCAAATATAACTTTGTCTATTATCTACATCTCTATGGTTTGCTTTCCTACCATCTATAAAAAATAGATTTAAAGTGCCCATCAATTGATGAGTGGATAAAGAAGATGTGGTAAATATACACAATGGAATACTACCTAGCCTTAAAAAAGACAAAATCATCCCTTTTGCAACAACATGGATGGACCTTGAGGGTATCATGTTAGGCGAAATAAGCCAAACAGAGAAAGACAAACACCATATGATTTCACTCATATGTGGAAGATAAACTAACACACGGACAAAGAGAACAGATTAGTGGCTACCAGAAAGGAAGGGGGTTCGAGAGGTGGGCATAAGGTGTAAAGGGGCACATTTATATGGTAACTGACAAATAATAATGTACTACTGAAATTTCACAATGTTGTAAACTCTTATGACATCAATAAAATCTAAAAAAAATAGATTGGTTAAACAAATAATGCAAGTGGAATAAAAAAGTGGAAGTAGGAAGTGTTCAAATTTACCTAAGGGAACAAATTGTTTTCAAACACATTTACCACTACTCAACTGCATACAAACAGTGTGTTAATTATGAATGACCCTTATCTATTCGTTCAACCAGGTCAAGCAGAGTGGTTATTTGGAACAGCTTAGTCGCCTGCTTGCTATTACTTTATATACTGAAAATATTAAAACTGCATTTCTCTTAAAAGATTCCTAGATTCTGATTTTTCATAGTCATATTGACATATCATAGTTATTTCATATTAGAAAGATAATATTCTCTAAAAAAATACCTGCATAATGATGCATATCTCTTCTGTAATAGAAAAAGATTTTCTTTTATAAAAATAGTTCCAGAAAAAAAAAGTTAGCAGGCTCACTTAAATGCGTATTTAAGTAGTTTTAATTGTGCTATCTTTGTAGTAGGAATGAAAAATAAGTTATTAACCAACTTCATCAAGATTTAAAATAAATCTAAATCCTTTATGTGAGTGTGTGTGAGTGTGTATGGATGTGAGAGTTAGTGAGAGATGTGTGTGAGTATGCGGATTTGTGAGTATGTGTGTGTGTGTATAAGATTGTGTGTGGTGTGTACCTAATTGTAGGACTTGTTGTATTGTCATTCATTTACCAAATACTAAATTGAATGCCTTTGTATGTCAGACACCTTCAAGGTACTTGAGATACCCCACTGAGAAAAAATCAAGCAAAAATTCTTGTACTTAGAGAACTGATGTTCTAGTTGGGGGAGACGAGACAGACAATAAACTGTAATCATAATTAATAGGTAAATGCTTTGGAATACAGAAAAAGGAAAGCCAGTCATGAGTTATCAATAATGTTAAGAGTGTGGGTAGGGGGCACGTTGCAATTTTAAAAAGTGTAGTCCAGGTAGACTTCCTCGTGAAGGTGGCATTTGAACAAAGAAGGGGAAGAGGTGAGAAATTTCACCATGTGCGTTTCCGGAGGAAGAGCAGTCCACGCAGAGGGAAGAGGCAAGACAAAGACCCTGTAGCAATGGGGCCAGTGTGGTGACAAGAATGAGCGAAAGCAGAACGGGAGGACAGGAGGTCGGAGGTAAAGGAGTGGGATCATGTAGGGCCCTGGAGGTGGTGGTAGGACTTGGGCTTGTCTTTGAGATAGGCGGCTGAGGTGCCAAGCCACATGGTCTAGCAATTAGCACGTAAATGAGCGATAGTTCTAATTAGTCATTATCGTTATATATTCTGTAGAGTCTCCAAGGCAGGATGATTACCCTCTTTGACAGATGATTAAATGGAAAGGCAAAAATTTTACAACTTGCCAGAAGTTAAAATGTCAGTGACAGGCAAGCCTAAAGCCATAGCCTGACCTCCTACAATGAGATTTTTTTAGATGGTGAGATAAGTACAGTTTCCACCCTTTTAAAAATACGACAAGTCACTGATCTTAGAGAGCCAGTGAAGTAGGAAGAGGCCTCATGGATGACTGGAACTGCATCTCAGGAAGCCACTAACAGATCAGATTTGGAGTGGACTGGGAGGCAAGAGGTCTCTGCACAATGCTCACACGCTTGTTTTCAGAGGAATGTGAAGGGATCATTTCTAGAGTTGCCCCACTAAGGCTGTGCCTGCAAGCATGGCCTCACATTTTTGGGTTTATTTCCCTTGACACATTGTTATCGCTGAGGCCTAACTAACTCATTGAGTCTATAAGGTATTTTCTAGCTCAGAGTAGACCCAAGCACACTGGCAGTTCACCCTCACTCATTTAGGCCTTGTTGCATCCACGGCCGTCACAGGATACCTTCCAAGGGTCTGGATCCCTATGGAGCAGAAGTTCCCTTAAGCACACTCACTCCCGGTTGACCTTCCTCAAATAACCTTGCTCCTTGGACCTGAAAGAGAGCTTGAGACCCTCACTGCACATGTGATAAACCCAAACATGTCCACTCTGCCATGTCATGTCTGTCATGACGCTAGTTCTGAAATCACAGCGAGGCCACTGCAGGGGGACAATTGTCTCTCTCTGAGATGGCATCCACAAAGAAAGGGGACTCTTCAACAACCAGCTGGAGTCGATGCCAGTGAGCTCCTCTGACCACAGCTGCTGCCAGCCTTAAAACTCGAGTTCTGTGGTTCTTGTGTGTTGGCAAATAACCCAGTCGTCCCCTTCTTGCTTTCTGATACCCCACTTAACAGGGGCAAATTAGTTGGCTCTTGCTAAGTCTTCTAAGTAATAAATTATTCTTTGCCACTTGCTTTCAGAGTCTTTTAAGAGGCCCATAGGGGCAGGCAAGTCAGAAAATAAGAATTCTTTAACAAATGCTGGCAAACCACCCGCTCCTTGATGGAGAGGAAAAGATCTACAGGCTGTTAAAGGACCTCCCTCTGGTTAATAGAGTACTGACCAGTGGTCCTAATCAATGTTGGCGGAAGAAAGAAAACAGGCTTTTGGAGAAGTGGGATAGAAGGGTGAAGCACATTTCTTTCTAAATAATAGTAGTTGCTTCCCTTCTCTGTACACTGGCATGCCACCTTTCCTAATTATCTGCACAGATCCTGACCTGGGGTTTTTCATTCTGTTGCACTCATTGTTGCCACCTGCTGGTGACATATCATGATCGAAGCACAGGGCATGGTGGTGGGGGTGTTCTCAGGGGAAGCACACGTTGCAAATTTAAGGCCAAATCAAAAGTCTTCATTCTCTGGGGACACAGTATTCCTTGACATAGGAAAAGAACAGTCCAGAAAGCAAAATGGAAGGATCCTATTCACACTCAACTTTCAAGAGGTTCTGGTATGTTTCATATCAGAAACATATTATTATCCTATTATTTCACCAATACAAGAGATTCCAACTGCCATTCTCTTTCTCTCGACGGGGTATGTTGGACATGCTTCCTCTTGACCACTAGAAGCACAGTACATGTATTAATTTAGTATCTTGAAGACTAAAAGTTTTCAACATAATGGAACTTGACCTCAAATGGAAGATGCTTTTAGTTTTCCCTAAGCAAACTCTCAAGGTAAAAGATAACCTCTTCTGCCTTTTTACAAGGAGCCTGGGGGGTCACAAGTTTCTGGCACACCACAGCATTTATAAAAGAGCCCTCAGAACAGTATGTACCGACACTTCTGGAAAAACTCAGGGTAAGCAAGTTGTTTGAAGTAAAGCAAATCTATTTTGTAAAGGCTCACACCAGGCTGTTGTTTGCCAGGGAGTATGAAATAGAAGTACACTGCCCGTGATTTCTCCACACTCATGAAGAGCTAATACCATGGTACATGTTTCCTTGGAAATTCAGACACATTGGAAGACACCGTGCATAGTTATACACATGTAACTTGTAAATTTATGGTCATACAATAGGAAGGTTTCAAGTGTAAGTATACCAAGTGTCAGGAAGTTGAAGAGTTAAGGTGCCATAGCAATCTTTAAACACACCCACGGTGCACAAATGCCACATCATAAAGAGCTTTAAAAGGTTTCTTCAGTAGGAATGACCAGTATTGAATAGGCCCAGCATGGACAGCTGAACACTTACATGTATTTTGAGTTTCAATTTGTAAAATGAGCTGTGTTTTAATACAGCTACTCAGTTTTCATTTCTGAGTCAATGTTCACAATAAGAACAGTAATGTTTAGGGGCCCACAGCCATGCCCTGTGCCTTTCTCGTCTCTATACCTTCACTCTAGAAGGTTATCTCATCCAGTTCCACTCCCTTTAAATCTACCTCTAGAGATTGTTTTATTTTATTTTATTTTTTGCAGGGGAAGTTTCGCCCTACACTAACATCTGTTGCCAATCTTCCTCCTTTTTCCTACCCCACTCCTCTGACAAAGCCCCAGTACATAGTTGTGTATAGTTGTAAGTTCTTCTATGTGAGCCACCACCACAGCATGGCTACTGACAGATGAGTGGTGTGGTTCTGCACCTGGGAACTGAAGTCAGGCCACCCAAGTGGAAGGCACTGAAGTTTAACCACTAGGCCATCAGGCTGGCTCTAGAGATTCCTAAACCTATTTCTCAATTTTTGATTTCTCTCCAGAACTCCAGATTCATAGCCAATTGCCCACCTGAGAAATAATCAGCATCTCAAACATAACACTCCCCAAAGTGAAACTCTTCATTATGTTACCCAAATATGCTCTTCTCTAAATTTCCTCCTCTCAGTAAATGGCACTAAAATCCCCCCAGTTGCTCAGGCAAAAATTCTTGGAGCTAACTTTGATCAGACTCTTTTCTCTCACAGCTTATATATAATACGTCAGGAATTCTTGCTGAATCCATAGGCACATGTTCGCTAAAATTCTAATTCTCTCCATATCCACTGATACCATGTATATGAGTCATCTTTTTTGGCACAATAAATGATTCCAGAACATAGTGCTGTAAAATAACAAGGATTTATTATCACACATAGTTTCTGAGGGTCAGGAAACTGGGAGGGACTTTGCTGGGTGGTTCTGGCTCAGGATCTCTCATAAAATTACAAGCTGTCAGCCAGAGCTACAGTCATGTCAACTGGGGCAGGATTCGCCTCCTAGGTCATGCAGGTAGTTGTTGGCATGCCTTAGTTCCTTGTTGGCTGTTGGTTGGAGGGTTCATTTCCTTGCCTCATGAGCTTCTCCTTAGGGTAGCTCATAAGATGGTAGCTTGTTTCTCCCAGAGTGACAGATTCAGGAAGGAGAGAGACCAAGATGGAAGCCATAGTCTTTTATAACCTAATCTCAGAAGCAGCAGAACATCACTTCTGCTGTATTTTACTGGTAACATTGACTAACCCTGGTAAAATGTGGGAAGTGACTACACAAGGGTATAATACCAGGAGGACGGAATCATTGGTGCAAGCGTGGAGGCTGGCTACCATATCATCCTAGCCCAAGCCTCTAGCCTCAATTGCCTAGGGGCCTGAAATATTCTCCTAATCTATCTCGCTGCTTCTCTTCTTGCCATCTCCATTCATTAACCACTCAGAAGTCAGAAGTATCGTTTTGAAAACATAAACTATACCTTGTCTTTCTTGTACTTAAAACCCTCCAGTGGCTTCCCATTTTACTTACAGTAAAATCCAAATTCTTAACCAGGCCCTGCCTACCTGTCAGCCTCATTTCCCATCACACCCAGCCACTGTGGATATATTCTGGTTCTCCAACATGCCAGGTTGGGTTCCTCCTTCTTGGGGGGATTCAGATCACTGCTTAAATGTCACTTCCAGAAAAGTCAGTATACACTACCCTATCTAAAGTACTCATTCAGACACTCCCCTTCCCAATTCATCCCTGCCCCCGGCCCCACGCACAAACACATGGGCGCATCTTACCTGCTCCAAGAATCCTGATTTTGTGCTCAAGAGCAGGCAAAGAGATCTTGTTCTTGGGGGACGCAGGATCCTCTCATCTACAGATAATGACTCCTGATTGTTCTACAGTAAGCATGGCAATCCTTTCCCTTCAATGACGAAGCAAAAGGGTCTGGAGGCATCACACGGTCCTACACTAACTAATGAGGGGTGAGAGAACGTCTATTGGAGACTCCCCTTCTAAGACAAAAGGAACAAGTCTGGTGAGAACAGCATCTTTTTCTCGGGCCACTACTTTTCTGAATGTGACTACCATGAGGATACAATAATGTCTGGAGCTATGAGATAAGCAACCATCTTGTGACTATGAGATAAGCAGCATGATAATGAAAACCCAAAACACCAAGAATGGTAAAATATGAAGATACAAAAAGCTCAGGACTCTGATCTTTGAACCATTACAACACTAGTCCTGGTCTACCAGCCTCTAGACTCCTTGGCATGTAAAATAATGATATATCCTTATTACTTAAGACCCTGCTGGTCATATCTTCCTGTTACATGCAGCTGAAAGCATTCCTAATTGATATATTCATTCACAAAGAACCTTCCTGCTAAGTGATGATGAGTCATTCATTAAAAACCTTAGACTCTATAATGTAGCATACACTTAAAAATACCTGATGACACAGAACCAACAGAATTACTGAGGCCTATAATTTTCTTGCTAAACTTTCTTGAAGCTCTTAAGTAGTAACCAATGAAAACTGAAGTATAAAAGTGACTTGTTTTATAAGCATTTCCATGGAAAGCTTGCTTTAATAAACTTAAGAATAATAAAAATTAATCTTTAATGAGTCTGACTACTACTGAGAAATGGTAGCATTTTGCCTCAATTATCTGAATTGTGAATGATCTGACCTAATGAAAGAGTCGGTATTATTAACCCCATTTCACGGATGAGGAAACTGAGGCTCTGAGAAGTGAATTTGCCCAAGGTCTTTCAGCTTCCGAGAGAGAGATGAAATTCAAACTCAGGTCCATGGAGCTTGCATTCACAAATTTATCTCCAGCACCACTTTCCAGCCTCCAGTCTTCAGCAGGGATGCTCGGGGGTGATCAAATCTCTTCCTTCCTTTCTCTTTTGGTCCACAGAGTCAGTATCTTACAACGTATCTTGCCTGAGTGACCTATACATCCACACCTAAGATACAGCTCACCCCTGGGGCATCTCTAGGCATCTGTATCTTAAAGTGTGCACATGGGAGAAAATTTAGAAATGGTTGCTGTTGCTCACCAGAAGGAATGTTTTGAACCCTTCTGAAGCTTATTAAACACCTGGCATGACAAGGAAAACGGCTTGTGCCTTGAAGATGGAAGGTAATGCCAGAGCTGTTCAGTTTGTGACAGCTTTTCCTATTCCCTGCTATTTATCTTGGTCAATATTCAATTTTAGCATAATTGCTTGCCCACCTAATGGGCCTATTTGCACATGCCCCCTGCACACCTCTGATTGCTCTCCACATAACAGCCTGAGTGATCCTTCTCAAATGTAAGTCACATTACGTCACTCCTCTGCCCAATTCATCTCATGGTTCTGCATGTCAGTCAGGATAAAAGCTTAAGTCCTTACAGTGGCTGACCACGTCCTCTAAAATAGTGCCCCTTTTGCATTCTGATCTCATTGCCTAAGATTCTTCTTGTTGCTTGCTTCTCTTGGGTAAATTGGCCTCATCACTGTTCTTCAAACAAGCTAGCACTCTTCTGCCTCAGGGCTTCTGCATATGCTGTTCCCTTTGCTTGGAAAGTTCTTCCTCCAGCTACCTGGCTCCCTCAATCCTCTACCCAAATGTTTTATTATCAGTGAGACATTTATTGCACACCATCTATAACGTGGCCACACCTCCCCTCCAACACACACACATTTCCTCTTCCCTTTTGGGGGGCTTTTGTTTTTTTAAAACACTTATTACAACCTGATAGAATATAAAATTTATTTATGTACTTATTTATTGACTACCTTCCTCCCATTGTCACACAAGCTTCTCAAAAACAGGGACTTTGTTTTGTTTAGTGTGTTTCTAGAATTTAAGCGTGCTTGTCACGCAATAGGTGCTCAAATGAATATTTGTTGAGTGGATGAATGAATGAATGAATGAACAAATTCATCTTGGGTAGAGAAGTCACATCACTTCTCTGTGACATAGTTTCCTCATCTATGGAACAAAAGAGTGAAGATTAGAGGATCTCCACATTTCCTCCTTGTTCTCTTAAAGCACATAAACCAAAATGCAGGCCTGCCTCCAGCTTGAGAACCAAGGGGATGAGCGTCGGCCCGGAGCCAAGAATGGGTAGCTTCTCTGGACCTTCTGCCCCTTGGCTTCCTGGGTGGCCCTGGGCAAGTCACTTAACTCTACTCTTTAAGTTCTCCATTTATAAAACAAGGCTAACACTTACCTACCGCACTGGAGAGTTGGGAGCATTAATTAATGCTTGTAAAGTGCCCTGGTATTTCTCGATTAAAAGATTCAATTAGAGTAAATTGTTACTATTAGGTAAATGAAAATGAAATAACAAGACTGTTCTAGGCACTATAATTCATACATGAAATCCAGCTTTAAAAAATAAGAAGAAACCATCATCTACTTTCTAAAACAATCCACAGAATGCTCACTTCGAAAGACAGTTTTCCCAAAATTTTAATTGTGTAAGAAGAAATTCTGTTTTGAAGAAGTAACAGGTCGTCTTTTACTAACCTAAAATGTTCTCTGGTGGCCAAATCTAGTTCTATATATGTGACTAAGGTTACAGTCCAAAATCTACCATTCAAGAACACGGAATATATTTTAGCACATTGCCTACTTTACCTATTTTATCCTTAAAGACAAAAAGGAAAATATATATTTTAAAGCACAAAGTATTTCAAAGAAAAATACATTACACTTGCTCATGTTTGTGAAAACATCCGGGATTATTCAAGAAAAAGAGAAAGCAAGAGCTGTATTTTGAAATACCAAGACTACAAAATACAGCCAGAGCTCTACTCACTGGGTAACTTTAGGTGAGTTGAGGCTCCTTATTTAAAGAGCTTTATTAAATTAAACCTCAAATCATTTTTAATTCACTTTGTCCAAAGAGAAAGTTTGCCCGCATCTTAGCTGCATTTTAAACAAGTTTTCTTTATTCGATTGAATTCCCCTAAGACTACCCATGAAAGTCAGTGTCAGAGTGTTTCATCTTCCTTCACACCTTCCTTCTAAACTAACTTCTTTCCTTCCCTCTTGCTTTTCCTTTCTTCCTTTTCTCAGGGTCATGAAGGTCCTCAGAGTGGATCTACTCTGCCTACACTACAGGAAACCTAGGAGACTGCTTCTTTTATGAGGACCCAGTTAGCCCCTTGGGATGCTGGGGTTGACTGGTGATGCCCAGCGAGGACTAAGACTGGGAGTCAGAACACCTCCATGGGGACAGCTGTGAATGTGGTAGATGTGGGGTATGGAGGAGAGGGCCCCCTCAAGGGTTTATCGGCTCAAAAGGCAAGGAATGGTATTGAGTGTGAAGCTGAGCTAATTCACTTGCATTTCTTTAGACTTCATGCCGAAATCTCCAGTTTACCCATTCTATTGAGTTCCTAAGGATAACACATGTGAAGGATTTTCTAAGCAATAAAAATCTATGTAAACCTTCAAAATTATTATTATCTACTCCACCTGCTTTTGATGAAATGGACTTCTTTGGTAACCGGATTAATATTATGGTTCCTCTTCCCAGAAAAATATAAATAAACATAGAATTTTATATATGATTTCGTGGGGATGGGATATCACCAAGATTCACGAATCCCGGACACTGTGACCAAAATGAACCAGATTAGGAAAACTATCTGATGAGGTCTACAGAGAGTTCTTGTGGTACCATGAATTCCCCATATTAAAAGAAAATTTTCCGTAGACAATTTACTGAACTCGTAAGCTTTTATTCAGTGATTTATGAATCGGGCAGCATCCAATCTAGCAGACAGAAAGGAGCTCCAAAGAGTTGTACAAGCCGAGTGATCTTTTCATAGACCGAAGTGCTCAGGATCAAGGAAGCAATACTGGGCATCTGCTGATTGGTTAAAGCAGGGTTACTTTCCTGAGATGCAGCAAAGAGAAGTCTTGGAACCAGATCAGGTAACGTGCTGAGCAGGCAAGTGCCAATTGGTTGACGTAGGCCTTCCTTTTCTGGGAGAGCCAAGCAAAGAATTTAAAAATTTAAGTTTTGGTTTGCTGACATAAGGCTTAGACTCCATCTTGGGCCTAATCTAGTTCCTTTAACATTCAAAATCGTGGACATTTTCCTGAGGGAGTTTCCTTAGCTTCCATCATGCTATCAAGTATCCTTGAAACGCTAATTTTGCTCCCCCAGCCAAAGTTTGAATTTCTCAAGAAGAGGGGCATGTCTTCAACATCTTCTTATTATGCTTGGTACATAGATTGTTTAATACAGATTTATAGAATGAATAACCAATTCAATTAACCAATCAAAAGCCAAGCTGGTTCAGAAGAACAGTTGTTGGCATAAAAATAGAGGTAAAAGAATCATCAAGTAGGGATATAGAAAGCAGTATACAGTCCGCCCTCTGTATCTGCAGGGGATTGGTTCCTGGACCCCCGCGGACACCAATGACAGCGGAGGCTCAGATCCCTTAGTTGGCCCACCCTCCGTATCCGCGGGTTCCGCGTATCTGCGGACTCAAGCAATCTCAGGTCGCGCTGGTTGGATACCGAGGGCCAACCGGACGCGCAGATAATCTCCTTCATTTTATTTCCCGGATGTGTCCAGATATTTCCCAGAGTCGGCACTTAAGTCCTATCAGGTATGTTTTAGACTATCGGCTTCATAAGCAACATTTCCATATTAAGAAGTGTTATATAGCTCACCGCAGCTTCTCAAACTTTGATGTGGGTACAATTCACCCACAGCTCTTTTAAAATAGTTGGTTCTGATTCAGCAGCTCCCAGGTGATGCTGATGTTACCAACTTCCAGATCACACTTGGAGGAGCAGACATAGGAACAGAGGAAGTGGATGTTAAGGGTTCTAGTCTCTACTCACCCATTCACTACCTTTGGGACCAGGATATAATGGCCACTTATGGATGGCCACTTATGGATAATGGCCACTTAGGGATTTAAGGTATGAAAAAGATCCATAACAGGGTAATTGAATAGACTCTCATGCAGAAATGCCAAGTCTCCTCTCCAATCCAGTTGAAAGCACCATTAGAGTAAACCTAAAGTGAGACGTTGATTGAGTTTTCCCTCTCTCCATCTAATTATATTGGTGTAGAATAAGCAAAGATATGTCACTTGTATTTAGGTTTTTATTGACCAGAAACACAAAGGTTATTTAAAACATTTTATCAAACTGTCCAGTCTGATCAGATTGTCAGGGAAGGTAAAAGTTCTTAGCCAAAATAAGAATTTCAGGGCAGAATTTTATGTACATCATTTAACAATGAGTTGCCCTTCTTTCTTTCTTTCTTTCTTTCTTTCTTTCTTTCTTTCTCTCTCTTTTTTTTTTTTTTTTTTTTTAGCTCTGGGCCATTTTGCCCCATCTTCTCATCTGGGGAGAATTCCTAGGTGAGGCTCTATTACCCTCAATGTTCTCTACACGGTTTTTCCATGCTCCTGGAATACATTTGCCAAGGGAAGGTATTCATTGTCATCTGATGTACTTGTAACTCGCTGCATTAACTTTTCAAAGTTCTTGAAAGGGCAGATTTAAAGAGTTTCATACTCTTGCTTCAAGTACACATGTTAATGGGCATCAATAAAACCAGAGATTCAGGGGTTTTCTTCTACTTGCCAGATCTTTTATTGAAAATAAATTCCAAGGGCTCTCCTTCCTCTTAGCCTGTGGTGAACTACTTTTCTGCTGTACTTTAAATTGGCAGCAGTTTATATCAAGTGAAAGAAAAATTTTAATTTTTCTATTGACAGGGTTATCCCAATTGCATTCTTATATATTGACCCATTTTCTTCCAAAGAGGTTTGGAATGGAATGTTTCAGAAGGAAGATAGAGTGACATTGTAGCAGACAGGAAGGAGCAATATGGAGTCAGAAATTCTAAGATCTAGTCCCAGCCCTACTTTGGAGGAGTAGCACACATGTGGATAGGGAGCAGCTACCCCTCTCAGTTTCTGGAAATGGTGGTAACAGTTTAGAGTTAACACAAAATATGGGTGAGACCTTGGTTCTAGCTCCTACTCTGGCCCATGAGACTAAGAGGATTTATCTCTCCTCCGTAACTTTAGTTTCTTCCTTTAAAGAGGGAATGTGCTAGTCGGTCTCTATTGATGATTACAGCTCTAAATGTTGCTTCTATTGAAATCTGCCTGGAGGCACTTAGAGAACCCAGATCAGCAGACCAACTCAATGCTCAGTGGGTGCATTCCCATAACAAAGGTGTAGGGAGCTTTAGTTTTGCTACCCAATTTTATCAATTATTAGCTGAAAGTGCTACTGATAAATTTTGTAACACACGTTCCAATGCCTTTCTGATAATTATAGAAAACTTAAAACAAACAAACAAAACACTCTTGCATCTAGCTTAAATTGAGTTTGCATAAAGGTAGAGGTCAAAGACAGAGTATTCAGAATTTATACAGATGCTTCATTTCTGGCACATCATGTGAGAGGTCTGTTGTTGTTTTTGTCTGCGGCCAAGTGTAAATGCCCGGGAGCAGCACATCGAGGAAGAAACATTACCATCTCGATGTAATTGTCTAACTCGTGTCCATTTGTCTCAAAAAAAGGGGGATATTCTGACTTATAAGATAAAGTATAAGATAAACAAACAGCAATAAAATGATGCTCATAGTTTTTCATGGTTTGTTTCAGTTCAAAAAAGTATTTATTCAATTCCTGGTAAATCTATCAGAAGGACTCTGATCCATCCACTCTTTAATAAAGATTCATTTGAGGTCGACACAAAACAAATGAGTATTTTATGTTCACAAAACCCTCTCAACTTCCAAATGATCAAATCTGTTTGTAAACTGTAACCCAAGTTCGTAGCTTGATAGATTGAAGAGGAGTTAACAGATACAAAGAAAAAAAACTAGACCATGCATAAAAAATCTCCTAATCTAAATATAAGTAAAACTTATTATCTTGATGAGAAAACCACTTAGAATAACAAAGATAAGCTTCAACATTGTGACTTCTAGCTTTAATATCTAAAGATATATGTTTTTTCTCTTTTTGCTCTTCTAGTAGCTGAAACTACCCATTGCTACACTGTAACTATAATGGAGGAAGCTTTTCAACAAGCCTCTTTCTACAGTGTTTAACTTTATTATCCTGTTACAGTATATTGGGCACAAGGGGGCACTGAAGGAGTGAACAATTCCATCTACCATACTGGAACTGCGACACCTAAGTGTTCACCTTTCACTCTGCCACATTGTAGAAGCTGCTTGCTTTCTTACTTTCTTTTATTTTCTTCCTTTTTTCTTTTTTAATCTCTATAAGGAATATGTCCAGCCACTCTGGTTACATGAGGGAGAATTCATCCAGGCCACGGACAACACCATCTTGAACGGCCTTTTCTAAGAGTAAACATGTCATATCATCATGAAACAGCATCATATTTCACTAAAATGCCAAACATTTGTGGCAAGTCTACCAGTTTCCTACTCCGTATTCATAATATCCTTCCTTCTTACTAATGAAATCCCTATGTTGGTGGAGGCAGCTACAAACTACATTTCCCAGCTTCCCTAGATCAGTGTGGGTACTGAGATGGAAGAGGAAGTCGTCCTTGTGTGAGACAGCTGGGAGCGTTATCCAAAGGGGGCTTGCAGAATTGGTAGGAGTCCTTTTCCCCTTCCTCCTTCTTCCTGCCCTGAGAGTGAATGCTGTAGCTGGTATGGTAGCAGACGTCTTTCAATTCTAAAAAGATGGCAGAACAAAGAAAGGACAAGCTAAGACCTTGGTAGGGCTATGGAATTTCCACTTCGTCCCTGCACTGCCTGTTTCCAAACTTCATGATTTGTGAAAGAAAAAAATTCTTATCTCATTTCATTCTCTATGATTTGGGTCTCTGAAGCATTAAAATAAAGGTATTTGAAAACTGCAGTTCCTAAATGATACATCCTGAAAGTATCACGGTTAGCAATGGAGATTCTTTCATTATATCTAGCAAAGGAATTGGACCCAAGGAAATATTTCACTGAGCTTTCATCCAGTCCCACGAAAAATAATGCATGATTGTGAAAAGTCATGAGCTAAAATGTATATTTAAACATCTTTTTAATTTAATTGGACAAATATAAAATATCAACTAGTGTTCCCGACAGGAAAGTCTTGCACTGATTACAATAAATTTCAATTCTCCTTGAAATTACTGCTGTTTCACCCACAAAAGCAACTGCTCCTGTTAAGTCATCCACTGGACTCCACACTGGACACCCCATTGGGAAGAGCCACAGTGTCAGTGCAAAGCTTTGTCCACCTCCATTGCTCACTGGAATGGGCAGGCAGCTGCACTTTTAACAATTTCCTCTCAGCACCCTGGTCAGCGGCCTCACCCTGAACTCTCACAGCTCCCAACACCCTTAGCTCTCACCTCACCCTCACCAGGGACCCTGTCTCCAATCCTTCTGGTAAAAGAAGCCTGGAGAACCCAAATATCTAAAAGCAGCTCCTTCTAGAGAGATATCCTGGGCTTCTGAGTTTATTTTGCCCATGAAATAATTATTTTTATCATATTCATTCATCAAAATTTTAAAGTTCCCCTACCGTTTATATTATTATTTCCCATGTTATCTCAGTAGGTGGAAAATTCAGTCAAGAATTTTCTTTAATGAGTGTAAATATTTTAAAGATGTGAATCTTTGAATTATCAAAGTTTGATGGTCTGCTTTTAGAGAGTCCAGACGAAGGACATTGTTATTGCAAAGTATTAGTCACTGTTTTACAGAATAAAGAGGAGGATGCTCTAATTATTAGATGAGTTCCAATGGAATGCCCTGTAACGGAAAAATAACAATGCTTAGAATTATAGGCCATAATATTTTGATGCAGAGTTTGCATCATTAAAAAAATTCATCTTTTAACTCCCAAATGCCTTGATATATTGAAAGAAAATCACATGGCTTAGGGGAAATAAATCATATCCCACTGGGATTTCTTTAAATGGATAGTGGATTTGTATTTTCTAACTCAGCTGAGTCCAGGGACAAAAATCTTTTAAACTGCAAAGTTTAAATTAGACACAGGAACTGGTTTTTCATTGAAAAGATAATTAAATACTGAGCAGGATTTATTAAACAAGGTTCTAAAATTTCAGGTTGGGGGAGCTCTTTTAAAGTTCTAAAGCTATCAGTTATAAAAGAGCCAACCAGGAGCTGACTTCCTCACTAGAGATGCTCTCACCTGTTTTAGTTTCATCTTCGAAGTCTGCAGCTCTGACCTCAAACCTTGATATGAACAGTTTCAGTATTGCGTGTTTTTAATGTTAAACTGAAAATATACGTGCATGTATTATAAAGAGTAACATAAATGTTTTCACATTAAAAGCATTTTGTACATCTCTTCCAACGAGCTTAAACATTTATTTGTTGAAGAGACTTATTGACTTAGACTTTGTTTTCCCCCCTAACACTTTGTTTTTGGGGGAAGAAACTGGAATAAATGCATTTTCAGCTATTAGCACAAAAAGGCAGAGGTGCAAGTAGACATCAGGACTACTCTTTTCTCAGTTCTCAATCCTTACTCCATTACACTCTGGCTACTGCTATGTAATCTGCAGACCAACAGTAGCAGCATGACTTGGGAACCTGGAAATGCAGAATCTCAGGTCCCCATTCAGACCTACTATATTTACATGACTCCCCAGGGCATCCAGTCTCGCTGAAGATTGAGAAGCACCACTTTAGGCTACACCACCACCTAACTGAATCACCACTTCTTCCAGAAGTTGGATGAGAACGCAGTCAGAATGTCTTTCCTCTCTGAGTATGAATGTTACAAAAATGCAAGTTAATGCAAGAAGTATAAATTCACACCACTAATTTAACTCAGGTGTTGACTTTAAAACCTCACTGTGTGTAAGAGGAGGCTCTCCCATTTCTCTTAATCCTCATGAGCAAGAAATCAATTAACATAAATTAATATTGGAGATGCCTAATATTAAAACAGAAAGAAGTAAACTGATGGGCGCGAAGGACACTTTCACCTTCTCCATCCATCCCCTTTCGCCACTAGGGATGTTTTAGAACACAGATGGTTTGGCTGTCCAGTTGTCTGCATAAAGACTCTTCTTTAATATCTTCTTTTGGTCTGGCTTAGTTGTTCTTTAATTTTAGCTTTAATAAGGATTATTGTTATATTAAACACACATGAACATGTATTCTTGAAGAATGATGTAAGAGATTTTCAATGGCCATTTTTACCATTCTCTATTTTTACTTTAAATACAAACTTGAGCGCCTATTCCCAAGTAAGCTCTTATCCACTTACATTTTTGGAAAATTGTATTGTATAAATACCGTTAGGTTCACCAGTATTTCCTTATTACATGTCTTGTCTTATATTGATTTGTGTCACTAAGCAATAGTTCGGAAACATTTAAGCAACAATTAAGCTCCATGAGAGATGGCACTAATGCATTATAAATCAATCATATAACTCAAGTACAGAAGGAAAGTGAGTTTGAATGTTTAAATAGCTTTTATATGAGCTGGAGAGGAGATGGAGATGTTGAGGAAGAAAGACAGAATAAAAAAGAATGGGTGTGGGAAAGGAAATATCAATGGAATGTTGAAATTGCAAATGAAACCCACAGAAGTCAGGAAATTCAAGAGTTAAGGCTCCCACCGCTCCCTTAATTCTGCCCCTGGTGTTGGGCAAATGCATTGTGTATGTATCTTTCATTACCAGATCCCATAACACTTAGCAACAGAGCCCATTTAGGTTGGTGATGAAGAAGCATATGGCTCCTTATGAAATGAGCTTTAAATACATTGAAAGGTTAACAACTGGTATAACAAGATACTTTTTCCCATAAAAGTTTAATGTTAATTATAAAATCGGATAACATTGTTATGGCGTGAAATATGAAATACACAAAGCAGCACTCCCCTGGGGCACGGCTGATGTGCACTGTGTTCACAATGGAATTTTCCCACCTTCAGAGTATAAAAGTGGAAACAATTCTTTCTCCTCGGAAAACATACGAAAATTAGCTAATGAAGCAAAATTTCAGAATCTCTACTTTGCTTTACATATGAAGAATAAATTTCAGGGGCCGGCCCCATGGCTCAGTGGTTAAGTTTGCGCTCTCTGCTGCACAGCCCAGGGTTTCCCCGGTTCGGATCCTGGGCACGGACATAGCACCACTCATCAAACCACATTGAGGCCGCATCCCGCGTACCACAACTAGAAGGATCCACATCTAAAATATACAACTATATACTGGGGGAGATTTGTGGAGAAAAAGCAGAAAAAACAAAGAATATTGGCAACAGTTGTTAGCTCACGTGCCAATCTTTAAAAAGAAAATAAATAAATTTCTGAGGCTGCAAACTATAGTTAACAATATGCTAACAAACCAATGTGGGGCAGGAGATGGGAAATAATAAATAATTTCTCCCTCTCCCCTTAAAAAACGTCTCTGGCTGATTTTGGCAAGCTGTGTAAAGCATTAATCTCCCTTCAGATTTATCTTCCTAATGGTGTTTATTCTTGACAAATCATTGCCTCTTTGAACACATTCAACTAGAAAAAGTATCCCAGGAGTGTGTCCACTTGGAGATTAAAACCAAAGCAGTGTAGGGTAAAAATTTCCACAAATCATTTGTAAAATGTTCCCCCTGGAAGGTACATCAGTGAGCGAACAGTGAAGAGCGAACTGTGTAGATGCATCAGTTTAGTGGTTATCAAGGCATTGCAGAAGCTTTTGAAGAATAAATTAACACTTCTAGCAGTAGCTATATCATTGTGGGACCCAGTGCAAAATGAAAATATGGGGTCCTTCTTAAAAAATTTTGTTGAGAATTTCAAGATGGTGACAGCAGAGCATTAAACCAAGCACAAGCACTTCTAAGCGTGGGACCCAGTGGGACTACATAGGGTACACGTCCTGACCACTTCTTTGATTAAACCAACTTCTCTCCTCTGCCTTTCTTATGGCACCTATCACTTTCTATTAATCTTAGTCCTTTGCAGCTCATCTTTAAATCTCCCACTAGCCTGTAAATTCCTTGTAGGCAGGGACTCTGAAAACAACATGGTTCTCTGGAATCTGACAAATCCACCTTTACATTTCCAGTCTCCATCACTTATTAGTTGTATGAACTTAATCACATTAATGTCTCTGAGACTCAGTTTTCTCATCTGTAAAATGGGGGTGATAGTAATACCTTCAGGACAGGGTTGCTGTAAGGATAAACTAATTCACAGTGTTTGGCTCATAGTGAGTACCTAAAAATAGTGGTTGTTCGTATTACTGCAGCATACGGCTGTTGTGAGGATTATGATGAGAAAATGGAAAGAACTTCACAATGACCAAGGACGTGGGGCTGGTTGGAAACAGTATGATAAGTTCATACAACGGTGTACCATGCTGCTGAAGTGCATCTCTGCATTTGCCTGGAGCTCTCTACCACAGCACTATCCAAAGGATGGTGCGCCAACTGGCACCGTCAGCAGCACCTGAGAGCTAGTTAGGAATGCAAATTCTCGGCCCCCAGCCCAGACCTACTAAATCAGGAACTCTGGGGCTGGCATCCAGTCATTGGCGGGGGGGGGGCGGGGCGCGCTGTCAAACCATCCAGGTGATTCTGATATGCTCTCAAGTTTGAGAACCACTCATCTACTACATGAGTTAGATCTGTGAACTGATGAAGCAAGCCCTTTAAACTGTATTTTTACTAAATTACAAAGCAAGGTGGAGTCCCCAAATTGATTTAAGGCCAGAAACTTTCCAAAATTGAGGCTCATTTCTCCACCTGGCAGATACTAATAAGGGTGTTCCTCTAGCCAGGACTGGAGGAATCACACTCCTATGACCTGTACCCATTTTGCTTTTGGGGAGAGATTTTCCTTTTTCCTTTTTGACTCTCTATACTGTTAGAATTTTTTTAACCATATGTATATACACAGATAGGCATACATATTACTCTTCTCATGTGGTTCTTTAAAAATATACCTGTTTATTTTTTAACAAATATTTTAAAGTAAATAGGCACACATCCTAAATCTGAAAAAAAAAGTATGGCTCTGGTTAACTAGAATGAAGCCAGATTAAAAGGTGTTTGAAAGTTAGGCCAGGTGGTGAGGGTTGTTATTCTAGAAGCGGAGAACCAGCCCTAATCTGTGGACTTCCAACCAATAGAGCTGAGCGAACCCTCCTTGCCTGGGGAAATCCTGACAGCAGGGCCTCTAATTTCATGAAACAAGGCAGGTTGACCTCAAAAACTGTTAGCAAGGAAATTACACAGGAGCCAGGGCACTTCACACAATTCTCTTTGGGTTTTCATTCTTTTAGGGTTAGTTTCCATGGAAATCTGCACCTGCCAGTTCCCTCGGGTCTCTAAGCCTGAGGACCTTGAGGAAACAGGGAGGAGAAAAGTGGGGACAATGCAGATTTTATAGGCTTTTTGCACTGAGCATTCTTGCTTATGGTGTTCTCGGAAGCCTAACTATGAGGCTGCAGAGAAATTCCATTTGTAATATCCCCTTTATTTACCACTTTCTTGCTTTCTGGAACCTTGAAAACATAAGATAGTAAGGGTTCAGAGCTTAGTTATTTTGTGTAAAGATATGAAATTGGGTCAAGTGCCAGGAACAGCATTGTTTTCAGAATATTTTGGTAATGATAAGAATCCTTTATATTTATAGTGAGAAATTCTTATCCAAAGAATCCAGGGCCTTTAAAACCTTTAAAGTTTGCCTACAGCCAGAGAAGTAAGAGCACATATTTTTACTATTTTGAATCCAGAGTGTTAAAGTCATCAAGACAGGTGGTCACCAGCTGGGAAGTGGTGAGCTCAGCCAGGTGACCTCTGAAAGCCCCTTTTGGAGTAAGAATGTGTGACAATTGTAGTTACAGACCAGAATCGTCTCTGCTGGCCCATATATGAAGCTCCATCCTGATCAGCTACATGGCTCTGTGCCCTCCCTCCCCTCCCACAAGAATTTGGGTTGAGAAAGGATCACACGAAGTTCTGCTCCCACTGGGAGGGGACAACAGTCTCTTTCAGGGGCATCAGTCAACAATGACTGAGCTCTGTTTGTGGATTTCTGGGGGGCCATAGGAAGGTGACAGTAAGTAAATAGAAGAAATGAGTCCCTAGAGAAGCTTACAACTGTTCAGGAATACACAGTATGCGACGCACCTAACATTTTCGAAGGGTAGTGCACTTGTGTTCATTTTTACTCAGCAAGATTAGCCTTGTTTCTCAGACACTATTTCAAAATTGACCAATAGATTCAAGGCAAGGCTGGAATTTTAAAAAATTTTGTGTATAATATGTATTTGGCTTGCTTGCTTGTTGGTTGATTGGTTTTACTGAGAATATTTCTTTATATTTTTAACAGTTTTATTGATGTATAGCTCACATACCACAAACTGCCCATTTTAAATAATTCAATGAATTTCAGTAAATTTGTAGAGCTATACAACCATCACAAGCCAGTGTTAGAACACTTCCATCACCCCAAAAAGATCCCTCGGGCCCATTTGTGGTCGCTCTCTACTCCAGACAGCCACTGACGTGCTTTCCATCCCTAGAGATTCCCCTTTGCTGAGTATTTCATATAAAGAGAATCATATAACATATGCTGTATTTTGGCTCTGGATTCTTTCATTTAGCATAATTTATTTATTTATTATTTACGTATTGCTGAGGAAGATTCACCCCAAGGTAACATCTTTGCCAGTGTTCCATTTTTACATGTGGGTTGCCACCACAACATGGCCACTGATGAGTGGTGTAGGTCTGCACCCAGGAACTGAACCTGGCCCACCAAAGCAGAGACCACCAAACTTAACCACTAGGCCATGGGGCCGACCACCAGCATAATATTTTTTTAAATTCATCCATGTTGTCACATGTATCAGTATTATTATTGCTGAATAGGGTTCCATTGTATGAATATACCACATTTTGTTTGTCCATTCAATAGTTGATGGGCACTTGGGTGGTTTCCACTTTGGGGCTATTATACATAAAGCTATTATAAACATTCACATAAAAGTCTTTGAGAGAACATATGTTTTCATTTATCTTCGGTAGACACATAGGAGTGGAATTACTGGGTTGTATGATAAACATGTTAAACTTTTTCTTTTTTTTCTTTTTTGTTTTTTTGAAGAAGATTAGCCCCAAGCTAACATCTGCCACCAATTCTCCTCTTCTTTTGCTGAGGAAGACTGGCCCTGAGCTAACATCATGCCCATCTTCCTCTACTTTATATGTGGGACACCTGCCACAGCATGGCTTGACAAGCAGTACGTAGGTCGGTACCCAGGATCCAAATCGGCAAAACCTGGGCTGCTGAAATAGAACATGTGAACTTAACAGCTGTGCCACTGGGCGGGCCCCTATGTTAAATTTTTAAGAAACTGTCGAATTGTGTTCCAAAGTCGCTGCACCAGTTTACATTCTTATCAGCAATGTATGAGGGTCACAGTTTATCTACATAGTTGTCAATATTTGCTATAGTCTTTTTTATTATTATTATAGCCTTTCCAGTAGTATCTCATTGTGGTTTTAATTTGAATTTCATAAGTGACTAATGATGGTGAACATCTTTTCATGTGCTTATTTCCTATTCGTATATCTTCTTGGTAAGATACCTACTTAACCTAAATACCTACTTTGTTTGTTGTTCTTAGTATTGAATTGTACGAGTTCTTTATATGTTATGGATACAAATCCTTTATCTCTGATATGCAAATATTTTTATCCAGCTTGTGGCTTGTCTTTCCATTTTCTTAATGTGTCTTTTGAAGCGCAAAAGTTTTAATTTAGAGGAAGTCCACTTTATGAAATTATTTTTTGGATCTTGATTTTGGTTCATATCTAAGACATCTTTGCCTATCCCAAGGTCAAGAAGATGTTCTCCTATGTTTTCACCTAGAAGGTTTATAGCTTTTTACATTTAGATGGTGTGTTACATTTATTTTCAAGTATTAAAGTAATCTTACTTTCCTAGGAAAAATGTAACTTGATCACAGAATATAATCCTTTATATATGTTGAGGGATTTGGTTTGCTAATATTTTGGAACTTTTCATATATATTCTCAAGGGATATTGGTCTATAGATTTCTTCTCTTGTGATGCCTTTGTCTGGCTTTAGTATCAGTAAGAGTGGCCTCATAGAATGAGTTGAAAAGTATTCCCTCTTCGATTTTCTAGAAGAGTTGGTAAGGGATTGGTAATATTGTTCTTTAAATATTTGATAGAATTCACCAGTGAAGCCATCTGAGTGTGAGCTTTTCTATGTAGGAAGACTTTTAATTACTAATTCCATTTCTCTACTTGCTAGAGGTCAAATTTGATTTTCTATTACTTCTTGAGTCAGTTCTGGTAATTTCTGTCTTTCTAGGATTTGTTCATCTAAGTTATCCAATTTGTTGATCTAAAATTCTTTGTAATATTCCCTTATAAACCTTTTAATTTCTTCAAGGTTAGTGCTAATGTCCTCTCTTTCATTCCTGATTTTGGTAAATAGTGTCTTCTCTCTTCTCTATCAGTCTAGCTAAATAATTGTCAATTTTATTGATTTTTCAACTTTTGGCTTAAATTCCCTATTGCTTTTCTGTTTTCTATGTTATTGATTTCTACTTCATTCTTTATCAATTATTCTGCTTGCTTTGCATTTAGTTTGCTGTTCTTTTCCTAGTTTCTTAAGGTAGAAGCCTAGGTTATTGATTTGAGATCTTTCTTCACTTTAATATAGGTGTTTAAAGTTTTAAATTTCCTTCTAGGCACAGCTGTGGCTGCATCCCACAAATCTTGATATGTTGTGTTTTGGTTTTCATTCATTTAAATATTCATGAATTTCATTCATTTAAAATATTTTATGATATCCATGTGATTCTTCTTGACCTGTGGACTGTTTGAAAATGTATTGATTTCCACATAGGGGATTTCCTAAATTTGTTTTTGTTGTTGATTTCTAATTTGTATTGTGTCCAGAAAACATAATTTGTATGATTTCAATTGTTTTAAATTTACTGAGTCTTTTTTTATGGCTTAAGATACAGTCTACTCTGGAAAATGTTCCATGTGTGCTGTTGTTGGGTACAGTATTCTAACGATTGTTAGTTGAAGTTGGCTGATAGTATTATTCAAGTCTTCTTTATGTCTGTGGACTTTCTGTCATATAGAACACCATTTTGCAAATTATTGAGAGTATAATATGGAAGTTTCCAACTATTGCTGTTGAGTGGTCCATTTCTCCTTTCAATTCTTCCAATTTTTTGCTTCATGTATTTTGTGGACCCATTATTAAGTGTTTATACATTGATAAGTGTTATTCTTCCTGATTAATTGGCCCTTTTACATTACAAAATGCCCCACTTTGTCTCTAGCAACATATGTTGTCTTAAAGTCAATTTTTTCTGATATTGGTAGAGCTATTCCAACTCTCTTAAGGTTATTATTTGCATGCATATAATTGTCATGCTTTTAATTTAACTTGTTTGGATCAAAAGTGTATCTCTTATAGAGAGCATATAGGTGGAGCTTGAAGTTTTATCCAGTGTGGCAATTTATGCCTTTGATTAGAGTTTTTAATCCATTCACATTTAATGTATTTATCTCTATGGTTTGATTTACAGCTGCCATTTTGCTTCTTGTTTTCTCTGTTTCATGTCTCCTTTGTGCCTCTGACCCTCTGTTACTACTTTCTTCAGTGGTTAACAGATGTTTTCGTATGCACCATTTTATTTCCTTTGTTAGTTTTTTCTCAAATATTTTGGAGTTTTTTTTAAGTGGTTGGTTTAGGACTTGCACTGCAGGGCTTAGCTTATTACAACCTAGTTAAGATTAATACTAACAATTCTTGTAAAATATACAAACTTATTCCAATTTAGCTCCATTTCTTCTTCCCTCCTTTTTGCTATTACTTTCTTTCATATATATTACACCTTCATATGTTATAAGCTCAGTAATGCAGTTTTATAGGTATTGTTTTATGCAATCTTATGTATTTTCAACCAGTTAAGGGGGTAAAAGAGAAAAAAATATTTATACAGTCATATATTTTCCTGTATATTTACCTTTTGCAATGTTCTTTATTTATTCATGTGGATTCTAGTTACTGTCTAGTATAATTTCCTTTCAGCCTGAAGGAATTCCTTCAGTATTTGTTGCAAGGCAAGTCTGCTAGCAACAAATTCATTCTTTGTTTATCTGGGAATGTCTTTAATTTTTGGAATGTCAATTTTGAAGGATAATTTTAATAGATTAGAATTCTTGGTTGACAGTCAGATTCTTTCAGCATTTTGAATATGTCTTCTCACTGCCTTCTGGTCTCCTTTGTCTTAAATGAGAAGTCAGCTGTTAATCATATCGTTGTTCCTCTGTATGTGATGAGTCATTTTTCTCTTGTTCTTTTCAAGAATTTCTTTGTCATTGGTTTTCGACAGTTTGACTGTGATGTGTCTAGGGTCTAGGTGTGGCTCTCTTTGTATTTATCTTACTTGGAAGGCACTGAATTTGTTGGATCTGTAATTTTCTTTCTTTCTTTTTTTTTTTTTTTGGTGGGGAAGATTGGTCCTGAGCTAACATCTGTTGCCAATCTTCCTCTTTTTGCTTGAAGAAGATTGTCACTGAGCTAACATCTGTGCCAATCCTCCTCTATTTGTATGTGGGACACTGCCACAGGATGGTTTGATAAGTGGTGTATAGGTCCTCACCCAAGATACAAACCTGAAAACCCCACACCACCAAAGTGGAGCACATGAACTCAATCACTATGCCACTGAGCCACCCTCTGATGATTAATTTTTAATTCAATTTGCAAAGTGTTTGGCCATTGTTTCTTCAAATATTTTTTCTGACCTTTTATCTCTCTCCTCTTCTTCTGAGACTCCAATAAGCATGTGTTGGTATGGTTGCTTGTATCCCATGGGTGTCTGAGGCTCTCCTCATTTTTCCTTATTTTTTTTCTTTCTGTTTTCCAGCTTCAATAATTTCTATTGATTTATCTTCAAATTTGCTGATTCTTTCCTCTGCAACCTCAAGTCTGCTGTAGACACCCTATCATAATTCTTTATTTCAGTTATTTTACTTTTCAACTGCATAATTTCCATGTAGTTATTTTGTAGAATATGTATTAAGATTAATCATTGTTATCATACTGTTTGTTAATTCCTTGAAAGTTACCTTTAGTTGTTTGAATGTATTTACAATAGCTGCTTTGAAGTCTTTGTCTACTGAGTCCAACAACTGGACAGCTCAGAAATAACAGGCATTCACTTTTTTTTCCTGAGCGTGGGTCACAGTTTCCTACTTCTTTGTATATATTGCAATTTTTTGTTGTTGAAAACTAAACACTTTGTTAAAAACAGGACATTTTAGATAATATACTCATGCAACTCAGAATTTCTATTTTATCTTCTTGGGGGTTATTATTGTTGCTGCTTTTTTGTTTCTTTATTTGTTTAGTAATTTGCTTGAACTAATTCTGTGGAGTTTGCCTCCCCCATGGTGTGAGACCACTAATATCTTTGCTTAGATTTTTCTTTATTCTTGTTTTTATTTGTTGAGTCTGGCTTCCTAGGGGTTGCTCTTGTGCTAGCATAGCTTAGCAGTAAGCCAATAATTGGTCAGAGGTTGTACTGAAATACCTTGAGCCATTCTACCACTTGAGGTTAGAGCTATGTGTAGACTAGGAAATGCATTTAAAGTTCAGGTGGTTTAAAAGACTGCCCTGACTTCCTTGCTGTGTGTGCAAAGCCTCTCAATCAGCCAGGATAAATATATAGCCAGGGACCTCTCCAGGCTCTCCTCAGTATGTGTACAGCCTTACCATGCACAGCCTTCCAGATAACCAGAGATATCTTGCAGCTTATCAAGCTCAACTATGGCTATCTCATTCCCTGGCTCTCCTTGTTAATTTTGTTTCTCCAATCGGGATCACAGCTTCAGGCTAGTTGCAATGTCAGCCTTCCTTGTTTGTTTGCCACTGAGATCATACTATTTTCAATAACACTCAGAGATGTGATTTTTTTTTTTTTTTTTTTTTTGCACTCTATTCCCAAGTCATCCCCTCCAGCAGTGAAGCTGCTGGTTTTTTAACTTGCCATGCCGTAACAGAATTCTGCACTGCCCCCAATGGGTCTTGGGGATGGGGTGAATGGAAGCATCCCTAGGCTAAAATGCCATAGATTTTCACAGTTCTAACCCAAGGTTCAGTAGATTTAAAAAAAAAAATGCTTCTAAATTTGCTTTTATATCTTTGGTGGATTTATTTCAAGGATTCTAAATGAGTGTTTTCACAATTTTGTCCAGTTTTGTCATTTCCTTTTCTGGAGAGGATTTGCTGTGTTCCTCATTTCTATCTGGAAGCCCTGCCCTCTAGAATAAAATTGTGTGTCTTTGGAATCCCAGAAAAGAGATTATTGAGGGGAATAAATCTAGCAAATATCACTTTATTACAAAATAAAAGATAAATCAGCAATTAACTTGGAGTTTGGAAAATCTGAATAGCAGCAACAAGGAACAGTCAAAAAAAGTGTTTTCATCTAGGAATTAAGATGACTGGGTTCTGGTCCTGATGCTGCTGTCTACGAGCTGCACATCCTAGTGTGTTGCTTCGTCTAGCTGATCCTCGCATTCCTTGGCTAGCAGAAAAAACAGCTGGAATTAAATTCCACTTAAGGGTCTTTCTAGGTCTCATAGCTGAACTTCTGATGAAAACAGCAAAATGTGACGGAAAGTTTTATAAGGACCATGGCAATAGTGACAGTAAAGCAAGTCTGCTGCACTAAGACATGCAGAGTCACTTTCCTGGTCACAGCAGCTGGTGAGCATGCACTTGGCTCAACACACACTCAGAGAACGTGAATGTGTCACTAGAGCCAAGCACCCATAGCCCTTTGACGTGCTCATATAATCAAAATGTACAAACAATGGCCCGCTTGCGAATAGAGATAATAACTAGATAACCAGGGCCTAAATATCTGTCCATCTAAAGCCAAGGTTTCCAGTCTCTGCTCCCCATTTAGTAACTGTGGGTAAGAATCCTTAACCATTCTAGCCCTCAAGTTCCTCATCTGAAAAATGAGTATACAATCATTTATTACTTTGACAGCTAAGAGGATTAAAACAGATGTGGCATTTCAAGTTCACAGCACAGAGTGTGGCACATAAATGCTCTATACATGGTAGTATTATAATCATTTCATATCTCCAGGGATGACCTATGGGTTGGCAATGGAGGTGGCCGTGGTATGAAGGTGGGAATCCACACCAGATCTCTCTCCCCTTTACTAGATTGATGCTAGGATAAGCCATGCTAAGAAAGCCCTCCTTAAAACAGATATCAGTGCCCCCTTATAGCCTCACGGCCCTCTGATGTGGAATTGGGAAAGTGCAATAGGATGATGTGGGAGGGGAAGTTGGAAGGATGAGAAAGGAGGGTACTAAACAGAAGGCTGCAGAGGGCCGCTGATTTGCTTTGGGTGGTGGAAGAAACAAGGTGAGAGCAAGTGAGGGTGGCAAGCAGCAGACAGGGAGCACAGAAGACTGATTCCGCCTGAGGCCACCTCACAGATCCCATTTCAGGAATCCACGGGCTTCTCCCTTCCCTCTTTCACAACAACCCCAAGCATCTGTATATCTCTATGACTCACTGCTCTCTCTTCTCTATCAGCAAAACATGCAGTTTCACTCCTCCACCTTGCCTCCCAAATTGGTCCCAAGCCCAGAGATTTCCCAAAACTGTGTCTTATTTATCCCCCTTGGCAGGCGGCACTAAGGGTGCTCTCCAGGCTGACGTGTTGCTGGCCAAGTTTACCCACTCTGGTGTATGTTGTTTTCTGACATATGGGCCTTTCTACCCAGGCTCTAGGAAATAGCCTCTCCAAGTGAATCAGTTGGGATGTTAGAAGATATACTGGCTCCTGTAACTGACAAAGCCCAGGGGTAGGGCGGGAAGCAGGCATGGTTCAATCAGATTTCTACTCCTTGTTCCCATGATACTCTCACCTCTGCTCATCCTCATCTTCACTGTGAGGCTGCAGCACTTCAAGAATCATTCCTAGAGCACATAGCAGACGGAGGGATAGAGTGACTACTCCTTCTGACTCTCTGGAAAAAAAGAACTTCCTTTACCAGCATCTCCTTGAAAACACACCCATTTCTGAGCCAATTTCTGTGGTCAGAGGAATGCCATACACTTGTTGGCGATAGCCAGGGTTCTTACACTGACCCTTGGCAAACTTTTCAGACTTTCACGTCCACATGAACCCTCTGGGAATCTTGTTAAAATGCAGATTCTGAATCAGGAGATTTGGAGTGGAGTCTGAGATTCTGCATTACTAGCATCCCAGGTAACACGGACAGTCTGCACTTCGAGTACAAAGGAACAGTGGCTATATGGACTAGATGTGGAAGGGCTATAAGCTTCCTGAAAACGGTGACTTAGTTTTTATTCACCATTGAATTCCAAGCGCCTATAATACGACCCAGTACATAATAGCTATCCTACAAATTTTTGCGAATTTTTGAAGAATTATCTTCCAAAAAATTGGGAAATTGATGGATAGTCAGGTAACATCTTTCTAATCCATTATCCTTCTCCGGGCACAACGGTCAACCTTTGAGCCTTTCCAGTATTATTTGAAACACTCAGTAGATTCTGATAGCTAAAAGTGAATCAGTGAATCAACACTTGCACTTTGAAGCTGGGAAGTTACAGAAGTCTCCTTCTCTTGGGAACATTGGTTAAGAGATCAGCTCAATCCCCCTGCTGAGACATCAATATTTAGACATGGGGATCTTCTTTCTAGGTGCACAAAATTTTGCAATTCAAAGTACTGTATACAATATTACTGAATGTTTGAACCTCAAAGTAAACTTCATTATTCTTTGCAAACTTTTTAGCTCACCTTCTCACATGGGACAAGGTTAAGTGGCACGTGAAAAAAATTAAAAGGACACAAAGCATCTAAATTCAAACTGAGATGCAGAAGTGAATGCTGCAATGAGACACTCTTTTGTTAACACAAAATCCTCTGATTCATTAGAAAACATAAGTGCATGTGATTTTTTTTAGATGTGAAACAACTTGGAATTGTTTCTAAGAAGTTTTTCTGAAAGATTTTTACATCTTTCTAAGTGTGTCTTACTGTTCACAGCAGTCAGAAGTGGTTTTGTGTTCTGGAGAGGGAATGGACACACCCGGATAGACGCCTTCCTGAATTTCATACCTTCACCCAGAATGATGGATCTTGAGAGAAACTGTTATCACCAAATGAAAGACTTCAAATGGAAGATAATAAAACATAAAACAAAACAAAAAAACACTCAGACTTGTGCCTCCTGGCACTTGCCAACTCTGATACCCTAATGAAGCCACTTTTCTGGAGTTAGAGAGAACGACAACCATCCTCACAGCAGTCAATGCCAACGTTAACTCGCCGAGGACTCCTCTCTCATTTGTCTGCTGGGTAGCAGGTCTCAGATGACTGACAGAGGCCCCGTCTGCTCCTGTGAAAAGATTAATCCTCAATCCTCATTTCCTCCTCTCCTTTCCCTTATCAGGGGGAAATGCATTTATCCCTTCTGGCCTGATTTCTGGAGGTGACAATTGGCCCCAAGGAAATGACCTCAAACTTGTAACTGAAATTTCTCAGCTGCCAATAAACTCCAAGCCTGCCTCCTGCCAAGCTCAGAGGACAGAAGTTTCCTCTCTGGCCAGGCAGTTTATGTGTGGCTGTCATTCTTCATAAGAGGAGGATACCTGGGGAAAAGAAAACAGAAAGCAGGACACAGAGAGCATCATCAATTCTTCCTTTCCCTAAGCAGAAAATGGTCTATGCCTTAGACTGAGGAATTGTAGGGAGCAAGACTTACTGATTTCCTGGCAGTGAAAGTAACAAAAGAGCGTCTGCACTACCTGAGACAACTTTGAAAGCACCAACGGAGCCAGGTGTACAACTGAGGGGCTGCAACACACCATGGGCAACTTAGAAGAAAAATTTTTGCAACTAAAATGTCTACAAAAGCCTAGAGGTTGCTGCCTTCAAAGAGACATTTTTCCCATCAAGCTCTGTGGGAACACTAAGGGACAGGATCGAAGACAGAGGCACTCCAGGAGATTCCTGAACAGCAGGAAGCTGAGGTGGAACCCCAAATCCCTAGGTAAAACCAGACTGTCATAACCCTTGACTCTTCCTGGAAGCAAAGAGAATTTTCCATAGGAATGACTATACCCTTACCTCATTCTACCCTGCCAACCACCCTCTGCTGTGCCCCCATGTCCTTTTTAAGAACATACACAGTTTTGCCCACCCTCTCTCCCTGGAATATATGCCAGGGCCGAACCCCGAAGAACTGGATGAACCAAAATGGCCACAAAAGGATCAAGTGGATAGGCCAGCTCCCTTGTTCCTAAAAGGTCTTTCCTGTCTCCCATCCCCTCTTGATTTTAGAATCAGCAAGTTTTGAAGAGTGGTGTTAGTGATCGAAACCAAAATAGGGAAGGAGGGCCTGTGAATGCTCTATCTATTCGGAAACATATTAGAATGAGGAAAATTTGCTTGGGGAAGTTAATTCTCTGAGCTCATCATTGCCTTTGCAATTCTGGAAACCTTTCAAGGACTCTAGACAATGGGTTTTAAGAGAGCAGTCTAAAATCATTTTTTTTATTTGGAAATACAAAGCCATCTAGAGAAGTCGTAGGACCAAAAGTGTTCACATGAAAATTTTACAAACTTTCATCACTGTGGCGTGATGAGGCATTTTCCCCATCCTTCCCATTGCTATGCAAATCTTTAACCAAGGAAGTGGCAGTGATTACTAAACGTGTACCCTACCGCCAATGTTTCAGGACACAGTATAAATAAATGAAGTCATTCATTTACAAGACAGGACATAAACGAGGAACTATGAAGATCATATAGTCAATTTGTGGAAATTAACATTTCAAAGTTCAATAAAATCCTCCTGAAAAGTCCTAGTTTTGTAATTCTAAACAGTTGCTGCTTCCAAGCCAAAAAGTAATCCTTTAGTCCTCTCTTTGGTACCTATTCCTTCCTCCCCAGGCCCAGCACCTCTACTCCCAGTTTTTTCCTTTCTAATAAACATAGAAAGAAAAAGGAAAAGCAAAATAATAACTGCTTAAAATTCTAAGGTTTTACTTCAGACCAAGGCCACATTTCTAAGCAACTTTGATCAGGGAAATTACCCCTAAGTGTCTCAATTTTTCCCTCTGGAAAATTGAAATAATTTATCACCTTTGATCTGCAAATTTGTAAGGGCATTTAGAGACTGAATGAAACCTACCTGCTGGGCTTTCTATTTCTAGGAAGATGGGGTAGACAGACTTTTCCCTATGCCTCCTGCTAAGTTCAATTAAAAACCCTGGACATTATATATAAAACAAACATAAAAAGATGTGAGAGGTGATAAGAGAAAGGCAGGCGAGCTAGGGATCTTGGGACCTGAAGAACACAGACGGTGAGTTCCTCGGAGTTTCTTTTTCACTTCTTGTATTCCAGGCTGGATACTAGAGAAATGGCACCCCAACGACAACGTCAGAGACCAAAAAAGAAAAAAAAAACACAAAGGAAAATCAGCTCTCCTTGGCCAAAGGACAAGCAGAAGGGTAGCCTAGAAAGAAAAAATTTGAGATAATAACCAGTCTACCCCAGCCAAACAATGCAGAAAAAACTGCAGCCCAATCCTTACTTCTTCCAGCAAAAGCCACATGCAGAGCCTAGCATCCATCCCTGGCAGGTTGAAACAAGGCTCTCCCCCTCCCCCTCCCCCAGGGTCTGTCAGAAGGGGTCTGATGGAGAGTCAGGATCTTCACCAGTATTCAGTGGTAACAAGAACAACCCAAACCACAGTGCCAGTGGAAGCCAGAAGGGGACCCTGAAATCCCACCCCCTCCAGCAGTAACAAAGAGCCTCTCACCCGCTGGGTGTCAATGGAGGCAGAATGGAGACCCTGGTCTTCCATCCCCATCTGGCAGTAAGGAGGGGGCACCCTCCCACTTCGACCACCAAATCAGTGTGAGAGGAGGCCTGCTCAAACACAGCATTTAAATAAGATCTACAATCTTATAATACCCAAACTGTCCAAGTTTCACTTAAAAAATCACTTTATTATACCAAGAACCAGGAAGAAACTCAAACTAAATGAGAAAAGATAATCATCAGACGCTGCCTCAAGATGAAACAGATGTTAAAATTATGTGACAAGGATTTTACAGCAGCCATCATAAAAATGCTCCAATGAACAATTATAAACATATCTGAAATAAATGAATAAATAGAAAGAGACATGATGTGGTCCATATAGAAGTTGAAATATAATGCACACATGAAGTTTATATAACGTTATAAACAAATGTTAACTCAACCAAAAAAGAAAGAAAGAAAGAAATTATTCCATCTAAACAACAGAGAGAAAACACACTGAAAAAAATGAAGAGAGTCTCAGGGACATGTGGAACTTAAAAGATCTTGTCATCAAAGTCCTAGAAGGGAAGGAGAAAGAAGATGAGGCTGAAAAAGTATTCAAAGAAATAATAGCCAAATATTTCCTAAATTTGCTCCAAACAGAGGGGTGGGGATGAACAGATTCAAGAAGCTGAGCAAACCTCAAATAAACAAACAAAAAGCCCAAGAAATCCATCTTAAAACACAGGATAGTCAAACTTCTGAAAACTAAAGACAAAGACAGTCTTGAAGGCAGCCAGAGAGAAAGGACACATTGCTGATAGGGGAAAAAACAAACCAAATGGCAGTGTGTTTCTCACCAGAAACCACAGAAACCAGAAGGAAGGGACACAACGTTTTGTAAGTGCTGAAGGAAAAAAACCATCAACCCGGAATCCTATACCCAGTGAAACTACCCTTCAAGAACAAAGGGGAAACCAAGACATTCTCAGGTGAAGAAAACCTAAGAGAATTTGTTGCCACTTGACCTGCCTTAAAAGAAGAACTGAACAATAGCATACCACTCACTGGGGATGAGCTGAGCACTGCCCTGGCCACCTGACTCTAAGATGGTGGAGGCACTGCCATGGCTGCTGCTGCAGCTGAGCTCTCCCTCCTTCTGCTCCTGCAGCTGCCACCTCCCCAGGTGCACGTGCATCCAGTCCTCTCCGACCCCACTGCTGTCAACAGAAGGGAAATGATTTAAGAAGGACTCTTGGAACATCAGTAAGGAAGAAAGTCCACAGAAAGAGTGAATATATGGCTTAAGCACAATAGACTTCTTCTCTTGTTTTTTCTAAATTATGTTTGATGATTGAAGCAAAAATTATACCATTGTCTTATGTGGTTGCCAATTAATGTAGAGGAAATGTTTAAAACATCTGTACTATAATTGGGGTTGAGTAAAAAGACGTAAAAGGAGGTAAGATTTCTTCACTTTAGTCTCTCCATTTTAGTATATATGTATATACACTAAAAATGCTTTACAAAGAGATGCAGTATTAAAAAAAAGAAACTATAGATAAATCAAAATAGGATTCTAAAAGATGTTCAAGTAAGGCAGGCAGGAAAAAGAAAACAAAAATAAAAGGCAGTGAGCACAAATATAAATAATAAAATGGCAGACTTAAATTATCAGTAATGTATTACATGTCATTAAAAAGACATTGGAGCAATTAAAAGACAGAGTTTGGCAGAGTGGATTAAGAAACATGATCCAATCATAGGCTGCCTACAAGAAAGTAACTTCAGATATAATGATTTAGGAGGGTTGAAAGTAAAACAATAGAAAAAGATACATGAGGCAGTATATTTTATGCATATGATATATATGTGAAGCAAACCCTGATAGAACTGAAAGGAAAAATGACAAATCCACAATTATAGTTGAATACTTCAACACCCTTCTCTCAACAGTTGACAGAATAACTAGGTAGTAAGTCAGCAAGGATATAAAAGAATTCAACAACACCATCAACCAACAAGGGCTAAAGAAATTTACAGAACACTCCACACAACAGCAGAATTCACATTCTCTTCAAGCACACATATAACGTAGACAGGAGAGAATAAACCTTGGCTATAGAACAAATGCTAACAAATTTAAAAGATTTGAAATCATATAGAAATATTCACCAACCACAATGCAATCAAACTAGAAATCAATAGCAGAAAGGCAAAAGGAAAATATTCAAACATCTGGAAACTAAACAGTACACTTCTAAATAATCCACGGGTCAAAGAGAAAATCTCGTTGAAAAACAAATGAAAATAAAACATATCAAAATTTGTGAGACACAGATAAAGCAGTTTTGAGAGGAAATTTGTAGCACATGAAGAAAGAGGAAAAGTCTCATATCAATATACTAAGCTCTTACCTCAGGAACGTAGAAAATTCAGAGCAAAAACAAACCCAAATAAGCAGAAGGAAGGAAATAACAAAGAGCAGAAGTTACTGAAGTTGAAAAAGATAGAGAAAATCAATGAATGAACAAAAAGTTTGGTTCTTTGAAAAGATCAATAAAATCTACAAACCTCTAGCAAGATTGACACAGAAAAAAAAGAGAAGACACAATTAATAACATCTGGGATGAAACAGAAGATGTCACTACAGACCCTGCAGACATCAAAAGGATAAGAAAGGAATATTATAAACAACTCTACACATAAATTTCAAAACAAAAAAATGGACCAATTCTTTGAGAAGTGCAAACTATCATAAATCACCCCATATGTAATAGATAATTTGAATAATCCTATTATTATTTTAAAAAATTGAAATTGAATTCATAATTAAAAACCTCTCCAGAAAAGAAATCTTTAGTCCAGATGGATTCACTGAAGAAGTGTACCTAATTCTCAAAGAATTAATGTCAATTTTATACAGTCTCTTCTAGAAAATTCAAGAGAAGGGAACACTTCTTAACTCATTCAATAAAGCTAGTATTACCCTCATAAAAAAAACAGACAAAAAATAGTGCCAAAAAAATAAGAAGAAAACTGCAGAATATCCTTCATGAATATGGATGCACAAATCCCCAGTAATAAATTAACACATAGAATTCAGCAATGTATAAAAAGTATACCATGACCAAGTAGGGATTATTCCAGTGATGCAAGGCTGGCTGAATATTTGAAAATCAATGTAATCTACCACATTAGCAGACAAAAGAAGAAAAATCATAGGATCACAGCAATTGAAGCATAAAATGTATTTTTCATGCATATTAAAAACTCTCGAAATACAGGAATAGAGGGGAATTTCTTCAACTCGATAAGGAAACATCTTTTTAAAAATACCTACAGCTAACATCCTATCTAGCGGTGAAAGGAATTCAAGATAAGGGAAACATTCATATGAAACAGGCTGTCGGACAGTCAGTCAACATCATTGAGAAGATCAGCTCCAGTAGAGACACGAATGGGAGCGAGGAGGGGCAAGGTGGGAGAAATGCCCCTCCTCCTTTTTCTTCTTCTTTTTTTAAATAAAGCAATAGTGTATCTTCTGTTTCAGAGGGGAAAAATGTATTCCACCCAGTGAATGTTTTAAGTTCCTAAAAAGTAAATAACTGTTTCAGCCTTTCAAATCGCATCTGAAATTATCAATGAGTCATGAGAAAAATGCTAACATCAAAATTAAAATCAAATGAATCACTGTTTCTGGCTGCAAAGCAGAAGTACTTTTCTCTGTCCTTACACTCTGCGGAAGGCCAATTGACTGCCAGCTCCCTCCCACTCCACCCCACCACTACCCGCTGGAGCGGCCCTTCTCTCCAGCATCCCAGAGGCTCGGTTATGGATGAGAGGAGAGCAATTTCTCCCCAGCTGTGTGCATTTTCCACGAGGGAAGTCAGTGAAATTACTCCTCTCCCCAAACAGTCCCATCACCATGGAATAGGGAAATCACAATGGGATCTTGTTCCTTGTCCAAGTTGGCATCTCAGAGGAGACCTTCAGCATAGTTTCAGTTGGGTTCAACAAACCCTCAGGTTTGTGATGACATAGGACCAAATTCCTTTCCCTTTGTATCAACTCAGGTTGGCTTCCCAGGTACTCTTTCCCTAATGCACTTTCTTATCTCCACAGAAGGTCCTGAGACCCAGAGGAAGGGAGAGACAGGCAGACAGAAAGAGAGCTGAATGTAAAATAGAAATATAGGAAAATTCTAATTGGTTTTTTGAGGATTAGGTAAGTGATGGGGACAAGATTAAAGGTACCAATTTCTACTCCTACCAAACAAGGACCACCATTTATTTATTTATTTATTTATTTCTGCTTTATTTCCCAAACCCCCCTGATACACAGCTGTATATCTTAGTTGCAGGTCCTTCTAGTTGTGAGGACCACCATTTAACTTACCTCATCAGTGGAGCTTTGTGGGTCCCAACTCCTAGACAGGAGCCCTCCATAGAGTTGTGTTTTGACAATAGCTGCTATGTAGAGAAGTTCTTATTTCTATCCCACTGGGGCTGAAACACCGCTATCCCCCTGAACTTCCTAGAAATGGTATATAATACATGGACTTGTCCCTCATCCTGAAAGTTTCCTTAATTAACTTCCTTAAGATCAACAGCAGTGTTACAGTTTTCAATGTGCTAACTTTAATAGTTCTTGGAAAGGGAGCGCCTTGAGACACCGCCCACCATTCTCTGAGAATGCACCTGTATTTTAGGACTGTCTGGCACACCCTCTCTGCGCCTTCACGCCATGTTCTTAAAAGCACCTTCGTGAACTGGTGAGTCCACCAAGGGGTGAGGTTAAAATAAGGTACAAAAGGGACCCTCCTCCTGACATCCAGAACTCAACCTGGCCCTGTCAGTGAAAGTGATCTTCAGGCATGAACGGTGCTCACAAAAGAGAGAGAGGATCTGGAATTTACTTATATGTTACCTAATCTGACAATCTCCCAGAGATGTATTTCCCCAACAAGGCAGGAATATATTTTCCTTTGGGTTGCTATTGTTGATAAGAGGATTCCAGAATTCTTAGCCTTCGGCTCTCTTTCAGCCAAGAACTGTTCTTCTTTCTCCATGGTTCAATAAAAAGGGAGCCCTCAAACGTAACTACTGAGCCCTTCTCTATAAGGGAGAAGGCTCTGTAGCCTCACCAAGGAAGAGTTATTGTGCCCTGATAGTACTGATAGCATTTAAAGATCACGACTTTGCTCATGAAAGCTGCATTGATCTCACGCATGTATACATTTTTTAACCACAGACAATCCCTACCTTGTCCCATTCTCCCCATTTTCTTTTATTCAGCCAAGCTATCTTCAGGCAGTAAATACATACTGAATCCTATGAGATGAGAAAATATTGGAATATTCTCCTGGGCCTATTCTCCCATTTCTATTTGGCTCACCTATTGATTGTCATGAGGTTTGCCGTCTGATTCGTTTCCGGGCCTTGGTGTTTCAGCATCATTATTGTCGTGCCTTATCATATTGACAATACTAATGAGCTGGTGAGGACTGTAGGCTTACTGGTTAAACCATGTGACTTAGCAATTTTTAGGCCAGTCGTAAGGTTTCTTTACAGGGGAACATTTTGTCAAATTTATACGTGCAGGCCAGATGGGCTTCAGAAGATCCTAATTTCCAAGACAGTCTATGATGAACAAATTTCAGGGCTCCCCGTTTGATCCCCATGCCAGGAAATTCTGCCTGTGGAAGCATCAGTAAAGTGGATCAAGTTTTCCATGGATTTGACTGAATTCCAGCCTGGGGAACCCTGCGAAGAGGAGAGACAGAGGCAGCAGCTCAGAGGAGGAACCGGGGAAAGGGCAGACCCGGAGTGAGAAGGCATGTCGGCTACAAATCGTGTACACATGCAAGATGAACTTGTGAACACACGTCTGACTTGGCAGATGTATAAAGATCATGTATTTATAACACACTCCTCAAACATCTTACTGAAATGAGCAATTTAAATGACTTTGATTTAAAAATGAGGCTTTCAAGATTTTTTTTTTTTAACCTTTCCAATACTATCTACCGAAAAAGCAAATGCAGCTCCCTGGGAGACAGCGTTCTCCGCAGACTGAAGTCTTGTGTTTTTGATTGTTGCCTCCAAAAGCAATCTTTTCTCTCCATTTTTGCCCTGCAACAATCGAAGCAGCTGGGAGCTGGAGCTCAACTTTATTAGTGATTTAAAACACACCCTTGGAAACTAAGCTGGCTTTTTTTGTCCATCCAGGTGGGAAGCATGTTCCAGCAAATGGGAACAACACTTAAGAAAGTTCTCAAACAGATAATGCCCTGAGAGCTCCACTTCAAAAACTCTTCTACCAGTCATCTACCCAACAAAGGCCAGGGTCACCTGTGAGAAACTAAGCTTCCATATAAAGACAAAGATAAAATAGTTCAGCTGCCAAGATTCGACATCTTTAAAAATGCCTTTTCAATCTTTAACTTTTGTCTGCTCGGTTGTCTAGCAACCAAGTGCAGAAAAGACACTCCACCCAAAACAAAGCGAAACAATACAGACACTTCGCTGCAGGAGTGTGTGTGCGTGTGTGCTAAGATTCTCAGCGTGCAAGGATAGAAACTCGCCTTTACACAATTAAAACAGAAAAGGTCCCCATCGTAGATGGCAGGGAAGGAAGTCCGGAGTGAGTAAAAAGCAACTTGAAAATGCGTAATGCGGGCTGAGGGTATAGTTTCCACACACCGGGCTAAAGCAAGGTTTACACTCTTAAGTAATAAAAACAAACCATTAAGCTCAGCCCAGCACTGTCAGGAAGTATAAAACAGTTCTTGAAACTTTGCAGTTACTATACAAAAGCTTTTCATAAACTCTGTTTCCTGATCTTCATTAAACGTTCACATCACGTTGCCATGGGGCAATTAGCTTGCCTCCTGAAATCAATAAAAAATCAACAATTTGGAAATAGTTGTACAGTAAAATAGTTCAATAATTATTCTCTCATAGTGTTGTGGCCAAGCAGTTCCAGTGTAAATGCAGTCCAGATGAGATCCTGCTCCTTACGAGGGAAGCTTGAAGCAAATCGCTGCTTTGCAGAGAGATCTCCTTGTCAGAACCCACTGCAGCTAGGGGGCAGGGGGGCCCAGGGCGCAGGGCGGACGCAGGCTTCAAGTGGTGCTCAAGGCAGGGTCTGGCGTCCTGCTTAAGCACCTCAGAGGGACTCATTTCAAAAGTTAGAGACCTAAACGAAATGATGAACCCAAAAGATAAAAAATTAGGCGCCCCACACTCAGCATTTGGATCCCAGACAGGAAGAAATCAAATTTTTTTCCCTGGGGTATATATATATATCTTCAAGGGAAAATATATGTATGTGTATATATATATATATGTGTGTGTGTGTTTGTGTATATATATATATATGTGTCTATATTATATATAAAAATATAAGGGGTGTGTTTCAGATTACGAATTCACTCATTCCGGCATTTCTTCAACAAATATTCAAATCTGAGTTGCTTGGAAGCAACCTTCATAGTGCTATCCTAAAAAGTAAAATCGGGCACTAAACGGATGACCCTCCTAGGACATTTTGCTAAAAAAGAGTGGTGCCAACACCAAGCTCTTTCTTTGCCGGCCCCCTTTGCAGAGGGAAACCAATCCTCCGGGCTTTTTCTGGTCTGAGCCCATTCCCCCCAGCCCCTTCATCAAAGCCAACCTCAGCCTCACCAATTCCGATATCCATTAAGTTAACCTGCAAACAGCAGCTTGGGCAGCTTTCTATCACCCTCTGGGCTCAATGGTGTTGTACACTGAACTGTTTTAGAACTTTAAAAAAAAACCTCAAGCATCATTTTTAGTATAAACAAATGCTGCAAATGTATGACATCTATTTGCTGCCTTCAAAGGGAAAACTTGTAACTCAGACGCTTGGCACTAAGATCACACGGGCTCAACTCCGTGGACTGACTTAAGTGTTAAACTTTTTAAAAGTACGTTCAGGGCTTGCACCTGCTCCCCCATGCACATAGATGTACTGACACGTATTTGACTAAACTGACTGCGTACATGCCCAAGCAAGCAAGCCGAGCCGATTTTACAAGATAAGCAACCAAGTGTTTTCATGTCTGAGGGTGGCTAGAACACAAAATTGCCAGTCATCTTGCGGGGGAAAAGAATGCCTTTGAAAAAAATATGTAGGGCACCATTTCAGAGATGGTGAAATGTGTTCAGATGCCTCCTGTACACGCGTTTTGTTTTGCCATTAAGTACTGCTTCTTACAGAGGGGCCTAAACTTTGTCCAGCTTCCTGCTGCTGTGATCCAGGAGATATTTAATATTAGAGCTTTGCCACTCGAAGGATAGTCCTTGGGCCAGCAGTGAACAGCTTCACCTGGGAGCATGTTAGAAATGCAGAGGCTCAGGCCCCACCCCTGACTCATTGAAACAGAACCTATATTCGAACATGATGCCAAGGGGTCTGTCCACACGTTAACGCTGCATTCTCCTTAGGCAGTACTGGGGACTTGTATGCACACTAAACTCTAAGAAGTTTAATTTAGAGCATCGGTCCCTCAATTTAGTAGAAATTCACTTTGAAGTTTACAGGGTAGGGAGATGGCCAGAAAACTCTGCCCTGGAGAATGCCATAAGGCTGTAATTTATGTCAGCAGAGTGGAGGAAAGAGGAAGAGTAATTTACCTGAGAGAAGCAGACTTGCATTTTACCCCCCTATCTTTATCCAGCCTACCCGCCCCCTGCAAAAAATAAATCATGTCACACTTATTCTACACTTACTTTATACTGCGAGGCTGTGTTCTCTCTGCCTTATAACAGACTGGGGAGCTATGGCATATACACATTCAGCGCAGCGATATGCTAGTAAAATACAAATATGCAATTTTTAAAAGTTCTTTGAATTGCACATTTTTCCACCTCTAATAAAATATGGAGGGAAAAAATATGGGACATTTAGATTATCTAGTGATTATATAGCTTGCAACATAGACCATCCCTCCACTTGGCCTCTGGAAGTACAATTTAAAGTAGTGACTGGGTAGGAATTATGAAAAGATGGAAGCACAGATAAATTTGTAAACCACTCCTCCTCCCCTCCCCAATTTTGTAGGCAAAAAATGAGCAGAACAATCTGGACCCCGCCATACATGTTAAAGCCATGCCAAGGAGGCCGTCATGCAGTCCAGAAAAGCACAAAACCAGATGATACAATTTAATCAATTTAGAAAGGTGATCCCCCCAATTGAGAAACTACTATTTTTTTTTAAGCCGAGTCTAAAAGGATTCGAAGGTTCCTACAGAATAGTGACTGAAGATTCAAGATTCAGTGTCATGGGTTATTCATGATACTTTTTTTCTCAGAATGAAGATGGTGAGTCAAAATGTCTATAAGATGGTAGAATGTATGTAAGCAGACTGTTTCTCAAATGAGCCGCCAAGAGGGTCAGAGTCCTCAATGATTACAAAATCTCTGGAACTAAACTGAAACTGAAAATGCCATCATCTATACATGTGTAATATATATTACATATATCTTCAATGTATATTTACACATATTACATATTACATATGTATATATATTTACACATATATATTTGTGTGTATATTACATATATATAAAAAACATGCAAGAGAACACATTTGAGTTGATACCATTGAAAACAATTTTAACCAAGAAAATCAGAACCAGTGAAGCAGAGAAATCAAGAATGGATACAACTGCCAAATGGATGGAAGTTCTTGTGCTATACTCTCCCACTCTCATTTAGAGTCTTTAGAGATGGGAAAACATGGATTACTATTTTCTAAGATGTCAAATCTGTGCAGTCTGTCCCACATTTACATGGCAAGAGAGTGTAGAATGGCTGGAGTACAGATGATTTTGCCCTCCAAAGTTGGGTCTCATACTGATTCTCCCCTATGCCAGAGCAACAGGGACAAGGATAAAAAGAGACTAAAGATTTTTAAAGTGGGAGGAGTAAAAGATAACTAGTATCCATTTAAAAATATGATCTACATAATCTCAAGGCAAGGGTTAAACCTATCACACCCAAAATGTAACTACATTCACGGTCATCCCGTTAATCCCTGCGCAGAATCTGATTATAACAGTCTGTTCCTTTACTGACACAGTATCTTTGCAGCCAATTCCAAGGCAGGGCTAGGAAAGGAGATTAGAACTAGGCCTCACCAAGCATAGCAGGGTCAAAGGTGACACAAAGTCCTAGAAACTGACCTAAAATACTCCCAGTAAAATAGCGGGGAGTTGTGAGTTCCCTGGCTGTCCAAACATACCTACTGAACTCTTCTTTGGGTCTGATTTCAGCCCAGAGCCCAGGAGCCATGCCACTGGTAAGCATTCGTTCTGAGCTGCCTAATTTGACTTCATTGTGCTTGGGCGTCAGTCCAACTGGCAGATGTCCTTGTAGAGGCTGATCTCAGACACTCTCCCTTTCTAATTTTTTGGCACCGTCGCCTCTGTTGCATGGGATATCATCTCTGAAACTTTGAGTTCCCCAGGTTTTGCTTGTTTTGTAGCTTTGGTTTCTCTTAAATCTTTCTGCCCCAAAGAGGCTCATGTGAAATGCTAAATCACTGGTAATTCCTTTGGTGCAAATATGAATTACCAAAGGACTTGCTTGCAAATTTCCAACCACTCCTTGCCTTTTCCCCACCTCCCTCCGAAATAACTTCAGAAGCAAAAATGCAAACACAAGGTGATCATTGTGAACGCTGTACAAACGCACCATTTTCTCTTATAGGTTGGATTTTATAGAATGAAATGCCAGAGCTTTGATATTTATTATCTGAAATAGGTTTAACATTTGGAGAAATGTGTTCAAACACACAACCTTGGAAAGAAAAGCAAGCCGATCGAACAGAGAACAGGGGGTGGGCGGAAAACATGATGGGCACAATTTCGCTATGTGTTGGGCAAAGTTAGAAAATTAGGTCCTTCTGAGCATAAAGAGCTCCCAGATGAGGTAAAAGTTAAATCCAAATCAATTTCCAACCCTCCATGAGGGCCACTAGATATCAGTTTTAAATATACATGACCACGATATCAATAATGAAGAAATCTTATGTTTTATTTAATACTTTGGCCAGACCAGCCCCTTTGAAGGGATCACTAGAGTTGAGGAAAGAAGAACAAACCATCATTCACTTTCCTGCAGGTTCGTCATTTGCCGAATTATTTCTATTGGTCCTGCTTGATTCTTTCTGCAAATTAAGGCGTGGGGAGAGGGTTTCTATGTTAGATTAGCAATGGCTGGTTCTTACCCAAATATTCCGCCTAACAAGGACGTAAGTTCTCATGGACTGGACAACCACTCCGCAGCATTCCTGAGAATTGAATAATATAATAATCTTGAAAGTCAGCAGAGTGGATTATCCACTTTTTTTTTTCTGGACTTGAACTTGTGACCTTAACAGTAGCACTGCAAAAAAGCAAATGTGCTAAGCACTTTGCCAGAGTAACCTTCCATGTAGACTTTTCATCTTAAATACACACAACTGAAAAACAACTACAATTTTTGGAAAATTATGTACAAACCCAATACTTCTTTTGATTACATATAAATACAAATTAGCTATTTTTCCTAAAAAGTGGTTATAATAGTAAATAAATACAAAATAAATCTGACCATTATACTTCATGTGCTGGGGTTGAACCCATATAAAATGTACAACTAAATACATTTTAAAATCTTTAAGGAATAATTCTCTGATTAAAATATTTGTTTTCCCAACTTCTTTTCGTAGATATAAATATATTTTCAAAATAGCTGTGTTTTTTTTTTTCTCCATTCCATTCCATAAATAAAGTCTTCATTGGGAAATATTAAAGTGTCAACTTGGTTTTGCTTTTTTTTTGCTTTTTTCTAAAATATATATATATATATTTATTTTATTTTGCTGTGCTAACGACACCCACAACCCTCCACAACCATGTCCTGATAGTTCTTTAGTACGACCTTTTCATTTTCGTCAAGGTACAGCATGGAGATGGCGCTGAGCTCTGTTGGGACACAGCACGCCTTGGGAATCTTAGAGTTAACTGAGTTGACCAACGTCTGAACAATGGCGTGGTTAGTGGAGTTCAGGTGATCGGCCAGGGGAAAAGGACACTCCCCATGGCAGTAAAAGGCATGATAGCCCGGGGGGGCTACGATCCAGTCATTCCACCCCACGTCACTGAAGTCCACGTACAAAGGGTGTCTCTTACAGCTGGATTTAAGGCGTTTCCGCTGTTTATGCTTTGCTTGACGCTTCTCTCGTTTGTGGAGAGGATGTCCTTTCCCATCGTGGCCAAAAGTTACCAGCAATGGCCTTATTTGTGACCAGCTATGCTCATCTTGGTGCAAAGACCTGCTAATCCTAACGTGTCTCTTGGAGGCACCTCGGTTCTCCTCTAAGTGGGCCACTTCTACCACAAATCCATGGTTGGCGAGGCCCTGGGCAGTCCACCTCATCACAGCAGGGGTGACGTCAAATCTCTCCCACCTGCTTGCGTTCTGGTTCACCAGCCTGGTGTCCAAAAGTCTGGTCACCGGGAACTTCGAGTTGGCTGTTGCAGGTTTTATAATTTCATAAATATTAATTCGGTGATGGAAATTGCTATTGTTTTCCCAAGGGTCTTGCATCTGTTCCCGAAAAACCTGAAGTTCTGCTGAGGTGATAAACTCCTCAGTGGGGATAGAAGTCAAATTAAAGAAGAATCGCCGGGTTGTTTTTCCACTCATTTCTGGCAGTTCTTCCAAAGATTCTAATTTGATATAAAAAGGTGGAAAAAAGAAGGAAAATCATTCAGTGAGATCAGTAAAGACAATCTGATTACATATTAGAATTTGGAAACCTCACTTCAGGGTTTGACTTCACCCATGTTAAAATCTGCAACTAGAAAATAAAACTTTCCCCTTTAGATAAAAAAAGGATTCTCTCCTTTCTGTACGTTTATGGGAACATGCAACATGAAACAAAATTTCACAGTTTATTGTTATGTTTCCAATCCAATCCATGTACAGTGCAACCAGGTGGCTGTAATAATGGGGGAAATGGTGAAGCACTTCTTTGGAATTCACAGACTTTAGGGCAAAAGAAAAAAAAGTCAGCACTATAGTTAGTAGAGGTCTAATGAGTGAGGATTTGAGGAAATTATTGCATTTCTTAAAAAGAAAAAGGCTTTAATGTCAATCCCTTAAGCGGTATTCTAAAACATTACTCTGCAATTTAGATGATTTACAAATCTCGATATACAGATTTCAGGTTCCTAATTAAAGACTCCGAAACTCAACATCAACGATGACATTTTGCAAAGCACACCCTACTATTTTACTCAAAGGTCCAGAGACAAAGGCATTTACAGGGATCTGCTTCTTTGGGAACGTAAGAGTGGTCCTAGGACACTGCAGTAATTAAGGCGAGACAATTTCAAAAGAAATAACTTCCAAATTTTGCCTGTTCTCTCACCTCCTTATGACCTCAAAAATCAAAATCTCATTTTAGATGCTTTTGGGAGAAAAAAAAATGACTCTCTTCTGTTTGTAATTCCTTTATATTTTTTAAAAAAATATACAACTATCCAATAATAGGCTGCAAAACAGATTCAAAACCAAAAAACAATTTTTGTAAAAATCTACAAAAATACTGTTATGATATTCATGATGTAAGGGATAATCTCATCATTCTATACCTATTATCATTATTTCAAAACAGTCATTGAAGTGGGCTGCGCATAAAAGTTCCTTCTGACTGAAGATTCCTTAATTTCAATTTTAAGGAGTCCTGCTTCCCAAGCAAACGAAAACATGACATAGCACCTTGAATGCTGTAGTCTGCAAATCATTAAAGGTACACGCATTATTAAATCGATGGAAAACAGCACTAGGATTTGAGATTCGGGGGTTTATTTTCTTCTAGCTTTACCACATCCTGTCCTTTTCCTCTCCAAAAAATTTACCTGCTTCATTCAGGATCTAACCTAAGTGCTAACAAAATCTATTTGGCCACAGTTCCACCTCCTCACCAAAAGGGGAAACCATATTTTCGTTAATTTTATGATTGTATTTCCCCTAAATCAAACACCTATACTTTGTTCACAGTATGAGACGCCTCAGCAGAGGAGAATCACCTCAGATCACTCCGTCGACGCTTCCACCTGTGTAAACCTTCATCATCAAAGCCGCAGTCATCATTGTAAGCTTCGTGGAAGCACCGAGTTCAACCAGGGCACTTTAAACCAAATTATAGAGTGATGCTTTAAGGTGATGCTTCTCAAACTTTAACCTCCACACAAAACACCCAGAACACCTTAAATCTGCAAATGCAGATTCTGATTCAGTGGGTCTGGAGTGGGGCCGGAGAGTCAGAATTTTTAGCAAGCTCCCCCCGTGAGGCGATGCTGGGAGCTGGGGGACTGCCCTTGGAGTGTAAAGGTTTTAAAGGATGCTTTGCATATTCAAGTATAGATTGCCAGGAGCATATTTTAAAGTGCTTTTTTGTCAAATGACTTAAAAATGAGTAGAAGACCCATTAGCGCTGGCCAAGGAATGAGAGTTGAGGCCATGGGCGGGCAGCCGGGGACGCAGAAGAGATCTAAAGCTCATCTACTTGGATATCAAGACTCTCGGGCCAAAAAGTGTGCCCTCCATGGTCCCCTCGTGCCTGCTAATCCACACCTGTTGGGGACACCTTTCGGGAGTCATCCACATTCTAAACTTCACTGTAAGCTAAGGTACTTCAGCTGAGGCACTATTTTTAAAATAACCCTCCCACCAGTGGAACCAGGCCCCTCACTGGCTCCAGCAAGCAGCAAGGATTGTATTTAGCTCCTTCTTTCCTCTTCTCCCTGCAATTCAGGAGCCCTCTGATGTTTCCACCAAAGGCATTCTTTCAGCAGAGAAGCCAACAGCTACCAGGACAAAAAGGAGCGAGGTAAAAATCAGCAGCATCTCCCAGACTCAATGACACAAAGCCAGACCTGGGCCTGAGCGACTGACTTCTCTGATACCAGCACACCTAAGAACACTCTCTTCTCTTTTAAAGAAGGGGAAGGTTAGGAAAATTATCCAGAGCATTCGCTGAACAGCTATACTAATGAAGGTGCCCAGAGAAATCACAATGGCAACAAAAACCCTGAACTCAAATCCATAAATAAGAAAAAGAAATTATAAACACACAGACACAGGGACACACACAGACAGCCAGAGGATGACAATGAAGGGACAGTCTCCAAGGAAGGATGGGAGACAGGTAAATGAAGCAAAGAAAATGGGTATAAAAGAGGCATAAAATAGAACAATAACCCTCCAAAAGATAAGTATGAAGATGATATTGAATCATATAAAATTGCCACCGTTCAACCAGATTTGACCCATAAAAACAGCAATTGCATGGGCTTCAAAATCTTAATGGAAGTAGCTGAAAGGATAATCATTTAGCAACCTTAGAGAAGGAGGAAAATTGCACATTAAATAATAACAAGTAACGGGAAGACCTTTCTCCAACTTTCCAGCTGCATCTCAGTCAACCTGTTCCTTGAAGGATCCTTATCCCTCCTTAAGACAAGGGCCTCCATGACCAATGGCACCCCTGACTGCAGACTCAGGTCACAGAGGGAAGTCAGAAGTTCACAGAAAGCCCCAAACCCAGGAAAACAACCGCCCGAGGTTAGACGGCCATCTTTCCCTTTGATCTCCAAGGAGGCAGCGTGAATCTTTTCTTGAGGGTAGAAGAAACAAAGTCTATTTGATATAAAGTAAATTAAAGAAAAACCTTCTGCAAATTATCACAGCAAGCCTGGGGATTCTGATAATACAGAGCATCTACCTAAGTAGGTAATGGATGCTTTTCTGGAGGTTTACACAGTTGTCTATTCTCTATAAATAACCCTTGTTGAATAATTTGAACCTGACAATGGATTTGAGGAGTCCAGCCTATTTTAGAACTGAGTTCCTGAACCCCTAAGTTCTCAGCCAAACAAAGGTAGGCATGGATGCAAAAATGTGGGGTAGTTAAGAAAAACAAGGCAACAATGACATTTGACCTCTCCTCCCAAAGTCAAGTTCTAACTTAATCATCTACATCTTGTCAATTATTCATCTATATCAAAATTATCCAAAAGATGACACTGACTTCCTTCAGCCAGCCCAGGTCCAACCCTTCCCTAGACGAGGGGAGAACGCAACACAAAAGAAGGAAGTCATCGTGATCATGACAGCTAGTGTGCCGAACACCTTTTTGTGCCACATCTGGCACTGACAGCTTTATATAAATTATCTCAGAACAAATTGATTAAGAGGAAGGAACTGTTATCATCTCCGCTTTGTAAATGACAGTTGGAGCTCAGACAGGTTATGTGACTTTCCTAAGGTCACAGAGCTGGGAAATGAAGAGCAGAACTATGAACTAGAGTCTACTGCAGTTCCCAAGTTTCTGGCCACTAGACGGCACTACATAACATACAGGAGGAGTCAAAAACTCAAACAAGTCAAAACCATGAGGGACACATCGATGTTTAATACAACGATACTCATAGGGTGAGTTCTTCCCCAACTAAAGGGACGGAAATATACTACTCAAATTTGGTGGAGAGCAGACAAAACTACAAGAGCAGGAGAGCAGAGTGGCAGGGCCCGCTGGGACACGTAGATCTTGTTTGGAACCACTGATATTTTGTGGCTGCATTTCTGTCCTACATTACGGCAATTTTTGGCAAAAAAGTGAGTTATTTCTATGTTTTGAGAATTTTGCCACACTCTGGGCAAAAAAAGGTCCACTAACGAAACAACCTCAAGGGGGGTTGTTCTAGAAAATCAGTAAGGTTGGAAATCACTGCCCTGAAATAAAATGAAATGAAAGTGACTTAGAATAATGAACAGTATTTTCTAGAATACAAAATAATGGTTATAGAATTGATACATCAAGGAGAAAAAAGACAAAATACGAAAGGTTAAAAGGAATCCGTTCTGTTTTTGTTCTTTAAAGACAATAAAGGAGATGGCAGCTAAAGGGAAGAGGATGGTCATCATCACTACCCCCGATTTGTCTCTGCCCACCCTTGGCCCCAGTGCCTTGGAATGAGGGCATGCTCTCTTATTGTCTTCTGAGTACTTAGTGAAATACACAAAGGGCAAGTTTAAAAAAAGAGACAAAACAGCTCAATGAGAAGGGATCAAGAGAGAATGCAGAGGAACCACGCAAAAAGAGGCAGAACAGAAAATGCTAGTGCATGAACCATCATTGGGCACCAAAGCCACAATCTCTATGAGCATTTCCAAATAGCAGGCTGCTCTATTTAATGGGGCCCTTCATAATCACTCTCAAATGTAGGGGAATGCCAGGGAAACACACCAGGTAGGTACTGGTTTTGGGGGTGCATGTGTCCAAACGCTTTGGCTGCACTGGGAATTTGTGATACAAGTTCTCCTTCACGGGGCAATGGTTGTTTCTTGAACTTTCCTATTATGTGGATATTTTCACGATAATTACATTGGTGGGAACAGGGTTAATCTCCATTTCAAAGCTTTAGTCATAGAGGCAAATAATTCAGTTATTTCATGCAAAAAGAAGACTGTGTCCTTAAGAGCCTGGAGAGCAAGCACGTGATCCTTCTATATTCCGATCTGACAGGAAAGCATAAAGACTTTTTTGCAGGGCTGATGAAGTCAACCAATTTCAATGTGTTTTTAACTAAGGGAAAGCACAAAACACTCTTTCCAGTCGGAGAAGTGATTTTTCTATGCTCAGTGGCAGTTTTCAAGGACCTATGTGGCTGAAGTACTTTTTAATGACTGAAAAAAGAAAATTTTCACAGCACTCGGACTCTGGCGGATGAAAGCCATTGTAGAAAGAAGACAGTTTCACAAGAGAAATGACAACTGCTAATTTTGTCTCAGATCGCCTACCAGGTGGTCACATTATCTTCACACATGGGTTGAAAGAACTCCATCATGATGTCTCTTGTCTCATAATTTCACCAAACCATCCAGAACCTACCCACCAATAAAACCAACAGGTATTTCTTATAATGAGGTCTTGTGGTCCTTTAGCAAATAAATGCCCATTAATGCTGTAGGAACCAAATTCTGCTCTTAAGCCAGCAGCTTAGTCACATGGTTTACTAAAAGATTTTTAGTGCCATGCATGCCACACAGATATTTATAAAAACCAAATCCTGCCTTACACAAAAGAAGAAATGGTCTTCAAAAAGTGTAATATGTGACCTAATGATGATACACAGTCATAACAAGAAAAGAAATGGATTTGTTGAAATTTGGGGCAAAAATTACATAGCTTTTCTCTATCATCTAATTGCATTAAGACCTGAAGTTACCGCAAGTTGATTTTAAGGAAGCTGGAAACTTCTGTACTATTTTGCACATAACATTTACACTTTTAAAGATATAAATTCTGACTTACAAATTCAAGCATGCTATTTAAGTTAAAATAAGACACTCAAATAATTCGCAGCCTGTTCAGTTTTGATCAAGCCACTTCTAGAGGAAGAAACGTGCAGACTCCACGGAAGGAGTCCTCACGCAGCTGAATGTTGTAGGTGTCAAATGACTTAAAAGTTCTTCCCTTTAAGTTATCAGAGACACACAGTAGCTTCCTGGCCTTAAAAATAAAGTTAAGAATGGTTTCCATGCTAAATTTCCAGGAAAGGTGGCTAACACAGCCATTCCTGTTACTTTTCTCTCCAGAAAAACTATTCTCATCAGCATGAGCTGGGAACGACGAGCTAGGTCTCAAATCATCCCAGCGCTACGCTGACAGGATGTACACGACGAAAAGTTCTCTACATATGACAACTTCTGCTTTCCCTCGATGAGGCCTAAAGGAGTAAAATGAGATCTTACTGCCTTTCAAATCTGACTCTCCCAGCAGAGAGCACCTCACTTAGAAATGTGCTGGAGAATTTATTGATTATCAGTTCTGTGTCCCCTTCATAATGTATGGCTTCCTTGATGAAGAAATACCTTTTGTTATGTGACCTGCCTTTGGGACTACCTCTCACTATCAAGTGCTGTTCTCACAAGGCTAGGTCATCTTACACACTGGGAGAAAATGTGTGGCTGTGACATTTCTGATTTGTGTATATCAGAGCGCAGATTTCCACTTGAAATTTACCAGCTCATCAGGGCAAGGCAACAGAAAGGGAACCTCACTCCCATCTCCCCAATATCCTACCAGTGGTTGCCCTGTGATATACAGCTCTGTGCCCTTCTCTAGAACTTGAAGGAAACCTGTGCTCTTATTTATAATGTATTAAGCCAAAGGGGCATATAAAAGTATAGAAAAAGAATTGAGATGGAACATGTTTTTAACTAATTGCTCTAACAACTTGGGTACAACAGATTTCAATAGCTGCTCTAAGACATTTCAAATCCACTAAATGCCTTTCTGATGAAACAAGCAGAAATATCCTACCTTAGAAAAACCACATCCAGTATCATAAAAGAAAAAAAAAGTCCACAATGCACATGAAGGAAAACAGGCAGCTGCTGCAAAAGCTTTTATCTGAAGGCTTGCCTTGTCTCTACTGGGGAGTTCATCTCAGATTTAAGCACAAGACAAGAAAGTCATTGTGGAAACAGTAAGATTGATTGTGGAATTGATCTCCCACGGGGATTAGATAGGGATTCAAAATCTTCCCAACCAGGCCCAGATCAACTGTAAATTAGAAAGACTTTGGGGCCCTGGGCTTTGATTTTTCAATACTATCTCTGAAAATTCTGCCCTTGACTCTGTCTAGTCTGAAAGCCCAGCCGAAGCAGGAGCAGCAGATTTATAGAGTGAAGGTTTCCAAACAGACTTCAAGAGATCCCAATCGCCCCCTCCTTCTCTTCTTCCCCTGTGGAATTCTTGCACGGTTAGCTGACTAGGGGCAAGCCTTTCGCCCTCATCTTCCCCATCACTTGATTTCTCTCCAATTCCTGGAGGAGGAGTCGCTCTTCTGGCTGCAAGCCAGGAAAAGGGTGAGGATTTACCAAAGGGGAATCCCTGGCTCCCCCGCCACACAGGCAGCGCGTGAAAGCCAGGTTCCAAAAGGTTCTTCCAGAGGCAAGCATGGAAATGTCTCTGGCGCCCTGGCCAGGCTGCCCTTCCAGGGATGCCTGCCGTCCGCCCAGGCGGGCGCTCCACGGGCTGCCTCCCCGCCCCGTCTCCGCCCCCCTCCCTGCCCCTCGCCTCACCTTCGTGGTGGAAGCTGCGCACCGTGTTGGCGAGGCTGGCCGCCCTCTCCAGCCGGTGGTCCGGGGCGGGCGCATCCGGCTGGCCCGAGTGCCTGCGGTACAGGTCCAGCATGTAGGGGGGCACCACGGCGTCCCTGCTGGGGGTGGGTCTCTGCTTCAGGCCGAACATGCTGAGCAGCCGCAACTCGAACTCGCTCAGGACGTCGTCCGAGGGCTGCGACGAGGAGCGGCCCGTCGACGCCGCGAACTTCCTCCGGCCCAGCTCGGGTATGAGGCCGGCCGCGCCGCCCAGGAGGACCTGGGGAAGCAGCAACGCTAGAAGACAGTGGGTCCCGGCCACCATGGTCGACCTGCGGACAGGGCCGACGTGAGTCACCGAGCTCCCCGCCCAGCCCTCCCCCTTCCGCCCCCGCGGCCCCGGCTCCCGCTCGGTCCGCTTGCTTCCTCCTCCAGGGTTCCCACCTGGCTTGCAACAGTTGCGAGGCTACTTCGGAGGAGCTGAAGCCCGAACGTTTCTGAACCAGAAGGCTTCCCCTTTCCATCCCACTCTCAATCCGTCTGAGGTGATTTGCACACACCCCACCCCCACCCCCACCAGCGCACCAGCGTCAATGGCTGTCACCTTTTTTTCTGTGACACTCGCGCCGACAGCCAGTTAAGGGAACCTGAGGAAACCACCGCTTGGTCTGACACCCCACCGTCCTCTAAACAAACCCAGACACACACTGCCCAGCTCTCGCTTGCATAGAAAGACGCACGAATGGTGCATGTGACTTCCTCAGAGGCACCGTATAGAACTTCCTGATACACACAGTCTATAACTTCCAGACCCAGGAAACTCAAGGCCACAACTTCCGAAGCCACTTGCAACTTGTGGCCCACGCCTCTAACTTCAGGGGTGTCAGGACGGGCCACTCCATCCCCCAACCCCTCCTAATGAAGTCAAGATACACATGTATCTTCCTGGGATTACGTAAATGGCTAATAACTATTAATTCACGTGTCAGTAACAAGGTGGCACTGAAGTACTGCCCCCCTCACATTCCTGGAAACAAACTTCCAGTATTTTCCCAAATGGGACGTGGCACTGAGTAGAGAGCAGGTCTCACGGAGAAAACCGAATGGAGAAAGGATCGCATCGCCATGGCAGGGCGTACAGGTTGGCAGCTAACGGGTAAAATCCAGGGGCCACCCTCTGGAAGGGATTTGACCTTTTTTTTTAATCATCTAAGTGTTAACAGCCCTAATAAAATGCCGAAAAGAGGGGAGGGAGGGGGGCGGAAGAGCGCGAGCCGGGAGGGCGAGGCTGACGGGTCGCCGGGGGCGGTAGGACTGGGGCATCCCCGCAGGGGCTCGGCTGCACGTGGACCCGATGCGGGGTCTGTTTACGTCCGGCCAGGCCGGGCCCCGGGAGGGGCTCAGCCGCCGCGGCCGTCCGGGCCCCGCCACCACCCCTCAGCCCAGCCCGGGGCCCACGTCCTCTACCTTTAGGAGACCGCAGCCCGTCTAAGAAGCACGCGGGGACACGTCCATTGAGAGAGCCTCCACATGGAAAAAGCTCTGGCCGAAGGTGCTGGCGCAGGGACCGGTTCCCTTCCCTCGCCTCCTCCTCCTCCTCCTCCCGGCGGCAGGCCGGGCAGTGCCTCTCTTCACGCCGGGAACGGCGTCTCGGGGCCGGGCCCAGCCGCGGAGTGGAGGGGCGGCGGGCTTCGGAGGCGGCGAGGCTGCGGCCGCTGGGGCGACGGCACCGGCGCAAAGTGGGGAGCGCAAGTTATTCTCCCTGCAAGTTCAAGAAGTCTCCAGCCAAGTGCTGACACACAACAACAGCGAGCAGGGGGAGGAGTGCGGGGCAGGGAAGGGAAGGGAGAAAGGAAAAGCTGCTGTGCTCGTCGTCCTTAGGAACCAGCGCCCGCGGGACGCGGGGCCCGGCGCGGGGCCGGCTCCGGGACTCGGGGGGCGAGGGTCGGGCGCTCCGCGCTAGCTCCGCCGCGGCCCATGGCTCGGGGCTGCCATCCTGGGCGACGCTGGGTCCGGGGAAGGGCGCAGCGGCGATCTCGGTGCCGGGCGAGCCGCCCCCCCGCATCACTCTGCCTTCCTCCAGCGCGCCCCCATTAGCGCTAGCCAGTTGAAACCACCGCGGCTCCGGCGCTCCGGCGTCCTCGGGCGCATTCTCCGGCGAGTCGAGCTGAGTCCCAGGCCGCCGAGGCGGGTGGCCGCGCTCTCCCCTCGCTCGCCTAGCCCCCAGGCCAAGCTGCGGTGCCCTTTGTGGCCAGTCTGGAGTCCGATCACACCTCGGCCGGCGCGTCCCAGGCCCCCGAGCTCCGGCGGGAGGGCATCGGCATCGCGGCGCTCGCGCTCGGCTCCCGGCTCCCCGTCGCTCTGCGCGCCGGTCCTCGGCTCTGGCGCGGCCCGGGCAGCCGAGGCCACGGCGCAGCGGCGCGCACGGCCGGGCGCTCCAGCCCGCGCGGGGTGTGCGGCGCGCGGGTGCCTCGGAGCCCCCGTAATCCGCGAGGCGCTCGCCCCGGGGTCGCTGCGGCGGCTGATGTCCGGCGGCGGCCAATCCCCAGCGGGTGTGGGAAGCGGAGCGGCGGGCGCAGCGCGAGCCGGGCGCAGCGGCGCGGCGGGGCGAGGACTCCGGCGGCGGCGGCGGCGCCGTGGCGCGGCGCTCGCGGCTTTTAAAGGGGACGCCGCCTGCCGTCTCCCTCCCGGCAGGCAGAACACCTCCCCCTCAGCGGCGCGGCTTGCCGGGGATCCCCGAGCGGGCGGGAGCGGCGCGCAGGGGTGTGGACCGAGCGCCGGGGCAGCCGCGGCGGGGTGGGGCCGAGGGCGGGGACGCGCGGCCGCCGTTGGGGGCGCTCGCGCCTCCAACCCCTGCACTCCAAGGGGAGGAAAACTGGAGCGCCAGACCCTCGCTGGGACTCCGGGGGCGAAATCCCAGACAAACACCGGGTAGAGCCTTTATTTCCTCACCCGGCCCGTTATTCAACTTTCAGTTTGAAGTTTTTCGGTCATAGACGATTGAAAAAAAAAAATGAACTTAGCCAAGTTCCAGGGCATCTTGGCATAGACTTGGGTAGACACTTCTGTGTTTCCCCGGAGTGGGAGGAGGATTAAAAGAAAACTAGAGATTGGAAACTGGGTGTTAAACTCTAACACACAGATATATGTATTACATATGCAAATATATGCATACGCACTTACATTTAGAGAAATATATGTATACATTTATATTTATATAAATACGCACGTATTTATTATATTCAGATATTTATGTAATATACTAATATACCCGCGTTTGTTTCTATAAATATACCCATATATAAATATACGCTAACGAAGGCACACATTTCTATACATATATGTCGATATATGTGAAATTGACGTCATCCTGCCGCACATGACTCGCACAATGTGCACTGTGTGTCTGCGGCAGCGTGAAGAGAGGATGTGAGGGGTTTTATTTCTTTTTATGGTAGCTATCACTTCATGCCTTGTGATATTTATCTCGCCCAGCTCAGAGGCAGGCGATTAGCAGCTCAGGGGAAGGCAAAATAATGCGGCGTGAGCCAAGCGTACAACAATTCCGCTTTGAGGCCTCAGCACTCTCCGCCCCACCCCCTTCCACCAGGCCCCAGCCTCAGCTCTAGGACTCGTGGTCAAGTCACTTGTCTTCCTCAACTGAAATAGTCCCCAAATCTGCGCCATGAGTTTTGAGGCCAAGGCTTTCCATTCCTCCTAGGATTCCAGAATCCTCCGTGCATAGCAGAACAAGGTTGCCTAAATGATCCCAGAAGCTACCGGCAGAAGATTTTCGGAAAAGCCAAATCGGCAAAATCAAATTTGCCTGCACAGAACCTTCAGCCTGCAAAGCAGAAGGAGAAAAGTCTGAATCGGGAGCTCATAACAATCTATTATACATGTGTATTATTTTTTCAGTTGGGAAACTAAAATAATTCTAGGTTCCGCTCACGTAAATCGGATTAGCAACCCACAGAGGGGAATTAGGCACTGCTGTTTCTGAAAGTATAAAGGTCAAATAAGGTATTTCGGAGGAAGCCTGCCTACTAGGAAAATAAATTGGGGGCGGGGGGCAAAATATTCAGGAACATGCTACTTTATTCACTGAAAATGAAGCGCTGTGGAAGTTGATTGTCACTCTGAATCACTGGACACCAAACTGGCGGGCATTAGAATATATTCTACTCGTAGACATTGTCAAAAAGTGTTTATTGTGCTTTTGAAACTATTTTCTTCTCTCTCAAGTTTAACTGAGAAGTTAACAATTGTTTCTGTCATCAGTGAGATTTAAGAAAAAACTTATATAAGACAAAAATCAGTATGTAACCTTTAAAGAGGAGAAAGTTGATAGCTGTTGGATGCTCTTCAAGTAAACATGGAAAATAAACCTCTGGGGCTGATATCAAGGATGCCTTGCAGCTTTAGGCCTTCATAACTTGTGAAATGGCAACCTTGTCAGTTTATCCAACAATCTTTGACAGTCAACAAGCTAAGCGGCTATTGGCTCCTCTGCACACTCTATGTCATTTTAGTGTCTCCCATCACCGTACCTCGTTTATGTAGGATACGTGATTCCTGAGGGGCAGACAGTTGCCTTTCCCAAGCGAAACTTCCTAAATTTTGATCCTATTTCTCTCTTAAGATGCAGGCTCTCTAGTTGTTTTTTAGAGATGGCTGCCCTCTTGTGGTGGAAATGAGTTCAAACGCTTGGGAGAAAGAAGTCAATAAATACAGAAGTAAATAAGTAAATAAATAAACAAACTCCAAAGACTGGTTTGGGGTACAAACTACAGGAAGACCATACCTACCCACTTTCCAGGCAATAGGAATGATTAAAAATGATACATTTAAGTGGAGATGACCTCTTTTTATTCTCTTTGCTAATAGCCACGTTCCCCCTGCAACTCAAAAAGCAGGGTTGTTACTCTGAGCGTATGTTTGCCTTGAAAATATCACTTACTGCTAGTCATGGTCAACTCTACTTTTTCCAAAGGTTCATTAAAAGTTTTTCAACCCATAAGGTGAGATTCATTCTTTTTGGGTGTATCAAATTTGGTCTCTCTGCCAGATGTGGGGAGTGACGAGAGTGGGGATGGGGGGGTTGTTTAGGGGAGGGGTGATGGTAATGGCAAATTCAGCTACCTCAGAGGGGACAGGCAAGTGACGTAAAAGAGCAAAGCGTCCCAGGTAAGGATTCTATCTAAAGGAGGTTGCTGCTGTTCCCTTCTAATGAATTCTTGCCAGTTTTCCAAGGGATACCGGAAATCCACATTTGATTATGTGTGGACACGACCTGAGATGAAATTAAGTGCTTAAAGAGTCATACTTTGGCAACTTTTCCTTTAGCAGTTCAGCCCAGATAATGTTTAATTTTATTGCATCCTGCAGCTATTAGCATTCACCATTGTTCCTGGTAGGTTAACCATTATGCAAATTAACATTAAAATGATGATCCTCACATATTGTAAAGGTCACAGTGGGCATTAACTGATCCATCTACTTTATAATTGTCATTCCACTGAAACCCGTGGCAACTCCCCTGAGAAACCTCTTAGCTTTTTGGGTATCCATCACTTTGTTACTAGTGTGACACCCAAGACTAATTCTGCTTACTTCACGGATGAAGTTCTTTTGCAGGAACCAGGAGCCACAGCAAAAGAGCAGCACCTAGTCAATCACCCTTGTACCTGTTTGATGTATGATTAGATGTGGTAGGAAGGACGGGCAGGGCGGAGGGACGTATTTGTAAAACTAGCCCTAGCAGGCCAGGTCAGGGTTATTAATTTTAGGCAAATATTAACTACATCTTAACAATAAAGAGAGAATGAATTTTGCGAATTGACTAGATTTTAGGATGCACACAGTGGCATTCCATAAACATGTTGATCACAGCCCAACACATAGTTGAATGACTTAGACTCCAATTCTGGCTTGGCTGGCTGGTTGGATTTAGAAGTCATCTCATGGCCTCATCTGTCGATCAGGTTACATGTATGTTCTGCTGCCTCAGACGGCATGATGAAGGTCCAGAGCATAATGTGTGCGGACTTGGAGAATTTTAAAATGCTGTACAAACACAGAATCCTGACTGCTACTTACTCTGTGTACCTTTAAATTTATTTTTCAGCTTTCTGCCTAAAATACTATGGCCTGATTTTGAGAGATGGGACTTTGTATGCCGTTCTTTTTTTTTTTTTCTAACAGCTTTTATCACATTGCCAAACAATGGGTATTTCTCGTCAGAAAGGTCACCACTTGGGTTGATCTAAGGCAATAACAAATTCTTATAGACTCAGCTCCCTCCCTCATGAATGATATGTAGAGATGAATAGCCGATCTCACAGAGCTGTTGTGAAAAATAAATGAGAAGATATGTTTCAAGACAAAAAAAAGTTGCAAAATTTGAATTCAATACACATGCAAATTAAGATCATTGGTTCTTGGAAGACCGATTTTATGTTATTTTCTTTTGCATTTGGTAGATGCCAAAAATGAAAGTTAAATGAACACATGCTTCTGAAAAATAATTATGGTCTTCCAATAACCAGTTTTAGATATCCATTAAATATTATCTCATTATCACGTATCAATATATTTGCATATCTTGTCAATGATATTTAAATGTTTTGATCTTGTATTAATGAGATTGTGAAGAGTCAATGATAGAATTTCTCTTTACATATCAAGTCTCCAAATATTCAATGAGTAGCTATTATGCCCATGGAACTATGTCACTTAGGTCCCAGGAAATACAAAGATACATAATCTCTGCATATAACGCATTTAGAATTTGGCAGAAGAGATGTGACATATTCGCAGGTAAATAAAGACATACAAGAGGAGAACTTTACCAGAAGTGAGAAACAAGTCCTGCAGATTTAATGGAGAGCAATCTCACTTCTGAAATGTGAACTCACTAAATCCATAAAAGGGAGAGAATTTGAGAGGGCTACTCAGGGTCAGTAGAATTTCCATAGGATCAGTAGGCATCTTTATGAACATCAGCATTAGCAGCAGCAGAATTTCCTCTAACACCTTTAGTTACTGAGTTTCATGTACTACCTTTCATGCAGTAAAAGTCTTTACTGTTTCATTTAACCCTCAGAAGAACCTTGCTCAGTGGGTGTTATTTACCCCCATTTTACAGATGAAGAAACTGTGCTAGAGAGCTATTTTCCCAAAGTCACACAAGAAAGTAGTACGGTCAGTAGTCTATTCTAGAACTTATGTTTTTGTTCCTTTGGGTTCCCCCCCCCACCCCCACCACCCCCACTACCACCACATGCCAATGGTCTCTCACTTCCAGACAGTAGGAGCAACCCAAAGCCAAGACATCACATGGGAAAATGTAGAATTGTGTTTTGAGGAGCATGGGGTAGCTCAGATTTGGAGGTGGGTTTAGTTAGGGATAAGTAAACACCAGAAGTAAGTCTATTCTTCAGGTAGGGTCCCAGCAGGAAAGCGATGGCACATTCTTTAACAAAGAATTTAACAAAGTTTAACAAGGGGACATTGTACAAAGGTGTAGGCAGAGTGGAGGGAAAATGACAAGGGATAGTGAAGTACCCTGGCCCTACACTGGGAAGCCAAGCAAGGAGGCTTTACAGCCTGAGGTCTGCAGGGGCACAGGAGGAACAGTTGCTGGAGCCCTGAGAAAGCCTTGGCTGTAGAAGACAGCCATTGGCAGAAGTGTGTGTGGGGGGAGGGAGCGCTGGTACTGTGTCAGCTGGGAAGGAGCAGGCAGAGTGAACAAATATCTCAACCTTTCTTTTCGCCTACTCTCTGGACATCTGTTGATATCTCCCATTGGGCTCATTTGACTAGAAGGACAAGTGTATTAGTTATCTATTACTGTGTAACAAATTACCACTTAGGGGTTACTGCCCATTTATTATCTCACAGTTTCTGTGGGTCAAGAATCCATGCCTAGCTTAGCTGGTTCTCTACTCAGGCTCTTGCAAGGCTGAAGTAAAGGAGTTGGCTAGGGCTGCAGACTCATTTAAGGCTCAGGGTACTCTTCCAAGTTTATGGGGTTGTTGGCAGAATTCATTTCCTTGCATCTGTAGAACTCACTCGTTCATCATGATCACTGGATCACTTCCTTCATCAACTCCAGCAGGAGAACATCTTGCTGACTACCAGACCCTCTTCCGTAAGACTCACCCAATTATATTAGGCCCACTCAGGATCTCCCTTTTGATTAACTCAAAATTCACTTGGTTAGGGATCTTAATTACAACTGCAAAAATCCCGTCACCCGTTGCCTTATAACATGGGAGTAATATCCCATCATATTCATAGATCCAGATTATACTCAAGGCGAGGGGATTATGCAGAGGCTGGGGATCTCAGTCTATGCAGCCCATAGAGAGTCACCTCTCAGGCACAGAACAAGGTAAAGAGTGGATCTGGGGTACAAAGAGAGAATATCCAACCTAGTAAGTTTTGAAAGGTAAGCAAATTCCAGGACCTTGAGACTCTGAACTGCTATTCTAAGGAATTTGGACTCGATCCTGTATAAATGGGTCACTGTGAAACAGTTTCCCAGAAGAATGGCATATTTGGAGACGCATGTTAGGAAAAAAAAATCTCACGTTTGGTAGGGTGTAGTGGTGGGGAGTAGAGAGTATATAGAGAGAATGGAGATGAAGAGACTGGATAGCAGCTTTTGTAATTATACACCCAAGTGGTAATGGGAGCCTGAAGTCCACATGAAAAACAAGCCAATGTGAAAGTTATAAGGCGATCAGATGGCCAGGTGTGGCATGGAGATGGGTAGTAGAGCTTTGGGGTGGGGAAGGATCAACAATATCTGTAGATTTTGGAGCACAGGTGACAAAAAACTAGTGGTGCCATTAACAGAGAGGAGTGTGGGCAGGAGCTGGATTGGAGAAGCAGGCGTGGTCCTTTCTGGAAGTACCTATGAGGTTCTGGTTAAATGTCCTCACGGAAGTGCAGAGCAGGTAATGAAGCACTGGTGTGGAGTTCAGGAAAAGGATTAGGGGACTGGGGTGCAGATTTCTGAGCCAAAGCTTAACTATTTGGAGAAGAAAAGATTGACCAGGAAGGACATAGATGTCACAGAAAAAGTTTCAGAGAATTGAAAAACAGACAATGCTCATTTGTTTTAGAATTCATAAGGGGGGATTTTTTCAGAAGGAGAGGGTGGCCCGCAGTCTTAAATATTGGTGAGGACAGGACTGATAGACTAAGAGTCAACAACAGCTCCTTGGTGATGTTTCCAGATCGCAGATACAGAAGAAGAATGAAGTGACAGCATAAATGAGTGAAAGAACATAAAGAGAAAGAATTATCAGCATGTGAAAAGTATCTCCAAATAGTTCATGAAATAGTTGAAGTCATCTGAAGGCCTTTAACAAAATCAATGAAGAGTTTGTACACTGGATTTGTGGGAGAATTTCTGTGTGGTCATTTACTTTTTACAAGAAGACTCCAGGAGAATAGTATATTTGTAAGTTCTCATTGACACCTGGGGATTCTTCATCTACTTAAAACTTGATTCGCATGTTTCTGCTCCTTTCACAATTTGCTGGATCACACGAAGCTTAGTAAGCCTGGAACAGTTACCTCGAAACTGTCAGTCATGTTCATCTCTCCACAGGGCCCTCCTGGGACCGACTGCAAATTCTTTTCATCTCGGTTATCTATGAATTCAGTAAGAGAATTTCGCAAAGGCAAGAGGGGTTTGAGGGCAGCGACTTTAGAATTAAGATAAAGATACTCAGATTGAACAACAGCAATACAAATGAATCACTTTGACCAGTAATATTCTCACCCCGGGCATATTTCACAAATTGGAAACAAAAGATTTTGCTTTCTGCCCTAATTAATGTAGAACTTGCTCATTGAGCAAATAACGTGAGGTTTACGTGACCTGAGAGATTTTGAGAAATATCATATTTCATCCTCTCATATTTACTGTACAATGACCACTCAATGGCACTGAAGACCACACGTAGCAGACATGTCAATGTCACCCCAGCCCGCTAGGCCTGACCACTCCCTTACACACGATTGCCGACTAAGACCTGCTCCCATCTGGGGGAGTTTGCTCTGCCCACATGTGCTGCTGGCCAGACGTGCTAGGGAATTAATACCTTCCAGAAGCAGCCCTCAACCACTGACCAATGGCAGTTAGCATATCAGTACCCCCCACTTTCTCATGCTTCTGGGCTAACTTTGGGGTGGGCTAATTAGGAGGTGCATGATCAAAGCTCTGGTCACCCACAGTGATAACTGGCTTGATAAATGCATCCTTTATTGGCTGCCTTCCCTTCCCTGCCTCACTTCTCCACTCCCGGAACTGTGTTTTCTCCACCTCCCTGTAACCTACTTGTACTCAAATCCTTGTCGTAGAGTCAGCTTCTGGAGGAGCCCAAGATAAACACTGGATATTCTACCGATCTGAGATGGTGCCTTTCTGAAGTGCCTCAAATTTAAGTCGTACTCTGCCAAGAATTAAATAAAATTGTTGTCTTTGGAGACCTATTTCCTGGGCTTTGTTCATTTATTCATTGAATGACTCTTACTTTTCCAGGCATTGCTAAGTTTCTGGGGCTACAAAGATGAATATGGCAAGTTACACAAATCAATCAAATAGAAGTTTACACAAGATACAAAGATTAAATCACGAATAGAGTCACTACCTCCCCCAGGAGGTCAGAGAAGGTTTCCTAGGAGGATATAATACTTGAGTTGAATCATGAAAACAGAGCAGGTGTTGGGCAGATAGGCAAGGGGGAAGGGAATTCTAGGCAGGAGGAACAGCAGGGGTAAAGGCAGGAAAGCATGAAACATCAAGATGCATTAAAGAAATGGCTGGCAATTTAGTGTGACTGGACAGGAGAGGAAGGGGGTGCCAGGATTTTGCTGGGCAAAAGAATTTGGACTTTTCCCCATAGGATCTACTATGAGAAAAACCTGTTTGGTAGAAGTGAGCATGATGGCTTGGAATAGTGCCAGATTGGAGGCAGAAGGACAAATTAAAAGGTGGTTGTAATTATTTAAGCAAGAGATGAGAGTCCTTGAACTCAGAAGAAGCAGAGGGTGACAGAGAAGGCTATAAGAGATCAAAAAGATAAGATCTAATGGCACTTAAGGGCCCAAAGAGGATGACAAAGGAGTTGGAATGACATTAACCAGTGTAGAAAGTGCAGGAGGAGGAAGATGCTTAATTTACAAACATACAGAGATTGAGAAAATTCTTGAAAAAACTCATGTGGCTTCCAGAGTCTAAAATTTCAATTCCCAGCTATCAATGATTATGTGTTCAAGATTATTCCCCCAAGGTCATCCATGCCAGTAAGTATATATCCAGGTGTCACCTAAGTCTACCTACAATGGGAAACGAATCATTTTAAGCTTAGGGTGCTGTTTGTGTTTGAACAATTAATTAATAAAAAACCAATTCGCATGCATAAAGTAGCGAACAGATGGGCAATATCTGGTCTAATCCAGAGTAGAAAAAGTTATGACAGCTAAGGAAAACAGCTACCATTACACTAAATGCCTCAAAAATTAATGTTAACAATAGACCTCCTGCTTTTCCAACAATTAATTTTTGCTAACTTGGTATTGATTGAGCAACTTACTGTTTCAGTGTCTTATCAGACAAGTACACTCCTGTGTAGAAAAGAAGGAGATTTAGGGGAATCAGTTATTTTAATATGCTGATGAATAGAACTATCACAGGTACCATTTCAAAGGTGAAATCAAAATGCCATTTTACATTTTCCTTATTTATACATTACGCATAATTATAAGAAAATGTCACTGAACACAATTTAATCTATTTTTGAATATTTTAAGTTTGGTTAGGTTCCTATAATGAAAACCTCAGGACCATGTTTATGACCAAGTATTATCCTTGTACCAGCTATTAATCTAAAAATATACAGAAGTTGTGTCATATTTGTCCCAACCATTTGAGATAATACGCATTGCGGAGTATAGTTGTTGGAAAAGAGGAAGGAAGCAAAGAAGGAAGGAATAGGTTCTACTTGTTTTTGTTTATTTGTCTTAAAAGTAGTAAAAGGAGTAAAGATCTTTGATTATTGGAGTGGTGTTGTTATTTGAATTCAGAGTAAGTCTGAGTTTGCTTGACTTTAGCTAGAGAGTTAACTGCGTCCCAAAGTGCCAAACATAGAGTCAGACAGAACCAGAACTATTTGGCTATTTTCAGGATAAGTACTTTTGCTGTATTTTACCTCGTTTATGTATTTGAAGTGATTTTCATCATGGAGCTACTGGGAGATGTCGGAATTGCATTCCCACACGTCCTCGTCCTCTTCGTTTTCAGCAACCAACCAATGAAGCCCTTTTAGATGGGAAGTAACTTTCAGATCAATCAACTCTTGTTTCATGTCCTACATCAGCAGTTAAAAATTGACACTGGCTGCTCCCTCCATTTTGCTAATTTCGCTCCTACCTGCAATTAAGCCACAAAAAGATTTGAATGGTAGCAGCTCACTTGTCTTTCCACTTCCTTTTGAAATAACTTGAGCAAGGTGGACTAAGCTTAAAAACGGATGACTAATTCTTCCATGAAATCCTGCTTTAAAGAACATTTTCAGAACTGTACTCTAAGTTCCTTTTCCTCTTGTGCTTCATACTGTTTTCTGAGCTCTGTGGTCTCTCCTCAAAGTCTACTGAATAGGAAAGCCTCCAGGGAGAGCTGTTTTTAACAAAGTTTAAAGATCTCACTTTGGAGAAGGCAAGTTCGGAGTTGAGGAAGTAGAACTAGTGGAAGAGGCCATTGTCCTGTCATCTGGACCAGGCCGCCATCAGCAAAGAAAGAGCATGCAGATGGGAAATATTTGCCTTGCTTAGTCCTCAGAACACCGCTCACAGAGTAAACCACAAGCATTGCTCCCACTTTACTGAATACGTTAGGAAATTCACTTCCATTTTAAAGTAAGAGAAATTTATAAACTATTAAAAATTGAATAATTATATCATATTTTATTTTAAATAATATCTTGAAACATTTTAATAGAGGAAAGTAAAGAAAGAACATTATAATGACTCATGATTCTCTCACCCAGATAATGTCTGCTAACTTTAAAAATAATAATCCACACATATGTTAAAAAAGTTTAAATAGTATCAAATCGTATAAAATGAAAACAAAGGTCTCTTTCCTTTTTTTCTACCTTGAATGACTTTTTCTAAAGGTAACCAGGGTTAAGGGATACACACGTAACACTATGGAAATCAAGACATTACACATATGCTAGCACATGTACATACACGTGTGTATGCAAATATTTTGCATAAAGAAGTGACATCACATACCGATATACATATGTTCCTAGTTTTTTTTATTTTTTAATAAATGTATCTTGGAGATTTTTCCACACAGATCTGTCTTATTGTTTTTAAGGGTAGTATTATTGCCATGATTTGTTTAATTTGTCCTTCCTGATGGACATTCGGATATTTCTAGTTTTTCGTTCTCTTATAAGAATGTTTCAATAATAAATTTATATAAAATTTTGCAAGTATATCCAGAGGTTACATCTCTAACAATAGATTTTCTGGGTTACAGTATGTGTATTAAAAAATTTTTTTCAAGGATTGTAGATGAACTGTCCTTCAAAACAGTGTACACTGGGGGGCCGGCCCTGTGGCCAAGTGGTTAAGCTCATGCGCTCCACTTCGGCGGCCCAGGGTTTCACCAGTTCGGATCCTGGGCGTGGACAAGGCACCGCTCATCGGGCTATGCTGAGGCAGCATCCCACATAGCACAACCAAAGGCACTCACTAGAATGTACAACTATGTACTGGAGGGCTTTGAGGGGAAGACAAAGGAGGAAAGAAAGTGTACACTGATTTATTCTACCAACAGAATCCTCATCAACCTTGGGTGTCATCAAACGTTGGAAAATGATTTAAGGTAAAAATAGCATCTCATTTTAATTTGCACTTCTTTTTATTATGAATGAAGTTGAAAAACTTTACCTTATACTTACGGAACCATTATATTTCAGGTTTTGATCAGATCTTTTACCCCTTTTTCTAGACTGCTTGCCTTTTTCTTAATGACTTAAAAGCAAGCAAACAAAATCATTATAATACTATTATCACACCTAAATTATTCTTATTAATTTTTACAGGTTATTTACATATTAAAGAAATTAGTCCTTTGTCAGAAATGTATTATAAATATTTCTCCATCTATTGACTGTCTTATGACTTTATGATGTATTCTTTCTGTATAAAAATTTCAAATATTTTAATAATTAAATGTATTAATCTTTAATTTTGTGACTTCTGTGCTGTATGTCTTACCTCAAAAGGACTTTTCATACTCCAAGATTATAAATTCACTAATGCTTTTTTACAATATTTTAATGGATTCATTATTTATCTTTAAATCTTTGACTCACTGGAATCTATTTGGGCTCGCTAGTTTCCCATTACATTTACTGAATTATCCATGTATTATTACTGATTTGAAATGACATCTTTATCATGTAATCTCCCATTTATATTTGGGATTCTCTCATTGATCTGTCCATCTATTTTTTTTTTTTCTTATCTAATTGCTTGGACTAATCTCTTCCTACTAGCATACAGGGTCTTTAGGAGCAAGAATCTTAGATGCTTTGTTTGAATTTTTTCATATAATTCAGTTGCCATTAAATCTATATGCCCTCTTGGCTTGGTTTAGGATTTTTATGTCACCTCCCCTTTATCCTACCTCCATCCCAAATAACTTGAAGACATTAATTCACTAATTCTGACAATAAGATGTTGACATGGAGAAGTCTGAGGCCAGCTTGACTTTTACCTTTATACTCAACTTGCTTCTTCTACTTGTATTCCTGAAGAAAATCATTTTAATCCTTGAAGTTGAAATTTTAGCATAATGTGTCTGTGTTTGTCATTATTTATTAGTTTATTCTAGAACACATTACATAACAAATTTAATAGATTTGTTAATTTAAATAATTTTCATTCAGGTAATATTTTCTTGTATTATATAGTTTAGTCCTCTTTTCTCTTCCATTTGTTAGGATTATTTGTCAGGTTCTTTATGAGAAGTTTTCTTTGCATTTTCCCTGGGCTGCCTTCATATCCTCTGAATGCACATTTCTCCAATTGGAGACAGGTGTCCACTTGCAATCTTTCCTCCATCTGTTTGACGTAGAGTAGGTGTGAGGGGTGCTTTTGGCAGATGGGAGGGTCATCAGAGTCTCTAGTTTCTCTGACTGTCACATCTCAAAGACATTGATGTGAGCAGGGTGCCCTTTCCTTTATTTGATCCTTGGTGATATATTTCTTTCTTTCCCTCTTTTTTTCTTATTCTTATCCTTTAAAAAAAAACCTTATTGCTCTGTTTCACTCTTCTATTTTACTTTAGACTAAGTATATTGACTATTTATTTACTGGGGGCTATTGCACATGCGTTCTGTAGCTTGGTTTAAAAGCAGATGCCACCATGAAAGAATAGCCTTATAATCCCCAAAAGCCTCAGAACCTCACTGACAATAAACGACTTCCCCAAGACCACTAGACATTATGTTGAAGTTAGGATGCATCCCACTTTCTCAGTTGTGGTAGCTAGAGAAATTATGTTGATAAACCGGTGAGAATACCAGAAGCAGACAATAGCATAAGTGATAACCATGTTTATTGAGCACTTACGATGTGTCAGTGATGCTTCTAAACACTGAGCATAAATGAACTCATTTGATCCACACAACACTCTAAAGTATATACTTTTATTATCCCCATTTTATAGAGGGAAAATAAAAAGCACAGAGAGGTAATCTGTCCAGAGCCACCCAGCTCCAAGTAGTAGAAACAGGATTTAAATCTCCCAGGTCCAATCCCAGAAGAGGGGGTCTTAACCCTCACCTTATGCTGCCTAAACCCCAGTCCAAGTCACAGGAAACTTTCTATACTGCACATGTGGCTTCAAAAGGAGTTTGACTGTCCTAGGAAGGCTGACACAGCTTTCCAATTAAGTCAACCTCATCAACTCCATCCATTCATTCAGATACTCCATGTACAATGCTCATGATGCCTGGGTTTATTCAAGTTCTTGCAGAATTGACTGGATGATTTAATTCATACTGGCCCATCCTTAATCAATAAAAACAACTGATAGCCTCTTTAACATTTTTGTCTGCACGTTTAGGAGTTGCCATAATAATGTAGCAGTGAACTGTTCTGTCGCAGCAGGCCGTCTTTTGTCTGCTTACACCTTGGTGAAAAAGAAAAGGACAGATTTGGCAGCCAGCCACGTAACAAGAATTAACCTTGGCCATGAAGGAGCAACAGATGAACCAGCCTCATCCTTCCAACATTTGCCCGTCTGCATGTGGAATTCCTGTCTTAGACCATGGCACAGAAGGAAATGCTCCACTTTTACAATTTTTCTCTATGTACCAATCAAATTGTTCCCTCAGGACACATCATAAAGAAATGTCATTGAATACCCTAATTGTGGGATTCACCAGAGCTATTTTTTAAAAAGCACATTGGTCACAAACTCAGATTTTAATCAAAAACAGAATTCTGGTGAGTTGAGTGGTTTTTTCAATATTTTTCAGCTTAAATTTTTTGATAGTCAGTGGCCCCATAAATTGAACCTGTATTCAAAGATTTGAGCTAAATTAGTTCAGCATTTTACAGTTAAGTTAAAATAGAAAACCTGCATTTTTCTCTGAGGACACACACGTGCGCACGCACACACACACACACACACCCCAACATCACCTTACCAAAATACTTTTTTTCTTTCTCTCCACTGAGTATTACTCAAAAGTATCTGAAAGTTTAAAATTCAAAGTTGGCAGTTGTATAATCCTCCCAGGGGAGGAAATTCAGGAGAATTTGAAGAAAATTGGCTTAGCAATGTGTTTTGAATATAGGCAACAGAACATTTTCTATTTGGGTACAACTACATCAATGAAACTTGAGTCAGTGGAAGTCTTGTCCGATGCCATTTAGAAAGCTGTCAGAGCTAAGGGAGGCGTTAGAAGAATACCAGTTGGAACAGAGAACTGCCTTACGGAAAGACTCTATTTCCTTCCATTTCCTGCTGTAGATAAATGAGGACCAAATATAGGAAACCATAGGGTCATTTCAGCAAGTAAAAACCAACCCACTATTCTGGGTATCATATACTGTGGTTATTGCTGCTGAAACTTTGCTCACTGGGATGGCTTCAAAGCATGGCTGCAAATCTTTGACGCTTTGACACTCCCGTCACACTCCCGAATCTGAGTGGGCTTGTCACTGCTTCAACCAAGAGAGTACAGAGGAAGCTACACTAGGTGACTTCTGAGGCCAAATCATAAAAGGCCAGGTAGCTTCTACCCTGTTCACTGAAACACTCACTTCTGGAGCCCTGAGGTGCCAGGCAATAACTCTGACTACCCTGAGGTTGCCATATTGGAGAGGATGGCGTAACTTACTGGTTAAGAACACAGATTCTAGAACCAGACTGTGTGGGTTCAAATCCTGGCTCTACCAGCTATATAGCCTTTCATCAGTTACTTAATATCTCTGTGTCTCAGTTTCCCCATTTATAAAATAGGGAGAAATAATAATCTAGTGCATACCACCCGTTGTCTTCCCTGTGCCTTATACAGCTGTTTAACATGCAACAACATCAAATGTGTTAATAGTTTAGAACAGTGCTGGCGAATAACAGACACTATGGAAGTATTTGTTAAATAAAACATGCATGTCCTTTCAGATGTGTCTTGCAGGTGTAGAAGCAGATTGCACACAATGCAATTCAAAAGCAAATCATTCTGCATTTTGGATCTCAGAGAACAGGTCCTCACGGCAGGCAGCACAGCAAGCGAAAAGGTTGTTTAAAGCTCTGATGAACTTGAGCAATTCAGACCAAAGAAAATGCTAGTGTCTAAAAAGCAGGGATGCTTCTGCAAAACCTCTTTTGATTGCATTTCGCTTCCTACATTCCGGGCTGATGTTTGCTGTGTTTACATCATTGAACCAGGCACTTCCCTACTCATGTCCTTGCACTGAGTAAGATACTTGAACTTATAAAATTTACAAGTCTAAAATAGTTACCAGCATGTACTCCCCCACTCCACAGCTTGCCTCACCCTGTGAGGGATTAGGTTATAAAAATGAATGAAATCATCACTTCTGTTTACTGGATAATCCCAAAGCTAAAATAAAAAAAAGCAAAGGAGACAGAAAAAAACATTTAAGGAAAAATGAAGACATATGGGTACAGAGAGACGTCACTAGATATCTTGCAGGGTAAATTACTGGCAAACACATCACAGCCTGATCGTCTGTGGTTTTTCTTCATTCATTTTTTAAATGAAAATAAATTAAAAAGGAGGTAAAATTTGCTCATCAAAGTCCATTTAAAATATAAAGTCAATTAGCTAATGCAAATAAATAAATATACATGTTTTCAGAAATACCTAACATGCTAGTCATTTGACAGTCTGCAATAGTTCCTACATACTGTCTGGAAACTACAATTCCCAGGCTCTCTTGCACCTTGACTTCTTGGTAGATTCAGTCAAAGGGAGGCTCTGATGGAAGACTGGGGGATGGGAGATGGGAGAAGCTAGGATATTTCTTCCCTGCTCTCTCTCCTTCAGACTGCATCTCTGGTGATGGCTATAGTCTCTATGATTTCAACTTTCACTGGGAAGACCTTGTCATGGTTGTAGCTTCCAATAGATGCACCCAGATTCTGGTCCTGGCAACATTTCCTTCTGCTAACTTTAAGGGTGGTATCTGCTTCTTGCTACTATGCATCTCTGGAGTGCTTCACCATCCCCTGTAGAGTTTCTTATCTCCTCATCTCTGTCATCAAGTCCCTCTATTAAATCCCTTCTGTTTGAGACACCTAGAGTGATTCCAGTTTTCCTGACTGGACCCTCATAAAGACCCATAAGCAGTTTGTTTGTTTCCGATCTAAAAAGTACAAGAGGAGTATTATTTTATTGACCTGATTTTTCGTAGACAACCTATACCAGTTACCTATATTAAAAATGTTATGACACTCATACTAATTTTTATTTTCTCTTAAGCTAACTTAGCTATGTTTGTGATATACATAGGAGTAATTCTAGTTGCTGACATGAGAGTTGAGTTGCGCAAGAGAATTATCTATTCAGATGCAATCAAATCCTTTTTAATTCACCTTCCTACGGACTCCTCATTGCACATTCTCTGTTTTTGTCATACCAGCTATGCAGTATGTCAAACTTATGAATGGCATATGATGCATAAAAACTCGTTACCCATTAGAAAAAGCTACTCTCACTACCATGATTTGGCAGGTAATAAATCTTTAACACTGATGTTTCTTTTCCTCAAGTAATATTTTTATTAACCTCAGGACCACCAAGACCTGGTAGGAATCCTTTCCCATAAACCAGTTTATCCACTTGCATGGTATCAATTTACAGGCCTGGATATAGAATTTGGGTGCCAGGCTCCACCGGGAAATGCCGCTGCACCCTCAGGGCTCAGAGCGTCAGTAGAGAAGCTGGGATCTGCAGTTAGAGCTGACTGTTTGCACGGAGGCTTTATTGCAGCTGCAGACTTAGCACATATGAAAAGGTTTTCTGTGCTCAGTTTCTGGATGAGGCAGATTGCATCACCAGGAATTCCTGTCCTCTAACACATAGTGACCAACACGCCTTAATAAGCATTTGCCTTTTTATTTTCAGGTCAATAACGTCATGCTTTCTGTTCATTATGGAATTATTTTTTTAAATCTTTTTTTTTAAACTAGAGGGAAAGACATAAAATAATAATTCCAGTGCTGTGGCTCTGGTATGCCCTGTGCACCAGTGGTCAGCCAGTGTAACTCAATGATGGGCAATGCTCAGGTTTAAACAAGGCAGGGTTTCCAAGGCACAGCATCTGGCAAGACGGGTTGTTGTCAGGGGAAGGAGCTTGTGTATCCTTCCATGAGGTAGATGCTCTTGGAGGGGGTGGGAAATTGGCCCCATGCTGTCAAATACAGCATCCTCTTAGCAAAGGAGTCAAGGGTTCAAAGTTAATGCACTTTGGTTGGAAACACTGACAGCAGAGCCTGAGGGAAGCAGATGCAGCAAACAGGATGCAGACCATCTCAGAAAGCCAGAGGATGTGAGTGTAGCCAGCAGGCCAACGCCAGAACAATAACAGCCTCAATCAGACAGTGCCAAGGTAGAAGGAGGGGAGATAGAGGCAGCAGACTAGCTCACAGGCTATAAGTGAGGTGGGCCAAGAGGGAGCTAAGCTCAGGGGAAGGCTGCTTCTGGAATATCGTTCTCCCCCGACCCAACCTAACTTCAGAGTTATCCTGTTTCCTTAAGGCACTCAGACACCAGAAGGTTGGGAAATGTCCCTTCCAGGAGCAGGAGCCACAGGGCTGCTCTGAAATGCCTTAAAGTACTGAAGGTTGTCTTCTGGTGTATCCAGTTCTTCATGCAGATCTCTTATTGGAGAAGCCTTTATCCGTACAATGAAAAACAATAATTTAGGTGGGTTTTCTCAGCCGGTCAATGGATTGTGCGATTTTCCTTAGTGTTTAGTACACGTTATGTTGTTCTCAATGAATCTAGATGAGTGCTTACAAATCAGCAATCAACTCACACTACTAGTAAAGAGGCACCTGGGAAATGCTTAGAGATCACAGGAGCCAGAGGTTTTCCATGGCTGTGCCAAGATGACTGAGAATCAAAGATAAGTTAGAGTTTTGTGAACTGGCAATACAATTATAGAGATTTTTTCACACTCTAATAGCAAAATGCACAAGAAGGGAGTTAAGTCGTCTAAACAGAGACTGGGTGTCAAAGAAGGGCATTCTTGGGTAACTATCAGTGTGTGTGTATGTGTCTGGGGGTGTGTAAGAGTGGTAGTGTCTGTGCATAGGGGTGATGAGGAAGAGGTGAGCCTGAGGGGTAGGAAGAAGGTGATTAGGAGCCAAGATTGCCCCAGAAAGTACTTAAGTACCTTCTTAGTGGCTTCTAGAACATTCTACAGTTTCTGTACTTTTATCATTGTAGAAGGACATCAGAGGAGCCATCTCTCTTCTCCTTATTCCATGTAAAACTCTGCCCAGTGGCCTGTCATTCATGGACTCATTGAGTCTAGCAGCTGCTAACTTGCAGTTAGTAGGTGATATCTAGCTTAAAAGATATTAGATTTGGCCTATGAAGTACTTTTTAACTTTTGCAAATTTGTTGCCAGTATCTAAATTTTTTAAAATCTCCCATAAAAACCCAGAATTTTGGCTTTTTGAAAGAGAGAGAAAATTTGACAACACCAGGTTTTCACTTCCACATAGCATCAATGTGCTGGGCCCAAACAGTGGAGTATTCCTCTAAACAGAATACATGGTTCCCAGTTTTACACAGAGGCCACTACTCCCCATTGTCTCCTTGGCTTCTGTTGCCATTTATCATCACACTTACAACATCGTTTTCCTTAATAAAGAATAAAATAAAAGTAAAATATGTTTTGTATGAATATCTCTACCAAATGTAGGAAACGGAGATAGACGTAGAGCATCTATGCACGCCAAGGGATGTTTTCTTACACCTGTTTTACTTCAGTCATGTACGTTACCTGCATGGCTGATGATGGCATTTGAGTTTGAAAGCCTGAATTAGACTTATGTATAATAGAAGGGTACAAACGACAGTGAGCTTGACAGTGGTCAATCTGTGGTACAAACATGATCACTTAGGAGAGCGTCATTACTTCTGTCCTTGTTCTATAGACAGTACGTGGATATAGACATCAAAAATCTATGAGATGACTGGGCTCAAGAATCTATCTGCTCAGATCATTAGGATTTATTTGAACCATCAACCCTCCTCCTGAATTTTTGTAAGAAATTATTCCTGGAAATAGCTCTTAAAGGCTAAATGATACTATCCTTACTGAACTGTGTGAATGACAACAGAATTTTGTAATAAACAGTGAGTTGAGGAAAGAGTCAATGACCTCAGAATCTAACAGGTTTGTAGAGACCCAGGTGAGAGAAGAAGCTGTTCCTGTCAGTCAAGACTTCTCAGCATACGGGGGCACGTGCTGCCTCAGTAGATGAGATTGTGTTTAAGTGGCTTTCCCAGAGCTATAAAATGTCTCTTTTTGAAAACAGATGGAAACCTTGTACTGAGGAACTCTGAGAACTTTAATACATTTCAGGTCCTGCAGATTTTTTTTAATAGACTACAGAAGTAGTTCAAAGGGGAGGAGAATGCTATTAGAATGGACAATTAAAGACCCCTAAAATATGAAACACACACATGCACAGACAAAGGCAATGACATCTACCAAAAGAAACATTTTCATAGAGAGGGAAAGTAAAGCAAAGGCAAGTACTGCATAAGACCAATACAAATCAATCAGGTAACAAGGGACCTTTCTCCCTGGGTAGTTTGGGGGACTACAAAATCATAGGATAATAGGCATTCTGCCAATCTCAGGTCTAAGCATTTTTTTCAATGCATTACATCAAATTTAAAGCATAATGAAGCCCAAGAACCCAACACACCTGCTCACACTGAGATCTTTCCCCCACTCTTGACAATTACATTTTTGAATAATTTCTTAGTCTGGATCTTCTACAGAAAAGAGAGGCCAAGAGGTGGATTCAACAGACTTAGCATAAGCTTGAAAATTCAAATGCTGGTTCGTTATTCTCCGTTTGTTTCCACCAGCTGCTTCCTACCCTCTGAATTCATATTCCTCTTGGCTCTATCTTGCTTTGTGTCCCATAAGGTGATGTCTATGGCTGGAATCATCCCATTCCTTGTGTCCTCTGGCTTCTGGGCGGAATGGCAGAAGGCTCGCGGGCAGGAGAGAGATGCAGAGGCTGCTATTTATTTCCCCACACTCTCCCGGCTGGGCCTCACGTTTGAGGGTGGGTCCTACACCTATGCTGCAGTTCCCCTGGGGCTGCCCTTCTTGGCGTTACTGCACCCTTCCCTTGCACCTTCAGAACCCAGGTGGTAAGGTTCCTTCCTGTTGGTGAATCCTGGGTATCTCAATATCCCTTATCTGTTCCCTTAACTATCCAGCTATCTTTACTCTCTCTGTAATCAAACCTTCTGTACGGCCTACCTGCTCTTGCTGGGACCCTGACAGGTGTAATTTCATTTGCTAGAAGTCCTGGACAACTTCCTAAGTGTTTGTGGCTTTATGATCAACAATAATGATCATTCTGATAATAGGTGACAATAGTTCAAGTTAGTTGAGAACTTTCTGTAGGCCAGGCAGTGTATTTTATATGCACTGTCCCATTTAAGCCTCACATTGACCCAAGAGGTAAGATACTATTTTTATCATCTCTATTTGCATATAGGAAAATTGAAGCTAAGAGAGAATAAATGATTTGTTTATGGTTCCACAGCAACTAAGGGACTGACCTGAGGCTCAAACTCAGGTTTCTCTGAAGCTGTCATAGAAAGACAAAGTGGACAAAAGAGTTGTCCTGAAATCTCTGAGAGGCTGCTATGAAGGAAGATTTGGACTTTTCCTACGTAAGGTCAAAGGGCAGAATGACCCCCAAAGGGTAGAAGGACTGGTGTGCTGATAAATGTTTAACAATCGGCTCCCAGTGCAGAGGGCAGGGAGAGAAGGCCTGATTTGCAGCTTTTGGAAATTTCTGTGGTGCAAACACACCCACCATAGCTGATTTCATTTCTGGAGGTAACCAGAAGCTCAATGAGCTGTCGTGGACCTCATAGAGGGAATTCCTGAACTTGATAGGCCCTGAGTTAACCTCTTAGGTCATGTCTAACTCTCACATTGATAGATTTGTGTCAAGGTTATGGGATTCTACATGGGAGGGCAGGAAGAAAGAGTTCAGGATTTGGAGCTACACAAACCCAGGATTCTTATCCCAACTTCAAAGAGCTGGGTTGACCTTGAATAAGATATTAAACTACTCTGAGCCTTTGTTTTCTCATCTGTGTAGAATGGAGATAATAATACCTCTTCCTCTCAGTACATGATTAAATGACAGAGCCTTGGAAAAGCCATCAAATGCATTTTTCATGTCTCTCCCTCTTAACATTCATTCCTCGCCGATTGGGGTAAAGAGCAAACATCTACTATATGGCAATTACTTTATAAACAATCTTGTTACAGGATTAACATCCAAGATTCCTACTTCATGGTTTGACCTTTGGTATTGAAAAATGTATATAATACATTGAGCTGAATTATAATGTAGGTCTGCTAAAATTGGCTGAAAATTAAAAAAAGAGAGAGAAAAAAAGGAAGTCTCCCAGAACCTTGACCACTAAATCTAACTAAGGGCTGCGGAACCTTTTCGAGATACTCCTATCAGAAGTCCAGCCAGCTGGAATGTGTTTGTAACCCTGCCGCCAGTGTACCATTATCAGAGGAAATAAACGAATAACCTGCCAAATTGGTTTTGGACACATCAACCCACATGGGCACAGCACAGTAATGTTCAAGAAGAAGAAAAATAGAGGCAACCATTCCAAGCCCTGAGTCACTTTAAGGGGCAAAGTCAGTACGTGACCTCAGAGCATGCCTGTCCATTGAAAATGGCTGCAGAAAACCTCCAGGTAAGAGCAAGAAAGCCCTAAGACAAATCCCTTCCCTTATTCACTCTTCTCAGAGCCCTTCTGGAAGCAGAAATTTCTGAACTTTAATCACAACTTAAGAGCCAACAGGGATGCCCCTTGCATCATCTGCACTCATGGTACCTCCCTTGGTCATAGTGGGCTAAACAGATAGAGAGACGGAGATTACACAGAAGGCTGTGGATTAGCTTTGCCTCAAAGAAGAGTTTGCTGTCAAGGGAGCTAGTTAGGCTTCAAAAAAGACATTATTCTTAATCTTATTTCAAAAAAGTTATTTTTTTTGAAAAAGTTATTAAATGTACTTCAAAAGTCACCACCTAATTTAGGATACTGCTTGATTTCAGAGAGGCTGATGAGGAACGACTGGCCAATCCTAGACCAAATTAAAGGTCTACAAAGCTGTTTGAGCTTTATCTTCTTACAAGACGAAGAGATTGAGACTGCTCCAAAGAAGAAGGGAATGGAGAAAGGAATGGGCTTTTTCAGCACCTACAATGTGCCAGGCACTTTGCTATGTTTTCTTGTTGAGTCTTCACTACAAGTCTATTCTTCTTTTCCTGTATATGTGGAAATTGAGGCTCAGAATCATAAAGTAACTTCTTAAGATTACAAACAACCATATTGGTAGGTACGAGATTCAAATCCAGCTCTAATTTCATTTCATTTCAATCCAGCTCTTTTTTTTTTTTTTTTTTTTTTTTTTTTACCACATTACTCAATTTCCTGCCCTATTTAACTTCTTGAGTCTTGAGTGGTATTAATCAGTATCAGGCAACTAGGCTAAAGCTCTTGGACATCAGAACGATTGGGTAAAAAGTTCAAAGTCCAGTCCAATCAGGGCATAGCCCATGTCCATCTGAACTCAGCCCTGTGAGTTTGTGTGGGTACACATGGCCTGCTGAGCTGGACTCTGTTCTCAAGGGACTCTGCCTCCAGTTGACAAGACAGAATAACACAAAGAAATACTTAGAGCATAACACTACCCAGTAGCTACACAGGTGTACATGGGGTTGCTCCATGTATAAGTTCAACAAGAGCTCAACAAAAGGGAAAGTCCATGTGGGTGGGTAGAGGAGGAGATGTGGGAACATGAGTATAGAAAACACAGGCTTTGTAGAGGGAAGACTTGATGGGCAGGTTGGCTCTTGTTAGGTTAAAGGATGATTAAAAATCAAAGCACAGAAATGAAAATGAATGAGTGTGGGACATGCAAAGTAAAATCACACTGTAATAGCACTACATACCCCCCAGAAGAGCTAAAATAAACACTGAAAATATCAAGTACTGACAAGGATGTGGAGCAACAGGAACTCTCATGCATTGCTAGCGGGAGTATCAATTGGTTACAGCCACTTTGGAAATCTGACAGTTTATACTAAGATTAATCACAAGCACACCCAAATACAGCAATTCCTCTCTTCAGAATAAGTCCAGCAAAGATGTGGACATATATTCACCAAAAGATATGCACTAGAATGTTCATAGTAGCACTCTTCATAATAGCCCCACTGGAAATTGCCCTAATACCTATCAGCAGTAGAATGGATATATAATTTTTAGTGCACTCACATCATGGAATATCAATGGCAAAGAGACTGGACAATCTACAACACAATATTGAGTGAAAGAAACCAGACACACAAAAATATATTCTATATGATTCTATTTATAGGAATTTTTAAAAATATTAAACTCCCTATGGCATTAGAATTGAAGAGAGTGGTTACCCTTGGGGAGACAGTGATTGAAAGCAGGTGTAAGGGGGGCTTCTAGTGTGCTATCGATGTTTCATTTCACAATCTGGATGCTTCCTACATAGGTGTGTTCAGTTTGTGAAAATTCACCAAACTCTATAATTATGATAACTGCAATCCTATGTAGATGATATGTCAATAAAAGGTTAAAAATATTAATATGTGTGTAGGTGACAATCCAGACTAGAATGGATTGTGCTCTAATTCCTATCATTGTCTAGATGCTCTTGTTAACTGGGAAGGGAGGCTAGCCTTGAAGAAAGATGTTCGTCATCTTTGTAGGCCCCACAGTCATGATGTTGCTCCTGGTGAGTTACTGAAAATCTAGCAATACAACCAGATAAGTGTGTATATGTTTCTACAAGAAGAAAAGTCACTTCCTCTTCTACTCCCCCTACCTTCTTCCTCCCACATTTCAAGTCCCCAATCAGCCTCCCACTGAGTATTCCTTAACCTCCTAAATCAATACATCTTGATCTAAACCTAATAGGAAGGAATGTTTGCTTTTGTATCTAGGTTCAAAGTACAGGCTACAGTAGTTGGCTTTAAGTTTATGTTATAGGCTTAATTTTCTTGCTCAAAACGGAATGAGGAATACATTAAGGCTGGGAAAGGGAAAAAAAACATGATTGATGAACTGGCTTATATGACTACAGTTCTTTTAACAACAAAAATATTTGGTACGTTCCCTTATTATTGAGATCAAGCAATAGGCCTGGATCTAAATGACACAAAAATGGTTTGAATTAGAGTCAAATAATTGCCATTCTGAGTGAATATAAACTTTTTTGAGGGGGGTGGGGAATGGGAATAAAAAATAACTAATAAACTCTGAAGCAAAGCTCACTTCTGAGACTTAAGCTTCAAAGCTTTTAAAAAAGAGGCTTTTTTCCCCCTTAAGAGAGAGAGAGTGAGATGCACGCAGCAGGAGGAGTGGTTTTCCCAAGCTGATTTTTTCTTACGGGGTGACCCGGCCTGGGTCGGAATGTTACCATGTGATCAGCGCAGACCATGGCAGCAACACAGGCTCAGCACAGAAGTCAGGACTTTCTGCAGCATCATTAAAATAATTGGGAGAGAAAAAAAATGTTAAGCTCCACAAGCTTGAATCACAAGCCTCTTGGAAAGGTTAATAAGCTTGCTGCTCTGCACCCTCCTCCCCTCTCTTCAATGCCTTGCCTCCCCCACCCTTCCCACTTGCAGTGACAGACTGGTTATCAGTTGGGAAAGGAAGATTCAGAATAAAGCCTTTGTTTTCAATAGCTGAATGGCTCCCATTCCACCACTGATGTTGCAGCATTCTTGTTTATGACTACACCATGGAGAGGAGATCCAAAAGGAAATCTGTTTTTGTTCTCACGACTGGCAGACTCCTGGGGTCCAAAAGGAAGTCAGGGCTGCAGTACGAAGGTGTATTTGACAAGAGGAAAGGAGAGGAACTGGGTGAGTGGGGTGGAGGCAATACACAGACTGAGGTTGGACACTATTAATGAGAGGCAAGCAGCATAGATCCAGCAACGGGGGACAAGAACCTCCTTTAACTAGAAAAGCAGAAGCAATTGTAGTACAACTCACAGAGAAAGTGTTGAAAGTAAACTCAACTGCTGTGGGTGGTATGCCAGCTGGAGGAGGGCAGCAACTGGATAACTGGATTTGTGTCAGGAAAAAGAGAGACAGAACAGAGAAAGAGAGAGAGAGACAGGGAAAGGGAGAATAGCAAGGGATTGCTCTTTCTTCTTCCTCACTCCTATCTGGTCCTGGAATACTCTGCAGTCAAAGGTAGATAGCCTTTGGCAGCATACTCTGGCCTAGGCTACCATTATCCCCTCTCTTCCACCAAAGCCCTAAGCTTGAGACTGGGGTCAAGGTATGGTTAGTAACAAGGGAACAGTTCCCCATTCCTCTTCATCATCAATGAGCTTAAGTAAGTATAGTTGGTGCCAATGCCAGTTACTAACAGAGGCCAAGAAGGAAGTGTGCCTTCCCCAGAGAGACAATGGGTTTTCCAATTTTGTTGAAACTGGTTGATTTTGGTGAGCAGAGCCCCTAAAGGAAAGAAAGAGAAACTTAGTCCTTAAGAAAGCTATTTCAGAAACCATGTTCAGGGGAGCAACAGGTCCACAAAGGAAATTCTTACTTTCCTATGTTAAATGAAAGCTCTCCTTAATGAGTGAGAATCGAAATGTTGACAACTGTTTGGAGTTGGAGCTCATCTTTCACAAAGGCCATGCTCCCTGACAGTTACAGTTGACTTCTTCCTGAACTCAGCCTTCTCAGCTAAGCATAGTATCAAGGAAGCCATCACTGGGAGGCACATTTGGACCTCTCCAACCGAAGTGTTTGCTCAGTTGATTAGCCTCTTATGCTTTGCTCCATTCCACATCCTAATCTCAATGACCACATGCCATCATCCTCTTTTGGGGGCAATTATTCTCTTCCAATCCTGCAGAATGACAGTGTTTGTTAACTGATATAAAAACAACCCCAAAATATTAATCCTTGAATGTTTATTTCTCATTCACAGGAAGCCTTCCAGGTGATCAGTCAGTGACCCAGGCTCTTTCCACCTTGTGGCTCTGCCCTTATTTGGGGTCTTGGAGTCCTCCTCGTTTAAGTACTGAATGGGAAGATAGCCCATTTAGTAGAAAAGGCACCAGTGTGTTACCCCCTTTGGAAGTGATACACATAATCTCTACTGTATTCCATTGGGGAAACTTAGTCACATGGCCCAACCTAGACACAAGAGGGACTGGGAAATGTGGCCCCTCTCTAGGAAGGGACCTTCCAGTCTAACAGCAGCTTTGCTCTAAAACCATGACTCTTTGGTAGACAACTAGCCATGCTTCCTAGAGGAAGTTATGTTATGTATGACTTCCCATCAGCCATGGCTGATTGAACCAGAGGTATGCACTTGCCCTGATCACAGACTAGTCACAGGCACCAGTTGTGGCCCATTGCAAAAATATATGCCCCAACTGGCAGAATGACTTCTAGCTGAGTCAATAGATGACGTATTTGAGGAATTTGAACTGCCAAATATGGAAAGCAGAGAGTCAAGTGGAGAAACAGACAAGCAAAAAGCAATGGACTCCCAATCATGGCAGAGTACAGGGAGAGATATCTACAAAGTCCTACTGATAAACACTTTTCCAGTTCTAGCATTCACAAGACTGCCTGTTGTTGAAGTCACATAGTCAAACATTTTTTTGACTATTGATTTCTTTTTTACCTTATTATTACTACTTCCCTAGTCAATGTTTTAAACAGAAAATAATAGTATTTTTGGTAAATTGGTTCACTGTTCTCAATTCCCATGTCCTTCCTGTTTCAGAACTATATGTTTACACTCTTTGCCATGTAACTTTCTATTTCACCTCCCTAGAGTTGAGCTCGATTTCCGTGTCCATTGATGGTGGAGTGACCATGTGACTAACTTTAATCAATGAAACAGTGGATGACTGTGCGCCAGGTCTCAGAAAAGGCTGTTTCACTCACCCCCTTCCACTCCTGTGATCTCAATGAGAAAAGCACTACCCATGTAGCAACAGCCCCATCAGCCTGAGCCCTAAAATATGACACGTGGAGTAGATTTGAACCAAATCCAAAGCTTGAGCCAAGCCTAGTCAACCCGCAGCCCAAAGGAAAACAGTCCCAGCTGACCCACAGACCCATGAGTAAGAAACAAATGCTGTTGTAAGCCCCTGAGATTTGGAGTGGTTTGTTATGCAGCTTTATTGTGGCAAGAGATGATTAATACAGTGCTGAAAAGCAAATGTTTTTGCTACTTAACTCAACTGTATACATCTGCACTTTGTGAGCAACTACTATGAACGTTTCATATACCATATTATTATTTTTGATCCCACGTAAATAAATAATCCTTGCTTTAGCCCAAAGAGCAACCTCTATCCTCTATGGCTAGCAAAATTGAGGTTCTTATCACAGATGAGGAAAAAAGTCACTGCTTACCACTAACAAAACGGATTCATTTTTTTTCAGACCAACAACCACATTTATTAAAGTTTAAAGATTTAAGACTTGTCCAAGGACTTTTCATACAGCTCATGCACTCATCAATTATGTATTGCAAAAGAGGGGTCACCATTTCTCTTTTGTCTCACTAACTAGACTTGATTTCTCAGTCCTGGCCAAGACCAAAGATCTCTTTGCTCAATTCTCTATCTGGTTTCTAGGTAAACAAGAGAAACAATTCAACAGTTGTAAAAGAATGACACCATCATTTCCTCAGATGCCTCTCATTCTCTGAGCGTCAGTCACAACTTCTGTTTGTGACACACAAGGAACATGGCACTAGAAAGAATGCTGAAGGGAGTAGGAGGATGGGCGGTATGTTGATGGTATTTACGTTAAAAGGACTTGCAATTCCTGAAGCAAATTATAAATGTGTTTCCATTGTTTATGCCTTAAACTAGAAGACAGTGTTCGAGTCCTTTATTTCTGTGTCACGGTAAAAATATGATTACACAGATGAGGAATCTTTGGGTTAGAAGTGTGCTGAGATGTATTTTGATCCAGGTACGTCCTCAAAATGAAATGCTCAGGTCTCTATTCAATTTAATCAGTTACTACAGAACTCCACCTGACATTTTAGCTGAACATTTTGCCAAGACCAGAAATGGCAAATACATAATGTCGGAGCTGACACTCCACTGCCCATCCCCTTCCCCACTCAGTACAAAAGCACCCACCATGGCAGACATTACTAATCAACTCCTAGCCCTCTTTCCTGCTAAGCCTGGAAGTGGCATCAGGTTCCTTGTTAGTACTAAACTGCCAGCAGTCACTACTAATCGCTGGAGTCGGTACCTGAGATGATAACTAGTTACCTTGCTTGACCTAGATATTTTGTGCATTTCTAATATCATCGTGTGTGCTATCTACATTCTACCTTCTGTCAATCTCCAGTTTGTAAACCAATTTTAATATAAAAGTAATGCAGCCATAAAAGGACAAATTAGAAAACAGATAATACTCTGAATACACATTCCTTTTTTTTTTTTGACCTGAGACTGTCTAAAGATGGCAATACCACAGGATAAACAAAGGGTCAGGGAGAATCAAAATTAGTGATTAAAGAGAACCAAGGAAATTAACAGGACACAGATCTCCTTGGTCTGTTAGAAAAATTCCTTAAGAAACAGGTCCATTCACTGCAGCTTCACAGAAAGTAGTGGAAAGGCCGTAACTGTGGCAGAAATGGTCTCCCTGATTTAGCTACACATTGGGGGAATCTGGCCCAAAAACAAGTGGCTCTGCTCTTTGGGCAGAAAAACAAATTTTGTGTTGTGACTGTGTGAAATTACTCATAGTAGACACAGTATAGTTTCAGACCAACTGGGGAAAATGTGTTAAAGAGAAAATACATATTAGCATAAGTGACTCATAGGTGTTTTCAGACTGAGCGAAATACACAAATCTGGATTTATCAGTTCAGGGCTCCCTATGATTTCCTTCGCCTCTTCCCCCCTGCCAGGCACCCCCTCCAATGTTCCCTTTTCTCCTATTCTGAATGCATCAGTGTCCTGGAAATTCTGGCAACCCTCCTAGGCCAGCTGCTGCCTCTGACCTGACATTCCCAGCCTTCTGCAAGGTCACAGGACATGCTGTATTCTGGGATTCTTCTAATGGAAGATGGGAAGGGCTTGAAACTACGTGTCCCCACGACCCTATGAGTCCCTGGCTGGCAGGCCCAGTTTACAAATGCAGGCTTTAACTTCCAGCCCTACAACGGAGGCTCCTGGATTTGAATTAACCATAATTCCTAATTGATAAATTTAGTACTCCATTCAGCTCAACCGACAAAATAGCTCACGGAATAAATATTAACATTCTTACTTTCTAAAGGAGAAAAATATAGACAGGAATCTTGGATAGGAGTGTTTGAGTTTAGATAAAATGAATTTAATGCATTATTCTCATATTCCACAAACAGGAATTGTTGCCTCAAATGAAGAATGTGCACATATGTCTCACACCTTCTTAAAGCTCCTCTTCAGCTTTCCTACAGCCCTGACTACTTGGTTTTAAGAGGACTAATGTTAGAGTGATGTTGGCAGTCCTCTGCCAATTATATCTATTGGCCTTCTAAGGAAAGGCCTCATCCTTTACTCACCCACAAATTCACTGGGCACCCCCAGAAGTGTGGTTGTGGGCACATAGCCAGTGTCCAGTCATTCTTTTCTGGCTACATCAATAATTGGAGCCTGATCACAATTCTGTTTGGCACAGGGCACATCAACAGTGAGAGATGTCATGCCTGCTGGTGAGAGACCAGCAGGGAACTCATACTCCCCACCCCATTTCCTTCCTTTTCTCCTTTTGGAGAGAAAAGTGGCGAAAGAGTTGGAGAGTATCCACAGGTCAATAAGAAGAAAACAAGCAAAGAAGACAAAAATAAATAAATAAGTGAATAGGGGAAAATGGGGGAGATTGGAGTTGTCAGAAAGGAGGAACTCTCAAGTCTGGCACAGACTCAAACCTGGAAACCCAGTGAGGTTTGCCCATCACTAATGATCACATAATAATATGTTCCCAGGGGAGGGGCTGGGAGAGGCTATTAAAATACCACAACTCTGGTGCTCTATGGGAGAGGAGCTTTCTGAAACGTGGTCCCTGTCAGGCTTCCCTTGGGAGTCAAAGGGAAAAAAACAACTGTAGTTTGGCTCCTGCAAGGTGAAGGGTTGGGAAAACTAGCTGAGAAGGCTTCTCTCCCCAGCCCAGGGTTGGACATGCCTGTATTCTCCTTGTATAATTTAGATGTGGTGATGGGCCAGCTTGTTAAGTGTGCTGGCTGGCTCACTGGGTGACTGGCAGGCAGCCGTAAGTGAGCGGAAACTAAACCATTTGTGGGGTATGAGGTGGCCAAAGTAGCCAGAATCAGGCTTTTGTGATGTCTTCAATCAAAACAGTTATTTCAAAAGATGTTGGCGACTCTGCGTTTCCTTCTAGGGAGATACGACTCTCCAGTGAAGTACACGTGGGTCTTCGGGCATCTTGACTGGTCACTGCGGCCGAAGGAAAGCCCTAATTTGACCATATCCTATGGGTTACATGTGGTAGGGCTCAGTAAAACTTTCCTTTTTAATCAACTTTATTGAAGTATAATTTAATACAATTAAATTACCCATTTTAAGTGTACAGTTCAAAGAGTTTTGACAAATGTATACACCCATGTAACCACAAGTGAAATCAAGACAGAACATTTCCATCACCCTAAAACATTCCTGCGTGAGTTTTTTCAGTCAACACTGTCCTCCAACCCCAAGAAACCGATGATCTCTTCTGTCACTATAAATTAGTTTTGCCTCCTCCAGAATTTCATACCAATAGAATCATATAGTATGTATCCTTTTGCATTTGGCTTCTTTTGCTTAGGACAATGTTTTTGAGTTTCATTGATATTATAGGTATCTAGACACCTTTTATTTTGATTGCTTGGTAGTATTTCAGTGTATGAATATACCTGTTGCTGGACATTTGGGGTTTTTTTAATGGAAGTAAGATACAGTCTTACAAGAGGTCAAGAGAGTAGAGAAAACAGAAAAAGAGGTTAAGACAGTTATAGAAATATGGGTAAAAGAATTAAACTGACACTTCACAAAGACAATATCCAAATATCCAACATTTTCAAATTAAAACTAAAATGAGTTACCATCATACCTTCACCAGAATGGCTGAAATGAAAAACACTGACATACCTAGTGTTGGCAAGGATGTAGGGCAAACAAAACTCTCACACTGTGCTTCGAGTACTGTAAACTGATATCGCCATTTCTGAAAACGGTTTGGCATTATCTACTAAAACATAACACACGTAAACCTGAGATCTGGCAATTCCACTCCTAGATTTAGGTACAATACTATAGAAATACACATATATGTGCACCAAGGGACATATGCTAGAATGTTCATAGCAGCACTATTCAAAATAACCCCAAACTGAAAATTATTTCAGTATCCATCAACACTAGAATGTACAAATTTATATCATAGACTACTATGTGGGGAGGAGAGTGAACATAATCCATACAAAAACACATACATCACATAAAAGTACACATATTTCATAAACATGTTGAGCAAAAGAAGCTAGATACAAAAGAGTACATACTGTATGATCTGTTTGCATACAGTTCCAAAACTCATCTATAGTGTTAGAAGTTAAGATAATGGTTACCCTCAGTAAGGACAGTGACAGGAAGGGAGTACAGCAGGAACTCCCATGAGGCTGGTAATGGTCTGTTTATTGATCTGGCTGCACAGGTGTGATCAGTTTATGAAAATTCATCAATTTCTGCACTTAATAATTTGTGCACTCTTTCTGTATGTTATTCAATAAAGGGTATCAAAATGTAGGAAAGCTTTCATATTCTTAATATTCCACCCTCATTTACACACACACACATACACACAGAAATATGCACACACACACACATCACAGGAACTGAGAAATCGTTGGCCAGGCATGCTGCCAACTGTGGTTCATAAAATGGGGTCATGGGGCAGGAGCAGGAGCCTAGCAGTCCAAGTCACTGTCAAGGAGGCCAAAAAGTTGTCACACTAGATTGAGGTGTGCTAGGTAAGCCATCGAGACCTACTTGTAAGTGGAGATCCTGTGATAACTAAATAATCATGTATCATAAAAACTGGTGTGATCTTTGGAAATGTCCATGAGGGTTCTGGTCCTCATTTCAGCAGGACAAAAAAGGAGACAAGGCAAATTGAACTCATCAGCTCATGATCTCCACTAATCCCTCACACCAGTTAGTCTTTGGTCCCGGTTTTTCAGAAAGTTAATTAAGCGGGGTCAAGAAAACTAATGGAAAGTTTGCAGTCATGGTTGTAAGCCAAATGGAGCAATCTGAATGGTCATATAAAGTACTCATTCCTTAAAATATCTCCTCCAATATTGTCTGAAACAGTACTATTGTAGATAAACTCATTTTGGTTAAGGCTTTTCATCTGTGAAAAAAATGGCTCATTTTTGAAAAGAATTACCGGTCATAACTAGCCAACATTCCCACTCCTTATTCCAATGGTGCCAAATTTAACCTAGTCTCCAGGCCAGACGGCAGGAGACTAGGTAAAATTTGCAACTATGGTTGTTGCTAGAGGCACTCAACTCTCCTAGACCTGCAGGCCTGGGTGGATGTAAAACAGGCAAACACACAACATTTTTCTGTCCCTTTTTTTCCTCAATATATGCAAGACACTTTGGAATCCTTCAAAGGAACTGTA